>NC_089728.1:16493954-17165954 GCF_035083965.1 Branchiostoma lanceolatum | reverse complement strand
GTAGACATTGTTATCAGTGTACAACAGCAACTTCCAGGGAATTTCTGGAGAATGCTGCTTGCATTACATGTAATGAATGGATCACCTGATAGTGTGGCATCAAGCGGGTATTTCACTGGCCCGTGGCACGTTGGTGACCTCGCTGCGACCTAAATCGGATTGGTGTTACCCTTGACTTTATCGTGCAAAACGAACAGGTATGACTTAAGACAACAAGACGCACGAAGCGTAAACAGATAAGTTTTTTATCGTTGAATCTCGTTGAGCGTTCTGGCAGATCGATCGGCCGCAGCGAGGTCGTGAAGCCGGCGTCACAATTCATTCGAGCGTCGGCCGAATTCGTAAATCGGCCGAAGCTCGCCGAATTTCAAAATCGCCCGAGAGTCGACTGTATTTTCAAATGAAAATCTCGGGTACGTCCGTCGAACACTAAAAGCTAAAAATCCCATATTTTGGACATGGACGAAGTCAGAATCGACTAACCTGGTAAAAGGCCAATATTTGCATCAACTTTGATTTCTAAAAATCGCCCGAAGCCCGGGTAATCGACAGGACGTCGGCCGTACTTCAGCCGAAAGTGCACATTTAAAGCTCGCCAACACGTCGGCCGAGCTGAATTTCTTATTTGTGACGGAGGCTTTAATGTGCCGCGGGTCCACTGAGATACACGCTCTATTCAGCCGCCTTGTCTGAAAGCGTGATGCAAGGGTGTAGGTAGGGTCAACAAAATATCAGACTTACCGGCAAGATGTAAGACCACATACAAGAATAACCCTCGAAGCTAACTTTCTTCACAAAGACACAAAGACATACTAGATGGACATGTAATTTGTATTGACATGACCTTATATCACCTTCTTCTTATCAGAGTGAGCTGGCAAAGTTTGTAAGAGCACATACAACAGTAACCCTCGAAGCTAACTTTCTTCACAAAGACACCAAGACATAGAAGGACATGAAATTTGTATTGACATGACCTTATATCACCTTTTTCTTATGAGAGTGAGCTGGCAAAGTTTGTAAGATCACATACAAGGATAACCATCAAAGCTACTTTCTCCACGCAGATATATATGCTGTGACGTTATTCAGACAGCCTTGTATGATAACGGGATGTAAGGATGTGGGTAAGGTCAACACTATGTCAGACTTACCCTCAAGATGTAAGAGCACACAGAAGAATAACCATCAAAGCTACTTTCTTCACATTGGTCGATGATGTCGTCATACAAAACAGCCTTGTATGATAATGGAATGTAAGGATGTGGGGAAGGTCAACACTATGTCAGACTTACCCTCAAGATGTAAGAGCACACAGAAGAATAACCATCAAAGCTACTTTCTTCACATTGGTCGATGATGTCGTCATACAAAACAGCCTTGTATGATAATGGAATGTAAGGATGTGGGGAAGGTCAACACTATGTCAGACTTACCCTCAAGATGTAAGAGCACACAGAAGAATAACCATCAAAGCTACTTTCTTCACATTGGTCGATGATGTCGTCATACAAAACAGCCTTGCATGATAATGGAATGTAAGGATGTGGGTAAGGTCAACACTATGTCAGACTTACCCTCAAGATGTAAGAGCACACAGAAGAATAACCATCAAAGCTACTTTCTTCACATTGGTCGATGATGTCGTCATACAAAACAGCCTTGTATGATAATGGAATGTAAGGATGTGGGGAAGGTCAACACTATGTCAGACTTACCTTCAAGATGTAAGAGCACACGCAAGAATAACCCTCAAAGCTACTTTCTTCACGCATTCAGACTGTCTTCTTCAGCCGTCTTGTATGATAGAGTGATGCGACGGTGTCGGTAAGGTCACAAACATATCAGACTTACCGGCAAGAGCACATACAAGAATAACCTTCAAAGCTACATTCGTCACAGAGACTTAGAAGGACATGTAATTCGTATTGGCATGGCCTTATTTCACCTTCTTTTTATCAGATTGAGCTGGAAAAGTTCCCCACGTATAGAGTGCAAGTTGGCATTGTGTGATCAGCCAAATAAACATTCAGTGGACCTCAGCTTTATTATGGCATCATGGCCTTTAAAATTAGTGTGAGGAACATGCTTTCTTTCCTTGCTTCCCTCTTTCTTTCTTTTACAAGCACGCACAGCATTTTCTTTCATTGCGTTTACTGCCAAACACCGTTTTTTATCTCCCATCTTCCTTCCATAGAACACTATGAAGACTCTGGAAGAGTCATGACACATGTGAGCATCTAGTCCCCTTCGCAGACCTTTTGGAGCGCTGGCGTTTATTTCTTTATAGAGAGGAGTGATGATTTGCGACTTCCAACATGGGCTAAGATTTTCTTCAAAGTTTCGCCGTCGAGAGAGTTTTGCCGCGCCAAAAAAACTCCCTCTGCCAGCATTCAAGAACCTTAGCCCATGTTGAAAATTGCGAATGAGCACTCCCTTAAAAAAAACTTAAAAAAAAACCGATGGCGCCCCAAGAAATCTTCGAAGTTGGAGGCAAGTGAGCGCCGTGAAGTTTCCACTTTGGTTAACGGAAGCTTGAAATCAGGAAGCTGTCATGGCGACATGGAGTGAAACGAACAATTTCAGTGCATCACCGTGGCGCCGTGTTAGATAAGGTTCGATTATATAACGGCGCTTGGTTATTAAAGGCCCCTGGCGACGTTTTCAAGAAAACTTCCTCTCGTAGCCATTAACAGTGTTAGTATTTAGTGCTTGGATGGCAATGATTTTCTTACTTATTCATTTAAATGTGAGTTTAACTTTGATATTGAATCTCTAACGTAACATGTTTAAACGAAATCAAATCCAACGATTTTTAAAGACCAATCAGCTTTATATGATAAGCGTAAACGAGGGTAGAAAGAAATGTGAAATTAAAAGAAACACGAGTTAAAAATTGTTCCTGAATTTGAGCAGAGATCATCTTAGAAGAGAGAAGAATAACATTGTAAATGATCGTTTAGCAGAATATATTGTTTGATGCATGTGTCACTACAAGTGCTTTGTTTCTTACTTCTCTGTCTACCAAATGTAGGCCAATTTATATATACAACTCCATACAAAAACATAAAAGAGACAATGTTATACATTCCTGACGCTGCAAACTATTAATGTTGGAGTATTAGCACTGTATAGTTAGATTGTATTTATTGGTATTCATAAATTAGATTAATTCGACCGGCGTATAAGCTCTTTAAAGTTATCAGATACAAGCCATACTTCAACTGCCATGTAACGTAACATGACCAGTTTACGTCCGATTTATTCAAAACGTTATTTATCCTAAAACCGCGCGGACAGAGCCAAATGTTTAACCCATGGGTAGAAATATTAGCTCTTCTAACAAGAAAATGCATGGTCTGTAATTTTTCTCCGCCTGTTTAACGCCGTGTGAGCATGTATTTATACTGGGGTATATGGTAAAGAATTGTGCTAGGCTTACCCTTGATCGTCCACCTCAGTATTTTCCCTTCTAGCGCTATGCTTGAAGAACATAGACCGGAAAAAAATGCACAGTAACTGTCGAAAGTAGTCTACAGACAAATGACAGTAAAGTCACTATGTTTATCCCTCCGCTTGCCCGAGGCGATGGAAGAAAAAAATTTTTGTATTGTGAATTTCCCCGAAATCAGCAGCACGTGGCGTTCACGTGATAAACGCATGGCCATGATGTTATGTCGTACAAAAATGTATCATCTGAGCGGGGGTCGCTAGGTTGTATCAAACCTTCCTAAAACTGGCAAGAGTTTCAAACCTCGAATCGCCATGGATAGTTTGCTTATCAAAGAAAGGTTTAACGTCAGCTACTTTTAAAAGATACTAGCTATCGTATAAGTTAGAAAAACATGATGAAATACGCGGTGTCGAATAACATATGAAATGCGTCATGCATGACGCTTCCGTGCAACTTGTTGTTACTGGTTCAGGGGTTCATTCTGTTATGTCGCTGGACGTAAACCCTTTTAAATGTTTTGCATAAAAGAGAGAGATGGCTAAGGATCATACTTATGACGTTCTTTGTTTCTCATGAGAACAGGCTTTGGCATAATACACCGCGACATGTGGACATGACCCAATCTGGACGTAAACTACTCCTGCACGTAAATAGGTCATGTTACGTTACATTATTTACACGTTCCACATGTTACAACTGTTACGAAATAAAAATTTTCTTCTTCTATCCCTTTATAATTATCAGCCCAAAATTGCTCAATCAACGGCGCCCTCGGGTGCACATAACCACACATCTTACAATCATGGCAGTGGAGACAGTTAAATATAACAGTGATCTTGTCTATGCTGGCAATAACATCTTAATGATCTCTACCGACTAGCTGGCTGACATCTTAATTGGAATGTAATTATTTTTACCACACGGCGACACTCATTGAAAGCATGATTTACCAATGATTTTATATTGGATGCTGACTTGAATGATAACGCATCTGCACGCTGTCTGGAAGTATAGTAATTACCACAAGCTAATCACAGAAAGACGAAGGGGGGGGGGGGGTACATTGATGAAGGTTAGACATCCAGGTAGACGGATACGCCAAAAATAGTTACTCAAGCAACTGGATGATATTTTGAAACAGTCAGACGTTTCAGACAGCATCCGCTGTCTTTCGTCAGTGACTAAGGATCGGACTGGAGATCCTGAGGTTTTATACCAAAACTCTGAATAGAACTCTGAATAGTAGCAAGAGGTTCTTTTAGTCGCCTGCAAACTATCTGTAAGTCCAAACAATACAGCCTCAAGACTAAGATCAAACTCTACAACAGCAATGTGAAATCAGTTCTTTTGTATGGCTCCGAAAGCTGGAAAATGACGAAGACAGATATGAGGAAGATCAACTCATTCCACAACAGTTGTCTACGTAAGATATGTAACATCTTTTGGCCAAATAAGATCTCCAATGTTGAACTGTATGCTAAAACTGGATGTAGAGAAACTCACCACTGAGGTCACTCATAGAAGACTCAAGTGGCTAGGGCATGTACTGAGGATGCCAGAAAATAGGATCCCCAAGGTTGCCCTGAACTGGAGACCAACAGGAAAGAGAAAAAGAGGCAGACCAAAGATCACATGGAGGAGGACAGTGTCAGACGACCTGGCGGCCATGGGCATGTCCTGGAGAACTGCTGACAGCCTGGCACAGAACAGACCCAGATGGAAGACAAAAGTCATGGCCTTATGTCTCGCAAGGGATGAAGAGGATAAGTAAGTAAGTAAGTCTGAATAGTTATGTTAATGAGGCCAAGACAATTTGTGATGTCCCTCTCGGAAGGGACGGTAAGCAGGAGGCCCCGTGTTGGAGCACGTTAAAAAAACCACTACAATAAAACGAGACAAAATTTACATCTAAACCCTTTCAATGTTACATTTGGAAATTTAGCATCGGAAAATTGTCTTGAAAATCCTATAATATTACAGGCCAAAAGATTCATTTGTCAAAGCAGAGGCAAATCAAACTTACATTTTCAAACATTTCTTAACTACGTTACTTTATTTTCCTCCAAGCAGAATATATTATCGCGACAAGATGCTGCATGGTGTTTCATGTACTGTTGTATCATTTTGACTAATAAAAAAGAAGAAAAAAAGGTCGGTCTCAGCTGAGGTCGGTCTTGGCCTTGCTAAAACAAAAAAGAAGAAACAACTACACTTATCTAGAAGAGTGGGGGTCCATCCCGGTATGAGTGGATCAAACCTAACAGTCTGGTCTTACGCAACTTGCACTAAGTAGTACTGTAGAGCTTGTACTTACTGCACAATACTACGGTGTGTTAGGACCGAAGGTGGTTGCCGCTTATGCAAAACAAGCAAGCAAGCCAACAGACAAACAAACGAAAACTTACTCCTCCGTTGCCTCAAGATATTTTAATATCTTGAGGCAACTTCATCCGTCTGACAGATCAGTTTCCATCTTGGAAATACAATATATCACAGCATAAAATAATTTGACAAACAAAATGTAATGTACAAAGCATGTCATATAACAACAAGACAATCCAACCAGGCATTCTTGAGTTATTGTGTTCACACACGTACACACACGCGCGCGCGAACACTGACGAAAAATAACCTCCTCGGTCAAGGTAATAAGCATAATACAAATATTATACAATGAGGCAAGAACTCCATGGGGGGAGGGGGGGCTTACGGCCAGACAAGAGCTGCACCCCCAAGAGGTGGCCAAAGTACATGGGAAATCCAGACTGCAGCGTGCATTGAAACGACTGCATTTGGCTTTAACAAGTTTATGTTCAAAAGTAAGAACATCAGACGGATGAGCAGCTCTAGCCCCGTTTCTAAGGAGATAATTCACATGAGTGAATTCAAAGAATTCCCGACTAGAATTATTTATACAAACGAGGTGGTCCAAAAATGGATGGAAAGCGATAACACACGACCGTACTTAACTTCCTAAATGGGAAACTTCACACGCATGAAAAATCGCCTTCTTAAGACAGACTAGGGTGACCCCAAACAAGAGCTGCTCATGCGTTTGAAGTGTATGGCAGCTGATAAATCCCCAACGTTGATTAGTGTCCCCTGACCTCAATTAGCCTTGACATAATTTGCCTAATTGTTCAAAGCGTGCTTAATAATTCATCAGACCTCTTGAGTGCCAATTTGACTTACTTCAGACGAAACTATCGATCCTCTCTTCCTTGCTTCAAACTGCTCCTGTTACCATGACCGTTAATTGCCTTCGCCAAGAAGGTTATGTTTTCAGTTGGGCGCGCGCGCGCGGGCCTGTGTGCGTGTGTGTGTGTTTGTGTGTGTGTGTGTGTGTGTGTGTGTGTGTGTGTGTGTGTATGTATGTATGTATGTATGTATGTATGTATGTATGTATGTATGTATGCATGTATGTATGTATGTAGGTATGTATGTGAATGACCAGCATAACTCAAGAAGGCCTGGATGGATTATGTTGATTTTTTTGTTTGTGGGTAGGTCTTGGTGAGACCACAAAATGATTAGATTTTTGGGCCCCGTAGCGACTTTCTAAAATACTGTAGCGAAACTTCCGGTTTTTATATTTCGTGTTCTTTTAAACATGCCATGGTCATGATTTTGAAGTGTCCTTTTCCTCATTAATTAGATAAAAGTATATCAATGGCCAAAAAAAGAAGACAACCAAACCGCCAGCTATATTGGTACTTGGTGTAATGGAAAGATGTTTCAGAAACCATGTTTTTTTGCATTTATTTTTCAATTCTTCAAATAATTTCGTTGTAGCTTGTGATCTGAGCATCATTGTAAGTACCCTGGTGGTAAATGATGTGGATTTTATATTTTTGACAGCCACAATTGACGCGTATGGGACATAAATCATGTAACTTAGGGTGTCTAGGAGGAAATGATTTTACAGCTTTAGCAGCTTTTGTCGGTGGAGATCATACGGATATGCAGACAATGACGCTAAATTAATTAGACCTTAATGTTAGATAATCAATGATTGCAAGTTAAGGCATCTTGCACAGTAACAAGAAAACAAATTTCAGCAAAGCTTTTTACAAAGTCTCACTTAACGCTATCATCTGTAAATTCGCTTTCCCGTTTAAAAAAGACAGCGATGTACGACGTCGCAATAAGGTAACATAAAATAACTTTGTTAAGCTTTTACAGCTATTGCCACAATACTGTTATGCTTACTTCTATATTAACATGTTAGGTTATGAGCTTATCTCGACAAATCTTGCTCAGTGTCACTGACGAAAGGTAGTGGTTACTACCTGAAACGTCTGACCGTTTCCAAAATTGATCCAGTTGTTTGAGTAACTATTTCCTTTGCGTCTCTTATTAGCCGGATGTCTAACCTTCATCGACGTTTCAAAAGCAGTCGTTTCTAGTAGACATGTCTCCAATACATGGCATTGGCTGAGACATATGATCGCCATAGGCTGGTGAATTTTGTATCTGGCCACTGGGTGATCCGTGTAAACAATGGCAGGCTAATCGATCAAAAGAATGTGTGGTATAGATTCGCAGTCGTCAAGGCCATCTTTTTCCGAACGCCTTTCACGTGCATGGATGATCATGAGTAAGCCCTACTGCCTGCTGCACTTAAGTTAAAGTTAAACTAATGAATCAATAGACAAACTGATGTATCAATTAAAAAGGTACAGGTAAAGGTAGAATTTTGTGCATTTTTGAGGCCGTAGGAGCAACGGGTTGTTATGCACTATGTATAAGGCATAGTTTTGGAAGGCGGAGCCCATTCGTGTCCTTCCACCGTCTTGTACCTCTCAAAGTCAGGTAACCATTTAATTTAGTACATACATGATTTAAAAAAAAAAAGAACGCATTCAAAGAAGACTATTCCCAAAATAGTTTCCTGCTTCCATAAAGATGTGCCAACATACACACAAGCTATTGCAGTACGAATTCAAAGTTAAAACCCTTTTCCTTTATACCGAAGGGAACAAAGCTTGGCAAAGCTATTTGCGTTTCAATAAGTAATGACTATGCCAAGTTTAATTCCCCTAAGCCCTTTTGATGCTTAGACCTGTTTATAGCTTATTTTATTTAGCTTTCGACAGACACCGTGCAAGTGAAGTTTTTCTCCTGTAACTTAGGGATCTTGCCAAATGCAATATTGTGTTATTACTCAATTGTCTACGTTTGCACAGGATTTGACTTTTGAGACAGTTAACATGGAGTTTTCATGAAATTGGACGACCATGTCAAGCTGTTTATTACAGAAAACAGTTGCCAATACTCTGGGATTCCCATCGAAATTACCACTATTTATCCTTGACATTGATCAGAAGATTGTTATGGATTTTTCCCGGTCCATCGCATTCCATTAAGAGAAGATAGTGTAGTCAATATGTACCACCCATGATGCTATAGCTGGTATCTCACTGGTGACCGTGGCACATTGGCGACCTCGGTGCAACCTCACGATTTAACAGAACGCTCAATGGATTTCAACGTTAAAAACGAAACGTTTTACGCTTTTATGTTTTTTGTTGTTGTCATTTTAGTCATACATTTTTCGTGATGTTTCCATTATAAAGTCAAGGGTAACACAAAGCCAGTTTAGGACGCAGCGAGGTCGCCAACAAGTCGCGGTCCAGTGAGATACCTTCGCGAACATACCATAAAATGTCAGTTGAGTTGCCAGGAAACAGCCGTGAAGGGAGATACCGTCTCCAGCTACTGTTAGTAGTGGTCGCCTTTCAAGTGCTCTCAAGCTGACCGGTCCATATAAATCCTAATGAAGAACATTCCAGATTGGCAGCAAATATTATTAATGTGAGTTATGCAAACTATTCGAAGCTATCTAATATTTTTACAACAATTATATCTGCTGTAAGACAATGGTGTCACCATCCATATGTGACCATAGCTTGTCCGGAACACGACATATCAAAACCATAAGTTCCGCTGCAGCACCATAGCAAGCCGCTAGGGAGGCAAAAGAAATGGAATCATTTCGAGATCTTATCAAGATCTACCCGCATACAAAGTATCAAGCTGCAAGACAATCCACCCAGGCATTCTGGAGTTATCGTGTTTAGAGACAAACGAACGCTGCTGAAAGCATGCCTTTCTTGGCAAAGATAATTAGAGCTCATGGTCACTTTCTATCCACCAGATACATGTGATAAATAGACAACTGCGGGCTATTTCTGGCGCGTTCTCGTGTACCGAAGCGGCAACCGCAAGAAACGATGAAAGTTTAAATTTCCAAGGGCTCCATTTATCTTGATTACCGATCTTAAAACCAGGGTACCCTTCGACACCCACACACTCTAACAGCGTTCTTTATGAGTGAATGGAAGGTAGAGACAAATTGATTCGAACACAGAATGGTGTCTGGCGCCGAAAGGTCGAGGTCATGGAGGATACATCTTGACTTCAATTTCATGAAGCGTGTAATTGTGGTTTACGGGACTGTATTATTTGGAATTGGTGATCGATATCTGTGAAGACAAAGTCACCTTCATGGGGCCAGAAGTGCTACATGGTTTATAAATCCACACAAGGATTACAAGGATAGAAATGTGAATCCCAACACATGAGATCAAGTTTTGAACCGCTATATTACCTGTAACAATAATACTAAGGATTGGAAAAAGGGGCCCCTCCGGCTAGTCTGCGGGCTGTTTTTTTTTTCGACACCCTGCGGTTACCGAGCTATTTTTGGACATGGTCGGGTCCCACGATTTTTTTAAACTGGCAGTTAAAATCAACCCGGGACCCAGTGACAAATGAACGCCGTAACCTAAGCGCGAAAACGCCAAGAGGTACCCCCCTCCCCAATCCGGCAGTCCACTGGTGCAAATTTGTGTATTCAGAGCCCGGCCGGGGCTACACCCCCATACGGGCACCGTTTCAAGTGTAGCCGCAGCATAACGTTGGCATATGCGGTTCGGACACAGTAGATCGCCAAAAAGAAATAAATTAGCCAGCGTTTTTTTACAGATGCAAACATGCTTTTGAAAGCACAATTAGCACGATCTATGTGTTAAAAAAAAGGCCACACTGTGAGCGTGCTAAATGTGTGTTGGCATATGCAGCCTATCGGAACCGCCGTTAGCCGCAAAATAGGCCAAAGGAGCAAGAGGGATTCTTTTGTCTCAATCCCTCCAAGTCCAACCGGAAAGGTATGATTTCCCAGGGGTGGAAAGAAAATTCAGGTCTTACAGGCCAAAATTAGAAATTAGTTGCTCGACTTCCTATCATCAATTTTCTACATTTGAGAGTGGTCCAATATATATATATATATATATATATATATATATATATATATATATATATATATATATATATATATATATATATATATATATATATATATATATATATATTGGTCTGCCATCACCCCCCCCCCCCAAAGAAAGGTAAAAAGGCATTCTTAACCTACCACCCTTAACTCATAAATTGGCCCACATACCAAATCTGACAGTTGGTCAGGATATTCGTGTATGGTATAAATCCAGTATAAAGGCTACTACTTCCCGGAAATTTAGCCAGTGGGTTATCTGAACCTAACAGGCGTTGCCACGCAAGTCACAATGATTGCGTCTGCCTCTATGAGTGTACATCGACGTTTAGGGGGATAAACGTGCGTGTCCGCACACCTGACTTTGAAGGGCACCGAATACGGCCCTTTCGTTGTTTTCAATGGGCTGTAGGAAGAGAAATTTAAAAGGCACTCTACAGTGAATGTTTGGATCAACCTACCGTCACATGGCAGACGCAGGCGAGGACGTCAACCTACAACCTACCTGCAGTACATACAGAAACTTCTGGGTGACGACAGCGGCCTGCTTGCACCAGGGAAGATCGCAAACGTTGCTGCTAACAGAAAGAATAGGAAGAAGCTACTTACAGTCGCCTGCGTTGCAGCCGACCAGATGATGACTAGTAGATCGTTTTCTTGGTAGGCATCTCATATGGAACGTCTGACAATAACAGTTGCCTGCCTATAGACAAACGTGATTTTTATTTTTCTCTTTCTAAAGCGGGTATCTCGCTAGCACTGGGCTGCGGCACGTTGGCGACCTCACTGAGTCCTAAGTTGGATTAACGTTACCCTTGACTTTATTATAGGAATAACATGCAAAAACTTACAAAACACAAAAAGCGTGAAAAATAAGTTTTGTGTATCGATGAAATCCATTGAACTCTCTGTCAAATCGCTCGGTCGTAGCAAGGTCGCCAATGGTGCAGCAGCTTCAGTGAGATACCCACTTATAATCAATGGTGAAAGGTGGCCTATGTTAGTCTCAAAGCAGACTCAACGGTTGCAAAGACCGTATCCAACTGGCAGAAGGAGTTTTTTTGCCCAAAGGTGCCTAACAACTTCTCTGGCTGACTGGAGCTTCTCTGGCTAGCTTGTACAATTTTGGCACCGTGGAGATTTGCTTGGAGATTAGCATATGTAAACTGGCCATGGTTTCCTGGTTCCCTGGTTCTTCCAGTGTCTGCTATGTATTGATGACACGTTTTATCATACAGCTACCTCATCTCCGTATCATCGTTCAATAAACGATATGATTGGTGGTTCTATTTCCCATCATGTGTTCCATGATCCAATAGACGGAAGAACGATATGAAGAAAAATAGACGTGCTAGCTGACAAGTCCATTCACCACCTACTTTAAAGTACACCCAATTGCTGGTAATAACATGATGAATGGGAATAGAGAGAATCGTTTCTCAATTCTCCGTATTTGATTTCATGATCTATCATGAATCGATCTGAACGCTGACAAGACGGCGTTTAATGGTGAATAAATCTTGAAGAGAAGTCAAATCTTTCCTGGCAGTTAATTGAAAATATATGTCACAAGACACTACTAGGTGCATAAATGTGAAAATTATGTGAATTTTCGGCAAAATTCGAAGAAAATGTGATAATATGTGATATAATGTTAAAAATTTTGAGGTCCAACAGCATTACATTTTTTCACATAAGTTGACAGATAATTACATAAAATAACATTCAGGTCACATTTCTGAAGAGCGACACAAAATGTGAAAAAATGTTATTATTTTGCGTCACATCATTTCACATTCACCCTAAAAGATCTAGAAAAATCACATTTTCAAATGTAAAAATATGTTATTTAAATGTGAAGTTGGCTGTTCAGCCATTATGTGAAGTTATGTGACTATCAGTGCATTTTTCCGCCGCCTATATTTATGTGATTTTATGTGAAACGTGCTCTCGGTGAAAATGTGAAATAATGTTACCCCAAATCACATTTTATAAAATGTGACTTCATGTGGAAGTTATGTGAAATGCGGTCTGCTGCAAAATGTTAAAAGATGTGAAAACAGTTAGCACGCCGAGAAATGTGAAATTTATGTGATGTTCAGAAAAAGCGAAATGTGAAAAAATGTGATATGCGAATCACATTTATTTCACATTTTCTATATGTGAAATTTAATGTGAATTGCCTTACACAAGATTTGAAGACATTTGAATTAACAGAATATGTAAAAGGTAAGTGTTGTGATTTTTCCCGACGTTTATATATGACGTCTATACTACAAGCCCCCCCCCCCACGTTTACAAATGTAGTCTTTCTTTCAAAGTTTGCTAATTCACCATCATTAAACGGTGACATTTGTATGCGAGCTAGAAGGTAGTTTTTTTTCTCAACGTCACTTTCCTTCGTCGATTAAGCTAAACATTTATGAGATATGCTCGCGAAATATGCGTTTCAATCGATATAACGCTTTGCGCTGTTACTTGACTATCATTTAGCATTCAGACAACAATTGACAGGTGTGAAAAACTCCTCCTTTCCCCACGCGTGCCACTGTTTAGTTGTTGATTAACTACTTTACAAGTGAAAGCACCTAATGTCACGCCCCATTCACACTTTGACAGCAACGCCCAGCCCCTCGCCTTAATGTCCCACCATAGATTTTAAGAGAGTCAAGAAGTTCCTGATCTTTTTGATACTCCTCGGCAATATTTGTAGAGACAGTCTGTGTAAAAGATTCAATGTAAGCATTATGGCCGACATCAAGTAGATGACTAAGATGTTTCAAACTCTCACAGTTGTTTGGAGAACCTAATTAATGAGTAACCAAGTCAATCTTTGCATCTTATATCTTATTAAAATACGTTCGGTTTCTGAAGCAAACATGATTACGATCTACAAATGCAAGCATCGCACCAGCGTATGTTCCCAATTTGCAAGTTCACAATAGATACTCTTGGTTGGACACTGACATTCAAAGCCCCTGCCATCCAAATAGAGAAATTGTTTATTTGTTTGAAAGGCTAACGCCTGTTTTGCAAATCCTTGCCGCGCCCCTTGTACATATTCAGCTCTATTGTAACGGGCTCATACAAAGCCGACTCTTTGATATTCATATAAAACTCCTTTTTTGCGAAGGTGTGAAATGGTAGAATTTCACACATGTTGGACCTTTCACAGATAAAACTCCCATGTGCCGAAGCAGGGATAAAATGAGACTGTCTCAATAAATTAATAAGACACATACACAATTTACATTGCTTTTTTTTGGTTTCAATATGGTCTATGCACGTATCTATATATTCGCTTAAAATCCCAATATCGCCCTTCCCTGGTATTTGGACTGTCTTAATCACTACCGATTTCCCCTGAATTAGCTACAGATTAGTCACCGACACTTTTAATGCTATTAAAACCTTGATCGAAAAACTACGAAAGAAAAATATATAAATTTCACACACGTCATGAAAAACATCTATTACATAGTCTTTTATTGGAAAATCATTGGTTCCGTGTTGTTTTCTTCACCAGAGAACCTTCGATACCCCTAAAATGCATGTTGTAACATGACAAGATATATAACATCCTAGTAATTCATTTTGAGTAACGGGTGTTTTGTGGAGCAAACGAGAAGAAAACTTCTAAATAGAAAGTTACACAGCGCGGTTAAAAGAGTTTAAATTCGCTCGCGGACACACTTGTTAATCGTCTCGTATTAAAAAGTTGATGATTCCGCGTTGTTTTCTGGTGTTAAGAACACTATAGGAAGTTAAAAAGACTTGGTGTAACGTCACAAGATACCTAGAGTTCTAGTATAAGATTATAGACAACAGGCCACTTGTAGAGCGTTTGGAAAATGGCTTCCGGGCAGAAATATATACAGCGCGGATTTCGTGCACGTCAAATAAAACGTGTGTTGGGCAGTCTTGGATTAGAAAAATTAATAGTTCCGTGTTGTTTTCTAGACCGTCGAACCTTTGACACCCCTAAAATGCATGTTGTAATACGTCAAGATATACAGCATCTTAGTAATTTAATTTGAGTAACGGGTGTTTTGTGGAGGATTCGAGAGAAAAAAAAACTTCTAGATAGAAAGTTACACAGCGCCCGCGGTTCACTATTGTAAATCGTCTCGTATCGAAAAGTTGATGGTTCCGTGTTGTTTTCTGGTGTTTAGAACACTATAGGAAGTTAAAAAGACTTGTTGTAACGTCACTAGATACCTAGAATTCTAGTATAAGATCATAGGCTACGGGCCACTTGTAGAGCATTTCGAAAATGGCATCCGGGTAGAAATATATACAGCGAGGATTGCGTACACGTCAAATAATACGTGTGTCTGGCAGTCTTGGATGAGAAAATTAGTAGTTTCGTGTTGTTTTCTAGAACGTCGAACCTTTGACACCCCTTAAAATGCCTGTTGTAATACGTCAAGATATACAGCATCCTAGTGATTCTATTTGAGTAACGGGTGTTTTGTGGAGGATTCGAGAGAAAAACTTTTAAATAGAAAGTTACACAGCGCGCGCGGTTTAAAGAGTTTGAATGCACTCACGAACACACTATTCTAAATCGTCTCGTATCGAAAAGTTGATAGTTCCGTGTTGTTTTCCGGTGTTAAGAACACTATAGGATGTTGAAAATACTTGTTGTAACGTCACTAGGTACCTAGAATTCTAGTATAAGATCATAGGCTACGGGCCACTTGTACAGCGTTTGGAAAATTGCATCCGGGCAGAAATATATACAGCGCGGATTGCGTACACGTCAAATAATACGTGTGTTGGGCAGTCTTTGATTAAAAAATAAGTAGTTCCGTGTTGTTTTTTAGACTGTTGAGCCTTTGACACCTCTAAAATGCATGTTGTAATATGTCAAGATATACAGCATCCTAGTTATTCTATTTGAATAGCGGGTGTTTTGTGGAGGATTCGAGAGAAAAACTTCTAAATAGAAAGTTACACAGCGCGGTTTAAAGAGTTTGAATGCACTCACGGACACACTATTGTAATTCGTCTCGTATCGAAAAGTTGATGGTTCCGTGTTGTTTTTTGGTGTTTAGAACACCGTAGGAAGTTGGAAAGACTTGTTGTAACGTCACAAGATACCTAGAATTCTAGTGTAAGATCATAGGCTACGGGCCACTTGTACAGCGTTTGGAAAATTGCATCCGGGCAGAAATATTTACAGCGCGGATTTCGAACACGTCAAATAATACGTGTGTTGGGCAGTCTTGGATTAGAAAATTAGTAGTTCCGTGTTGTTTCCTAGAACGTCGAACCTTTGACACCCCTTAGATGCCTGTTGTAATACGTCAAGATATACAGCATTCTAGTAATTTAATTGGAGTAACGGGTGTTTTGTGGAGGATTCGAGAGAAAAACTTTTAAATAGAAAGTTACACAGCGCGCGCGGTTTAAAGAGTTTGAATGCACTCACGAACACACTATTCTAAATCGTCTCGTATCGAAAAGTTGATGGTTCCGTGTTGTTTTTTGGTGTTTAGAACACCGTAGGAAGTTGAAAAGACTTGTTGTAACGTCACTAGGTACCTAGAATTCTAGTATGAGATCACAGGCTACGGGCCACTTGTAGAGCATTTCGAAAATGGCATCCGGGCAGAAATATATACAGCGAGGATTTTTTACACGTCAAATAAAACGTGTGTCTGTCAGTCTTGGTTGAGAAAATTAGTAGTTTCGTGTTGTTTTCTAGAACGTCGAACCTTTGACACCCCTTAAAATGCCTGTTGTAATACGTCAAGATATACAGCATTCTAGTAATCTAATTTGAGTAACGGGTGTTTTGTGGAGGATTCGAGAGAAAAACTTTTAGATAGAAAGTTACACAGCGCGCGCGGTTTAAAGAGTTTGAATGCGCTCACAGACACACTATTGTAAATCGTCTCGTATCGAAAAGTTGATGGTTCCGTGTTATTTTCTGGTGTTAAGAACACCGTAGGAAGTTGGAAAGACTTGTTGTAACGTTACAAGATACATAGACTTCTAGTATAAGATCATAGGCTTCGGGCCACTTGTAGAGCATTTCGAAAATGGCATCCGGGCAGAAATATATACAGCGAGGATTTCATACACGTCAAACAAAACGTATGTTGGGTAGTCTTGGATTAGAAAATTAGTAGTTCCGTGTTGTTTTCTAGGCCGTTGAGCCTTTGACACCTCTAAAATGCATGTTGTAATACGTCAAGAGATACAGCATTCTAGTAATATAATTTGAGTAATGGGTGTTATGTGGAGGATACGAGAGAAAAACTTCTAAATAGAAAGTTACACAGCGTGCGCGGTTTAAAGAGTTTGAATGCGCTCACGGACACACTATTGTAAATCGTCTCGTATCTATACGTTTATAGTTCCGTGTTGTTTTCTGGTGTTAGGAGCACTGTAGGAAGAGAGAAAGATATGTTGTAAAGTCACAAGATATCTAGGATTCTGGTAAGAGGTCATAGGCTGCTGTTGACTTGTAGAGCGTTAGACCATTTTCATTCGGGAAGATATATACACAGCGCGGATTTTGTCCACGTCATAAAAAACATCTGTTTGGCAGTCTTGGATTAGAAAATTAATAGTTCCGTGTTGTTTTCTAAACCTGAGAATCTTCGCCCTCCCTGAAAATGTATGTTATAATATGACAAGATATACAGCATCCTAGTAACACATTTTGAGCGTGGAGGGTTTGAAAAATACTTTAAAATAGAAAGTACAAATACACACCCTGATAGATCTTTACTAAATCATCTCGTATTGAAAAGTTCGTGGTTCCGTGTTACTTTTTAAAATTAAGGACGCTGTTAGAAGTTGGATAGAGGTGTTTAACATCAAAACATATGTTAGATTCTAGTATGATTCCTTGGGCTCGTTGCATTTTAGATCCCAAGTCAAGGGACCATTAATTTGGAATCCGGTGTACCGTGTATTGGCCGGGATCTCTTCGGGACAGAAGGGTTTACCGCCCCCGGGGTAATATTTGGCACCCGATAGTAGTTTTACATGGTAGTTGTTCATTTGTTCCCCGTTTATCGTTGCGACCGATTACATTTTTACCACGTAATACATCCACCTGTTGCAAAGATAACCTGTACCGTAACGGCAGAAAGCTCAGTCTTCCCGAAAGAAAGCTTGGCCGAACATAGCCCGACCTATAGCTAATGACGACACGCCAGACTGGATGCCAGGTTAGAAATTTCGAAGTCATACAGCAGCGGAAATGTTTACAGTATCCACCCGTGAGCTCACTTAACACATACTTGATAATGATATTATAATGTAAATATTACCAGAGATTACTTCTGATAGCATTTACAACATCGAACGTCGGTAGATATACTGGAGACGAAAAGTTTAAAGGGTGCTGCACTAGTTCCTGATGCTCGCAAATGATTGATTGATTGATTGCATTAATATCTGTTTCTTATTGATAAATATATAGATGTTTACTGCATCAACATAGTATAGTATTTACTGTTCAACTTTTAGAAATTTTTGAAAATAAAAGCTGTTGCCTGTTGGGAATTTTTTCACATAAAATCACATAATCAGCTTGGACACCGGCAAATGTGAAATTATGTGAAACATTATCACATAAAATCACATTCCCAGGATTCTGTGAAAAAATGTGATTTGAATTTCACATAATTTCACATTTGACTTTTTGCAGTTTGCGGAAGAAAACCTCTTCACATTTTTTCACATTTTCTCACATTTCAGATTCACATTTTTTGGGGTCTCGTTTTAGGGTTGTGCGATTTCACATAATGGATTAACATTTTTCAAAGGGTCACATTGTTTCACATATGATAACATTTCGCGATTCACATTTTGAAAAAAAATCACATTTTGGGTTTCACATATCTATAGTCGGATTCACATTATGGCACATTTTCTTGGAATTTTGCAGCAAATTCACATAATTTTCACATTAATGCACCTAGTAGTGAAGATGGATCAATTATGATGAAGCTGGAACCGAAGATTTTTATTAATTGAACGATGAGTTTCGCTGTCGAACTTGATTTCATTTTCTCTTCATTTTCAGTTGAAATGGCATTGAAAGCGATTTAAGACAAATAGTTACAGTGGGTTTTAACGGGGTTAATTGAGGACATAAAAGATTTTAAAGCTTTTTATCAACCACTGTTTTAGTATGTATTCAGTGCGCAATAAGTGCACTTAATACGTGAGAACGATCATAGTAAAAGTCAAGTTTGAGATAATTTTAGCTGCAATATAAACTAATCAGTACAGTTGCTCGTATATGTACGTATGTCTTGTTTAATTGTAGTTAATCAATTATGGAAAAAAAGGTTTTGATTGACAGTGTTCATTGATCACTTCCTGTCACTCTACGGTGAACGTGATTAGCAAATGGAACAAATATACAACTGTGAAAACACAGGAAAACAGACAGGACAAAATAATAGCTCTCAATTATCTAAATTCCATCGGCCCCATTACCTGTCATACCTGATACTTCCTGCCACTCCCGCTAATCTGACCTTTGCGGTGACACCATCTTTTTAACCGACTTCCTGCCACTCTACTGACGGTGTATTCAAATACAAGAACATAACAACAGACTCAGTAAAAATAAAGCCTCTATCCACGTAAGCAACGATATGATTATGAATGCACCTAACGTTACATACGTTACCAGATGTGCAATGGTTGCCTGCTGTCGCATTTTATAGACCATAACTACAAGGTAAGAAACTGGAATACGTTGGTATCTCATAATCCCCAATCAGATCTAACGGTGGCAAGGCAGCATCTAAAGGGCAAAACAGTATCTAACTGGCCACCGGGACCAGTTCGATACAGTTTGACTCATTGGATACTATCTTTTCACCAATAGATCTGCTTCGAGATGAGGTATCATGTTTTCCATAGGCAGTAGGCATGTCCCCAGGAATTGAGACTCACTATAGATTGCTGCAATGGTGTTCGTGTTTGACAAACAACAAAGGAACTTACGGACAACAGAAAGATATAAATGTATGTAACACATGCTGTTGTATCTTGTTCTGATTCTTGTTGTTGTCTTTGTACTGGACAACTCCCCTTCAGTTGGGGAAAAACGTCCAGGGGTAGTAGTGCACTTATTGGTGTTTCCTCAGGTGGTCTGCGACCTCCCCTCTAAACTTTTCCACCTCTAGTTCCTGTGTTACTGAGTATGACAATGAGTTCCAATCTCTGGTAGTTCGTGGAAAATGGGAGAATCTGTAGCAGTATTTGTGAAAGGGGATTGTTTTCAAAAGTTTTCGGATGGTTGCGGCAAGATTGGCGAGGGTTTAGCTGCAAGTATGTATCCACCGACAGGAGGCCCTGTCTTGCTTTTTGTAGTATTGTGAGTCTGTTTGTTGACCTTCTGTTCTGTTGAGTGTCACAACCTAAGTCGGTAACTAATTTGGTAGAGCTCTGACAAGTGTTTGAGCATGCATATGTGTTAGAGACAAACCTGGGAATTCTTGATGGTCAAAATTTCAAACTTTGCAACAATCAGATCCGATTGCCTGAACATTTGCACGAAGGCAGATCATCTGACGCTCAGCCGTTAAAGTTTGTAGGCTGCCCTTCAAAGATATCCTTGATCAAACGTACGATCATCAAAGGTGCTGCACTGCTGATAGCTGTTCAAGGTTCTTTCTTATCGATTGCACTCACGTTGCATTAATCTTGATGGGCGCCTTCAACCACCGCAATCATTCGTATTCTAAACTAAGAACTTTTGGTCCTATTTTACAGTCGGGTGTTAGATTCGGTGTTAGAGGTCGTTGTGAGCTGACATTTTCTGATCAGACACAGGCAATCATCGGGAATTAGCTCGGATGGATGAGTGGCGTTTCCCGGGACCTTGTCAGGTGAAGGGTGACACGGATGCCGCTGAGAGAAACCGTGCGTTTTGTAGACAGACGTGGTTGTACTGTTAACGGCAGGGGATTGGCCCCAGCTGGGTGAAGGTAAGATGCCTCATTAAGTCAGCACTACGCGGCATTGCCCGGACGAACACCGCCGTAATAACTAAGGCATTCCCAAGGGCACCAGAGTTTTAAGGGTTATTGCCGGAAATCGAAAGCTGCATGAGCAGTGATGCCTTCTCTTTTGAATGAATGTTAAGAGGGGCGATCGATAGATTCTGAGCCTAACCAAGAGATAAGGTGCAAAACTCAAAATTAGGGTCTTTTATCAATACACAACACATTTTTTGTGGTTAGTTTTTGACAATTAAAAAAGAAAAAGAACGATCAGAACTGTGTGGGTCGATTTCCTCATGCCATGAATCCGCAGAAAATCTTCGAAGACGTTGTCAATATGTTTGATGATGACTCCCTTCGTATTTCAACTGGAAAGAAGTAGTATCTGACTTTTAGCAGAGCAAGTTGGCCCGCACACCTCAGGTTGCAGCTAAATTGTTCATGTTCTTTATCACCTAACGTTGCCAGGTGTAGCCTGCAAAGTTTTTTGATAGACATTCAAACAAAGCTTTATACTTTATGATTACTCTCTGAAATCTGAGTTGTGACCATATTTCTTTGGGAGGCTCAGAATTTATTGATCACCCTTCGTAGTTATGTCTGGATGACATTTGCAAACCGGACTGTTTTCGGGACTGAAAATAAAAGTGTATGAAGAAAAATACACAAATTATGCCCAAGATTAATTCGATTTGCGTGTTTTGTGGCCTTTTACATCAGATTTATCGTTCCCACAAACTGCCCGGCCGGGCACCGGTTCGGAAATGTGACCCTTTTGACATACTGTGGTCATATTTGCACCGTTGCCCTTAGGGGGTGTAGCCCCGGCCGGTCTTTGAAGCCAAAAATGTGTACCTCTCGGTGTTTTCATGACTACCCTACGGCGTCTATTTGTAGCCAGGTCCCGGGTTGATCTTAACTCCGAATCAAAAATGGCCCAAAATGGCCCGGTAGCCCAGGTGTCCCATGGGGCCAAGTAGGGGTCACGTCCGAAAGTGGAAAAAAAGCCCGTAAACTACCCGGCAGGGACCCTTCTATCAATTGCGACCATAGGGATAATTAGACATCGATCTGGCAGTCGACATGGCGCTACTACACACTGTGCTGAGCATTCTGTCACTGAGCATGAGATTTAATAGAAAACAATTAGTTTAGAATTATGTATTTATTCCATTAGGTCACAATTAGGTCTGATGGAAATGATATTACTTGGAATAAAAGAAAAGTTAGGTAGAAATTTTGAATAGTTCTTTTCCCGTCTTTTATCGAACAAACTATTTTTTTGGGCCCAAGGAATTTTTTTCTGATCATTTCCACCAAACAACATGATTCGAAAGTTCTAACTAGCTTCATTTCGTCTCAGTAGCCCAAACCAACAGAGGCGTGAAATGGACCTGTCATGTTGATAATTAAATATCGGCAAAGAGTCTCCTATAATTAATCATACACAGAATTTTCCAATACTCTCAATTTTCTAGAGTGACGAAAGGCTTAAAGATTTGACATCCCCTCTCCGAATCGAATATCACACAAGACAGCGAAACACATCATGTTAAATGGTTTCTCGTTGATGAAAAGCTATTTGATCATCAATATACAGAAATATCAGTCAAGTCTGCTTTCCTTGATATCTGGTCTGCACAGTTCAAGATCATGCTTTCCATTCACTTCCCATCAACCAATTACTTCTTCTTCTCTTGGGTCACCACTTCTGTCTGCTACACACTATCAACCAACTTATATCACTGGAAGGCTGGCTTTATCTTTATCAGAAATGCTTTCCGTTAGTCAGGTAAAACCTCTTCAAGAATACGTTAAGCTTATACATTCATTTTTTCCTGCTGTCATTCGTCTTCGTATCCAGGGTCGCCGCACACACTGCGTTGTCGTTCGTTATGTTCTCTCCATGCCACAGGATCGATTTGCGCCAGGGAATAGTGCTGCGTATCTAAACTCATGGTCAGGTGTGGGCGTGTGGCGTAACGGCAGGGTTTTCGGCCAAGAACCCAAGGGTCCCGGGTTCGAATCGCCTGACGCCAACGATCTTGTGCCCTCGGGAAAAAGGCACTTAACACGACTTTCCTTACTCCACCCAAGTTTAAAAACGGTTGTATTATGTGCGCGTGGGTCACGACATCAGCAATTGTCCCACGTGTATTGCACTGTTGCAATTCCAATAAGATTCAAATCTAAAATCCAAATCCAGGTCCAGGTATGGATGCAGATCCAGAAGTTCAGGTTCAGGTCCTGAGTTATAAGTCTGGACCTGAACCCATGGTATATGTGTGCAAGAAATACTTTTTTAATGTTGGTTACATGTAAAATTACATGTTGGCATAGAAGTCCAGTAATAGACACAAAAAAACAGCAATGTTTTCATATTTTGCCAGTGCAAATTTCTTGATCTATGGAAGGTTTTAGATGGTTTAGAATACAAACGAGAATATCAGCAAGAGATTTTTTTCACGTTCCCGACGTTTTGGTGTCTTTGGAATTGAACCTAAACGGTTTTATATGACCAGTATGTCAAATTATATGCAAAATAATATACAGTCAGTTGCAAACACAAAGGCTCAGTACCAAACACAAAAACGGCAATGTTGTCGTCTTTTTCCAGCGCAAAGTTCCCGATCTATAGAAGGTTTAAGATTTCATTACAAAAAGGAGAGATAGTGTTTCAAGTACGTTTAGGTTTCTCTGGAACTGAACCTAAACGTTTCTACGAGTCCAGTTTCAGCCCAGTGTACAAGTACACCGTACTAGTTTCCAGTCGGGGATACTTGTCATGATTAGCACGTCTACACCAGACTCTACAGTTCCCGCATTGCCGCCTCATCATTTATTCATGCCCCCCTCCCCAACACCCCAAGGACCGCGTGTAATTGAAAACATTCTACTTCCCATATATCTCACCCTTTCCACCGGGCCCTATGCAATATCTGCTGAAGATCGAGTTTCATCCAGTTACCAAGCCGTTCTTAAGTGATAAAGAGGCGGCTCAGGTGTCGTAGTAACCAACCATACCTCCCCCATTAATGAACCGTTTTACGGCATCCCAGGTTCCGCAAAGTTAAGCCGATCGAGGCGCTCATATTATCGACCTTGATATCCGCATTCAATTATCGAGGAAGCTACCAGGTGCAACGATATGTATTTATGTGGGAGCCTTTTGAATAGGTCAAGCCAAATTTCAGACATAAACATGAGATTGAGGTTCTCTCGACTCTAATGAACTAGTTAGTGTTTCTCATGTGTGGTCTTTAATTGCAGTTCGTTGATTATGCAAATTAGATTTTGACTAACATTACATGTGTCCACTTCCTGTTACTCTAAATGTGGCATACAAAAATACGTAACTGCGAAAACACAGTCCAAAAACAATACCACCCCGTAAATTAGAAGCCTCTTTCACAGTATGCCTTGTATAATTGCAGTTCATTGATTATGCAAATAAGGTTTTGATTAACATTACATATGTGAATTGATTACTTTCTGTCACTCTGAACATGACTAGAATATAGAAAATTTGTAACTGCGAAAAAACAGACAGTCCCAAAACAATATCTCCCCGTGAATTAGTAGCCTCTTCCATTGTATGCCTTGTTTAATTGCATTTCATAAAGTTCTTGATTATGCAAATGAGGTTTGGTTAACGTTACATATGTTTATTGATTACTTCCTGTCACTCTGAATTTGACTGGCCTATAGAAAATTTGTAACTGCTAAAACGCAGACAGACAAACCAAAAAACAATGCCTCCCGTGAATTAGTAGCCTCTTCCATTGACCCCATGACCTGTCATGTCTGGTAATTCCTGTCACTCCCGTTAGTCTGACGTTTGCGGTGACACCATCTTTCCACTATCTTCCTGCCACTCTACTAACAGGATATTCAAATAACTACGGACAGACAAATTCATAACTAATAGACACACCTAAACAAAACATCTGCCAGTGCACTTATAAGGATGCAAATAATGTAATGATGATATCATATAAAAATGACAGACTGACGAGTGTTGGTTCTGTGTTAACTTTAATTTCCGTTTAATTACAAGTACATAATATCTATAGTATCGTAACTTTAATCTAAAAAAAAAGTGGTGATGCTTAATGTGCTGATTACAGGCTAAAAACTTCCACACACAAGTTGACAGCATTTGTGCAATATATACGCAACATATCGATTTATAATAAACAATAGTCTCATCTAAAACAACGTTTCATGATATCTTCACAACTACACATTTGAATATCTCTTAAACATAAGATACAAGTTTTTGTTGAAGTTAATGTTTGGATTTTCTGATACAGAAAATAAGTGAAAGAAACGTTTACTTGCTTATTACACCCAATACATTGAGGATTCTCTTAATTATGCATTTGTATTGGTACCATCTAGATAGCACATTATTTTCCTTAAAAGATATATATTCTGATACGTGCCGATGCCAGTCATAATGTATGTCAGAGTAAATACTAGTGTTAATTAAGAAATAGTCCTATACACAAAGTTGAATATCTGCACTCCTTGCAGTTTAAGTGGCCAACCAACTTGTAATAAACCCCACTTAATCTCTCGGTGCTGATTGTCAGTAGTTCTGATTGACCGTTCCTATGTTAACCCGTATAAAGGTGCTTTCCCACCAGGGACCAAAGTGCATGGGAAAGTCAACAAACCAACCGATCCTTAAATCCAGAATCAGTATGGATGTCCCTATAATCAATCTACCACTCATGTCTGGATTATAGAACTCACGACGCATATCCCTAAGGACTGTTTGAAGCATGATATCCCATATTTCCCCTATCCGCGACCTTGCATCAAGTGCGTACTATGCACTTCTCTGACAAACGTAATTCTATGTTGACACCGTTATTGAACGCTAGTATAATCCAGCTGTGAAGAAACACCTAATATCAGGAATTTGTCTTATGCCCCACTTGCACATAGCCGAACATGGGCTCACGACCTTCCCCTACCATGATTTGAAGTGGTTCATGAGCTAGGTCGGCTGTGAATGGCTGGTGTGCTATCCAAAAATGTCGCCATACAAGATCGTTTCCAGCTAGCGACATTTTGGGATATCCCAAATGTGCTTCAGAGCGGCTTTGGATGGGGAGCGGTTTTGGGATACAACATCTGGTGTTCGGCGCGGTTGGCTGGTGATCGGCTCCTTCGATGTTCAAATCATTCGGTTGTAGACAGGAGGTCTGGAATGGGTTGGCTGGTGTTTGATAGGTTGGTTGGTTTGTTGGTTGGGAGTAGGTCATGAACTGGTTGGGAAATGGTTGGGACATGATTGGCGCTGAAAGATAGGCGTGGCCTAAAACTGGTCAGCCTGCCCCCGAACTACCGCCAATCTTGGTTGGCTCTTAGTCGGGAGTCATGATCGGCTAAGTGTAACCGAGGCTTAACGTATATATATATAACGGAATGATATTCTACAAGACAACTCTCTCAATATATCCTCTTCATTCTAACACAGGAGGCCTGCTCCATGTGACTCTGCTTTACATTCGATATGTCGATCGATTATTGATTTTGCATTATTTACAATTTTCGCTGCTTTAAAGCATGCAAAACTAACTCTTCTCCAGTTAATGGCAGCTGCAGTTACTCTTTCTTAATCAATGCAATATATATATAGATTTAGCAATATAATTCATATAGATTTAGATACGCTTTGTTGATTTTTCTTACTTCTTATAGAATTATAATTTGTGTTAGTATTTACACATACTTTTGAAAGTAGTGTGGTTTGAGATTGATCAGTATACAATGTGGATGAAAATTTGAATGGATTATGTCAGAAATCTTCTGCTATTTGATATCTTATTATTTAGTCTTAAGAGTTCACTTGTTATGCTCCGGTGTTATCCCAAAGCTGTTGACGTTATACTTGAGAGTACGATGTGATGTCTGTAAAGAAAAGTATGATATTTGTAACTGGTAGTGTTGTCATTATGGTGCAGCCACGTTTATATGTTCTTTCTGCTGTTCAAAGAAGATTTCGATAACTTCGGTTGGGTGCTCCTAGCCTTCACACGCCGGGCCATCAGAATCATCGTCTCCCAGCAAGCCTGAAGGAGTCGCCTCGTAGTGATTGCCATCCGTTTGTACGAGTCCGTCAGGAACTGCTGAACACGCTCGACCCTACCCGCGCTTATGGCACGCCAACTCGCCCACAGCCTTTCTGAATTCCGTGGATAGAAAGGCATAGATTATAGGGTTGAGACAAGAGTTAGCGTAAGCCATGCAGTGGGAGAACAGCTTGAGCACGTAGGTTGTCATGGTGTAAGGAAACTCTCCGAAGTTGACCCACAGGTGCATGATGTGGTGAGGTAGCCAGCAGATCCCGAAAACCACCACCACGACGATCAACATCTTCGTGATCCTCTTCTTGGCGCGGTTGGCCTGACTTCTCTTGGAGGTGTTGTTGAGACGCTTGATGACCAGACAGTAGCAGATGGTGATGATCATGAGAGGCAGCACGTATCCGAACGTGAACTGGAACGCGATGTAGACGGGGCGTTGGTTCTCGATCTCCTCCCAGACCTCGATGCAGAACTCCTGCTCGCTTTTCGAGCCGTGATTGACGATGTCGTAGTACACGAGGTACGGGGACGCCGTTCCCATGGCCAGTACCCACACCACCAGTTCGGCCAGCCAGGCTGATTGCGGCTTGCGGATGTCCATCGAAGTGACCGGGTGAACCACGGCCAGGTAGCGATCTATCGCCATGGCCACGAGGTTGAAGATGGAGGCCAACATGGTCGTGCATTGGCAGAAATGGACAAACTTGCACATGAAGAGGCCGAACACCCACTCTGGTAGAGAGTACACCGTGGCTTGGAAAGGTACGCAGAAGATGATGAAGAAGAGATCTGCGATGCTCAGGTTGAGGATGAAGACGTTGGTGGTGTTTTGCATCTCCTTCCCGGTACGGAGGAGGACGGCAATGACCTGTGTACGGGAAATAGCAAAAACATCTCACAAAACAGCAATTGTGACTTGAATTGACCTCTTTCCAACTACGGCGGCCATTTTGAATTTTCCCGGACAGTGCACCAAAACGAGGCTGCAGTCGGCGCCCCCTACTTAAGCATGTATCACAGTTTAGTTATCACCCTCTACCGTGGCATATGTGTATGTAGCGTGTAGAGAATATTGCTGTGGACATTAGGGCTTGATATTGAGTATAAACGAAATCTGAAAATTTCGCTCTTGAAACGAATCCAAATTCGCGAACTACCGTTTGCTTTGCACCAATATCCACATCCAAGTATAATTCATATAATCATCGTATTCAAACTGGCGATGATATTTCGTTCAAGGTAACTAACTAAGCTGCTGTCCACTGTTAAGCTGATCGTAAATAGAGATGACCTACCAGGGCATTTCCGAAGACTCCAAGGCAGAAGATGAAAGCAAAGATGGCGGGTACAATGACGGACTCTGGCCGGGGCTCGTCGGCCGCTAGAGACATGTTGGCAGTGGTGTTTTCCTGCAAATCCATCCCAGGAAAGCAGGCCTACGGGTCAGCAGAAGGAATCGTCGCTGCAGCTGTTACAGTCACCTACAGAACACAGAGAAAAATACTTATGTTTAACATATTTATCGCATACTTTATGTCAAAAAGTGTTTCTGTCAAAAAACTTTTCCACGTGATAACTGATGTCACACAAGGGTATTTCACCAGTTTATTAGACAACATCTTTTGTCATTCCTTTACTTGGGAATTGATGAGATAGCACCTTCTATCTTATCTTTCACTAGTAGAGTAGACTATATCAAAATGTCATGCAAAAAAGGAGTTCAATTACCTTTCCAACTATCGAGTTTTCTTACTCGAAATCATTCTAAGAACTGATTAAATGTGATAGATTATCAAGTCTCTTTGGTAACAAATTGGCACTTATGTGATCATTCTTACACTGTAAAAACGGCACGACATTACGATAAATAAGTCTGATTGCAGTCACTGTTGCGTCTTCGGCCACGTGAATTGGTGATTGGGCTAACTATTGTGCAGACTGTAGGTTGTAAGAACGCGTAATAGGTCTTTGGTTCGTTTCATTGCTCCCTTCCCAACCATCCATTACGGGAAAAACGACAGACATGGGTTTATGAGCTACATCTATCACCATTTATAGATCATTTCAGCAGTTTCAAAGATTTAATATATGGGAATGTAACTACATATTGACATCAAATAGTATCAGGGAGAACGCTGGAATATCTGTTACGTTCTGAATGTGAATGAAAGACTAAAAAGTCACAGCTAATACAGTGATTGCATTTTGCAGTCATCAACAAAATTTTCATATTGCACTTTAAACCTGTATTTTAATCGGATCATATGTATGTGAATCGAATAAATGGAGTATCCCGAGCGCTCTAATGTTGCATGAAATCGCTGTATCGTTAACTCATTGTTCGTGTTGAGCATTTATTGAACGGATACTGGAGTCTTAAATGTTGAACTAGTTTGAAGGAGGATGGCATAGAATACGCCACTTTAGGTTTCCCCCTCCTCTTGAACCTGTTTTTATCATTTTTGTGTTATTATTTTTTGTTGTCTATTGTGCAAATAGATATACAAATAAAAACACCAGGCCACTGTTACTCCACGTCTGACTTCCATATCAATAGGTATGGCTCATTGTTATAAATGCCACAGCGGATATTTGCATTATCTACACCAGGCAAAGCTTTGCGCACAAAGACCAAGGAGCGCCACGAATATGTATCAAAAGGGTTACCTCTGCAGCCCAAAGGTTGCAGGATATTGCACATAAAAGAATACTATCAATGTACTGATTAGAATTAGTTCCAGACCTATGTCCCTGTACTGTTATCCGATGCAAATTTAGTAATGCTGCCAGGCACTCTTGTCAGCCAATGCTGCCACACAAATTGTTACAAGCAGCATATCTCGCCACAATTCTACACTTTTGTCTGTGAATCGGATATTCACGTGGGATTTTGCTCCGATTTGGTTTACCGAAAGCCGTAAGTCCATGCGATAAAGGCATCTCATACATAAATGTATGGAGAAGGACAATTCAATTAGATTGATGCGAAGCAGAGCACCTCTTTGAACTCTGTGCCAGCTGCAGAAGGTAAACGTCAAAGTAGCCGGTTCCGGTTTGTTTTTAACCGTTGCAACAAATGAATGTGTCGAGTGTAACCTATTGGGTTCCAAAGAGTTCACGAAAACTGCCAATACTTACCGATGTGGGCGGTCGACAAGAGGCGATAAAACTGTAAACATTTAAAATCTACTTACGATTTATGTTCCGATAATTCTTTGCTATAGCATTAACTTAAAGTCTCTTGGATGATCTTAGCCCCATAGTGGGATCGAAAATGCTTAGTATGTACACTCCCAAGACTACACAGGTGGTGCCGCCTACTTGATTCAGCCACCCGCAATCACCCCCCCCCCCCCAAAAAAAGTGCACCGGCTGAAAAGTTTTGATGCAAACGGCTTCCAAGGCCGTGAAGAACAAAACAACATGTACTATGAAAAGGAACCAGCCCTGCTAAATGGTTTTGCTCCTAAGGCAACAGCAAGTAAATTTTACGGATGACATCCTCCGCAAACTCCAAAATTAATGACATAGGGCGAAAAAAAAAGGCGGCCAAAAAAACAGGATTCCTATATTTTCAAATTTTGAGATCATAATTCTTGTTAAACAAGAATTGAGGCGACGAAATATGATATTATGACCAATAAGTCTTTTAGTCCTGTATCCATTCGTATATAATATAAAACCTCCTTGATTCAGCAGTAAACATGTCCTTGTAGTTGTGTATACATCTCAATAGACTAACTACAACAAATGCAGAAAAGAGGTTGTTGTACCAGTATACCATCATCTGAAGCAACTACACTAGTGCACTGGGTATCCATATGCGATGAAACACCTTGTGTATACAGTTCAATTAACTAGACCCCCCATTATTTATATAATGTCCTTGCTAAAACAAATGCAGAAAACAGCTTGTTATTATACCATCATGGGCAGGAACTACACTGGGTGTTCATATGCAATGAAACACCTTAGACTGTCAACGGTTACGACATATTTGCCAATTTTTGGCATGTTGACCACCATCGGAGGGCAATGAAATTTCTTGTTTTTTATTTCGAAATCAGGCGAAAATTAATGAGCGCGCTGATGTTATCCATAAAAATTACTTGCTGTGGCCTAAATACAAATTAAGAGGTGGGACGGGAGACACGCCAGTCAAACTCCCAGCACAAGAACATTGGTGAACCCTTACTTTCACACTGTCAGACATAGGAGAACTTTCCTTCCAACAGTAGGTTTACGGAACAAACTTCCAGGGGCAATATTTACCATTAGAGATAGACAGGAGTTCAAATGTGAAGTTAATTCTTTCTTCAGCTCACACTGACAGAATTCTGTCTCCCCTACGAAATTTGTATAAATAAACAAAAGAGACGATGCTCTCGATTGATAAGCCTCAAGATTTACCCGGGAAAGATGTATATAAGATGGTGCAAAATGTTGAATATTGCAGCAAAAGCTTCGACGGCTAGAAACGCATCGATCAAGCAACACGCCAATCTACGTGACGTCACTGAGGGAATTTCAAAGTTGGAGTCCCCTTTTTATCATCCTCACTGAATATTGCAAGCCCAGATCGCAAACCCAGTTGACATGAAAACTGTTTATCAATCAGCTCTGTTTAATCCAGATGAGTATAATAGAAGATCATTCGATGAATTGTTAAAGATGACTGGAAAGGCAGACGCTTCATCTGTAGTACGCAAGTTACTCACTACACCTACGGTAAACTTTCCAACGTCAAGTAAAAGAACGTAAAAGCTAAGTGCACTGCAAATTACAATGTCACGGTCGAGCAGAAAAAAAACAGACCGAATTTTCCGTCTGTCCACTTTTTAATGTTTTAGAGTACATTGATTCCTCTCATTAGCATTCTCCACACGTATCCAATCTTGTTACCCATGCAAGGTCTTCACCATAGCCATTTCAAGATAGCTGAGAGGCCTAATAGTGTGTGGCCGAGCAGTTGTGTAGGGTGCGTACAAATGATAGTATACATTCATCTTCAGGAAGACAGCCTCCTAATCGTACAGGGAATCAAATTCTAACCACGAAAATATATACACCACATCTTTATCGTGACAGGCGTGAGTTAAGACGGAAAGATAATATGGATAAGGCATATACTGCAGGACTTTATTACCGGTCAGATGGGAGACAGTGTTGATCTAGCAATATTCTCTTCCTCCCAGACGTGTTTATCAAAATGGGTAAGAGACACGGGGATCTCTCTTTTCCTTTGAACCGTCCCAAGCGAGCCATGAGCATGCTATCTTGGTGATTTATGAACCTTCAGATAGAATCATGACTAATAGCTGTGCAACAGTAGTAGACGCACAGTAGGTATGATTAAAAATAAAGGACCGCCCTTTGTCAGATAACAAAGGAAAAATAATGACCAGGAGATAATGAAAGAGAAGTGGTCAGTACAGGCAATTACAGTTCCTAATGAAATATACAATGAACACACAGCTAGGATCACACCAAGGTATAATCAATTAATACAAATAAGCGAGAAAATGTAATTAAGAGAGTGCGTTTTGAAAAGAGATACAATCAACTCGATCAATGGCTAACGCTGCGTCAGAAATTAGTTTCTCTGGCTCATTCTGTAAGAATGAATGAACTTAATTATTCGACAGTTGTACGTGATACAATGTATGGCAAAGATCTCAAAGCAATAAACACAATAAGACTCATGCAAGTATAAGAACTATAACTACGGGAATACTGAAAGAATGGTGGACTAATATTGCTTACGTTAGATTAGTTGTAATGCGGAGTTTTCCTACCTACGATGTCATGAACACAGCAGCATGAAATTCAGCACCTCGGACAGCTTCGTGCTTCTGTTGCAATGATCATGCTGAGATTTTCTCTTTCAGCGCAAAGGTCATGTCCTTTAACGCACAGCACAATTAATATTCAATGCCCAGGTGCCTTCGCGGAGCCAAATTGGCACGGCCTTAGATGGCCCGCGGCATCCTCATTGGACAAGGCACAGTCTCTGCGCAGAAGTAGTGAGGAGAGTCCTCAGAGTGCCTTTCACATGTGCATCGACCCGAAGGACCAGATAAATAATGGATGCGCTCAAATAGCTTTCATCACTCTCTGTACGTCCTGTCCTTATGGGGGTATATGCGGTGACTGCCTTAAAAGTATAGCATGTAATTCGAGAGGCTGAGGACACGGTAAGTGTCGTGCATGACCCTTGAGCGGCATGGATTGACAAAAAGCAAATACGGGTAGGAGGGTGAGTTTGAGAGGACCAGCACTTAACGCACACAAAAAATTACCACTAAAAGTTCAAATAACTCTAAAGGCTGATGATAGAGCTTTCCGTGAAGCCTCTGCTGCAAAGATGGAAGACTGGACTAAAAGAATCCCCATCAATTTTGTATGTAGGACATATCCTAAATGTCAATCGTCGCATTTTCACTAAATTGGAAATACCACTTGTTTAAAGTTCAAAAGGTTCTAGTGACACTCCGTGGAGGGAATGTCTTGATAGATATCCTTCTTACGAGTAATCACAACACACGCACAGCAAATTGCAGATGCTAGGGTCCGGGTCACATGGGATAGAAGTAATTTTCCTGTGCAGCAGTACGTGGGTTGAATATGTTGTAACCCCTTAGAAGCTTCATCACATAGACCATATGCATCATCATCGGCATGTTAGTAGCAGAAATGTAGCTACACGGAAGGGTCAGAGTTCGTCTAACTATTGAAGAAACAGTCACTCTTTGAAAGAATCAAGTCACTCTTTGAAAGAATCAAGTCACTCTTTGAAAGAATCAAGTCACTCTTTGAAAGAATCAAGTCACTCTTTGAAAGAATCAAGTCACTCTTTGAAAGAATCAAGTCACTCTTTGAAAAAATCAAGTTACTCTTTGAAAGAATCAAGTCACTCTTTGAAAGAATCAAGTTTTGAACCATTCTTTGGATTGATTAATCATGAGTATCCAGCTACGGTGGTATCATTTCAAACAGTCTGTTTCGTTTTAATGCTGGAAGGATTAAAGCCTTCCGTGAAACAGTACGTTCACTTTGTATTCCGTCTTCTAAGCGGAAAGAGCCGAGTCCTGTAATTGTCTCATAATTCACACCCAGCGTAACGTCCATCGGCGACTCAACAGTTTCCACGCGTTGGTTCATCGTGTTGTCAGGCGATTCACGTAACTAACTAGCCACTAATGCCGCCGCGGGAAAACTCTAACGACGCCTCCCGAGACAAGTATTCTCTCTAGTGTTCACTTTCCTGCCTGATTGATATATGAAAGAGGAATATCAATGGATCCTCCGCGGTGGGACCACTCTACTTCACTCTATGATTCAAAGAGCGCGGACCTCGTAGCTTTATATATACCAATTTGTTTGATGAATGTTTCTTTAACAGCAATTTCATTGGTATCACATAGAATTTTTGAAGTGTTCACATGTGGTATGCCAATTATTTCTATGTCATCTAGCACCCGTGGGTGATGATATTTGAGAAATCAGTGTAATAATACGTTCTTTGAGCCGCAGCTCTCGTCCTTTCATTTGTTAAGTCCTTTTGTTGACGCCCTTGAGGACACATTCCTTTGGTTAAAGAAACTGAGGTAGCCAGATGACTGAGTGGCCTAGCAGGGTGACCTTTTCTTTAAAGTTTGTACTTTGAACGTTAAAGATTATAGGCACATTCCTACTGCTGATACTGTCAGCATATTCTTTGGTGCTTTTTCACATCCTTAATGCTACTTCACCTATATCCTGGAGTCTGCAATAAGAGTTTATCATACATAATCAATCTGGCAAAATAATGAACCATTAATTTTGTTGTTGTATGTCAAAATATTAGATTACCTATGTCACTTACGCGATTCATATTATATTTCATCTCTAGTCCTGTTGATGCAAAAATATCACAATTTTAAAGGACCACCCGTGGCGTTGAGAGTGGCGGCTTTTTGTAGAGGCGTAACCGTTTTCCGCGAGGAGAATCCTCCTCAAAATGATCTTGCCACTAATTGCCTTTATAGAGCAGCTGTTGTTCCTTTCTCGGATTGACAGTGCTAAAGATAAAAAATTGTCTAGCACACAAAAAATTATACCAAAACGGCCGTTAAGTTCCACACGGCCAAGTCGCAATCAACGCATTGTTCCACACCGTAGTTTAAATCCTCCCATGATGTCTGTTCCATTCTGGTGAGGAAAGTTTTTGACTCCCATGATTTCTGTTCCATTCTGGTGAGGAAAGTTTTTGACCCCTATGATGTCTGTTCCATTCTGGTGAGGAAGGCTTTTTACTCCCATGATGTCTGTTCCATTCTGGTGAGGAAAGTTTTTTACTCCCATGATGTCTGTTCCATTCTGCTGAAGAAAGTTTTTGACTCCTATGATGTCTGTTCCATTCTGGTGAGGAAAGTTTTTGACTCCCATGATGTCTGTTCCCTTCTGGTGAGGAAAGTTTTTGACCTTATCGTCTTCGAATGCAGGGTTAGCAAAGCTTTTTAGACAGTGTTCTAAATATATTTGTCCGTCACATTTCTGGCGGTATTACTGATGTTGCATCTAGCATATACTCCAATCTATAACATTTTTTAAAATCCCGGATATATGTGAAATCCCGGGTTTAGGTGAAGTAGCGTTACCACTAATTCTATCAATACATTTTTGTGTGCTTTCTCCCAGCCGTTGTATAAATGCCTTACCATAATTTGATTAAAATAGTTCACCCTTCAACTCAATATAGTTACATTTCATTCAAAGTCCACCATGGGGCCCTGACGGAAACTGCATGACCTTTACTACCGCTTTTTAAGCACTTCATAGCCTTGTTTATATTCATTTCCCATCCCCATTGTCTGCCGACGGGTCCTAAGGTCCCGGATAGTAATGACTTATCGCAATCAGAACGTAACAAATTACCGCCGTATCATCCGCATCGAGGTCAAAGGTGCAGGTAATAGGATGATGACTAATACGGTAAGGTCTTAACATACATAGTCATCATCTAATGAGCTCATACCCATTCAAAGGGCATCACGGAAATAAGGAACTTCCGCACGTACTCCCCAAAGTACTTTAAATTACTTTCGGCAATGTCGGAACGTCGTGCACACATTTGAAATGCTAATGATTCGTGTTTTTTTTTTAAACCACAGTCAGTAAACTCTCTTTGACATTACTTCATCAATGTCGTTTGTGACATCATGAATATTCCAGGCTGGTTAGTAGTTTGAAAAAGTGATTCGAAATTCAAAATACTAGATAGTTGATCGCAGGAAATGACTGATGGAATGGAAAAAAGCAATATCAAAGACGCAGAAAAACCTTTTGATATCAGGGTTTGTTTGAAACTGTAAAGTTAGCTGAGCTGAGTGGTCCGATGTATGGGGAAAAATGTACGTAACACGGCCATAGCCCTATATAAGAAAAACTAATGATCTACTCACTGACTTCTGATGGAAATCAGAAACAGGGGCAACAAGGGTCAACAATGATATATGACCAAAGGGAATGTAACTCTTTAGGGGTCCCATAGCCGGTAGGCACCGTTATGACCCCGTCACACAGTCGACAAGGTTTGGTCGTATTTCTTGATAGCTAGAAAGTCGCCGAATTTATAATCGTCATAGGATTACGGGTATTTTTCACCTGAAAGGAAACCCAAGCAATATTAGGGCCCTAAAATCGGATTTTGAAAGTCAATTTATTTAGTAGTTTCAATACATTATTAAACAACACTGTCACAATGTATAGCGACGTCCATCATGCAAAAATACGACATCGTTGTCATGTGAGAACTCACTGAACAATATCGCCAGGGTTTTTGTAGGCTCGCAAAACTAAGGGAACCAGCGTACGACACGTTTTTGCACGGTTTTAAAATGATCAAAGTATGAAGTCATTACGCAAATGTGCTAAATAGTGTTAGTAAATGTAACTACCATAAAGATTTCGGCATTTTTTCATTCCCATATATTTTGGTCCCTAATAATGCTTTGGTTGTCTTTAAGATCTACGCTATCACCTTGAACGGGGCTCGTGGACTTTAAAGTATCTGCCAATCTCTTAAAATCGTGCGATGATCGAGGGAATACCGGGCGTATCACGGCCGCAAATGACATTCAGAGCTATTAGACTCGTCGGCAGATCGATTTTCTTGCGGTGTGACAAGGACATTAAGCTTCACATAGAGCCAGATACATTGTACGACACTCTAGTAACAAAACTCAAACAGATGGGTACGCCAGATGGTCTTCAATCTTTTCCTAAGAGATAGGGGGTAATGGAAATGCCACAAACGTCTCTAGCCCACAAAACTGCCATGCAGAAGTTAATGTGACGCCGATGCCTAACTCAAACAAATGGACGTTATTTATATGTAGCTCAAGGGACTTTTACCCGTGTCACCTTTCCGAAGACATTGTAATGGAGAGCTCATTCCTACAAGGTAATTGAAGGCTGCGAAGGTGACTGTCTTGGTAATGAAAGTATAAACAACTCCCGTGGCCTTTGCTGGTTTGGAAGGGTTAGTTTTATGTTCAACCTTTTTTAAAGACATATAGGGTTATTACTCATTGCTACGCCCCCAAACGGCACTACAGCACGGGAGGTCTTGCACCGAATTGAGCAGAATTGAAACGACGCTTACATTAGAGACGTGTTGAGATCTCTCACAAGTAATCTGACGATACCGAAGCGCTTGTACTCTAGGGAACGGACGTAGCCTTAACCAATTACCGTCGGTTATCCCTGAGGACGTACAAGGTTGGCTCCAATACCATCCTCTCCGGAAATTAGGTATGTCTAAGTTCTAACAGGGATCATCGCATTAACCTTTATTGTACCTACCCAACATCAAAGTCAGAATGCTGTTCATACCAGATCCGGGATAACGTTCTATACGGGTGTTCCGGACCGGTCTGTGTTCAACCGTATTGCCCGGTATTTGAAGTTGTATTGTACGGGCTTCCATCAAATGATTCGAACGTGTTTCGCGTGCACCGGTTGCGCCGCTGTCGAAAATACCGAATTCGGCTGTGGAATCGATGTTGTTACAATTTTTGGTTCGAGGACACACAATTCCTCCAACTTCTGGCGCATTTCGAATTCACAAAATGTGTGTTTTTTCGGTCGTCGGGGTTCCGACCCGCGGTCAGGCTGGTCCCTCGGGTGATGGGGAATACAACCTGGTGTATTGTATATACGTGGCGTCGTGTGGCGCAAGTGTAGAACGCGTGGCTGTCAAACAATTGGACCCGGGATCGAATACCAGGGTTGCCCAGAGACATGTCCGAACTTGCGCCCCGACGTTGTGCCCTTGGGAAAGGCACTTTACACGCATTTCCCCCCTCAGTTAGAGGGACAAGTCTCCAACGGCAGCTGTCTTCAACTGGCGGACGAGAGCAGCGCCAGGCGGGCTGGCGTTATCAAGGCGGACCTCGAGTGTAAGAGTCATCCGGCAGCTCGCTGCAAGCATCCCAACCAGAACCAGCACGTCTCCCTCTAATTGGTGCCGCTGGAGAAGGCGGATACCCAAAGTGTGTGGGTCTCAGATTCGCAACCTGTCATCCACCATAAACAAATTCACGCGAAGGCTACCGTTACAATTGACACGGTCACCATACTCGATCTGTATTTGTATCTATACTATGTATCTATACTATGTATCTGTACTATGTATCTGTACTATGTATCTGAATACGAATAAAGATAATACGAGTGGTTGCCATACATTGTATATAAACAGCACGTGGGTGGAGGGGTGTCGTATGATTGAGATTAGATTAGGTACGATCACTGTAAAATGATACATTAAAGGGAAATCATGTGTAACACCTTGTCATTTTTGTCCCATTTAGACAAATTGGACGCGGAAATACGACCACATCTGTGCGTGAAATCTACGTCAGTGCTACTCTCCTGACGTCCTTCCTTTCCTACTGACGCATTTATCTTTATGAAAATGTGTTAAGCATTCGCTATTCGATTCAATACATGTTGTTCAATAGCTCTTATTGTCTTTGGTGTCAGTAAATGAAGTGGGTGGGTGACGTCAGGAAGCCAAACATCATTTCACGATGCTCGTCAACAAAAAAAGTTTGACGTTTCACGTTGACGTAAACGGTTGGTTGGCAGAAGCCCCGAAGCACCCACTCCCCTGCGGGATGCCGTAACAGCAAAGAAAGACGTGTTAAACAGTAAAACCGCAGGGAATTGATTGTCAAGTCTGTATAGATCACGTCAAATCACGATCTCATCAAAGTGAAGGCCGTATAGAAATATCATGATCATGCCTGAGTGTGCTAGTGTGAAAGCCCAGCTGTATTAGTGGGAAACATCGTTAGAGATTTATCTTTAAACTAAAAAGAAGAGCACATCTCTTGAGCTCAACGGATATACCGTTATCTTGGGTAAAGTAGCATTTTGGACGCTGAAAAGGATTGCTATGTCGCTGGCGTGAAGGAGGTTATCTACATCAGAGTAAGAGTGGTAGCGCAACTGTATCAGTGGGAAACATCGTTTGAGATCAATCTTTAAACTTAAAAAAGAGCACATCTTAACGGACATCCCGTTATCTTGCACAAAGTAGGACTTTGGACACTAAAAAGGATTTTTATGTCGGTGGCAAGAAGAAGGCTATCTACATCAGAGCCAACCAATATTTCTTAATGGGGTGATGGGTGCTACAAACTCCCAGTCACCTTCGACCCCCCATATGTAAAAGCGTCAACACATATCACTGCTGCTTTCAAGACTCTCTCTATAAAAGATTCCCCTGTGGTTATAAGTAGCACTGTTATCACTTTTTGTTCACTTATTAATCAGTTTTATTCATATGCTTTCAGATAATGTTATGGTAATATGATTTACAGTGTTATATGCACTAAGTTATTTCTACTTTCAGTTATCTTCATAATCATATATTGTTTGTAGCCCATAGAAAATTCAGTTCGGAAATACGTGGTTCCCTGGTTATATCATGAGTAAGGGAGCATGAAAATGGACCTACTCGTACCATGGAAAGTGAGGTATCAAAAGCCATATGGTCGGAATACCTGAGAGGTAGATAGCGAGTCATAATCCTTGTGATGTCAGGGAAAACTTTCAACTCTTGGACGTGATATTTTGGTAAAAAAAAGAGATATGATACTAAAAGTTGAACTATTGTAGTGTGTTGAGTAATTTTGGTATGTGCATCTGCGTGCAAATGGACTTTTCCGCCAATGGCAATAAAAGACCTTAAACACTATTCCTCACCATGCGTAATGACGGCAAAATGGATCGACGGAAATGACGTCCCCGGACAGGAAAGGTAATTCAATTCTCTTGCACAATCTGGCAGGGAATCTCCGTCTCTTAACACGTGCTTTAAGATGGAAAAAGGACTGATGACCAGCAGGTATCAGTACTACACGTAGATGAGTTCGGTAATAATTGATTTCATCTGCAGTTATGTATTCACAGATAGACGGCACAGTAAAGATGAATCGAAGCAGAGGGAGTAAAACCCTTGACTTATCACTGCATGCAATGAGAAATGGAAGGCGCTTGATTTCCGGTCCAAGAAGTCTGCTTCCCTCACCCTTTTTTTGTACGGCATGATCCGTCCTACCCTCTCCCGAGGCAATCATTGTGGGATCTCTCTCTCAACCTCAAGTTCATCTTCAAACGCCTTGACGCACGCGGGTCCTTCCGTTCAAAGGCAAACTGGAAAGCAGCGATAACCCATCTAAACTCAAAAGGCTGAACGCATCTCTCAAACAGTCTGATAGATTTCGCACTCAGTATTGAAGATGAACAATCTGAGGCCAGAGAACATTGCCTGAAAACTCTTACGCAACCATCCGGATTAGCTGCATCTTTATGCATCAGCTATGGGTGTACCGGATTGGACTCGACCGAGCGGTAAATTGTTTTCCTAATAGCTACAAAATTACACGTCTGTTGACGCAGACAATTGGCACTTTAGCACAATGGTAGACCGTCTGTATAGACCTGCGTGTTATCGTCAAACTTGGTAGAAATATAACAGTTTATTATAAGTTCTTGCCCGTAGGCTAATTACAAGAACATGTAACATGAAAGGACGGACAGACAATGGGTAACAATATAGCATGTGACTGTTCTAGTCTAAATACGAACACGAAATTATATCTTATTTGGGTTTGACGTCGTTTAATGTATGAATGGTTTATAATCACAAGTAAAAGGAATGCACGACAGCGGCAGCCAACAGGATGAATTGTTGTTGTAACATTTAAACAATTACAAAAATATGAAATCCGTTCAGGAGAACAATTAGATACAATATAAACAATATATTTTTCAGAGACAGTGGAAGACGAATGATCCTTCTTTTTCTGTAATGTGTGGGTTTTGTGATGTTAAGAGGAAAGTTGTTTTCTTTTTGTCTGTAAACATGGAGAAATTCGGATGGAATTTGGATGGCTTCTTTAAAAATCGCCTTTCTTTCTTGATCGTAGAAGGGGGAATTTGACCACCGTGTTTGACATGCTGTATTTCGTAAGTTCTTTCACAAACAGTTCTTTCGGTAAAAATATAAGTACGCGAAGATTATGTTGGTTAGTCAGTTTAGTTAAAATCCTCCTACACCATAAGGTGTATAGGGCAGTGCCCATCTCCGTTTCATAGCCCTAGGCCACACTGTGGTGCAATCACTGCAGCAGGGGGCTAGTCCACTGGCAAGAATATGTTTGTAAGAGCAACAAAACAAATTCTCCGGATCTCTAGCATACTTTCGTACAGACGCTAAAGAGAAGGGTGTCAAGTTGAGTGAAGAACAATTATTGATCGGTGATCTGTTGTAGTTTCCAACTGCTAGATATAGTTGCAAGCTAGACTACATGAAAATACAATGATTGCTACAATGGGGCATAGGAAGACATAAAAAAACGCACAGTCATGGGAAGGTTTAGTGAGTGTGTACGCGCGTGAGTGAGTTTTCTATTCTTTGGTGTTGTTCACTAGGTGCACGTAGCAAAAATCTATCACCAAGCTTAATGGAGATTTTCTTTCTTTCTCTAGAGCCTGTCCTAGTCCCACCGAAATGGCAAATGGATATGGATCGTCTCCGAAAGGATACAGCTCTTCAATACGTAGTTCGCCTCGAAGCCCCTGCAACTCAATTCCCTACTTCTACCTATCAACTGATACCTAACATTTACCCACGGTCTCCGTAACCTTGCGGGTCAAGCCTAGACGTAGATGGAAGGATTTGAGGTACTGCTTAGCCGTGCAATCTCCATCTATTTGTACAACACTCCTCACCTCGACGGTCTCAGTAAGACTCACTGCAAAATGAACTATCCATCATGTCCACCGCAGGCTGTAATATTCACCTGGGTTGCACAATTTAGGGCGAGTTCGGCTCTTCTTTACTGTCAAGAACTAGGCCCTGGGGGCGTTCGGGTGATGGTTACTCGTGACACGCCCTGAGCAAAGACCGCTACGTACACGGAATCAAAATAACTTATGTCAGACCATTGCCAAAGCATGCCCCTGCGGTTTATTTGGTCACTACTACGTATACACCAATGGTGGTGAAATACAATCCAGAGCACACCACAAACATCGATAGTACTGATATATGCAGTTCAAAAGTTAAATGTATATGTTTCTTCTTGAACCGGATGATTCTTCCAACGATATTTAGCCAATTCCCCATTAAAACACAAGAATATGATCGGAATTAAGAAAACATAAAGAGAGGCTCAAAAAAGGTATACAAACAAAACAAGAGTCCGTAGGACACAATTCTCCGTGAAGTATTTATAGTATGTACAAGTATTGACCCACACAAATTGCATCTCTGCACAGTCCAAGTAGTGTTTTAGAGCAAGTAAAGAAAAAGTGTTTGTTTATCTTTTTCTTTCAATACAGGAGTGGTCAACCTGCTGAAAAGTATGTTTTTACAGCATGGCACAGATGGGATCTAGAAATTCCGGGAAAAGTCACAAAGTTAGATCTAGATGGCCCCTTTTCAATTATCAACGAACCATTCAGCCTTACAACTAAGATGTATCAGAAATCACAAATATGCAGTAAATCCTCTTTCCACAATTTATTGCAGACCGGCCTGATCTATAGCTATCAAGCTATTTGCAATAAAAAAGGCTAATTTATATCATCGTAACATTTCACGAAGGTCAAAGGTCACCGGATCTAACCACCCGGAAGTGACACTGGCGCGCGCACTTTTCTGAGAGATATTTCTCAACAATCTTTCATCCCCTGCGTAAACTTTTTACATTGTCACAACCTCCGTATTATAAACTACAAGTGTGGTAAGTTTGAAGGTCCAGAGATTTGCCATTTTCACACTGTGCGTAAAAGTGCATCGTCCGTCCCGTGCGCACATACTGTATGCGAGTGGCGAGTGTATACGGCATACTTAATACACAGACTGGAGGTCACTCTGTACATGTTCGCAGCTAAAACTCACAATTCCCGTTGCCGCATTGGTATGTAACTTGGTATATCGTTTGCTAGGTTGCGTGTGGTGATGCACGTTGTCTATTTTTCAATGTAACAGTGACTATACGATCACAGCAAGTAAGGAAGATTTCTACCCCGTATCTGCCTGAAGTATTCCAGTCATGCATAACGGATTATAACATGGTCCCTATGGCAGGGCAGTGGGACATAGCATTAATTATAGGGGTGCAATTACGATATTGGATTGACGTTTAAAGTAGTTATGGTGTAACAAAGCTATTGTGCATCACCACGCCGAACCAGGCAAACGATATGCCAAGTTACACACCAATGCGACAACGGGATCGTGAGTTATAGCTGCGAACGCGCAAACAAATGCATTCCCAATACTCCCAGAAGGAGGTCATCCTCCTTCCCGGAGTAACAAGGGGTTCGGGAAGGTAATGGTACCTTTTTTTAACTGAAGAAGCAAATATACCTGCGTCGAAAAGAAAATTTAGTCAAGTTATGTTATGTTGCACGTATCTGCCTTGTTTACATTCCCTTTGGGGCCTTGATATTCACACAGAAAATCCACTTAGTTCTGATTATTCATAGGTAATATGTTATTCAGGTTCCCAAACATGCATGTGCCGCTAATGATTTAAGCCTGGGATGAACAGGAGTACTGTGTGGCTTATCAGCCTTCTAACTAAGTGACAACAGCAAAATGCTTTAAAAACAACAATTACCTATAGCAACCCACACTCAAACCAAAACCTCAAAGTTGTCACGTTTCAAATTTAGAGGCAGTCATGCTCACCTATCTACCACGTACACGGCTTTACTTGGGCGTACCCATGCAGTGGGGATTGTCCAAAATTACTACCCAATACTACATAATCGCCTTCTTCCGCACAGGGTAAACCGTTTATAAATATCCACAGGTGTCCAGAAAATGTATCCGACGCGTTCCACAGAACACGATATTGGGAAGGATTTTTTGAAGCAAGGCAAAGTGCCTGATGAATAAATGATGAGCCAGCGACAGACAAGACATAGAACTGTTCTTAACAATCAGAGGTGAAATACGTCTCCTTTCACCTGCTCAATTAGCTCTGGTCCCGGGAGAACTAATGGTTGTTCTTAAGACTATTCAGGAAAGACGGCCTCTCTTAAGCCTTAAGGTTGGCACTGTGCAATGTTAGACATTGTCATCGATTTTGCTGCAAATGACGTCGCTGCAAACAGAAAACAGATGATCACATTTGTTTAATGGCTAAAGTTAGAACCAATAGTCCATTTGCAAGGAGCTCAAAGAAGAGAAAGAATCGCCAGTCAGAAGCTGATGTTCTCTTATGTTTGGAATGAAAAGGCAGCTGACTTGATCGCGCAATGTCACTAATGATGATTGGCTCTGAGAGATATGGTGGGACAAATTGTTCTCAAGCTATGGCATGGTAAGTTGAAATGATATGACATTAAGGTTGGATTATGAAGGACAAATACATAACGGGCAAATGTGAAGGTAAATGAACTTAGCATGGAATGCCATAAGCCTAGACTATATTCACAACATTAGCCAATCTTTCAGTCTTGAACACTAGTTTAGACGTACAGAAAAATGGCTATTCTAGGGTTTATCTCCATAGCTTTGCTAAGGGCATCAGTAACAACGTCCCGGTTGCCATTGGTGTAAAATGTCAGACATCCGGTCAGCATCTTCGGTCTTTCAGCTCTCAAATCAGGACATCTTGATAAATATTTGACAAGCCGGCTGTAGCCTGGGCAGGCGTCTTGCCGTCTGTCTCGATCTTGGCAAAGGTGTCCGCTTGGTATTCCTTGAGCCTAGAATTTGTCAGTGTCAATTGGTACTGCAATCAGCGTTTTTCTGTGACGCGCGCTAGATTTGTCACCATCTAGAAACGTCGCAGCGAATGTCTGTAACAAATATGAGTGGAACGTCGACTAAATCATTTGACGTATCTACTCCGAACCATCGTTCAATGTACTGCATAGAAAGCACTTGATGACGTCAACGCCCTTTGTACAGGTATAAAGTGATTCATCCCGTTTTATTCCTTTGAGAATTATGTTCTTGCTTTTATTTGAATGTGTGGATTTGTAGATATTCTTTGATTTATGAAACGATGAAGTAATATACTGGTGGAACCCGCAAAAGGCAACCCCAAGATTGGCTAGGAAATCTATTTGTCTCCGTTAACAACCTGACCTGTTAGCGCTGATGGTGTTTTCAAACAGTCATGCTATTTCTACTCCTTCTTAACGTTATAGTAGTCTCATTTCCTGCTATACTTATACTATTCTGTACTATTACGTTATGTAATGCCATCTTCATTTTGCTCGGTATGTGTCCTATTGTAGCTCCAGTGCACTTATCTGATCGTTTCTCTGTCGACGAGTCTATGGACGGGTGATTCGACAGAGGAGTGGACAATGAAGCTACAATAGGATGCAGAGGCATATCTGGCTTCATGTTATTGTTATATAATCCCAAAAGAACAGTCCCTGGGGGCAAAGACTAAGAGAATCGCCAAAAACTATACCAATTCAGGGTTAGAGACACTGGGTGAGAGACACTGTATTCCTCTCCCCTGTATATGATGGTTTCTGATATGTTGTAATGATAAAGTATATGCCAATAGTTATAGACAGCACAGTTATCTTTAGTTTTCTCAAAAACATAATTACGGGGTTTTAGTTATGGATGGGTCATTTTGAGACAACGTGAGGTCAACATTCAACCTTGACAATGACCCCGGGAGCACGGCGATGCCGATTGTAGATAAAAACAAGCACTTTGCAAGATTGATACATTTTGCACTGTGACACAGTTGCCAGACTAGAAGCCAATGGTAAGTGGAACATAAACAGATTATACTTTAATTACCGTAATAACATAAATACGAAATACGTGTAGGATTAGCGTGGGCCATGGATGCACCACTCTACAACAGTTGATATGGTTCATTAAGAAAAAGGGCCATTAGTATGTGTAAATATTTAAAGGACTATTGCCAGTCTTACGTGGTAATGTATTGCCGCAATGCCTGTAAGATAAATTAGTGGGGTCGTGTGGCGTAACGGCAGCGTGTTCGGCCCACCCAGCGGTCCCGGGTTCGAATCCCCTGACGTCACTAATATTGTGCCCTCGAGAAAGACACTTTACACGACTTTTGTCACTCTACCCAGGTATAAAAAATTTGTATATTGTTCTTTGTACGACTTGACACTGTTAAAATTTAAGAAAAAATTAAAAATGAGTGCAGTGCCACGTCGTCCTTGTCTGCCCAAAAGTGAAGTAAAAAAAAGAAGATAAATTACCGTCCTTACGGCCGATAACACTATCGCACACTCTGCAACTGAAGGACTCATGCGTGCATTAGGATTTTAAATTCCCAAGTGAACAAGTATGACAAAGTGTTCAATATTTCTACCTTGAACACTCGTGTGAAGAAGGATTTAGAGGGGGATTTAAAAGCGCTCTGCCTCATCAGAAAAGCCTGAAGACCAAAATGAAAATCGTTGTCGGAAAGCCCAAAACGCGCCTATCGGCTGAGGAAAATGTACACGTCCATCTAGCTTGCTCCTGTACGGGGTATCATCGTATGAAGATGATATCGTATATGCTTCATATACACTTGGGAGTATTTTGCCCTTGGCTCTGTTTTGGACAAAGTATGTGGTCATGTTTCCAAATGTTTCAAAAAGAGAGAAGAAACTACTACGTGATCAACATTAGTTTAGCAATAGTCCACAGTTCGTCTGTTTTTTAGTTTTCAATGTTAGAATGTAGCATTTTATCAAGTCATGTTTTGCATTATGCTTCTTATAGACCACGTGTGGTCATCTGTGTATTCAGCCCATTTTGGCAGGAATATGGTATTTATTATTATCATTACTATTATTATCATTATTAATAAACATTAATGCATCCAACATGGAATCCGAAGTGTCGGCCACCCGTACTTCACCATAAATAAAATGATTAAAACTTTAATTAATGATAAAAGAAAATTAATGTGGAAAGTACCTGACATATACAATGTATAACAAGATATATTGGAGGTCAACCGTTGTAAAATGATAAATATTAGACATATATTAGAAATTTGATTTATGTATTCTAGACCGTGGTAGTTGAAGCTCCCATAAGCGACAAACCTTTCAAACCTGCACCCAATATATCAAACTTAAGCTCGATTCTTTGCCCTGAACTGTATTTATCAAACTGCCAGATTCTAAGCCGATATTGCCACGTATTGCAAAACGTATCGGACAGTTTGTGATCTTTGTTCCTTTCTTTTCGTTACACCTTTATGATGGAATATTGATATCGCTTGAACGTGACAATGCGTGCAGTTTTTCAGCCGTCGTATATACAAAGTAATCAATAAAATGAGCATCTAAAGAATCACACACCAAGCAATTTCGTGGCCCGCACAATCACTATATGTTTGAAAACGCTTCAACGGTTTTTAATGATTAGTACAGTATGAAGTATCATACATTTTGTTTTTTATCTTTGCGCAGAGGGAAAAATCTATTTCTTAAGCCACGGTTAGCGAAATAGAATTCACATTAAGTATTAGTCAAAGGCTCTATGTGCCAAATTAGATTATATTTGGTGCAGCGTACTGGTTATAAGTTATTATAGGGCCAATAACAGGACTACACTCCTCACTTTATATTGATTATAATCATAATAATAGCAATCTCTGTTGCATATTCATGCCCAGAATATGTTGATATGGATTCAATTGTCTAATAATCTCGAATCCTACTGGAATTCAAAAGCATGCAAAGTTGCAACAATGAATCACCGATGTTCAAGCACTTACTATTCATGCAACCATTATAGCTTTCTTTAAGTGCGGCGTCCAACCACGTACAACAGTACTATACTGGCTATTTTCAACGAGAAACAATACACCAGCATGTTTAGGACCAAAGATCCAAAAACACAGTTCTGCTGCAGTACCAAGGTCGGCCACTAGGAGGGTCAGAATCTACCTTGACCGTCCTGTCCACAGCACTAAATCTCATCACAACCCATCCATAGGTTCTTAAGTTATCTTGCCGACATGAATGAAATTTTATTGCTGAAAAATCGTACTTGGTACAACGTATGGCACTAAAATCATCAATATTACAAGGCTAATATATTCTACAACTATAACTACAAAGTACGCACGCAAAGTTAAAACTATACCTCCCATTTGTAAGGAGGTAAAAAAAGGCAGATGCGTAACATTCCCCTTGGGACGCCGTGCTGTCAACGATGCACCGTAAACATTAATGTACAATGATGAACTGGCTGTAAACAATCTTTAATGATGGACTGCTCATTTGGTTAATTGGCTTGCTGCGTATCTCCTATCATTTGTTGCATTATGTTAATCACCCTAGAGACACATTGCATCAAAACTGATTTATCTAACAAACAAATAGAGCGCCTACGCCAAATGGCAGTTACTCAAGCAACTGGATAGTTTTTGGAAACGGTAAGACATTTCAGGTTTCAAGTTTCAGTACCTGAAACGTCTGCCTGCTTTCAGAATATATCCAGTTACTTGAGTAACTGTTGTAAGGCGTATCTTGTTAACTGGATTTCTAACCTTCATCAACGTGAATGGAGTGCCTGCGTTCGTTTTTCAAATATTCAGACATAACATATCTGTAATCATCGCTCTCCCCACATTCAAGCTGCGATATAAACATGCGTTGAATTTGAATTGTTCTTCCAGAAAGAGAATGAAACAAATTTTACTTGCGTTATCCCCGATGTAGCTGCTATCAACGTCCTTTTACACATGTAGTGGGACTTTACGATATACAACCCATGTAAAGCATTGATATTAAACTGTATATATAACAGGCGCCAGTTGTTATTAAAATGTTAACAGGGATGCCAAACATATCATATCCATTGATGATAAGTAACGAGATATCATATTTTGGCATACGTTGTTTACTTTTATTGGTAGAAGGCGTCTGCTCTACCGTTGCGCAAGTTGGTCCGCCAATATCGGCTTAAAAAGCCCTTCAACGTCCGCAATGATTCAGTACACAGACGGGGAAAACGTATCTATATATGGCGAAATCCCCAATGTCTTGGTGACAAACAAAACGAGTGTTGAATTTCAATTTGTCGTTAGTCTGATTTTCATTTTTTATTATTTCTTGACATGTTATTATTGATTTGTCGTATACATATTGATGGATTTATGTAGTATTGTGTTCCATTATTCGATTCTATTGAAGCTAATTAGAAATTGGTGATATCTATGGTTCTTTTCATTGTATCTCACTATTATTATTAGTTAGTTTATAGGAGGACGGCTTAGAAAAGCCTCCCGGGTTTCCTCCCTCCTCTTGCACTATTGTTATATTTTATATATTTATTTGCCTCTGTTTCTTATTTCATTTGTGCGAACCAATAAACAAACAAACAAAACAAACAAACAAACAAACACATGTAGCAACGCGAAATATTTTTGTCATCTCTAACCCGCGTACGTAAGGGATCAAGAAATGCCCCTGTCTTCCGACGTTTACTGAAGCTAGCAAGGTTCGTCTTCAGTCTTGGAATAACCCCCGCTGCCCAACCGAGATCAGTGACTAATCTGCGAGCTATGCAATCATTTATATCATGATAATCCACCCTCGTATATCTTCCTTATCGCCTGGTCCCTTATAACTCCCTGGGGTTATGTGGCCGCTGTAGGATACATTGAACCTTTTTGCATTGGAAATCGTCTCTTTTGCTTTTAGTTCTGGGCCTGATTTTCCTGGATCGATATTTCTGGACCTGAAAATCCCCTTTACGTGAGTAGCTTGCATACTTCCTTTTATTTCGGAGCTGTTTCTGTTCGCCTTATTTCCTTGACAAAAGTCGTCAGGCGACATTTCTAATGTGACCAAATATGGTCATTCGAAACGGTGCTGTTGTTCACTTTTTGGTGCGTAGTGGCACATAAGACAGTAAGTTCAATCTTGCTGGTTCTGTAGCAGGGTATATTCTTTACAGAGAGGGGTTACCCGCCCTTCCCATTTATCGTGCTCATGGTACCTCTTCCAACACGGGCCCCCTAATTTACGTCCCTTCCGAAAGACGGATGCAGCCCCAACCGAGGCGTCCTGCCCCAGGATTTAGACCCAGGAGCTCAACTTGTAGTTTTCTTTGAGGCTGCTATTGGTTGAGCTACAGGGACATCCCTCGACAACGGTTTCAACGGAGCATCTAGTCCAGGCAATTTAAATTTTCGTGAAAGACAGCCTACTTTTACATTTCCATGCTAGTATTCTAAGACATTGAAAAAAGCGGCTATTTTGGCCAGATTTTCAGTGTTCAGCAATGCATTGCCAGTAGTTAGATTGGCGTTCATTTGTTACAAACCATGGTGTGGTGTGGTGTGGTTATCCCAGAGCGATGAATATATTACTGCACTGTGTCTTTGTAGATGTTCCTGTAGCTCAATTGGTAACAGCCTCACGGATGTGCTCATGGTTCTAATTAGAACCGGAGACCCCGGTTCAATCCTGGGGTAGTGACATCTCGGTTGGGGCTGCACACGTCGAAGGGACGTAAAACGGGGGTCCCGTGTTCAATAAATGCATCGAGCACGTTAAAGGATATAAGGGCTAAAACCCCTCCCTGCAAAAATATACCTTGCTACCGAAACAGCAAGGAAACTTCCTGCACTGCACTACAATGTATGTGCCACTGCAAGAGTCTGAACCAACGAAATCACGCCATTGTATAGGGCTTTGCAATTGACTCGCGTAGCAACACTTCATTTTCGTCAAAACATTATGAAACCACGAGTCCATGATTCTGACAGCTCGAACACTTGTAATCGCATGAGTAATGTGCCCAGGGGAGGATTACACCATGGGGACGCAAATTAGTCCGCGCACCAGTCACGACGTGCATTTGCTGCAATATACCTGATGTAAAATGTGATGAACGGCATGCATAATTGGATTATCCACCTGTCCATCACCCCTGTCAATCAAAGTGAGCCCTTCCCCACGAAAACACAAAGCAGTGACGAAAGAAACCCTACCGGGAAGCGAAACTCAGTACTTCACGACTTCGTGCTTCCAGCTATGAGTCTATCTACTGGTAGGTATAAAGCTTTACATATCCAAGGACATCCCCTGCGTCATATACTTACGTATTCAGGAGACGCCGCCAGCCAACACGATAAGACTAACTGTACGATCGTGTTTTTTATGATTTGTAGGTTCATGTTCAACAGTCTTTGGGGAAAACTGATTGAAAAATGGATATGGTGTTTTTCTCTCTTATTTATGAGTCTTAAATATGATATGCTTATAACTCTGCGTTCTTCCAGCTTTATAGACATGAGGGCTTCTTCTTTCTTTTAAGTCACTACACTTCGTGTCTGTCGTTTATCATTGCGACTCGAACAATAAAAGACTACAATCGATTCCTAAAAATTGATCAGCCTCTGTGACCTGTTCAAAAGAACCATCAGAGAACGGCACGACAGAGAAGACAAAAAAGCTCCCTTGTCTTGACTTGGATTTCCGTTTAGCTAAGGGCTAAAAGATGCTCACGGAAGACGCTGATTAAGCTGAAACGGATGTACACTGTAGCGGCACTGCAGGCGAGCCAATTTGAAAAGACACCGCTATCGAAGAGATTAAGCGAAAGCAGCATCACCTTGAAAGAAGCTTTATTTTGTGTCTTTCCTCGAGATAACGCTATTAAGTAGGATTGATTAGAAACAAGCTGTTCTTGGTTTAAGCCACATAGATTTAGGCTCACACGGCATAGTACATACTGTTATGCGGGTTGACTCGAATCAATACAGAGACAACAGAACACTCGCCAGTTGGCTGTATACATGTACATGTACATGTACATGGCTCTTTGGCTAACCCATCTTTGTTTATATGAAATATTCTTACATTCTGTAGAAATATTAGACTGATAACCTTAACATATACGTCAATATATCTCAGTCAAAGAGGCAAACACAACAGTCATACAAGGCAGTTGCTTCAAGTGTTAAGTGGACGGGGCTTTTGAGCGACCCTCTAAAAAGTGCCGTTTAGAAGGCCGTCTTTGTGGAAGACTCTTGGAAAGCTACAAGACAATCTCCATAAAATGAATGGAGGGAAAACAATCCTAGCCAAGGAGTAGTTTTTATGGCAAGTTATGGCGGTTTTATGTGATAGTTTCCAAGAAAACAAGATTTTTGTGAAACAAGAAGAAATCATGGCAACAGCACACAACGAAAAACACCAGCTTCACACGTGCCGGTTTTAAGCATATCCAAGCCGAACATTCGTCGAGGTTGCATTCTAGCTATGTCTATGGACACTTCGCGCTCAATTAATATCAATCCTGGCAGATTGGCCGGTTGATTTTCCAAATCGAAATTCAAACAAAACTAAAAAGAAATTAAATCTTGTTTCCGTAAATCTCAGTGGCATAAAGAGCAAATACAATTGTGTGGAACGAATCCGTACCTGCTACAAGAATCGCAGTCGCTTTATGAGGCGATGTAGCCAATTGGCCGGTTGATTTACAAATCAAGTCAAAACAAAACAAAACAAAAAAGAAATTAAATTAAATCTTGTTTCCATAAATCTCAGTGGCCTGACGAGCAGAGACAATTACAAGGAACGTACCTGCTATTACAAGAATCGTTTGGTGACTTTACGCGGCGATGTTGTCAGAAGTCAACCGGCGGCGCATTGATTCGAGGTTGGAGAGAGAGTAGACAGAGGTGACTGTTACCGAACGGCCACCCGGGTAACACTGGCGCTCACGGTAGGAGCCGGCTGGGTTTCTACATCGACTCAGCCTCATTAATGATCATAATACCCAGCATGCACGTGGGCCGGGCGGCACAACAAACGCCAACCGTTGGAGATCACGCGACAGCACCACCAACTTGTGAATCGTTGCCGGGGGAACAAAAAAAAAAAAAAGAATGAACGTTTTAGATGACTAACGCCTTGAGGTAAAAACAAAACAGTATTACGCTGCCAAAAATATCTAAGATATATTCAACTGCTGTGCACGGAAAATATGATTATGATATCATGAGGGGAATCATGTATATCAGTTGCAGATATAGTGACAATTCAGACGTGGAGAGGAAAATGGAAATGAGCAACGCTTAGATCATTGTGAGGTGCTCAAACCAAGAATAAGAGGTAGCGTTAGATTATGTCTATGTTTGAACATACGTTTGGGTACCGCGTCCTCGTTGCAAATTGTCAGTGGACAAAGAATGCATAGAAAAGGAACAACAATGCAAAGTGGTGATTTCTAAGGTTGAGAAATCAAGATTTGGAAGGGTATCCATATCAAGCACAAAAAAAATATTTCTAACTGTTCAAAGTGTCTAAATTTCCATCCGTTAAAACAGACATCAATGTCAATAACATCGGTGAGATTTTCTGTATATCATTGCTCTAACAACTCCAGTAACCCGTACAAAATAAGACTAATTAACAGAACGCAATGCTTATTACGCCCAAGCAATTTATATCAAAGTCTTGATTAGCGGTAATGGAGAAACCCCGCAAAACAGTGTGCTTTGATGCCCTTGGATATCTTGAAAGGAAATATCAAAGTTTTTTTTTTCATAGCGCTACGTCTTTGAAAACATCTTGCCTTTCAGTCTTCATTTTGGGCATACTGAGATCAAACGGACAACCTTCTGTTGTTTAACCTTGTCGTCTTGAAAACGAAGACCATGAAAATGATTTTAATCCGTACACAGAATAGGAATAATAAACAGATAGTGAAGTTTATCAAACCTAAGCAGTTGATATAAAAGTCTATATCTTGATAAGTCGTAATGGAGACAAAACACAAAACAGCGTACTTTGACGCCCTTAGATTTCTTAAAAGGAAATGTCGTCAAACCTTTTTTTACAACCCTAGGTCCTTGAATACAGCTTGATTTTCAACCTTCATCTAGATCATATCAAACCTAAGCAATTGATATCAAAGTTCATGTGAAAAACAAGAAACAATGTACTTTGATGCTCTTAGATTTCTTGAAAGGAAACGTCAAAGTTTTTCTATAAACCGAGGTCCTTGAGAACATCTTGGCTTTCAACCTTCATCTAGATCATATCAAACCTAAGTAATTGATATCAAAGTCTATGTGAAAAACACGAAACAATGTACTTTGAAGCCCTTAGATTTCTTGAAAGGAAATATCAAAGTTGTTTCTTCATAACGCTTTGTCCTTCAGAACATCATGCCTTTCAATATGTATTTTGATCATACTAAGATCACAGACAGCTGATACCTTGTTGTTTGACCTTGTCGTTCTGAAAATAAATGTACTTTGCCGTCTTGCAAAAACCATGAAGATCCTTTGATAGCCAAAAAGCTTTGGCGACTGTGAACACAGCAACGTAGCCTTCCTTTTCGTCTTTAGTTGATTCTTAAAGCCTTCAAGGTGACATCACACGATATGCAAACGATATGGCTTTTGTTACAACCTCACGTGGCACCAAACTGTCCAAATCTAGATGTTGGGACAAAACTTGTGCTTACGACACTGCAAATCACGTATTTAGGGCGAGAGGGACGAGGTCATTGACCTTCATAAAGTTGACAATCTCGTATCAGCAAATTAACAGCAGACTGTAACCTTTTGGCCAAGCCTTTTAGACAAAGATGGCTGTATAGATGAGATAGCGGGTGGGTTGCATCAAAGGAGGGCTTCCGACAACACCACCGCCTTTGTCGAAAAGCTGTGCGGACGCTATTCGTACTAGATATAATCTCTTCTGACTTAAATTGAATTTCTCCTTATATCAGTGACATTCACACTCCATTCCCAAGGGAAATAAAGAATGTGCGGCGGACGTACCAAGTGTGTGACAAGTGAAGGTTGATAACTTGCAAGAAAAAGGGAAGAAATAAAGTATCTACAGCACAATATTTAATCTTTTTGTGATAGACCTTTTGCAAAAATATAGAAACTGTTGAAACAAGCATACAACCACGACCTTGACAGAAAAGAGACAAGATAAAAACGAAGTGTCATATTCAGGAGTCAACATGTCTAGAAAAGCGTTTCGGTGCAATACTGACACGTGGCGTTTGAAGATATTTTCTAGTCTGTTTAATCAAACCCTCACTATCCAGGTAGCCTTTACCAGGCCCCGCGGATCGCTGGGAAAATAATAGAAATTGGCCAAATAGAGTGAATTGTATGCTAAGGGAGCCGGCTACGGAGAGAGGGTCCAATCTGCAATCCTAGCCTGCAAGTGAAACCCTGGCAAATAGTCGCCCTATAGCCGGCGTAGCTAGTCTGGTAGAGGCTGCTATTGTCCAGGGCTCTTCGGTGCCCCTCCACACATAAACAGCGGTAGGGCTACTAAGAACACACCGTAGTCAGACTATAGCTATTGCTCATTCTTTTAACGTAAGAAAGAGCTTAAGTAGATTAGTGTAGACGACGTTTATGAAGAAATATTTCTGTCAGTGACTTGATGAAATAGACCAGACGAACACATCTTTACGCTCTGATATTTCGGTAACTATAACCGGACCATCCCACAAACCATTAATATCAATCCGTAATGTCGATACAAGACGATCGTGCATGGGGACAAACACCATCTATTAGACGACACTGCATTTATAATGTATATAGTATTACGTTAATGCTCTGTCTACTATACTATATCATGCATCAAAGATGGAAAATCTGAACGGCGTTTTCTTCAGCCGTCTTCCCCAATATATAATGTCAATACATGACGATCGTGCATGGGGCCGAACACAATCTATTAGACGGCACTGCATTTATAATGTATATAGTATTACGTTAATGATCTGTCTACTATACTACATCATGCATCAAAGATGGGAAATCTGAACGGCGTTTTCTTCAATCGGGTTCCCCAATGTATAATTTGAACGATGAATAACACCAGTTCTTTGGAAGTTGTAAAACACTCCCACGGTATTGGATTATCTCATTGCTCCAGAGAGATATCTGCAAATTGTTCAAAAGAATGGTGGCACAGCAATTAGCCTTGCCAACCCATCTCATCCTAAATCCTTTAATGCACAAAAGGGAGGTCTAAGACCTGAACACAAGCCCAGGTGACCATGATAACCTACTCAACTCTTTTTTGATGTTTCGGACCATCAGCAGTATTTGTAGTAAGTGGCAGGGTCGTAATCTCCAAGCAGATCTCTACGGGGGCAGAAAAGGAGCCAGTCCGTTAACAATGTCCAGAACAGGGGCCGGCTGGATATTGTTGGCGGGCTGATCCTTTACAGCTCCCGTAGAGATTAGCAGTATCGATCGTTACGATGAAAATCTTTCTCTTATTACTGCCGTTTACTGCTTGTTAAGTGGGACAGTGTAGTATTACCATGACCTGCGTGACTTGCCCTATTTTACTAAGAAACGGCTTAAATCAGTGACACGTCACAACCAAGATACCCAGGCAGTTTATATGTTTTCTGCAAATGTTGAAGACACTTTGACGATTACCCATCGGAGATACCCGTTGCTTAACTGGTTTTAGTCCCTGATTTGAACCCGTAAAAGCAAGAAAAAGCAGATCAGAAGGCATCTCACATAACAGTGTTAATGGATTTTTGATAATTATCAATTACTCGGAGGCTTTTAGGCTTTGTGCGCGTGGCGTGCGTGAGAGTTTTACCAATAGAACATCTTGAGCTAGAATCTGCTTCACGCAACTCCTGTTGACTGCCTAGAAAAGAAAGTACTGTAAGTACATTTAAGTTCGCGTGGTGTTTATTTCGCGCTAAGGCGAAAATGGAGTTGTTTTAAGCTCCCAGCAGCGCTATAGTCACATACTGCTACAGTATTGGACAAAAATGTTCCCGGTGGTTCTAAGTTTGCGGTGAAATGGTTTCCGCGAAAACCGCGAACATAAAACCACCGCGAACATTTCTACATTTACAGTAGCTTCGATCGTGTTGTGACTTCAATCGTATTTAGTCTGAATCTGTTGTTCACCTTTCGTGGACTAATATTTATTCCCTGACTGAAATTCCACAAGACAGAAAAGTATCATTTTCTATTTCCAAAGTCCTCAGATTGCATCATCATTGAATGTAATACGGTTATTCTGGACGAAGACAAAGATGCAGTGTAGGCTTGCAAAATACTGATTTCTGAGATAATTAGCTCCCTCGGGGATAATGAGCACCGGGATGCTATGTTCCTACGGAAACAATTATAAATGAGACGTTAACTCAAAGAAATTCTTGTCAGATCTAGATGATTTAGATGCAGAGATAAAGCCTTAATGGGAATCCGCAATTACCTACATGGCAACACATTGGACGTAGAAACTCTTAATTTTCACTTCGCGTTTGGAGATATATAAATAACAATATTTTGTTTGCAAGTTCTTGCCCGAGGGCTAATTTCAACATGAATGAATGCATAGAAAAGGTATACTGTACAGATAGTGCGAGATATATAAATAATAATGTTTTATTTGCAAGTTCTTGCCCGAGGGCTAATTGCAACATGAAACAATGCATAGAAAAGGTATACTGTACAGATAGTGCGAGTTGTTGTATTTGCAAGTTATTGCTCGAGGTTAATTGCAACATGAACCAATGCATAGAAAAGGTATACTGTACAGATAGTGCGAGTTGATATAAATGATCATCGCAGGAAACTTAACAGCCTTTTGTGTCCTATACATGCCCTACACCTGACAGGTTATTGGGGTCAGGGTTGGGGTGTTCACACACCTTTAAATGACCGATGGCGAAGCTAAGCAAAACTAATTGCGGCTTGTAATCACGTTTGGTGCCGGGAGAAGTAAAAGGTTATTGACAGGCTGTAACTCCCTGTGGAATATAATCACGTACCGGGGAATGTTGGGAAAACAGGCGGGGATATGGAAACTTTCCCAGGGAAACTTTTCTCAATTCGACCGAAGGTTTGGAAGGCAAGATATAGTAGGCATCCTGCATGTTATCAATTTCTCAAGCATGTAAGGTGAAGCGTCATCCGTGAAAACTGTCAAGTGGAATTATGCTTCAAATATATCAAACTGGGTAACGTTTGGGATTTATAAACGAAAGAGACGGTCCCAAATCCGTTTTTTTTTTCAAGCGGAACAACAGCATTATGTTGAGTGGTCCGCAACATCAGCTTGTCTGCCTGGCGTTCCACTGTGTATTGTATTGTTGCAATTTTTAATAAGGATAAAGATAAAGCATTATGTACTAGCTTCAGGCAAAGTATGACTGTGCAATTTACCTTGTGAAAATAGTGTCTGTAATAAGATCATGTCAGTAGATTGTCATTTGTAAAGAGATAATAAGATTTCTACATACTTGCCAACACTTAAAATGTGTTTGTGTGTCACTCAGCTTTGCTCATGCTTGCAGCAATGTCAAGGTAGAGTTTGAAATTTGGCAAAATTGGCGAATCTGTCAGTAGACATCCCGATCGGTGTCTGTAAATATAAAGAAATTCCCTTTAGGGACCGACAGAACTTTTGCAACTTCGATTTTATGTCACTTCAGAATAATGAATACACTTGAAAGTAAGAATTTATAAATGGTAGATCACCCTAACACATTCCTAGCATCCTTGTCGAAAGGGATTCCGATAGGGATCCCTTAGGGTATAGACCGTTATCAAATACTACCTTGGTTCATTACTTTCACAAATTGTGTTTTGATTTTCTATAATTATAGATAATTTTGCTTCGACCTTTGACCTCTCCCACTCCGAATTTGAGTTTACGTTTTCTTTATTAAGATTTCTGTTAATTTCAAATGTACATTTTGTTGTATAGTATGCTGTACATTTGTTTCATCTTATTTCACTATTATCATCTCCATGAAAAATGGAGATAATGTTTTGGGTGTGTCTGTGTGTCTGTATGTTTGTTTGTCTGTCAGTTTGTTTGCGTTTCCGGACTACTGTAGTCAGCATAACTCAAAAACCTCTTGATGGATTACGATGATATTTGGTATGTGGGCAGGTGTTGGGAAGCCAAAATTCAAGGTTGATTTTGGGCCCCCTGGTATGTGACCTTGTTTGTCTGGCTTTTAGCTCAACTTACGTTTGATTTCTGTTTAATGAAACGCATAATTGTTGTATACTTCCGTTGCTATAATTTTCATACTTTCAATATGGACTCCAGGAAGAATAATGATGTATCACTTATAGCGATCGTAATAAACCAAACCAAACCAATTGGCGATTTTGCCAGATGGTGACCTGTACCTTGACATACAATCTACATACCATGACAGAGTGGTGTGTGTATCATAAGAGTTTATGAATAGCTATCTGTTAAGACCTGATTCCAATCAGCACACGTAGACACAATGAGCACAGTGGCCACTACCATCTATTGTCTATTGTCATGATATGACATGATGGAAAAGCTTTTGATGAAACCAGCCTGTCGAACCTTCATCACGAGGATTCTTGATATAGTCATTTCACTATGGGGCGTTGAAATACATAATCACTTAAGCCATCTAATTACTAAAAATCATGATTATCTGTCAACCCCTTTCTTGGGTCATTGCCCTTCAAATTCTGAAACACAACTACCCCCTGCAGTTCTAAGAAATCCACTAGGGGGCCCAAACTTACACCACTTACTCTCTGCCCCAAGAGCTATGTTCATAGTCACCAGAGGTATACAAAAAAAATACCGTGCAGTAGCATGAAAAGCCGCCAGGGGCCCAAAATCTAATCATTTTGGGGTCTCATCAAAGATCTACCCACATATTAAATATCAAGACAATCAATCCAGGCCTTCTCGAGTTATCGTGTTCACAGACAGACAGACAGACAGACAGACAGACAGACAGACAGACAGACAGACGGACAGACAGACAGACATTCCAGAAAACATAACCTTCTTGGCAAAGGTCATAAACTCATTTCACCATCGGACCAATTGTTGAATAGATCACGAAATAAACTCAATCTGACAGCATCCAATAACCGGGTTATCAGTAAGACAGTAAACTAGTTTTCGACCAAATGACTGACGGGTCAAGGACCTGAGCATGTTAGTGGGTTTACCTGTCTTTTATAGGCTGAAACCGCTGACAGGGAAATTACTCCCATTGGTCCTCCGGATAATTACTTTTGTATGGGCCACAGATCACCTATAGGCCATTACAAATCCGTTTCATCAATGGAGCGTCCAACGTGTAATCCCAAACGCACACAAAGCAACAGAAGAAAATGGACTTCGAGGGAGCACTACTGATTAAAGAGATACCGTAATCTGTCACGTTGTTTACACCCTCATTCAACTTTCCCGTGGTTCGCTGCAGCATAGAATTTGACAGATATCTCAACACATTTCATGCTTTTAAGCCCCTGTCACACTTGTGCGTATATACAAGCCCGCTTGAGTTGCGTATTAACATGTTTTTGGTTTAGGTTAAGTTTGCAGCTGAAGAAATATTTTCTTTGGTTTGATAATTAGACTGCTCAATGGTGTGTCAAAGTAGAAAACAACTTCCTTCCCGCAAAATTTACTTAAACCAAACAAATCTTACTGCGGAACTCATGCGCACTTGAATATACGCACAAGTGTGACATGGCCCAAAGAAGAATTTTTTTTTTACTTTTTACGTTTTGTGTGTTTTGTTGTCTCTTCAGTCGTACTTTTACATTTTGCATGAGCATGAAATGAGAGGCTACAAACATTTATCCAATTCAGGTCGCAGCAAGGCCGCAGCGCAATCGCTGTCGAGTGGATTGGGGGCCTTAGTCCCTATGACTAAGTATGAGTTGCGCATTAACATTTTATTTTGGTTTAGGTAAGTTTGCGGGGAAGAGGTTTGTTTTCTACTTTGACCCACCGTTGTGCAGCCCTGTTATCAAGCCGAAGAAATGCCTTTTTCGGCCGCAAACTTTACCTAAACCAGAGAAATATCAATACAGACCTCGAACGGACTTCAACATACACACACGTGGGAACTGGTCTTTGGCAACAGGTTGTAATAGATGTATGCGAGTGAAACATTGATGATAGTCGCTCTGGGAAGATTTGTCAGGATGTATTCCCTGGGAAGTAGTATTATACGGACTAGATCTTATCTTCCATGGTAGCCCTAAGCGCTCAATTGTGTTTTCGATTGGCGGTAACTCAGTCCGAAATCTAATGCCGAAACTGCGCAAATGGCTTTTCTGTTCTTTGAAGTTAATGCGTATTGCCAGGTCCGGTAGCTATTGCATGAATACAAAGTACTGATAAAGCTATCGCAGTCTATCAACTTATCCTTTAATAGGTTCCAAGACTGATCCTTGTGGCAAAAAGTTATCTATAAATGCAATCTGTTCATTGTTCTTTAATACGTCTAAGGTTGTCACTAAGGTTGTATTGTTTATTGATAATGTCTATATATTGATTAAGATTTCTGGTTGAAATACTTGATCCCGTTTTTGGCCGCTATTCATGAGAATGTGATTGCAAATCTTTACATCGTTCCAACAAGCAACTGTCTGTGGGGGTTGGGGTTGGATTGGGTAGTGTGTATTTGAGTGGGGGTATGGGTATGTTGGTTTGTGGTTGTGTGGGTATGTGGGTTTGTGGTTGTGTTGGTGGGGGTATGGTATGTGGGTTTGTGGTTGTGTGGGTGGGGGTATGAGTATGTGGGTTTGTGGTTGTGTGGGTAGGGGTATGTGGATGTGAGTTTGTGGGTGTGAAGATGTGATTGAGAGTCTATCTTTGCCTCACACGCACACAAACAAACATAACTGATAGCTTATTTCTACGTTCAGTCCGAGGCCTCGTACCTATAATCCTTGTCACACACAAACACACACACAAAAACGCATTCCCTTCTCCGGATCCCCTGCTTTTTTATTTGTATCACTGCACAGATCTCCAGTGACCCAAAAGCGTCACTCTCCAAAGTAATTGAATACATGCCCACAGGGCGATGGCCAAACCAATATGTCATCGCCTGATGTGTCTTCTTTACAGGATATATCATATCTATAAAGGGATAGATGTCATCTCATGATATATCATATCTATACGGGTGAATGTCATCTCATCTTACATCTATCCCTAAACTGTATGACCGTTGGGGCACCGCAGACGATCTGGCAACCAGTTTTCTCTACCCTTCTCGGTTTTTCTGTTTTTCTTGATGTTTCACTAATTAGTGACTGAGTAGATACATGCATATATAGACACGGGTTTATAAAAAAAACACTGTTTGAAGTTCAGATAAAATCCTATATCAAAATCAGTATGAAACCGACAAGGACTCCATTACGTAATCTGAATCTTTGTATGTTTTGTCTGGCCCTTCACCATACTTCATAACCCCAATGAAAAACGTCCATTTAAGGCCCATTTAAGCTTATCTTAAATAAATTAAGGTTCGGGCAGAATCAACATATACCCACACACAATCATGGGAAATTTGAGCTCTATACAGTAGTAATATAGTTCATTGAATTGCTCGCCCATATCCTATCATCAAGTCACACCCAATAATCACACACACACACACACACACACACACACACACACACACACACACACACACACATACACACATACACACACACACACACACACACATACACACACACAAATACACACACACACACATACACATACACACATACACACACATACACACATACATGCAAAATTTCATCTCCTTCAGTAAAGAGAATACAGTTCATTGAACTGCTCTCGCATATCCTCTCATCACGCCACATACAATAATGACACACATACACACACACACATACATGCACACACACACACACACACAAACACACAAACAAACGCACACACACACATAAACGCACACATACACACACATACATACATGTGAAATCTCAGCTCTCTACATTAAAGCGAATATATAGTTCATTGAACTGCTAGCGCATATCCTAGCTATCATCAAGTCACACCCCATAATGACATAGACTCATAGGCCTGCGGTTCGGCCCTGGTGGCCCCAGTGGATTATAGCACAGTCTCTGTGTGTGTACTTTGGTCATTATCAGATATTTACGGGATGGCTGCTTTAACGAGCGGGGGAGTCAGTTATTGAGTAAGATAAATGATTGCGGCAGGCAAAAGTAGGCTAATGTAGATGTCTCAGCAGATCCAAGGCATTAATGATGCGTGGATCGATGCGACGTAGCTTCATTTATTTTTAATGGCTTTTCTAGAAAAAAGAATAACTGAAAGTTATAAGCATCCTGCTTACAGTTACAAGAATATTCTCTGCACGAAATCCAAGTTTTAAGGATGCCTTAAAGCAAGTGTAAAGGCAGTTTTAATCCCTGATAGAAAAACGCCATCTTTACCCTTTAAGATATGCTTAAAGATTACAGAGTTACAGGAATATTCAGCACGGAATGAAATACAATGTTTAAGCATACTTTAAAGCAAGCGTAAAGATTTTTTTCATCCCTGATGGAGAAAACGCTGTCTTTACGCTATAAGATATGCTTAAAGATTACAGAGTTACAGGAATATTCAGCACTGAACGAAATACAATGTTTAAGCATACTTTAAAGGAAGCGTAAAGATTTTTCATCCCTGATTGAGAAAACGCCATCTTTACGCTTTAATTAAAATAATGCTTAAAAATTGAATTACGTGCAGTGTTGTTCGAAGGATTCACATCAATATTACTCTTTGTGACGTTAACTTATGACGTTAAAGATGGGACAGCGGGACACTAGAGCAGACAAAGGACTTGCTGACGCATTTCGCTTAAAACGCCCCCAAGTCCAATACGGTGCAATGCATCACAACGGCCGAAGGGAATTGGTTATCGAGATTATAGCTTATCTGTGAATAATTTCGTCAGGTTGGAAAATGACTGAATGGAAAAAGTTCTTTATTCACTTAGCTGCAGTGCACATATAGTAAACCAGTCAGAATTTCCCTGATGGAGATAACAGACGGTCATCAAAACGTCGGCTCTTGTTAAATATGTGGTTGTGAATAAAGAACTTTGCTATTCGAGATTTAGTTTAGTTTAGTCTATTCATTTTACCAGTACCTACTGGCGGTTTTAAATGATTCCTGGAAGAGGGGGGTCCCAACATAGAATAACATTGTAAACAATTATCATAGAGAAATGTCGACGAAATTAAATAAAAGCTTCATTAATAAGTAGCAATCGTAAATAACTGATAATACAAATAAATCAAGATAATTCAATGTAACAGTCCGAATAAGTACCAGTCGTAAATAACTAGTAATGAAAAAAATGAATCAAGATAATCTAATGTAAAATTAAAGTATATTGGCTTCGTGTTGGCGTACATTACGCATGTCCAGACATGTCTGGGGGTAAGATTAGAGTGTTGGCCCAGTGGTCCTGGGTTCGAATCCACTGACATGCTACCGATGTTGTCCCCTCGGGACACTTTAGACGAATATTCCTTACTCCATCCAGATGTAAAAATGGGTACCTGACTTAGGTTGGGGAGGTAAAAGATAGTGGAAGGCCTGGAAACTATACCATCGGGAGCTCCCCGGTTTCTCTGCGGGGCTGGGAGTGATGCCCACCCGCCCAGACAGATAAGCCCGCCCGAGGGGTAGTTAGCTCTACGGTGGCGGTAAAACTACGGTGGCTGCTAAACTATGGTGGCTGCGAAACTTTATATGACAGCTAAGACAGACTGACAGAAACGGGTCAATTTAGCAGACTGGGCCCGAAAACACACCCAAGCCGACCCGTAGAAACTGGGACCAGGCTAGACAGAGATGGGCTTCGCCTAGGAATATCGTACCTTAGACACAGTGGATAACAACCCATTGTCCCCACGGCCTCAAAAAGGCTATGGGACCTACACCTATACCTTCTAGCAATGTATGTTAATCCAGCCATCAAATCATGATAACAGATAGCCAAACAGTAGATGATAAAACGTGTGTGTAATGGAGAATGGATATGCATCTACAAATAAGCTGGCAGGCAGTTTATACTTAGGATATTCACCCGGGTCGGTCATTATGATTGTTCGTCATCCATAAATCCGGATCATCTGTTTCCAACTACATTTGCCAAGATATCAGTATTCAGGAAGCAATCTATTTCGTTGATATTCAGGTAATGATATCCCTGTTGTAATAGATCTCTATGGAAAGATCATACCAAGCTATCATACAAAATTTGGAAAGCTCAAAGATGTTCAATTTTTGTGCTGATATGTTTTTTTTACCTACAAAAATGTTGCAATGCGTTTTGCGTGAGTATTTCTAGTACATTCCTTATACTATGCTATCATACTAACCTTGGAAAGCTCAAAGATGTTCAATGTTCGTAGTTGTATGTTAGATTTTGCCTACGGAATTGTTGAGATGTGTTTTGCATACGTATTTCTGGTATAAAGTCTGCCACATCATCAACTGATGCGCCAGGCTGTACATATAGACATTAGCAATCGGCCAGCGCTGAATGAACGCATCACAACGCTAGCATGGCTAATTTGAAAAACCATGTTCTTTCTGGATGGATTCCTTTTCCTGGTGGAATTGATTTGCAGAGCACCTGTTGATGTCTTCATGGGCATGGCTGGGGATACTAACAAGTAATGCTAACAGATAACTGACAAAATTGTACATCGCTTTTTTTTCATTTTTTCGTTTCAAGGCGTCCTCATATGAGGTGAAGCATGATGCTTTTTCAAGTAGCTAGTTATAGTGCAATGCGGCTTCGCTAGCTAGCTACATAGTTGCTACATAGCTAACTTTCAAATTTAGTATATACCATTTCCAACTAAATTTGCCAAGAAATCAGTTTTCAGGAAACAATCTATTTCATTAATTTTCAGGTAATGATATATCTGTTGCAATAGATCTCTTTGAAAATATAATTAAAAAACTATGCTATTATACTAAACTTGGAAAGTTGACAATGTCCAATTTTGGCAGTCATTTTTTAGTATCTGCCTACAGAAAACTGTTGAAATGTGTTTTGCGTATGCATGTCTGGTATATTCCATATATTATACTATCATACTAAACGTGGAAGTGAATGATGTTTAATTTTGTTACTTATGTGTTAGTACCTACAAAAACTGCTAAAATGTGTTTTTCTTTGTATTTCTGGTATAAACTTTGACACAGAATCAACTGATGCGCTGTACATATAGACATTAGCAATCGGCCAGTGCTGAATGAACGAATCACAACGGTAGCATGGATAATTTAATACCATGTTCTTTCTGGATGGATTCCTGTTCCTGATGGAATTGATTTGCCGAGCACCTGTTGATGTCTTCATGGACATGGCTTGGAATACTAACAAGTAAATTAATGGCTAACATATAACTGCCAAAATTGTACATCGCTTTTTGTCTCTTTTTTTTTCGTTTCAAGGCATCTTCATATGAGGTGAAGCATGGTGCTTTTTCAAATAGCAGAGTGGACGTCCCTTAGCCTAGCTGAAAGACTGACTGCCGCAAGAAACAGACGAGCCTGGAGACAGATGTCCATCTTCTTTGCTACCTTGCCCCCCCCCAACGACCCGGAGGTCAAGGGACTTGGTAGGTAGGTAGGTAGTGATAGTGCAATGCGGCTTCGCTAGCTAGCTACATAGCTACATAGCTAGCTTCGCTAGCTAGCTACATAGCTAGCTACATAGCTAGCTTTCCAAATTATATAATATAATACTATTAATAACATGGCATATGGAATGATCTTTTCATAGAGATCTATTACAACAGGCTAGGGATCTAATTACCTTAATGTTACCGAAGTTCATTGTTCCTTTAATCCTGATTTCTTGTCATAGCTATCAAACGTAGTCAGATACAGATGGTCTGGATTTTTATGACGACCAATCATAATTACAAACCCGGGTGATGAGCCTAAGTTACTATCTGACAGCTTATTTGTAGATATCTAGATGCGTAACATCTCTCCATGACACATTATTTTTAATGTTATCATCCACTGTATGACATCCACTGTAATCAGCTTCCATTTCAACCTCAAATGGAACTGGATAGGTTACAACTATAGCACCCAAAGAAAAGAAAACACAACCATATTTATTTCTTATTTATTTATTTATTTATTTATCTATTTATTTATTTATCTATTTATTTATTCATTCATTCATTCATTCATTCATATATTCATTTTATTCAGGATTTTGAAGAATAAATCTGAGATGAAACGACATCAGAAACTAAGTGTAATTCGTCTTCAAGACCGGATCCTCCTCAAATAATGGCATAACAATAAATAATTGAAAGAAATACAAGGAAAACCAACTATCAAACTAGCAATAACATTTCGATGCAAGAAATGACAATAAGAGTTAGAAAGGTAACACGAATGAAGCGAAATCAAATATCAAAAGTAACAAACTAGCTAATATAGAATAGCTAATAGTAAAAAGAGTCATAATGTTTGTGGCTGAAATGTCCCAAATTATGTCGCTAGTCAATGCTGGTATCGGCAAATTGATGTCCACGTCCATGTATTATACATATGATATATCATATTATGTATCCTAGTATCAACTGAGAATACCGTAATTCATTTTATCTTCAAGGTAGCAAAATTTCACGGTGTAAGGCAACTGGACATTTTGACTGAACTTTATCTCCAAGTGATTTACAGAATGGATGTGTAAAGGAATAATGAATTACTACAACAGTTTTTTTTCATGGTGATGATATGTTCACGGTACAGAGTTGACCGTGAAAACACTGAACATAAAACAAGTGAAACCAGGTCACATACCAGGGGGCCCAAAATCGACCTTGATGTTCGGCTTGACAACACCCGCCCATATACCAAATATCAACATAATCTATCAAGAGGTTCTTGAGTTGTGCTGATTAGAGTAGTCCGGAAACACAAACAGACAGATAAACAGACAGACAGACAGATACACCCAAAACTATATCTCCATTTTTCATGGAGATGATAAAGAAGAATTACAGTATTCGTATTGCTATCATGTTGTTGACTGGCAGAGACACCACCACGCTTCATGAGCTTTGAGTGTTGCTCGTGGCCTTGGAAACTCAATCGAGATCGCGCTCTGACGTCAAACCTAACCTTTGCACATCAAGCCATAAGGTATCTAATGAAGATGCTCCAAGAGTACCCAGCTGCAGGTAGATGAAGTTCATCAGTTTACTGCATGCGGAACCTTGTCGAACAGTGAAGCCAATTGCAAGCAATCAAAAATTGATACAAAGTTAGAAGAGATTACAATGTGTCTCAATGGGGATGTCCTTGGCTTAAGCTTGGCTCACGGAGAGGGCTGTGACATATGACATGTCTGTAACGGTGCACACTAGGACCGGTACGGAAAATTGAAGCCCACGTCCGATCCATGGTGTTGACGATCATGTCCAGACCCTGACCTGAACCTGGATATTGTAGTATACTGAGACTATATCGTTTTTGGAGACGAAATTCAAATATAACTACTGTAACAGTGCATGTTTTTGTGAGTGCTGCAAATTATAAAGAATTGTATATTGGAATGAAATTAGTTATCAGCTTTCAATGCACAACTTTACGAAAGGGATTTATGGGATTCACGGCCAAAGCGAGTGATAAAATAGTTCCAAAGGGCCCAGGTTTGACTTCAAATCACTCATAACCTGCTGTTGCCAAATTACATTAAGTACAAACATGGCTGAAAGAGAGAGAGAGTAAGACGTTATATCTTTTGCGTGAAATTTGACTTTAATTTGGGCTCGAACCTTAAGCTTAGTTCCTGGTATAATTCCGCTTTGAATGCGATGCGCGTATTTGCCCCAGATGTTAACTGACCTTTGATGCGTTCTGCGGGCGATGTTGATATGCTTCGCGCGCGCAGCAGTCCACTGTGAAAATTTTAGTGCTAGGATTATCTCTATAAACAGCTTGATTACACCTCTTTCTGTAGTCTACAGGAATATTTGATCAGCACAACGCATACTCAGGGCCAGTTCAGGTAGAAGGTTATGATCACGGATTATTTTGACTTTGACCTGTCGATACATGTCCTGTATGGTATTGGAGGTCATGTTCAAGTGCACCAGTCGCCATAAAAGATATAGCTTAAAACGTTATATTTTTCTTGATTCAATGGCTGGAAGGTATCTAATATTAATGTACTCTCTAATCTGATAGAGATTTCTGAATACAATATATATATATCAGTCATGTTATTGTCCACAGTAGACTTTTTGAACCTTTACTCTTTACTCTGAATCCGTAAGTGCATACCTTCTTCAAGATTATCTAGCTGCAACATTGTTAATGTCTTTTTAGAGGTAGTGCACGATCAGTAAGAAGGCTGGGATATCATATTTTTAACCCGCTTGAATCTGCGTGCCAGGCAGAGCATAGGCCTGTAAGGTTTAATATGAAAAAATGTTAACACACAATCTTAACAGATTAAGGCTTTGAACAGCTGATGTAAGGCTTTGTAGTAAACATTGTTCTAGTTTGTTTAGTTGATTGATATATTTGCGATTTGACAGTGCATATCTGTTTTACTTGTATTTGTTGAATTATACAATACATATAGAAGTATATATATATATATATATACAAATAAAGAAATCCTAGGCCCCATACTGTGTTTCTACACATGAACCATCAAATCATTCTTCACTTTGGAACGTCTCTCGAAAACAATCTTTTTAAACATTGTCAGAACAGCGCTAGCATCGAAACCCATACTTTCCACTCAAGTCTCCTATATAAAACTTTCACAAAAAGTTACAAGATACAAGATACAAGATGATTCTATTAGCAGTCGCAGTGCAAGCACTGAATTAAAACCAATTTACAATGATTAAAACCGTACATAATACATCCGGTGCCATATACGTACGGAAACATCAAGTATGACTTGAACCGTCATTTTCATTCCGTGGGACAGACAAAAGATAAACTCGACATTTTAAGTATATTTACAGAGGACAATTATTGATCATATTGGTTGACAAGGCGGGTCAAGTACGGTATTGTAGAGTTCAAGTACCGGTTCGTTCTGGCTTTTTTACAGTTCAGTTTATGGCTGTTTCGAGTCACTCTGCCAGTGATCTGAGCCCTGGGTGGTGGTAGCCAGTCCCTGAACTCGGAGTCCATCAGGGATCTGGCGAACTTAAGACACAGTTGTTCACGTCTGGTTATGTGAGTTAAGTCATAAGTAGATAAGTGCTTCTACCTAAACAAAAGCTTTCAAATACACATTTTGGAAGACACTTTAGAAGAGAGTAAAGTGGACATAATAATACAGCAAAACAATTGTATGCCTGTATGATATGATTCCATAAGAGACGGTAATTTCTATTGTTTTGGCTCAAGGTTAGACAATTTATAGATGTAAAGTTTTCCAACTACTTCTAGAAGGAAGTGATATTCTATTCTACGAGAGCACCAATTGCGTGCCGAGCTAAATAAAGGATAAAGAATAAAATGAAGGTAATCAAACTGATGGGCTGTAACTATTCAATATTTCAGTTTTCTAAATCCATATGAATGACCAACATGGGTCCGGAAACTGCCTGAAAGCTCGGCTGGATTTTACAACTAAAACTTGTATATAATTAATGAACAAAATACCTTTATTGTACGATCCTATGCACTCACAAGCTAAGTACAGGTCAATATGATAAAGTACAGTTCTTCGTACATTTCCTAAATGTAAGAACATTTTATCTTACTACTGGTACATCTACAAAATGCTAATGTAAACTCGTATGCATATTTTCAACTCCCTGTCGCTTGTAAATGTACGGGCAGAAAAGAGATTAAAATACATGGTTTAACTTATCGTTTAAAGAATGCTATTTTATATATCGAAAACTAGGGAACTTGCTATATATGTGAGTACGTTTTACATATATCATGACCCTGAAACTTGTTAAAAGTTTGTAATCTCCATTCTACTTTTTAGGATCACATTCTGCTTTCCAAAATCCCTTTAAGATGACTTCCCGCTATTTGTCGTCACCCACGTCATAATGACGTCAATTGACGGAATATCATAATGAAATCATAATTGTAGGGCCGGTGTTGATTAAGAGACTTAAAGAGATTGGAATAAAATAAAGATGATAACATTTTAAGAAACAACACTGGGTGTGAAGACCCTCGTTCTTATTCAGCGTCGTAATTATTAGGTATATCACTTAAGGCAATCTGGTACATCAAAAGTGATTTATACCCCACAGTCATTTATCCCACAGCATAGTCAATCATTGTTAATTGCTAACCTGTCTTTTATCTTATCTGTGTTTCCCTAGAGTCCTGCATTTAAGAGATAAAACACCTGCAAGGCTTATATGCTTGTGTTTCTAATCGTATACTGTAAGTTCATTTATCATTTTTTACTTTTTGTTGTATGTATTTGATTAAGCGAGTATCTCACTGGACCTGCGGCACGTTGCGACCTTTTTGTGATTTGACAGACTGTTAAACGGATTTCATCGATGATAACGAATCTTTTCACGCTTTGTGTGTTGTGTTGTCTTTTTAGTCATACTTTTATTACATTTTGCACGATATTCCCGTTATAAAGTCAATGGTAACACAAATCCAATTTAAGACGCAGCGTGGGCGCCAACGTGACGCAGCTTCACAGAGATACCCACTTTACTTACGTCACTAATATCATTTCATCATGAAGAATCAACAAATATGACATGTATGACGAAAGCTGCTTAATTGTTATCACGCAAAAGCGTTCTGTAAGTATGATAGATATTAGTGATTACCCTGTCCTCGGTTTATTTCAGTTCAAGATCCAAGATGACATTGTCAGTTATTGGGTTGTCGCAGTTCAACAAACTGAATCAAAAACAGAATTAAAAACCAATTTACAAACAGGTTTGTGCCTAGCAGTCCAGTCGGCATGTAATTATCTTATACGTATTCAAAAAATCAATAAATGTACGAACAATAGACAATTCCATTTCACAAAATATGTTGTTAAGATCCACATCTGTAGCTTAGGATACTAAATTTTAGTACCCATACTGGTTTAACCCTATCGGGAGGGGGGGGGCTAAAAGTGCCCGCGCCAACTTTGACATCGTAGTACTGCCGAACGAAATATGCTAGGACTACCAAACTTGGTGACTTTTCCTAAAAATTTAAATGGCAACAATATCATGATAATATTATAAGTTTATCATTTTTCGTGTTGCCATGGCAAACGGTTTCTGAAAGGCATTTTGTGCAAAAATCACAGATTTGTTTAAAACAATGATATTTCTTAGGTTTTCTTATGTTATAAGATGTAACTTTCATGATTTAACATTCATAATTTATGCTAATTTGTTGACGTAATTGGTCAAAATCCAAGATGGCGGACCATTACACTATTTTAGGTATCAACAGGCTGTTTCACCTTCAAAATCGTCACTACGTGGCATTTTCTTTACCAGAAACATCTAAATTAACGTTTCTAGTCTATTTTTAGTTTTTTGGGGGGTCATTAGTGGAAAAAAGTATTTTTGAAAATTTCAAAATGGCTGATCCAAGATGGCGGATCCCAAGGGGTCGCTAACAATACGTTTTGACGTCAACGTAGTTACCATTTACGTCATATGTCTTGGTTTACCTTAAAATCAACGATACATACCATTTTGTTTAATACCTTTAGATATTACGGGAATTCCCTATTTAGCCAATAAAATCACATCAATGACGTCATAATTACGTCATATTACGTCATAACGTCACCAAAATTCTAGGAATTATACAACTTTACATGAACATCACCCCCTACAAATTTGGGAATAATACATCATACCGTTCAGAATGAGCCCCCCCCCCCCCCAGTCCCAGATATCCCAAAAAAAGCCCAGTCTGGATAGGGTTAACAATTGCGTCAGATAAGGTATCGTAGAGTTGCTATATATCTGTGTGTTTCTTCGGTGCAATTCAATCGTTGCAGATGCAGAGACCAGTTTATGATGATAATGATGATGATTCAATCGTTTAAGGTTTTAGACCTTCAGATTCTAATGCGTCATAACTTTATTCCCTGATCAAAAAAACTGCTCCAGACCTGCATTATCATCAAATGAAATAGCCAAAGCAGTCAAATGGTACATAGTACTTATCAGACCCCACGGTCAAATTTTTAGTACGTTTATCATACTCCGTAACATTTGTAGTCACACTGTACAACTGTATAATGTTGATGAGTTTGAACTCGAGGTCAAATTAAAGATCTTTTATCTCTTCAATGGTGCGATAGAAGGCTGTGTGTACAAGAATTACATTATAGATTGCTTAGGCGTAGAACAGTCTTTAATAGTGTGAAATCATTTGTAGTCGTGCTGTACAACTTTATAATGCTGTGAGGTAACGAGAGGTCAAAGATCTTTTACCAACTTTTATCTCTTCGATGGTGCGATAGAAGGCTGTGTGTACAACAGTTACATTGTAGAATGCTTAGGCGTAGAGCAGTCTTAGTGTGAAATTTGTAGTCACACTGTACAACTCTATAATGTTGATGAGTTAACTCGAGGTCAAAGCTCCTTTCAACTTTCAACTCTTTGATGGTTCAATAGAAGGCAGGATGAGTACATGAGTTCCATTATAGATTGCTTGGGTGTAGAACAGACTTGGTGTGAAATCGCAGTCCAGCCACTGTATCGTTAGGAACTTTCTTAAGCAAGGCAAAACTAATTCAGGGACTTCTTGATACGCGCATAGATTCCTTACCGCCTTTACCGCCTCACTGATTTGCATGTACATGGAACTTTCTTTTAGGCCACAGCAAGTTGAGTTTATGGATGACATCAGCGCGCTCATTGATTTTCACCTGGTTATGAAAAAAAAAACCGATTTTTTTCTCCGGAAATTGTCAACACGACGAGAAAGTACCAACATGGGAAAATATGTAGCCTTGATTGTAGAAGTGACACTAGTGAGGTAGCCATGACTGTAGTTATAGAAGTCAAACTAGTTCGATAGTTGTAAAAGTGGTACATTGTGGTAGCCATGAGTGTAGTTGCCAACTTGGTAAGTGATACCAGTTTACCACACTAATGTCGACACATTGTGTACTTCTTGAATGCAGGAATAAATGCTAGCTGTGATACAAGTGTCATGTTTTGCCTCTTTAATTCTTATTAAAACGTTTATGGTGCCTATTTTGAATATTTAGCCATTTATCCATCTTCTTATTTTTACCCATCTTGTTTTTTTCGCCCTCTCGCATTAATGTTGAAGTTTTCCGCTTTTCCTTTGATATTTGATAGATTAATAGTTAATATGATTATTATTTTTGTGTGATTTTGACCTGTTCCTTTACAATTTGTAAATTATGTTAAGTATTGATCGTATTGAGAGTAATCACACTTATTATGTCAAATAAATCAAAATTCATTCGCATTTCCTCTTCTATTAAGGATTCATGATAAATTTAAACCTATTTCTTTCGTAAATTTTGCTTAGATGTTATAATATACAATTTCGATAATTCCTATTGTCAAGTTTCGAGGGGAGGCGCAAGAAAAGCCACTTAGGCTTCTGCCCCAAGATCCCCCCTGCATGTCATTTTGCTCCGTATATCTTGGTTTTGAAATATTTGTACATATATGCGAATAAACAATAAATAAACAAATACTAGTAAACAAGTCTGCTGAGAATGTCATCCACAGAATTTACTCGCTGTGGTCATATTTAGAAACGTCCCACCGGTACGTGACTAGCAGACAGCATCACCCAATATTTACGCTAAGTGTTTCCATCTTGTGAGCTTCCGCTCTGCTCTTATTTGAGGTCAAAGCCCTTCTCCACGTCTTGACTTGATGAACTAGCAAGCGGATGCCAGAGGGCTTAGACAGATGATTTTCTCTCGTCGTAAATGTTTCAACGAGACAATGACGTTACCACTGCAGTATAATTTTGGCAATTAAGATAACCGACGTAGACAATATTGCCAACACAGCTTTATCTTACTTCACGGTTGTAAACTTGCTCCAGATCGGATGAGTATGAACATGTTTTTGTATTGTTATCTAGTTATCTATCAAAAGATAATGTGGCACCTTATTAATCTGGTTGATATGAGAAGAAACATATGGGAATATTATTTATCATTAACTCCTAGTTAATGTTATAATTATACTATGTTTGCCAGCTATCCAGACATGTACGATCATGAATGGCGAGGAAAGACAAAACGTACGCCAACATTAGTTACTCAAGAAACTGGATAAAATTTTGAAACAGTCAGACGTTTCAGACAGCATCCGCTATCTTTCGTCAGTGACTAAGGAAGGAACTGGCAGAACCAGGTTTCATACCAAAGACAAAATGTATATTTTGATACAGCCACACTGCCAACCTCTGGTGATCTCTTGTATAAGAGCCAGAGAGCAAGAAAGGCTATTCTCAACAATCCATCAATGCCATGATGTAACATTATGGCTGTAACTTCATTCTTCGGGTAATGTTGCCTAAAATAGGAACTGTATGAGTGGAGTGCTTCAGCAACTTAGGAGTGCTTGAAAGTACGTTGAGATCTACTTTGGCTGTACAAGCTTGTCCTGAATGACATAACAAAATGGCAAGAGCATTTAGATGATTTTAACAGCGACATCCATCAAAAACGATTCCAGAACTTTTACTGTTGACAGCCACGCAATAACAGTAGCCCACGCAATAACAGGGATATGTATATTACATTGAATATGTATCTCATCGTTTATAAATCATTCTCTATTGTTTTTACAACAAACTGAAAACAACAATGCATAGGATATGTATGGCACGAATAACATCGCAGTTAACCGAATATGTATATTGATGTCATAACTAACATTATAGAGGAAGCAATAGCATAAGATAGTTCATCAATATAGACTGCAGTTGAAGAACAATCCATTCTGTTTGCCAAAGTTTCGTGTAGCTGCCATACGTGTCACTGTTGATGATTAATTGGCGCTATCTTAGACTCGGATATGGCAATTTGCTGACTGAAGACGACAAAGAGGTGCTCCCTAAAGCTCCTTGCTTTGACGTAACATACCTGAACCCCAGGTCAGATAAAGTTACCCTGGTCTGCAGTCAACTCAACAACTGACAGATAAGAAAGTTTGATTTGTAAGTTCATACCGGAGGGCTTAGATTGCAAGTACATCCTAGAAACCTAAAGCCCCCCTCTCACTGGACCCGCGACACAATGGCGATCTCGCTGCGTCCTGGGTTGAATTTGAGTTAGCCTTGACTTTACAATGGGAATACCATGCAAAGCGCACAAGTATGACTAAAAAGACCAAAAAAACACACAAAGCTTAAAAAGATTCGTTTTTGTCAATGAAATTCGTTGAGTGCTTTGTCAATTCGATCGGCCGGAGTGACGCCGCCAGCGTGCCGCGGGTCCAGTAAGAGGGGGGCTTATGAGACATACATGTGACAACCGACAGTTGATAGACATTATCGCAACAGACAATGACAATATCCAAGGGGCAAAACCAGTAGTATCCAATTGCCACCGGTACATTTGTTTCGGGATCAACCCAGGTGTAATGATACATAGGTATTGACAGTAAGGACTTCAGAAGTTGGTCTCAGCCTGAAATCTCCTCCCTCATAACTCCCTCCGGTCACAACCCAGACGACATTGACAAAGTGTGGAGACACACTCGATGTCGGCATACGGTGTAGTTCAAGGGTTTGAAATATAAACCGGGTGACAAATACTTTAGGGTCAGTCGACTTGCCAGTGTGGGGGCAGAAGATTGATGGATTTGGACATCTCCCGTGCCATGCACGATCTAGATGTTCAAGGAAGTGAGGCCTTGTCCAACTCGGAGTCTAACATCTAATGACTTCGCCAATACGTTGACTCTTAGATTAATGACTCAAGATAGAGTTATTGATTGTCCCCGTCTTGGTGGGCCATGCATGCAATGCTCAACATATTCGTCGGACGTGAAATATTTACCAATCTGATCATTAGAATTCTCCATAGAGTTCCTACTAACAAACTGGTACCATTGAAGCTTACGTTACGACTACATCTACAGGCGTGGCTTTAAGTAAAATATGTCATATTTTTTATAAAAGAATAATAGCATTTGCTTTTCATTGATGGAGATGGTACATGTCTTTCTTATTATTGAATTTTCAAACAGCTGGGTGACCCATAAAATTTTTACAGATTGATTTTCAATAGGGCCAAGACTACAAAAACAGTAAAATCATAAGTATAACAAAGAACATAAATTTATGAGAAAACTGAAACATACGTTACAGAGGACTGTTGAGACATAACTTTGAGTTTGAGTTTATTAGGATCCACTATTAGCTTAATTAAGGATCCACAATTAGCTTGATTAAGTAACACAAGTAACCTGAAGTATACCTATATATTACATGAAAACATATAAGAAAACAAATTGAAATCTTTATCCGTTACTCATTTCTGGTCCAGGGCTGCTTTATTTGAGAGATCAGGGGTCATTAAAATATAAGAACGGATTGCATATACTTTCATTCAAAGCAGATCTAAAACTTTTCAGTTATGAGGGTTGCGTGATTTTTCTGGTAATGTGTTCAAGTGGCTAGCCCTCTACAAGCAAATGTACGTTGCCCAACTGTAGTTTTGAAAAACAAAAGTTTGTAAAGTTGTAATGTCTGTCGGGTGTTGTAGTTGTGAAAATTGTAGCTGAGGGAGAAGGTTGATGATAGGTATGTTGGTGCAGAGATGTCTGCAAGAAGGACTTGAAGGCTCTAGATATTGATACGGAGCACTCGGAGGACCTTGCAAGTGACCGTTCCAGGTGGAGATGCACACTGTACAGACAGCTCAAATCAGGAGAAGTCAGACTGATGCACAGCGCAGAAGAAAAGCGAATCAGCAGAAAAGAGCTGTGCAAGAGAACTGAGTCAGCTTACAGATGTGATTTATATGGCAGAGACTGCCATTCTCGTATAGGGCTGTTTAGCCATAGTCGATGCTGTAGGGTTGTTGTGAATTAGGATTTTACCATGGTCAATACTGACCGACGGAGGCCATATAAGTTAAGTGAGTGGTGCGAACCAATTTATGTATTTAGAAACAATAACACACATATGTTCCCTTCTCCTATCAGTGAAGTACTGCCAGTTGAGTTTAAGATGGAGGTAGAGGACGTTGCTGCCTCAATGTTACATGTTACAATCATTACCAGTGCCAATTTTAGATCTGTATACATCATGACTATAAAACTCTTATAATTTTACGAGAAGATTTTAAATTATTTTGCAATCAATTTTCCATTACAACGATTTGTAATTTCCTGACAAGCAACAGTACCTTCGTACTAGGTTTATGCTAAAGATTCTAATTTTCTGGTATAAATTATTTCATTCATCTTCTTGATATGTTAACTCAAATTTGCATTTTTCTAATGATCGTATTAGTGAGATATTGATGTGAGTTATGATATCAGTTGATATATAAATTTCGTATGTTAACAATTACGATTTGATGAGTTTATTTAATTTGTTTACGTTTTGAGTATAATTTGTTTTGTGAAATTTATGAACTTGTTCTTAGATTAGATGGGGGAAGAATGTTAACGAATACATTTTGGCTTCCTTTCTATTGCAGCACGTCTTCTTTTTTTGTTATTTCATGTTCTAATTATCATTTCTTTATTACATGCATATGTAAATAAATTAAACTCAAAGTCAAACAGAGCGAGTTAAGTAACACGAAGACTTTCGGTTAGTCAAACTGGGGAGGGGAGCTACCCATGGGACAAATTGTCTTCTCGGACTATTTCATTTACCGTACGTTGCAACCGCCCACGTAATACCATTCAATGGAGTTAATAGACTGTAGCAATGGCATAGTGCACGCCCAGTTGATCTGAATAAGTCAGTAGTGGCCAGGGTGTGTTTGGGAGTCAAATTCTAAAACAGGCCAGCCTGCTCCCGATCTGCTGCCTTTTTGGCTACTGGTCGGGAGCCATGTTTGGCTTTGTGTAACCGGGGCTTAAGTCACTATTAGTCATAGTCGACCTATTATTCGCGCCATGTTAAACAAGGGGGTAGAGACAGTGGATCAACATACAACCTTTAAGTTCGTTACAAATCGCGTCTTCAAAGTATTCTGAAAGTTTCTACTACTAAGAGATTATCAGTGAAGAATGTATCATAATCCGCCGTGTTGGGTGATTCCAAACTGAACGAGACTTTTTGTGGATGCTGTCGGTCTAAAATCACAATAACATCTCAAATATTTTTCTAAAGCCGAAGTTCAAGGTTTGATTTGGACTCGTTGAATCTCGACACGACAAAGTATGCATAATTTTGGTTCATCAATTGGAGCACACTATATATTAATTGAATTGGTATTCGTTCAATAGGCTTATGAAAACTTGTCTATCCGCCCATTCGACCTGCTACTGATACTCAAGTATTTGCAATACATAGTATAACGAAGTTCAGAAACAGTCGCACACTTTCTCCTTCACTGCCCTCTGCACGCTGTGGCACGGCAATCACTTGCCACAGCTGTGTATCGCCTTGTGGAACGACCCCTCTCCACCAACGTCCTCCTCAACGGGTCTCCAGACCATGATATCACTTTAAACAAGAGCCTTTCAGACGCCTTTCACATTTACATCCTATCAACGAATCGATGCTAGTCACTTCCAGCAGTTCCCCCTAGCCTTCTTCTCTCTAAACACATTTTATGAGTTAGTTTGTTAACTCTGCAAACATTTTAAGTTCACCCATAAATAGATACGACCTCTGACCTCCGAACGCACTTGCTTATTTTATCATGTGTATGAAATTGCGACTAAACGATGCTGAATTGTAAAAGTGTCTTAAAGATTGTTAGTAACTTTGTATATTAAGTAGTGATGTGTAAATTGCCATTGCGATGTATTCGTCTGTCCCTAACTGTTGACTCTCAAGCATCAGCTGTGCTGCGTAGAGTCAGTGTAGTGTGCTGTGACATTTTAGAATAAATAGATAAATAAACAAAGTTCGTCTGCTTTTGTTAAATGACATTATCAATAATGAATTAACTTAACACGACCAACACTTGGTTTGGTTGAAGGATTGGGACTTAACCAAATTCCCGTCTTTTGCTAATTCCTAGACGTGACTACAGCAACAGGTCGTAAGTGCCAATAACCTTTGTCGACAACGCCAAGAACCCCCCCCCCCACCCGTCTCTGTTCCAGACTGAAATTCTCTTTATCTCCACGGTAGCAAAATTGTACGTTGTAAGGAAAATGGACATTTTCACTGAACTTTAACTCCTCGGTGGCGGCTTAGAGTGATTTACTGAACGAATGAAGAAATCATAAATAATAACAACAGGTTTTACTTCATGATGATGATAAGTTCACGGTAGAGAGTTTACAGTGAAAGAAACAAGAACTACAGTATCAGACGATGGGCACGAAAATAAACCTCGGTGTATCCACAATACTGTTAGCAGTAAGTAGCGGCAACACTTAAAGGTTGTCACCTTGAAAATTTAATGGATTGGTTTCATAGCCGCCAATCGTAATAATTGTAAAATCTCACCATGTTCAGAAGTTTCTTTGAGGGGTATTCTGAAGACTACCCACTGCCAAAAACAAAAAATAAATCATTTACATAATTCGGCCGTTTATTGGAGAGTTTGTATGTGTATGGTGGGATTGTGGAGAAAAACATCGACTCTGAGTGCAACTTCATTTTTTACATTTTCTACATAACATGCTTACGAGTCCGTGTCTAAAGATAAGCACAAGTCGATGTCCAAATCAATTTTTTTTGCATATGAATGGCCGACCTGACCCATTTCAAGTAATCTCTAGCCCTTAGCCTCTACAGTATTGCTTTTGTGGAAAGCCTTTAGATCTTTTTAATATCCCGAAAAGTAAGGGGAATCGTTTCAACGATGATCATGATGCTTTGAAATTCTGGGTTTCATGGTGATTTTATCATAGTTATGAAACCTATGATTCTAAAAATTGGTGCTATCTTGAATGAGCAGCTATTCCCAAGAGGGTGAGACTTTCTTTTCAACATGTGCAACACAGGTCGTGAGATTCCATCTTCAATACGGTAGTCTTTTGTTCTCTGACTGTTATAAGTTTTCAAAGATAAGAGAAATTATAAGTTTCACCACAGTGATTTGATGAGCACGTTAGATATCATCTGTCTTACTTTATCAAAACACAGGGGCTAGTATGAGCTGAGTTTGTCCACGGAGCAATCTTGGAGCCACAGCTTGAGCCAAGTTGTTGGTTGATTTTAGAACAGACGTCACAGTTGAGTTAGGCAGCACTTGGCGGGCTCAAAATGGGGATATTATAATCCCTACATAAAACACTTGAAAATCTTTCATTTTCTTGAACATTTTGGCCCAATCTGTGGACTTTTTGGATTAGACAGAACAGATAGGGTCTGAACTCTCCCATTTTGTCTAAAATTTGTTCAGTTCAGTGGTTTATGTGAGGCGTTGCAATTGGGTCCAGCTGGAGCTAAGCGGATGTATACTGTAGAAACTTGGGTCAAATGTAGGGTTTGTTTATTACTGTCAGCTTTTCTCGGAGACAACACTCCTTTTATTTCCATTTTATGACACAGACCATTCTGACTTTTAGGTGGAGCAGAATTTGTAAGATTTAGATTTTGATTAGTACTGAAATGAAATTGTTTTTGAAAATTCGCAATCGGCAGAATGGTGCAATTAGCGCAAACGGCACCAAATGGCACAATCATTGCCAATCTCTTTTTAATGAATTGTAATCATTACACACATTATTGGTTTTTAATTCAATTGCAACGCTTGGATTTCCAATAATGTTATCTTGTATCTAATTTGGGGCCGAAATTGTGAATGTGACATTACGGGCGCGGCCATTTTGTTTTTTATATAGAGGTCACGTATTTTACCTCTGCGTCGCACGTCAGTCTCACCGCAAAGGAAAAACGGGCGAAAATTTGCAAATTTGGCACGATTTTCTGGACTTATTTGGCGCCGTCTAGTGAGATACCGCCTTAAAGAACTGCCAGATAGAATAATCAATTGCAAAGATTTTCTACCACCAGTTTTTTTTTTCTTTGCCAAGAGTTGAAGTTCGGTGATGGATACTTGAGAGTAAAGGGACTGTGGAAGTGCAGGTGATAAACGTTGTGTCAAATGTATACCATCTGCTCCTATCAGCTCAATACACAAGGTTATCGTAGGCATATCATTTTTTCAAATGATTACTTACTTTGGTGGCAATGAGTTCCACTCTTTGACAGGTCTAGGGAAAAACACATCAATCCTGCGTTGATAACTCTGGCATTTGAATTCTAAGGCATGTCTATTTCTTCTTTTTTTCTGAGCTGGTACTAGATACTTACTAATAATATTTTATTGCAAAATTCATGCCCGAAGGCTAAATGCAAATAACATACATAAAAGAACAGTGTACAAAATAGGTATAAAAGCTGCTTATCTAAATTATACAAATGTAATTGTCTATAACTAGTGAAGGGTTTGACTTCTCCTTTGTAAGCAATGGAAGACGTTATGTCCCACCTTTTCTATAATTTGTGGGTTTTTGGTAGTTAAAAGAAGAATAGTCTTTTCTTTGTCTGTAAGCTTAGGGAAATTCGGATAGATTTTAGTGGTCTGAGTAGACAACTCATTTCGTGCATTATCATGAAATGAACAGTTTGAAATAAAGTGTATTTCGTCTTCCACGGCATAATAATCAGCGTGTATGTGACAAACACCGCTGCCATGCTATTTAATTTATGCTCCAAGATGTTTGCGCCATCTTTGTTGCGAAGTGACATTCAACTTCCAATTGTAAATTTACAATCACCAATAACAAATTCTGCAATAACATTCCAACCAATCTTTGTTCGGATCTTTTTAAGTGTTGGGAATCAACTGGTGGAAGATTGCAATGCATTCTTATACATTGGTGAAGAGCAGGTATATGCTTAACTGAATGATGCAAAATTTACCACACAATCCAGACGAATATACTGCATCCCTAAACCCTCTTTTTAGCTGAATTGAACGCCGACATCTATTACAGCTGTAACATTTTTCAAATGTCAATGAACTCATATGGCCTTTACGATTAAAAGGAGAGGTCATCAACATCATTTTGCAGGCAGGAAGACAAAATTATCCCAAAGCACAGGACGGAAGCAGGAAGTTACTAGAGACGTAAGTGAGTCTGTACTTAAAAGATTTAATGTCTTGCCACAATCTTGATTCAAGGCAACGTCTACCCGTCAACGGCAAGTCCTTTAAGTGGTTTGATCTTTTCAAGACGTAGCGGATGGATCATTGACACTTCTTCAAAAATCTTAAAGTAAATGCTTTGAGAAAGCCAAACTTTGCGTTGCTTTCGTCGAAGATGTTGACTAAGCTCTTGGCACATGATGGTTACCGACATGAAAAATGGAGGTATGGTTTTTGGCTTGTGCGTTTTTGTGTGTGTGTGCGTTTGTGTGTGTGCGTTTGTGTGTTTGTGTGTTTATATGTGTGTGTGTGTGTGTGTGTGTGTGTGTGTGTGTGTGTGTGTGTGTGTGTGTGTGTGTGTGTGTGTGTGTTTCCGCACATTGTGGTCAATATAACTCAAGAACCTCTGAATGGATTACGACGATATTTGTTATGTGGGTAGATCTTGAAAAGACAAAAGTCAAGGTCAATTTTGGGGCCCCCAAGGTATGTGCCTTTGGTACTGCCTCAGATATTCCGGTTCTTGTATTTTTTTCCACGTTTGTTTTTCGTCTCGTCCGGCCACAGTGTATGGACAGGAAAAGAAATAGAGACGACTTTCTAACCTTCACGAGAATATCGTTTGGAAGATGATCAGTATCAAAAACTATAAATGGACCTCTGTGGTGTGGATATTGCACGCCGTGGAGTTCCAGTATTTCCCAGACAATCCATTAGCCTTTGACTGAGACCCTAGGTGCCGACGTAATCGATGTTTTGATCGTCTGAAGTCCAACCGCGAGAGTTGTAAACGAAACGGAGCAACCCTGGAGAGCACTTTACACGTTTTATCCCCACGTAAGCACGATTGGTTTTCATCAAGGCTGACCTGTACTGCCACTAGTTAATGTGTTGATATTCATAGTGCCAATACCAGAGCTAAACACCTTTATATAACACCTTAAGCTCTGCAATTGGGATCCCGAGCTCCAGACCTAAATTTTGATCAACTCCACTTCACAATTTTTATGTAATTGTTGTATCTTGTTGTATCTAATTCTAGGCAAAGTTTTTTCAATGCCATGGTCACACGCGTGAGAAATAAAATTTCATAGCTTGAAACTGCCGCAAACAAAGGTCATCTGTCTGTGACAAATAAATGTTATTTAAATTTGCTGGATGATGATATTAATTACGTTATAGTTATTTGCCACTGATGCTGTCATTATAATTTCTGTTTGATATTAGTGTTATGTTATACTTATTCACTATTTGTTATACTGCTATTGTTTCCTTATATCATATATTACTTATATTTACATCGTAGCTCATTTATGTTTCCACCTTTACTGATTATTTTGCATCCGTGGCTTATGCTTGTATTATTTCATGAACTTTGTTTCTCTGTCTGTATTATGTAGTATTTTTGTATCATTTTGTAAAATGTAATTAGAATTTAAAAAAAAAGTTAGCTGGATGCTTAATTTGTATGTATGCAGCGTTTCGTCTCACCAAACAATTGTTGCAACTATTTCTTATTCTAACTATTGGTGAATAATAATGAGCAAGGCGTATAAGAGTGATGGCCTACCCGGCGGTGCCGTGACCCCTTTTGAACCGTGATTAAAGCTTCCATCTCGGTAATGGCCACTGCGTGACCCCGGTCGTACCGACCTTACCCTTTCCACACAAACTTGCCACTTTTAAATCATCCCTGAGTTTTCCAACTTTCAAATCGAAAAGTTAGCACAGTGCCGTCTGTAGGAAATTCTGTGGATCGTTTTTCCTTTAACAGACGCCAACAATAGTCATGTTCACAGCAGATGCAAAATACTCTTCCGTGGGTGGGGGATATACACGCAGTTCTGTTAGCTGTTTGCACTGCGTAAATAATGTTTTAAGTCCAAGAAAGAGGTTTTCTCGTAACTAATCCATTTACAAATGTCTGTAATGCTATTTGGTACAGATGGGTGTTACACAGTTACTTAGCAGGACGGTAAAAGCTTCTTTAGTAGCTCTTTTTTTATCGCGCTTGGTAAACGGCCGGGCGGCAATTCGCTTCCCACGCACCGAACACGAAAACCATGGCCATTAGGAATCTAGTCCATTAACGGACGACCATTTACAAAACTCAGAAACATTAGCCCCCACTGAACAATTCCTTTACATGATGTTACAGGACCGCGCAGCCCATTTCTCGTCGTAATGAAGTCTAAACCAAGTGTGTTGGATGGCCAAGCGTCGTAAAAATATGGCACATGAGAATTTACTGTTTGCCTGCACGGTAGTGCTTCGGTAATGAACTAATAACTCTCCCACGGTTATATCGTTCCGCCATATGTTTTCCGTAATGGTGCCGTTACGGGTGGCTGCTAACTAGAAACATTTTTCTTCTTCTTTGGTCAAAAAGCGTTTCAAGAACAACGTTGGTGTTTTATGGAACCGCTGTTGATTATAAAACACATTCTACAAGTTAGGCCTATCAATTTTCGTGAAATATTCGTACTTTTCAGTTTAAAGGTGATGCATCGTGAATAGAATTCACAGTCACTAGTAAACGCTGAATGACGATTATCTGTATCAGGCTTGTTACGTTCGATTTTCTTCTTCGCCAGCAATTGACGATAAAACGTCCCACTTTTCCCCAATATGCGACTACTTTGGTGATTTTCTCCTTCTTTGATAGTAGTTGCACAATATATCTTAACTGTTGTAATTTTAGTAACTTTTAATGAGCTAGAGTTAGTGCAATGTTTCGTTTCGTTTCTTTTTACAACCGATCAATTCGCAAAATGAGCCTTATTTGAACATTTCTCTAGCTTAAAATCTATCTAACGCCGGTAAAAATACCATTTTCGTGATTTTCTCCTTCTTTAATAGTAGTTGCACAATTTATCTTATAGTTAACTGTTGGATTTCTAGTAACTTTTAATGAGCTACTGTTAGAGAATGTTTCGTTCCTTTCTTTTTCCAACCGATCAATTCTCAAAATGAGCCTTATTTGAACATTTCCGTAGCTTAAAATCTATCCAACGCCGGTAAGGACCAAATTGTGTGATTTTCTCCTTCTTTAATAGTAGTTGCATGCACAATTTATCTTAACTGTTGGAATTCTGATAACTTAATGGGCTACTGTTAGTGTAATGTTTATTTTAACGTTAAACGTTTATAATCTTTTCTAACCGATCAATTCCCCAAATGAGCTTTATTTGAACATTTCTCAGTAGTTGCACAATATATATGTATTAACTGTTGGATTTCTAGTAACTTTGAATGAGCTACTGTTAGTGTAATGTTTCGTTTCTTTCTTTATTCAACGGATAAATTCCCAAAATGAGCCTTATTTGAACATTTCTCTAGCTTAAAACTAGTCTATCTAAACCCGGTAAAGATCAATTTTGTACGCTGAGATAATCTTTTCTAAAACGTCTTTCCCCGTTATATGTGACAAATTCAGTGACAATTCATATTTAATGGTCAGATAACCATTGATGATTACATTCCCAAAAGACTACTTTGTTTTCATGACGCAACCACGATAAGCTATGAACGATGATTGGACTGTACATCAATATTGAGCTATTGCACTATGGAGGCAAATTATGTCTATATCAGACAGCCTAAAGGCCAACAGGACAACGTGATATTTGATGAATCATCCTCTTTGTGCCAAAAATTAATCAAAGTTCAGAATGATGGCTAGAATTTCATTACAAGCGTTTGGTGTCTGCTTTTTGTTCTCCGATTTCGAGGGGATGATTTGTTTTTTATATGAAATATATGAAGATGCTATCCACAGCAATGACAAATTCTCATATTTACATTATGTTTCTCTGTGTTATACTTATAGTGTCGTGCTTTGAACGGCAATTCATCAATGTATTTACAGCTCCAATACACGAAAAGATAGGGCATTACGTACATAGAGATATAACGGGAGAGGCCCTAACATAACACGTTCCCTAACTTAAGACGTACTTTTGTTTTCTTATCTTATAACTATGTAACGTTACAGGCGTGTCTGTATGCAAATGACAGCTTTGTACATGGGCTATGTTTGTTCACCTTTCTAATCAGCATAGTCGGTGGCATCAAACAAGGCATACCTATGCATTATAAGATCAGTAAAAAATCCGTCTTAAATTAAGGAACGTCTGATGTTAGGGACCCTCTCGTTATAATGCCCTTGATGTACCTATAGTTGTGACAAATGACCAGATCGAAACGTTCTTCCCTGCCAATCGGTAACTGTAGAAAATGTGTCTGTTCTAAATTGAGTGCAGTTACAGGACGATGGAACTAACATTGAAGCAGTCATGAATGTTAGGCTCCCATTCCACTAGACGGCGATCGTGCTACGACCTCGCTACGACTTAAGTTGGATGTGTGTAACGCTAAGCTTTTTGACTCAAATATCATCCAAAATGTAAGAAGTCTATCTAAAAATACAACAAAACACACAAAGCGTACAAATACTCGTTTTCATCTATAAAATTCGTTGACGTTGATTTACGGTATATAATTTGGATTTAACGCTCGATTGTGTATACAGACGGTCGATTGTGTATATATTGTTATTTTGGGTTACTTTTTGTTCATTTGTTTATTTTATTTCCTTACCTATGTTATTCAGTCTGTGTATGTTACTCTGTACGGGGAACGCATGGAAAGTAGTGTGTAAAGCACTGAGTGCGCCTACACTGTGTAAAGAAAACAGAAGTAAAAAAAAAGATTAAAGAAAATGAAGTTCTGCTGCAGTACCAAGGTCACATACCAGGGGGCTCAAAATTGACCTTGACTTTCGGCTTCACAACACCTGCCCACATACCAGATATCATCGTAATCCAGCAAGAGGTTCTTGAGTTATGCTGACTACAGTAGTCCGGAAACACAAACAGACACACACACACACACACACACACACACACACACACAGACACACAGACACACATAGAGACACACACAAAAAAAACTATACCTCAATTTTCTATGGAGATAATAAATACATATAAATCACTCTATCACAGCGCGGTCGCAACGAGATCGCCGCCCTAGTGAAATGGGAATGTTGAAGATTCTGCTCATGTTGGAGTGAGTTTGTAATTAGAGTCCATCGTAACCATTTCAATCTACCCGGTGGGCGGACCAGGGTGCTTGCAGGGAAAAAATTACAGAGCAACTTGGCCGGTCGTCATCCCAAATAACACGGTGGACGTTTGCGGCTTGAAATTACGATAATTGTCTGGGTACCGAACGATTCAGGTTTATTTCTAAAAGTACCCAGCTTTCCCTAACGGATGGTAACTTTGACTGGACTAGAAAATTCCCAGTATTTTTGGTATACTAATAATTTCTAACGAGTGCATGAAAAAACATTAGCCTAACTGGGTACATTTAATATTTGTTGTCTCCGTGTATGGAGGCTCTGTTTCCGGTCTGTCTGGATGTTTGTGTTCTTGTGTGTCCGTTTTTTTTAAATACAGTTGAGGGACAGGATGCGAGGGGAACATTTAGGCGCGGCCGGGCCCCCGGATTATCTTATCTCGGGGTATTTCAACCCGGAATCCAGGGAAAAATAGACGCCATAAGCTAATCGAAAAATACTGAGAGGTGTACCCTCGCGGTATCAGACAGTCCAGCGGGACAAATTTGTGGCCTCAGATAGAGCCCGACCGGGGCTTAAGACCCTACTAGCACCGGTGCAAATAATAAAGCCTAACACGTCTCGTTGTGAACTGAGCACTATATAGTTTAACACCTGTGTTCGTCTCGTCACAATACATCAACGTTCTGATATTTTCATCGTAAAAAAGAAGAAAAAATACGGCAATACATCAACAGTGTAATTAAGTCTTGGCTCATCGGTGTCTCTGATAGCACTGAATAAAATGTTTGGCAGCTTTCGTCAATATACTGTGAAGGTTAATTTGTGCCCAATTTTCCCGATCAGTATTGAGCACTGCTTATGGCTACGTGATGTATGATTTTTGTTATCAGACCGGAAATTATCCGCTATTCCCCAAAGAAGAGCTACGCAGTAACCGTCTATCAGTTCCCAAAATGTACAGTGCTCACAAATACCTCAGACACCGCCTGTAATAATATTCGCCATAATCAGCAAGGAAAACGTTTTCCAACACGCTCAAGGCACGAAGACAATTACAGACTTGCAAGTCAATATCATACGTTTTACACGATCAATGACAACGTAAGTATGATCAGATTTGATCTGGCTTATCACGCTAATGTTGCGTCGCGTCTTTAACAACGCTGTCACGTCGGCTAAGGTGTATCTCTGTGCATCTTGATACGCTAAGCCCTGGGTGCAAGTTGCTGGAAAGGTGTTAGGCCATGTTGGTTCGATGATATGGATGACATCCGCGCGTGCATCAATTTTCGTCCGTTTAGAACAACAACAAAAAGCTGCAAAATGAGCAAATATTTGCCATAAATTTATAAAAAAAATATCGGAAAACGGTTAGTAATATCCTAGAATGCCAAAGTCAATTCCAAATTCAAAGAATAAGATGTGAAAGAACAGAAATGAAGAATCTATTGTTAGGTATGCCATACGTGTTAAGTCATTTGTTCAACCTACCTGACCATGTGGATTTCATAATGAAAGTAATGTTTTGCCAAATTTTTTCGCACGCTTGCATCAGTTTTAGGGTTCCCAAAGGATGTCACCCATATAGTAAAATCAACATGGCCTAAGGCCACAGCAAGTAATTTTTATGGATGACATCAGCGCGCTCATTAATTTTCGCCTGATTTCAAAATAAAAAACAAGAAATTTCATTGCCCTCCGACGGTGGTCAACATGCCAAAAATTGGAAAATATGTCGTAAACGTTGACAGTTTAAGGTGTTTCATTGCATATGAATACCCAGTGTAGTTCCTGCCCATGATGGTATGACAAGCTGTTTTCTGCGTTTGTTCTAGTTAATTGAGCTGTTTACACGTGCACATCTTCAAGAACAGTTTAATGTTGACAGTCTATGGTGTTTCGATTCATTGCATATGAATACCCAGTGTAGTTCCTGCCCATGATGGTATAATAACAAGCTGTTTTCTGCATTTGTTCTGGCAAGGACATTGTATGAATAATGGGAGGGGGGTCTAGTTGATTGAGCTGTATACACAAGGTGTTTCATCGCATATGAATTCCCAGTATGGTTGCTTCAGATGATGGTACAACAAGCACTTTTCTGAATTTGTTGTAGTTAGTCTATTGAGATGTATACACATCTACAAGGACATGTTTACATTAAATCAAAGAGGTTTTATATTACATGTGAAACCTCATTGGTTGAATACAGGAATAAAAGACCTGTTGGTCATGATATCATATTCCGTCGCCTCAATTCTTGTTTAACAAGACTTATGATATCAAAAACTGAAAATATAGGAGTCTTGTTTTTTGGGGCCCGCCTTGTTTTTTTTTCGCCCTATCTCATTAATTTTGGAGTCTGCGGAGGATGTCATCCATAAAATTTACTTGCTGTGGCCTAAGTGTAAAAAAAAACATAATAGTATGGCAGCTCCAGTGTACGCCACACGCCTTGATACACATACTTGTAATCCGTGGACGTTGATGCTGTCATTACCATAATCCATCCTTATACTTATGATTTTGGTATTACAAACGGTGAGAAGTTTCAGGTAGCATCCACTACCTTTCATCGGTGACACTGAGTAAGATTTGTAGATCAATAGGTTTTTAACCACGAACTATGAACTGATCCTACTGTTTTGGGCCTTATCGACTAGATGTCTAACCTTCAGCAACGTAAGGTAATAAGAGAAACTCTAAAGTACCCATCTCACTGTACTCGCGGCACGCTGGCGGCGTCGCTGCGTCTTAACCTGGATTTCTGTTACCCTTGATGGGAATATCATTCAAAGCGTACAAGTCTGACCAAAACGACAACGAAACACACAAAACTTTTAAAAATTCGTTTTTTGTCGATGAAATTCAAATTCGTTTGGAGTGCTTTGTCAATTCGATCGGCCGCAGCGACGCCGCCAGCGTGCCGCGGGTCCAGTGAGAGAAAGGATGAGGGTGTAAGAGAAACTCTAAGATGTAAGGTCTTCGAACTGTTGTTTATTGTTGCGACAGGAAAATATTGTGTCCTGACCGGCATACAATACCAGCCTGTTATCGTTTCTCAGCCGTGTGGAGGAATAAATTCCAAAGGAAAATACCAGCCACGAGCTATACCATTAACAAAGTAGTCGTAAAAATGTGGCCAGGGTTTCCGGTCCCCGGTACATAGCCTGAACTTTCTCTGACTCTTATTCGCTGTACGTGGTGTACATGACACGTTCCACACGCACCATTTCAATACCCATTTTTGTATCCCGCAAACATTGTTTGGCAACAACCCATATATGTTGAAAAGCGACATTCAAATTAATATGTATATGTAAGGTTCTGAACAGCAGTTCTTTTTTGTATGTCCCCGTCACAACGGATGATATATGTCGACTCAAACGTACAGGTATACAGATGAAACATATTTACCATTAAAAGAACCCTAAAAAGGAAGCTTTACCCGGTAAGATCTCATAGTAATGACGTCAGCTTAGATTCGTTCGTTAAGACCATTGAAGTGTCTATTGTAAAGCACATAGGGCAGCAAGTTTCCTTGCTGTTTCAGTAACACTATCAGGGAATATCTTCACTTCAGGAATTGCTGACGATAATGATGAAGAGGTCAAAAGCCGCCCATAACAAGTACTTGTTTTACTCTACCTGGTGCAGCACGTTCAAGGTTTCCACGGTCAATTTACAAGCACTTTCTAATGAAACCAATCTCATGACATATTTATCAAAGCATATTCCGCACACTGGGTGGGTAGAAGGCATAATATTACTGCCCGTATGTCCTCTCAGTAACCTGTACAGTGAATATACGACTGGCTTGTTACATTTCCCTGAGCGAGTTTGACCTCTTGGTGACGAAACACACGTTCGAACCATAAACTATCATGCTATCGTCACAGTTGGAAAATTGGGCCCATTCGGCTAGTTAACGGTTTGTTTGCTTGCACTTTCGGTCGTGGCCCCTACGTGGCCCGTGGGACACACTGTGGGTACCGGGCTATTTTTGGGCCACGGCCGGGACCCAGGATTTTTTAAACTCGCAGTTAAAATCAACCCGGCATCCGGTGACAAAAAGACGCCGTAAACTAATCGCGAAAACACCAACAGGTACCCCCGCAAGCTTTCCGGTAATCCACCGGGACAAATTTGTGGCCCGGCCGGGGCTGCACCCTTCAACGGCAACACTGCAAATGTGACCGCACAGCATAAGACTCCCACTGCGACTCTGAACTATACGGTGTCTATAATGTACTTGTTTACTTGACCTTATACGTCGCGTTTTGATCACCTACAAATCCTAGTCCTCTACTTGACCTGATTAGTTGATCATCTTTTTAGCCATTAATAAGAAGATAATCTATCCCAGTGATCCGCCCTATGAAGTAGTAGGGCGACAATGGAGGATTTCGGGTCCACTAATCTTCTCATAGTGCTAAGAAGTAGCTACTTATTGGTGCAATGTACATTCGGGCCGATTTGAAGGTGGGGTCAAGACACCATTGATTCTTTTAAGTTAATGTTTTCAAAATGTACAGGGTTCAATGGAAGTTGAATGGTTAGAAATTGTGTATCAGATCGGCACAATGAGCGTCTTTAATGGTAAGAGTTACATACTGTGGCCGTGTTGCTGTTTTTTGTACCTTAGTTGTGTTTCTGTGCTCGCTGTACATACACAAAACACTTGACTACGAAAGCTGACAATGGCATATTTCTATTTGTAAGTCTGTACGGCCTCCCAATTTAAGCTAGGAGACCCAAACCTTCACACTTCTTTTCGACATTGCAAAGCTATCTGCCACAAAAAAATCAGACCATAGCATGTCCATGCAAAAAGATACAAAGACCAGAGGTTCTGCTAGAGTACCAAGGTCACACACAAGGGGGCTCAAAAATGACCTTGGTCTTCCTAAGACCCACCAACACACCAAATATCATTCCAATCCAAAGAACGGTTCTTAGCTTTAGCCGTTTTCAAGGAGGTAAGTATGAATGTCTGCAAGAGGAGGATGTTCCAGATGGAGATGCACATTGCCCAGGCAGCTGGAGTCAGGAAAAGCCAGACTGATGCGCAACATAGAAGAAAAGTAGCCTCCGTTACAGGCTTCTCCCACGGGCGATTTTTCAACTTATCGGGCCAGATTCTTTGGCTGGGCGGCCGTATCTGCTTGAGATCCTGCAGATACGGGGCCTCAAGCTTAGCAGATACGGTCTCCAAGCAGATATAGATATGGCCGCTCAGCCAAAGAATCTGGCCCGATAAGTTGAAAAATCGCCGGTGAGAGAAGCCTGCAACGGAGGCTAGAAGAAAAGCGGATCCGCAGGAAAGAACTTTGCAACAGAACTGAGCCAGCTTGCAGATGTGATCATTGTGGCAGAGACTGTCATTCTAGCATAGGGCTGTTTAGCCATGAGCCGATGCTGTAGGACTCATGTGTATTAGGATTTAACCATGGTCAATACTGACCGACGGAGGCCATAGGAAACACTAAGTAAATGGTGACGGGCGTAACGTTAAGTAGGGAGGAAACTTAGCATGGATGATGACTAGGAGCCCACATTCAGACACCAACGTTCCACGTAGCCATTTGTGACCTGACTATTGTTCCTACACCAGGTGCTGGAACGCGATAGGTCCAAACATGAAGTAGGATGAAATGGCAAACTACGAAGCCTGAAGCCTTTTCACTCTTGTAGTCATTTAGAGTGGCATTTCAACTGACGGGTGTCTCGGTCTACTTAGCGCTATAGCATAGAGCCTAGCTGTATCTGCATAATTCTTAGTGCCTGTCTAGTCCTATGACCTCACTTCTAAATGCAGTTTATGCTTCTGATATGCGTGTCGGTGGCTTGTTACAGCTACCTAGATAAGATAAGCCTGGTTTAACAATGTATACGGGAAAGTCAGTATTTCTGGTCACGTACAGTTAATGACTTTTACTGACAAAGGTTTCAGTCAGGGACCCGATAGCAACAGTTGCCTTGTCTTGCAGTGTTTTCAAACTTTAAACTCAATGTGTCGTCTGTAAAATGAACAAATTTGATCACAGAGCTTAAGAGTCGACAGAAAGGGTATCATGTTAATATCAAAATCTTCCGAGACTTGTGTTGTCAATGGTAATTACATTGACGTCAAAATGACGTCATAGCATGACGTCATATGTATTTAGCTATCCTTCGGATCCGCCATCTTGGATAGGCAATCCTGAAATCTGTGCAAATATGTCGTTCAGCAGTTACAAGACGTCGTGGTGTTGGCACTTTACCCCCCCCCCCCCCTTCAGTCTAGATAGGGTTAAGACTCGGCGTTTCCTGAATTCACACGGTGGTCAAATTCATGCTCAGAAACTCCCATGTCCAGCCGAATTCGAACACTGTTCCACGAGGTTCGAAATGACGTAATCGAATCCGAACGCACGTTCGATTCGGGGTCACCTGCGGTCATCGCATGTTTTTACTGTAAACCAGCGCGGCCGGGCCCATTTCCCCGCATCAGGAGAAAAAACTACTTCTTTCACAAATTTCACCTGTTTTCTGGAGAGTATATCTATGCTGGCACTTTGTTGTGGACATAAGACATGCAACGAAGCTGCTGGCGTCATTTTTGCTGACCTTGGATATTAAAAGGATTGTTTACGCCCGTGTCAATTACCCCCTCTCCTTATCCGTGCGGCATGACATGCGTTCAAACCTCGTAAAGGATCAGCTTAAAAAATAATCCACCTTACCTTATTTACGGCTCAAAATGACCGTAACGGTTTTCCCGAGATTTGTGTTTTTGAGATTTTTGAAAAATGCCCTTGGTTTTGAATTATGGGCAATTGAGTGCGAAAAATGTCAAAAAACGTCATTTTTTCACAGATTTGTCGATATTAACTATACTTAGAATCAGAAATTAAAAAATCCCAAAAACACAAAGTTTTGTTTTGTTCCTGGTCGACGAAAAATATGAAAATAAGAGATATTCAGTGACATTTGAAGCCTGGCCTTTGCGATGTGTGCCTGAAAAAACGGGCTCCCTAAAACCTGAGAATTATCGCGTTCGGGAGTAAAATATAAAGAAATCAGCCATTCAGCGCAATATTGCAACATTCAAAGTTTGTAAAATCACCAATTTCGTTTTATTTTGATAATATTTTCCCGTCCCCGCTATTTTGTTTATTTACAAATGTTTTGCCGTTAGCCAAAATGTTGCCTCGTGTAACCCGATACCTTGTCGAACGCGCGTAGCAACGGGAAAGAATACCCTAGTGACAGACCACCGTGTCAGGGCTGAAACTTTGTAGGCAGCTTGATTTTACGCTTGAAAGTGGTTGTCGGCTATAATCATTCATCGGAGGTGAAATGGATCGATGTTGAACATTGATGGAATGGAGGTGGTCGTCAAGAATACCAAAGTTTGTGTATAGTTAATTACTAGCAAGACTGCCCCTGTCCTCAAAATGAGGATTTCGTCTTTCTGAACAGTTTCTGTTCACGAATGTATTTTTGCGTATTACTAACTTTGTCTTATATGAGTGCATAATTAGCCTCAGCAATTTGGTATCATGCTATAAACAGAATATAATTGTTACAGCAGGTTGTAATATGTAATATCAACACCCGACCAGCACAATTTGCCATGATTCAATCAAAGACTCTGCCAATCAAAGTAGAAGACGAAGTACATTTTGCTGTAGACTGCCCTTTGTATGATAGCGATGGAATAATTCTATTCGGTTAAGTGTTAGTAAATTTCCTCACTTTAGATACTTGGGTATTAAAGTGAAATTTATATTCCTTACGGCCTTCTGTGTACAATCATTTTGTATCCCATTGTTTGTTTATGTGTATGTATAGCTGTAGAAGGTCTTACGAAAGTCGCTGTACATCTGATGCGTCAATAACGATTGTCATATAATACAATACATTTTATGAAGTGTCTACGGAGATATGCTCGACCCAAATCATGTTTCTAAACTTGTTGTGTTAAGTTCACATTTTGTATATGAAGATGTGATATTCTGGGCACGTTAGGTGCATCGCGTTGCCAGATGACCCACATAATTCAGCGGACCTTGATTGAACCTAAGAAGCGTATTATATTGTAATCCATGTGGGGGCAATCTTAACGGGCTGGAGCCAGTAGATTAATCATGCCTCGGCAGCTCAAACAGCGCTAAAAGCGCCTCTATAGCCACGGGCCGTAATGTATGACTGTGTTGGGGTTTTTTATCACATTGAAATATGGAGATTGTTTCAAGGAGATATTGTTTTGAGCGTGTTTACGTGTGTGTTTGCGTGAGTGTATGTGTGTGCGTCTGAATGCTTGTAGTCAGCATAACTCAAGAACGTCTGGATGGATTGTAAAGATATTCGGTGTGTGGGTAGGTGTTGAGAGAACAAAGCTCAAGGTCGATTTTGGGCCCTCTAGTATGTGACACTGGAACTGCATTGGCATTTTGTCAAAATCTTCCAAAGAGAGTGACTGAACAAAGGAACGAAAGATATCCGTTTTATTTTTTTTATAAGAAGAACTTTATCGCACGACAATTGTACACGGTACAATGTATGACAACAACTATTAAACATAGTACAAAACAGAGGCATAGAATAAAACTAAACATCCTTAGTACTAATACAATAACGGCTAGCATAAGTCTTTGATAGTGTTACAATCGAATGAGGCTAATCATTAGTTTTGGTATTTTTTCTAATGACAAAGTAGACTTTTATATTATTTACCAATTTTGAACTATTGGGGTTGTTGCATCTGAATATACATTCAAATCTGTCTGTAGCATCAAGATACTTAAAATCTGTTGCACTTGATTTGAGAAATTTGAATAAGTTTTTGAGTAAAACATCATATCTAAATCATTCCATGACAAAATGAAATTCATCTTCAATTTGCTATGGAAAAAAATGGGCAAAACCTTTGGTCAGGGGCTATACTATGATATCTGCCCGTATCTATAATCAATTCATGACTGCTGATAATACATTGATGCTATAACCGCGGTATCTCCATATGCTCGGGAAAGGAGATTGTCAAGGTCCGATAGCAAGTGACTCGGCGGGGTAAGCAGATTTTATAGATAGATATGACACGTCTATATAAGAGTAATTCGAAGATAACTTACAAGCTAGGTTATCTAAGGCCAACTATAGTTGCATATTATAATGTCACTATACATTGCCAGGCAGAGTTTTCCTCCTTCCTGTTCCCATACTAGTTCAGTTCAGTTCGACATCAGTGAGGTGACACTAGTGTCTCCACAATCATGTTCCTGTCGCACATGGCAGATCGGAGTTCGTCATCTTTAAGACCAACATCCTCTTCAACTACTTTCTTAAGTGTCAACGATGGGCGACCACGCCTACGCTTCTCACCCGGATTCCAGAGGAGAACCATGCCAGCCATTTCCTCATGGCGCATAACATGGCCAGCCAGAGACAACCTACTATACGGTTTTGAATAACCTTGGATGGAAATCTGTGGCATGTCACCACAAAGTTCACTGTTTGATATGTTGCTCCTCCAGGAAATGTCAGTTACTTGTTCCGAAATGAGTTGATTGGTAAGCCAAACATATTGCTGAAAACCATGGCCTAATAAAGGCCATGTTGATATGATTATACAAATGACATGGATATATGGATGCGAATACAAAAAAAGTTCGACACAAAAAAAGTGGCATTCATTATGAAATCTACGTGGTCAGGGAGTATGAACAAAACGAAACACACAAGGTATGGTATACCGGATAATAAATTCTTGATTTTGGTTCTTTCACATCTTCTTCCTTGACTTTGGAATTGACTTTGGCAATCTGCGACATTAGTATCCGTTTTCCGAAATATATTTTTTAGCAATTGGCAGCATATAATTTCTCATTTTGCAGCTGATTTGTATGATTTGCAGTATGGCCGAAACCTTTTTTTGGTAACGAACGAAAATTGATGTGCGCGTGGACGTCATTCATACTATTAAATCAACTAACCTAAGTAACTGATTTAGAAAGTGCCAGATTTCATTTCATGATATGATCTGTAAGAATTGTCTTTAGAATTTTCGGAAATGATTCGTTCAGTATCTTTTTTTTTCATTCTCGGTAACCTGTTGTATAACATCCCAACTCCTTATTAATGTATATATGTCCACGACAATCAACCACAACAAACAAGAGGACATGCGCTGGCTACCTATATGGTTCATATGCTTGTAATGTCATTAGTATGTAAGATCAAGACCAATGTAAATTAATGTGACCACGTTTCATCTTCTTTACAAGAGTTCATAATAGTTCAAATATTTAGAATTCTTAGTATGTCTTGTCTAATTGTAGTTCATCAATCAACTGACAAGCAATTGACAGGCAAACGGGCCCCCAAAAAATACCACCCTTGAATTAATAGCATCTTCCATTGACCCCACGACCCGGAATGTCTGCAAATGGCTACTTCTACAGCTTCCTGCCAATCTCCGGTTATGCAATCTTCCCCCTCACAACCTGCCACTCTACTGTATTCAAATAACTACGAACACAAAATTCCGGACACAACGACAACAAAACCTACGCTCCCACTAGTACGAAATCGGACACCACGTAAGTAGGTCATCTGTCATCGTCCTGCGTGCAGGGATGCCAGACCGTGCTGACAAGTTATAGAGTGACAGGCGGGCGTCCACAGAGTTTGCGCGGACGGATTCCTGTACAGTTCTGGGAATTCTTGTTAACGTTTACAATTAAGCTCGCTCCTGACTCTTCGCCAAAAAGACGGGAGCGCCATCAGAATAACCGTTGTAGTTCGGCTACCCACTTATACTCACAATCCATTAAGACAGCTAAGTACCGTGCTGCCAGGCAAGCTGGAATATGGGAGACAAGAGGCCAGTTCCCAGAAAGAGCGTGCAAGTAGGCGGTAGTGCACAGGCATTAAGGCCACAGGAAGGCAATCTTATGGATGACATCAGTAAGTTTCGCCTGATTTTGAAAAAACAAACAATTTTTCCCCTCTAGAGATAAATAACATGACAAGAAAGTACCAAAAACTTGAGAAACATGTCGTGTGGTAGCCTTAAGTTTGCTTGTAGAAGTGACACTAGTGAGGTAGCCAATTGGGTAGTTATAGAAGTGAAATTATTAGTTCGGTAGTTGTAGAAGTGTACAACGTGGTACATGATACCAGTCTACCACACTATAGTGTCACTTCGTGCACTTCTTAAATACAGGAATTCAAAGACTTGTTGGCTTACAGTAATACCATGTTTTGTCGCTTCAATTATTGTTACAACGTTTATGATGTCTTAACGTTTGAAAATTCAGCCATCTTTTTTTTTTCTTACCCATCTTTTGTTTCGCCCTCTCGCATTAAATTTGAAGTTTGTAGAGGATACCATCCATACAATGTACTTGCTGTGGCCCAAGACAGACGAGTCACAAAGAGTGAAGTAGCCTCCCGGCCCTTCGCAAGAGCCTGAGCGCAAGAGGATTGACCTTATACGGTAAAGAAGCGTGGTTTCCATTAGAATTATCCACACTCGCGGAAACTTCGAGCACCGGAGGGATCCTACTCAATCCGCCGGATAAAGGGTCGCAGGTTTCCGAAGCAGCACGCGGAGAAATGCCCTCTTCGGGATTGGAAGTTCATCCAGTCAGAGTAGCAGAAATTAATACCGCGGAACCTCCTGTACTGAAAACTCGAAGCCAAGTCCATTGATGAAGATTGATAAGCGTAGGCTTTGTGGACTACTGTAAATGCAGAAATGTTCTTGGGAATTTAATTTCGTGGTAGGGGGAAAATGGAGTGTTCGCGCGCGCGGTGGTTTTAAAATAGCGCTACAGTCACACAATGTAACGGCTTTTCACGGTGGTTTCAAGTTCGCGGTTAAGAGTTCACCGCAAAAACCGCGAACATACAACGACCGCAAACATTTCTGCATGTACAGTATTATGAGCAGACCTGTACATATTACACTTTCGCAAACGTCTTTCCTAATGTCGCGTTTTGGGCTGAGTTATTGCTAGAGAGTTTTGGAGGATGTAATAATATTGAACGCTAACACAAGAGGAAGATAATCAGTAACCAGGGAGCCCAAAATCTACCTTGACCTTCGTCTGCCCAACAACTACCTACATGCTAAATATCGTTACAATCAATCCAGAGGTTCTGAAGTTATGCTGACCACAGATATCCGGAAACACAAAGTTTAACACACACAGAGACACACACATATAGGCAAAGACACACCAAAAGCAATACCTCCATCTTTCATGTTGGTTATCACGAACTAAGGTAGAAAATGGACACTTGGTACAAAATGGGAAGTTCAAAATACATCATCAAACAGAATAATAGTATCATCCCAACAACAGGAATTACGACTGCATAGCATACAGAACCCCTAAATGATAATTACACACACAAAACACCCAGCTTTTGAAAATAAGAAGCATGCTTAATTAATGTTTCATTAGTACCTATATATAGGCCATTGGAAGTTGGTCTCCACCCATGTACATTCTGTGTGGCTGATCCATTGTTTTGGCACGGACGCCATATTGGATGTCCGTTACTAACAACAAAAGCAAGGTGGGCCTTATGTTCCGGCAACTTTAGAGCAATGAAGTGAGTTTGAAGTTGTATGGAAACTTTCAATCACGCTCTACCCTACGGTCGATATCAACGTCTGAAGAATGTTGGTCTACATCTTAAGACGTAACGCTTGTCGGATCTGATCCCTGTGCATATAGAGCTCTCAGTTGGCCGTTCTTGTGTCATTTTTCTAGCACAGTTGCAAGCAGAGATAGCAGCGGTGAGAAATACGTGTGCTCTATCCATGAAACAGTTGGACGCCATTTAAAATACAGAAGAATAATGTGCAGATTATGCTTGATGTACAAAATGACTTAAAAAATCAGCTACTGTACTGAGTATCTGATACCAGCTCAGACAAGAGCAAGAAATAAGTCATGCCTTCAAGTACCAAAGGTATCAACCAAGGATTGATGTGTTCAAAGATTCGTACTTTCCTAGAACTACTGTAGAGTGGAACTCGTTACCATAAAGTGCAGTAGGAGCATCCTCAATAGATAGCTTTAAACAACGCTATACAGATGGATGTGCAACGGTTTGGTGTGACAGGTCGTCCGTTGTAATACAACCAGCTGGGGTGTCATGCCGAAGGGCGGTTATTCGGCTATACAGATGCAGATTCATAAATAGATTCTTAGAATTCACGGAAAGGCGGAAGGATGTACTGTTATCGTCTTCTTGGAAAATGTGTAAAAATGAACACAACTTCCTGTTATGTGCTTCACGCGGACGTTCGGTGACGTCAATGGAAAAAGGCTAGAAAAATCGAACTTACTCTATAGTTCCAAAGAACCCATCATAATACACGTAGTTGGAAAAAATATTTACATGACCTTTAGTGTTGGGCAACATATAGTACTAGCAATTGTCATGATTTCATAGGTATCTCTTTAAAGCGTAAATATCATGAGGTTTAAATAGGCTTGATTACATATTGGTAGCTCTTTGAGAAAATTGAATAGATCAATAAATTATTTATGAATGAATGAATGAATAAATGAATGATTTAGCAATAAATGGTACTTCGCAGCTACAAGTTGATTTTAAAGTACAAGAATATAGTACAAGTGACGTCGTAGACAGACATTATAAAAACATTAATAGATGCGCTTAAAAACTTTTCATGTAGTACAGAGCTAGACTTGATTTAACTTGAGATTATTATAACTTCAAAACTTTAACGATACGGTACCGTTATGTAGATTTCAAAGATACTTCAATGTGATTATAAATCTTTAATTTCCGTCAGACCAGTCAGCTGCCCTGACCTTCCTCGTGCCCTTGGCTGGCAGTGTGTCTGTACGCCTGCCACATGAAAAGGGTGAATCCCATGTCAAATTATCTCATTTCACAGTCTTAAAAGATACATGGCTTGTGATACAATGAAACGCCGATAACATTTCACCCTCCAGACTTCAATATAAAAGAGAGAAAGCGTGCCAAACGTCGCAGCTCTGCGATAACCTTTTAAAAATCAATAACATTTTCAGCTTGTTTTAAGTATTGATGGCAGGGCGTTGCAAAACCCGGTTTCCGGCTGTATCAGGGCAAACATAAGAGGTAAGCCTTCCCATGCATAGTACTTTACCCAAATTTCAGTCTCAAGAATTCTTCTACATCAGAAAGTCACAAGGGTCAACTTGAAATTATAGAACCATGCAAACTCCGAGAAAACCTAGCTCTGTTGACCCAAGTTTTTTCATGTATCCATCCACATGACCCAACAACTCACATCGTTCTAATAATATAAATACGCCAACTAAACTGTTGAACTGCATAAACAAATTTTGACCAAAATAGGAAAGCTTATCTAAACCCTACCTGTTCATCATTACCCAAAAAGTCTCCATATTGGTTAGAATCTTAAAAGAAAAATAATTATTTTCAAGGATATTAAGGTGGCATTATGCTCGTTTTGGAATATGCTAGGGGTGTTCGATTTGCATTCGGTAGGTCGTGAGTTCGATCCCCAACCGAGTCATACCAAAAACGTTAAACATGGTACATATTGCTTACTCTGCTTAGCGTTCAGCCTTTTGTGAAAGAATATGGTAGTTAAACCACACCACTATCAGTGGACTAGCCCCCTGCTGTAGTGATAGTACAAAGTTGTGTGGCCCAAGGGCCACTGAAACGGAGATGGGCGCCCCCCCCTATGCACCGTCTGGTGCGGGAAGGAAGAAATGGAATAATCGATTTGGGTCCCTCCACTGCGCAATGCCACTCTGACTTCTGCCCAATCCGACAGGTAACGTTGCTAGCCTTTAGTCCTTTGAATAATGATATATTATATTTATGACCATTTCCAGCAAATACTAGTAGTATTGAGGTAAACCATCAGCAAGACATTGTAGACTGTTTCACCTGCATCATGCTGCAAAAATCTGTAACCAATCTGAATTTGGTGCCAAAAGTCTACTTCAGCACGGTGAAGGTTAAAGTCATTCTAAGCCTTATGTTACTTTTGTAGGTACTTTCGTACTGACAAGATTAGAATACTTTGTGTCGGTCGGCTATTTGGGACAAACTTGCTTCCCAAACGCAGATATCTATTGTTTTGAATGAGTGAATCGTCGACCATGCCTCAAACGTGTTTTTTTCTGGTCTTCACAGAAGAACATTTTTTCTACTTCGCTTTTTGACAGACAAGGACGACGCGGCACTGCACTCCAGTTTTCATGACGTATTTTAACGGTGCCAAGTACAGAGAACAATGAATGAATGAAGACCTTTATTGTACATGTTTGCCCCACTTGGCTAAGCACAGGTCACATGTTAACAAATATATACATATTCACGAGTATCACTGTATATAAACATATGCATCTAGCATACTCTTGTATTTTCGACTTCCTCTCGCTTCTTGGTAATTGCATAAATGTAGGAGGCTGTGTGATTAATTAGAGTTGGTCTATCAAAGGCTGCAAAAAATATAAATTTCTCTCTACTATTCAGGTATCTAAAGTGGGGGAATCTACTTAACACATAACTGAAAAGAATTATTCCATCGCTATCATTCAAAGGACAGTCTACAATAAAATGTACTTCGTCTTCTACTTTACCTAGACTACAAAATTGGCAGATTTTTTGCTCTAGAATCTGCCAATTTTGTAGTCTAGGTAAAGTATATGATCCATTTTAACACCAATGTGGAGTGAGGAAAGTCGTGTTGAGGGCCTTTCCCAAGGGCACAACATCAGTGGCGTCAGGGGGATCTGAACCCGGGACCGCTTGGTTCTAGGTCGAACACCCTGCTGTTACGCCACACGACCCCACAGGAACATTCTAGTATGATTCTACTGAGATTGTGGTGTCACAAGGATGCTGAGAAGATGGTGCCTGTCACATTCACTGGCCTGTCGTGAATCAATATAATGAACGATCTACCTACATTTATGGGACAAGGGTGTGAAAAACAGTGCTTTTAAGGCCACCTAATCGTGGCACGCCAAGCCTTCATCTGATCCAAACGACCCTTGTAGTGAAGAGGAATCTACAATCGTCTAATACATCGTCTATTCTGGGCACACTGATGGTGCTTACGGGGTAAAAAAAAATCAATGCGTCCCATGAAATATGACATTGGACGCAGGTGACTCCGAACTGCATGGCTTAGCCTGGCCCTAATGTTGGGACCTTTTGACGTCTTTGTAAGTTTTATGTCCTCGAGCATCAGCTCAGTCTGATGGCTGTATTGGGTCACACCAATAACGTCATCTCATATGCCCATAAAAGTTTCGCTGAAGGTGCTCAGGAAGAGGCAGTTGTAAAAAAAAATTCATAGCAACTACCTAGTACCTACACTCACTCAGTCTAATAGTAATTTAACCCCACCTAGACTGGGCCCCCCTCATAACTTCCAAACGGTATGGTGTATCATTGCCAAATTTGAAGGGAGTGATGACAACGTAAACTTTAAGAATTACTGTAAATTTGGTAACGTTATGACGTAATTGATTATAATATGACGTCTTATTGATATTAAGGTATGCCAAGACATCTGACGTCAATGGTAACTACATAGAATTGATGCCAACAAAATTCTAGGTTAAGTCATCAAGTTTGGTATTCCTAGCATACGTCGTTTAGCAAAATTATTTTAACCTCCTTGGTTATACGATATCAAATTTGGCGCGGGCACTTTTAGCCCCCCCCCCCCCCAGTGTAGATAGAGTTAATTGTTGTTTTTTATCACTGACCCTTTTTTTATGGGGTTATACCTGCAAAACTAAGAATAAAAGGTTTGATAATCGTAAACTAGAAACTTCTAGCAGCTTCTAAGGCAATGAATGAAAGCAAAAACTATGTAGTCTTACCGGTATTAAGAATTAAGAATATCTTAAGATAGCATTTAAGATGACAGAAAGATACATGAACGAAAGAAGGAGGGTTTACATTAAGAAAATAATTTAGAACGCAACCAATTTTGCAGCTATATATGGAAAGAACAAACAGCACAGAAGGGGGAAAAGTTACTTCTCAGAAATTGATCCTAAAGCTGCCGGCTTCCTGACCTTTCTACTCTTAATGGATACTTTAGGCCTCTTATCCTCCCAATAACGCCACCTTTGTACTTAGAACCTTTCAACTTTACTTGATACAGGCAAAAATCAAAGTCCAATGGTGAGTGGCTTTTGTGAAAGCGCCCTCGTGAATGTTAAAAGATTTTCTGTAATTAGATTAAACCCTCCAGTTAGCATGAACGAATCAAATCAACGTGAGGTAGACAGTAGAGACAGTAGAGTGATTGGCACCCCTGTCAGACGATTCTCAGAATTTTCCCTTAACTATTCTCCCGCAGGCCTGGTTATGAAGTTAAGAAGGGGCGCCTGCATCAGTTAGGTCGTAGACAGTCAAGGGAATTAAATCCCTACAGAAAGAGTGCGTACGAGGGATATCACACGAAAGACCACGTCGATACTGAACTCCTACCGTGCAAAAGGTTGAAACAAATAGTGCTTTGGGAGAATAAAGTTGATGAATAATGAAGGGTGTGAACATGAAGTCATGTAGACTTCCGCTCTTGGGAATAAAAGAACTCTTGTTTTTCCTTTGATAGATGAAATAACATGATTCAGACTCTGATACTGAGGTTTCAACAAATGCACATTATTCTACTCGACGAAAATTGATATATTTGCTGGGAGAAAGGTTTGTTTGCAAGTGCATTTTCTATGCATTATTCTCGTCGTGCGAGGTCATTTGCTCTTGAATAATCTTGGTGTAAAATATTTTCTGCTATGGCTTGTCATAAGTGAAAGATGACAGCCAGATTTCCAAAGAGCACTGCCCAAAAAGATCATGTTTTTCATTTTCCGCTTTACGTATATGCTTTAAGATTGCACTTCGTGCATTGGATAAGAGAAAGTTGTCCTCTGCAAGTCACTGAACCGTTACACCTAGCACGCAGTTTCGCGGAAATGGATAGACCTTCCAACTCAGTTCCAAGAATAATGTTTTTCATCCCATTGCCTCATACTTCATGAATAGTAAAGGGTGTGATGAAATGAAGTAATGTAGACTTCTGCCGTATAGAACTTTTGCTTTTTTCCTCGATTGATGAAATAACAAGATTCAAACTCTGATTCTGAGGTTACAACACACGCAGTAATTAATGTACTCGACGGAACTTTATATATCTCCTGGGAGAAATACTTGCGTGCAAGTGCATTTTGTATTCATTATTCTCGCCCTGCCAGGTCATTTGCTCTTGGATAGTCTTGGTGTAAAATACTTTCTGCTATGGCTTGCGACAGCCAGATTTCCAAAGAAAACTGCCGAAAAACATCACGTTTTTCATCAGGGATTAAAAAACGCAATCTTTACGCATGCTTTCAGGTGCGCTTAAAGATTGCACTTCGTGCAGTGGAAGAGCGAAAGTTGTCCTCTGCAAGTCACTGAACGTATTCTTTAAGGTATGCTTAAAGATTGGACTTCGTGCAGGGGAAGAGAGAAAGTTGTCCTCTGCAAGTCACTGAACCGTTACACCTAGTACGCAGTTTCGCAGAAATGGCCGGACCTTCCAACTTCAGTTCCAAGAATAATGTTTTTCATCCCATTGCCTCACACTTCCTTGAGATTGCTTCAGGAAACCAATGAGTGAAAATCGGATGGATGTGGGAAAGTTCAAACGGTTTTCTGCATGAATGGGATTCCTGTCAGAGACTCATGTGCAATCACGATATCTCCAAATATTTCATATCGTTCTATCAAATTCCGGACGTTTTCTGGAGATAGAGTTATCTACATCGGTGGGCGTTGACGTCTTTTGGGATGATTTCAGGCCTGTTGTAAAGTACCCTTGCTTTGCCCCCAACTTTAGCAAACATACCATTACTAGCCTGTACAATTTATCGTTGTCGGGAGCTTACTTGGCCTCCTCTCCGAGGGCCCTAATGCTTGGGTCACATTTTCCAGCCGGGGCCCGTCCGGGATGATTGCGGAAACACGAAATCAAAGTGTATCTCATTGAATATGCACAAGCTATGCTCTTAGATAATGTTTGGTACATTTTGTGCTTTTCGTTGTCTTTTCTATCATACTTAACGCTCCCAAAGACTGCCCGGCCGGGCCCCGGCTGGGAAATGTGACCCTAGCATTACCAGTGGAAATCTTTATCTTGTATGCCATAACTATCTGTATGCATCTATTCCAGAGAGGGCTTTGAATCAGTTATGTATATCATGGACTAAATGAATACGAAGCCTTATGTATTCACAAAACATGAATGCACTGATGTATCGGCAACGGAAAACGTCAGAAAACTTGTCTGTGACCCTGACAACTTTGCCACGAGTCAAAATAGTACTCAGCAGAAAAGGACACCATCTTCACCGCTGATATGTTACCAGGTTATCTCCACTGCTGTGTCTGACTCCGACTTAAAACACCTGATAAGACTTGATCCAGACAAGATACAAGAGTCTGTCCCGATCAGGATATACTCTGTCATGAAAATTGTCGTCTCGCCGTCAGTTCGTGGTGACTCCATTGTGCAGTAGAGAGTCATGTTTATTGCTGCGTCTGACTTTGATTTAAAACACCTGATCATGATAAGACTTGATCCAGACAAGATACAAGACTGTTCCAGCTGTCAGGACATCCTCTGTCATGAGAATTGTCGTCTCGTTGTCAGTTCGTGGTGACTCCTTTGCGCAGTAGAGGGCATCTATCATCTGCAGAGCTCACATTAACATCCCCATCCGTCAGTTCACATCGCTCCAGATTATACCTTGTCTTCCGTGAATAATTTGATCAGGTTGGCGTATGACTGAATAACAAAATTCACAATCAAAGAGTACATAACCTGACAGTAGACGTTTCGGGGGCCGTCTGTCACCTTCTTCAGGGCAATGATGACTGACTGGTTCACTTAATGACAATGACTATTTCAAGTATAGTGTGTGGCAATACTGACTGGTTCACTTATCATACGTGGCAATACGTGCTGGTTCACTCAATGTATGTGACAATACTTAACGTTTTGGACAGTATTGTTAGCAGTGACACCTAGCTGCAGTGCAAAGTGAACCTGTCAGTATTGCCCTGATGAGGTCGACAGACGGCCATTGAAACGTCGACTGTTGTGTTGATCCTTGGCTGTGAATAAAGTACTTTGTTAATCTAGCACCTTGACCTTCTTAAAAGGTACCTTTTCCTAGCATGCAGACATTTATAAAAAATCATGACAGTCAGAAAACTATATTTTGGAAGGACTATCAGTTTGTTTTGAAGTTGTTATGATCGTGAAGTGGTGCGACGTTCAGCCATCAGAGTTTCAAGCAGCTGCTGCTGATCGACTCGCTTGAATGCATTGGGGCTCATCTCAAAACCAACATCTGCTTTCGTGAAGGATAAAAGGAAAAAAACAAACTGGATGTTCCATGGACAAACTCCATAAGACAGAGTCGGAATCGACGCAGACTGCAAACCTGCAATACATCTAGACGCCTCTGTGCTCCGAGCTTCTGCCTGATGGATACGGTAGCCCCAATGCCTATTTGGGGTCGTAGAGACAGTGGGTTGTTATACACTGTGTCTGATGAGGAACGGTATTGGAAGGCAGAGCCCATCCCTCTCCTTCCACCGCCATTTTCTACCGAAGCGAAGTCAGGTACCCATTTTACTTATGGGTACCGGGTGGTCGTGTCGTGTAAAGTGCCTTTCCCAACGACACATCACCGGTAAAATGTCAGGGGACTCGAACCCAGGATTTCTAGGCCAAACACCCTAACTGTTACGCCAACACGCCGCTTCTGCCTCCTACGACGCCACTTTCGCTCCCGACTGAGTTCATGTATTACATCACTATTGTGGAAACGCCGGAGTATCATCGCGGAGACGGCGAACCATCAAAGAGAATCTTACTGAACGTTTGAAACGTGCACTGCTCGAGGGCATTTAGGCAAAGAATCGAACATCCTGTAAAGAACGTTTGAAGTTGTTTTGATCCACCAACGACCAAACAGTAAATAGAAATTAACAAGCCATGACACCTATCTGATAAGCTTACAGCAAGGTCAAATCAAATCTCCTTAATCTGGCTGAGACGTGGGGGATATGTTCTTTATATATAGATTTACGTTTCTTACGTTGTCAGAGCACGAAAAGTGAGGGGTGCAGTTCCAGTAGGAAAAGCATTACTAGTATGTACATTTTCTTAAAGTCAACTTTGGTATGACCGGGCCGGGTTTTAGCCCGCGACTTTTTAAATGCAAATTAAAGCAAGCACTCTACCGGCACCCACTAGGCTGTTACACCGATGTATCTTTCAGTTGTTATCAAACTATACTTCTCTGAGTTTCTTCCGAGGGGCCTGACCAGTTGAAGGGCTGCTAGAAGGCTTCATTTTTAGGCCACACGATAACTAGTTAAAGAGGCGGCTTTGAATCAATTATGTAATATATTATGTACTAAATGAATGCATAGACAAAGCCTTTACCTTTATGCTTTCACAAAACATGAATGTACTGATGTATCGGCAACGGAAAACATTAGAAAACTTGTCTGTGACCCTGACAACTTTGCCACGAGTCAAAATAGCACTCAGCAGAAAAGCCAAAAGGACACCATCTTTACCGCTGAAAATGACAGCATGTCACTTAGTTACATAATAAACTTGTCTTTCACTACGTCTGTTTACCCAACTGAATGGAAAAAAGCTAAGGTGATTCCTTTGCCTAAGTCTTCGACTACCCGCTTAAGTGGACCGAATGCTAGACCAGTCAGTCTACTCTCAGCTATGAGCAAAATAGCAGAACGAGTTGTATACAGCCAAATCTCCAAATACTTTCTACAGAACTCCCTGATGACAACCCACCAACATGGCTTCAGGAAAAACCACTCCACATGCACAGCTCTCCTACAAATGGTAGATGACTGGTACCGTAACATTGATCATGGAAACCTTGTAGGCGCGATCTTCCTTGACTTTTCAGCTGCATTTGATTTGGTTGATCATGAATTCCTTCTTAGCAAACTACAATGTTATGGTTTCGACAGCAGTGCAGTAGAATGGATGAACAGCTACCTTTCAAAGCGCTTGCAATGTGTTAGCTATAATGGCTCCAACTCGTCTTTCAAGGAAATCATATGTGGAGTCCCCCAAGGGAGCTGTCTCGGACCCCTTCTTTTTAGCATTTTCACAAATGATTTGCCATTTGTCACAACAGAAGCTACATCAGTTATGTTCGCTGATGACACATCTGGCTATACATGTGCACCGTCTGTCTCAGCGATCACATCCACCCTGCAGAGGGAGCTGGATCACATAAGTGACTGGGTTCTAATGAACAGGCTATTCCTCAATGCTTCCAAAACAAAGTCAATGGTAGTTGGAAGTAAACCCAAAATAAGAAAGAATCCGGTACTCACCTTATACTCGAATGGCCAACTTATACAACAAGTTAAAGAAACAAAACTCTTGGGCAGTACCCTTGATGAGTGCCTGACTTGGGACAGCCATACAAAAGTAACGGCAAGGAAAATGGCCTGCTCACTGGGAATGATAAAGAAATGCGCCACCTACCTGGACTCTTCACTGCTTAAACTCCTCACAGAAGCCCTCACACTTTCACACATCGATTATTGTTCACCCGTTTGGTCTTCTACGTCACAAAAGAACATTGAAATGCTGCAGGTTATGCAGAACAAAGCGGCGCGCCTTGTGCTGCACCTTGACTATAGAACCTCTGTACTACACCTACATGCGTCGCTTGCATGGCGGCCCGTCAAAGAAAGGCTACTAATCAACACCGTAACCCAGTTCCGGAAGATACTCACCACACAACAACCTGCTATACTCTACCAACAGTTGTTTCCAGTTTCACAGCAGCACAGCTACAGGACTCGCAATGCCAGTAAAAACACTTATAAACTTCCAAAACCAAAAACCAATGCTATGAAAAAAAACCTTCATGTATAGAGCAATATATATGTGGAACAGCTTGCCGCATAGAATACAAACCGCACCTCAGAGTAGTTTCAGGCAAGAGATGTCAAAGAATATGTGTATTAGTTAGCTAATTTTAATGCCGTAATGTTATGTAGCCTGTAGGCAATTCTATGTAGTCTGTCTGATGTATTTTCTGTGTATCATCATACTCCAGGAAGAGTAGCTTCATACTATGTATGAAGCTAATGGAGCAAATAAAGTATCCAAGTATCCAAGTATCATGTCCACTGCTTTGTCTGACTCCGACTTAAAACACCTGATAAGACTTGATCCAGACAAGATACAAGACTCTGTCCCGATCAGGATATACTCTGTCATGAGAATTGTCGTCTCGCCGTCAGTTCGTGGTGACTCCATTGTGCAGTAGAGAGTCATGTTTATTGCTGCGTCTGACTTTGATTTAAAACACCTGATCATGATAAGACTTGATCCAGACAAGATACAAGACTCTGTCCCAGCTGCCAGGACATCCTCTGTCATGAGAATTGTCGTCTCGTTGTCAGTTCGTGGTGACTCCTTTGCGCAGTAGAGGGCATCTATCATCTGCAGAGCTCACATTAACATCCCCATCCGTCAGTTCACATCGCTCCAGATTATACATTGTCTTCCGTGAATAATTTGATCAGGTTGGCGTATGACTGAATAACAAAATTCACAATCAAAGAGTACATAACCTGACAGTAGACGTTTCGGGGGCCGTCTGTCACCTTCTTCAGGGCAATGATGACTGACTGGTTCACTTAATGACAATGACTATTTCAAGTATAGTGTGTGGCAATACTGACTGGTTCACTTATCATACGTGGCAATACGTGCTGGTTCACTCAATGTATGTGACAATACTTAACGTTTGGGACAGTATTGTTAGCAGTGACACCTAGCTGCAGTGCAAAGTGAACCTGTCATTATTGCCCTGATGAGGTCGACAGACGGCCATTGAAACGTCGACTGTTGTGTTGATCCTTGGCTGTGAATAAAGTACTTTGTTAATCTAGCACCTTGACCTTCTTAAAAGGTACCTTTTCCTAGCATGCAGACATTTATAAAAATCATGACAGTCAGAAAACTATATTTTGGAAGGACTATCAGTTTGTTTTGAAGTTGTTATGATCGTGAAGTGGTGCGACGTTCAGCCATCAGAGTTTCAAGCAGCTGCTGCTGATCGAATCGCTTGAAGGCGTCGGGGCTCATCTCCAAACCAACATCTGCTTTCGTAAAGGATAAAAGGAAAAACAAACTGGATGTTCCGTGGATAAACTCCATAAGACAGAGTCGGCATCGACCCAGACTGCAAACTTGCAATACATCTAGACGCCTCTGTGCTCCGAGCTTCTGTCTGATTGATACGGTAGCCCCAATGCCTATTTGGGGTCGTAGGGACAGTGGGTTGTTATCCACTGTGTCTGAGGAACGGTATTGGAAGGCAGAGCCCATCACTCTTCTTCCGCCGCCATTTTCTACCCAACCGAAGTGAGCTACCCATTTTACACCTGGGTGCAGTAAGGGAAGTCTTGCAAAGTGCCTTTGCCAAGGACACATCATCGGTAAAAAGTCGGGGGACTCGAACCCAGGACCTCTAGATTCTAGGCCAAACACTCTAACTGTTACGCCAACACGATGCTTCTGCCTCCTACGACGCCACTTTCGCTCCCGACTGAGTTCACATATTACATCACTATCGTGGAAACGCCGGGGTATCATCGCGGAGACGGTGAACTATCAAAGAGAATATTACTGAACGTTGGAAACATGCACTGCTCCAGGACATTTAGCCAAAGAATCGAACATCCTGTCAAGAACATTTGAAGTTGTTTTCATGCAACCGACGATCAAACAGTTGAGAGAAAATAACAAGCCATGACGCACATCTGATACGATTACAGCAAGGTCACATCCTTTTGATCCGGCTGAAACGTGAGGGATATGTTATTTACGTTACTTATGTTGTCAGAGCACGAAACATGGCGGGTTAAGCTCTTGTAGGGAAAAGTTATATATAATATTTTTAAATCAACTTTGGTAAGACTCGGTCGCATTTTCTGAATGCAAAGCAATCACTCTATCCACCAGGGAGTTAAATCGGTGTGTCTATTATTTGTTGTCAAACTATACTTCTCGGAGTTTCTCACGAGGGGCCTGACCAGTGGAAGGGCTGCTAATGTAGTAAAGGCTTCACTTAGTCAGCATATACTACAACTATCTGTCTGCATTTATTACAGAGACGGCTTTAAATCAATGTTGTATATTATGTACTAACTGAATACATAGACAAAGCCTTTACCTTTATATATTCACAAAACATAAATGTACTGATGAAAGGGCTACGGAATACATCAGAAAACATTTCTGTTATCCTGACAACTTTGCCACAGGTCAAAATAGCACCCAGCAGGAAATGGCACCATATTCACCGCTACAATAGCAGCATATCATCTCCACTGCTGCGTCTGACGCCTGATAAGACATGATCCAGACAAGATACAAGATTCTGTCCCTATCAGGACATTCTCTGTCACGAGAATAGTCGTCTCGCCGTCATTTCGTAGTGACTCCATTGTCAGTAGATAGTCATGTTCATTGCTGCGTCTGCAGCTGACTTTGTCTTAAAACACCTGATAAAGACAAGATACAGACAAGATACAAGATTCTGTCCCTATCAGGACAACCTCTGTCATGAAAATTGTCGCTTCACTGTCAGTTTGTGGTGACTTCATTGTGCAGCAGAGTATATCTACCATCTGCAGATACCTTATCAACACTCCCGTCCGTCAGTTCACACATCGCTTCAGATTATACTTTGTCATCCGTGAATAATTTCATCAGTTTGGTGAATGACTGAATAACAAGGTTCTTTAGCTTTGTTCGCAAACAAGGAGTGCGTAACCTAACAGCAGACGTTTCGGTGACCGTCTGCAACCTTCTTCAAAGCGATAATGGCTGGTTCACTTATTGCAAGTGGAAATGATGTCAGGTTTACTTAATGTATGTGACAAGACTTTACGTTTGGGATCTTGTTGTTAGCAGTAACACCTAGCAAAGTGAATCAGTCATCATTGCTCTGAAGGTGACAGACGGTTGTTACTCCTTAGCTGTAGATAAGGAAATTTGTTATTCCTATACCTTGTCCTTTAAAAAAGATTAAAACAATTTCCTAGCATGCAGACATTTAGAAAAATCGTGACAAAATATTGGAAGGACCATCAATTTGTTATGACGTTGTTATAATGAAGTGGTGCGACGTTCAGTCATCAGAGTTTGAAGCAGCTGGTGCTGAACGACTCGCTTGAAGGCCTTGGGGCTCATCTCCAAACCAAGATCTGCTTTCGAAAAGGATATTAAGAAAAAAAGACCAGGCGCTCCATGTACGGACGGCATAAACCTCCCTCTCACCCGACCCGCGACACTCTAGTGCCCTGAGCCTCTGGCTACGATGTTCACATGTTTGAAAGTTCATCTGTGTTCCTTGGTAAAAGTCATTCTGAATGGAGTTTAAACTATAAACGCCAACACAATAAATTGGACTTACCCAAATTTTCGACTGACACAGCTACAGTCTTTGTCAAGGAATGAGCAATCGACTGTTTCTGTGACGTCACGTTATGCAGATAAGACACGTGACTTGGTGAGCAGTGGATCATATGTTGCAGAAAGTCTATGGCGCCCCCCGTCTCTGTTGAGACACATACACATAGAGTCACCTGGACACTCGGTTTCATTGGATAAAATTAAGATCTTGGACACAGAATCAGACTCCTTTGCAAGAGGTATTAAGGAGTCCATCTACATCCGGGCTTTACAACCATCCCTCAACAGAGACGGGAGGCGCCATAGACTTCTTGCAATATATGATCCGCTGCTCACCGAGTCGCGTGTCTTATCTGCATAACGTGACGTCAGAAAAGCAGTGGATTGTTCATTCCTTGACAAAGACTGCGCTGATCAGTCGAAAATTTGGGTAAGTCCAATTTATTGTGTTGGCGTTTACATTTTAAACTCCATTCAGGATGTTCACATGTTATCAACATCGGCGGACTATCAAAGATAATCTTACCAAACGGTTGAGACATGCGCTGCTCAAGGACCTTTAGGCAAAGAATCGAACATCCTGTCACGAACATTTGAAGTTGTTTTTCACGCAACGATCAAACAGAAGACATAATAACAAGCTAAGACGCATATCGTCTGATCTCATTCCTTTGATCTGGCTAAAACGTGAGGTACTGTAATTCTCGTTTCTTTCACTGTAACTTTACGTTGGCAGTTTTCACGGTCACCTCTGTACCATGAACTTATCATCATCGTGCAAAAACCTGTTGTTATTATTTGTGATTTCTTCACACATCCGTTCGTCAAACGCTTGCCGCCACAGTGAACTTAAAGTTCAGTGAAAATGTCCATTTTCCTAACACCGTGAAATTTTGCTACCGTGAAGATAAAGTGAATTACAGTTTGTGTTATCTACGTTTCTTATAATTTTGTGCGACAAAAGCTGACGAGGTAAAATTCTAGAAGGCCACAGTGCACAAACTACATGTGCTGTTAATATTCGGGCAAAAAGGACTCAAAATTCATTAGCAAACGTCAAACAAATTGAATATACTCTTACGGTAGAATAAACAAAGTATCAAGTTGAACGTTGTTTTGCATGCCATATTTTGCCACATTTTGGCCCTTCTGCCACACTCGAAACCCAGCACAGACAAAACAGATGGGTGAGACAATATGAGCAAAGTTTAAGTCAGCTCAATGTATGTTGCAATAGACGAAACAAAATAAAACAGCAACGTCTTTTTCCATGCCATATTTTGTCCCATTCTGGCCCCTATGTCGTGCTCAACATTTGATACAAATTTAGAACGGTTATTATATTATAACACAATAGATATGGCATATTGATTTGATTAAAGAGATGGCATCCTCTGGGGACACCAAAACTGATGCGAGCGTGCGAATAAAAAGAAATTGGGGAAAATGTTGCCTTCATTATATTCTTCATTCATTTACTTTCACATCATCTGTTTTTGATTCTGTAATTGACTTTGGCATTTTGCGACACAAGTATCCGTTTCTAATTTTTTTTCAAATTTACACCATATGATTTCTCATTTTGAATGATATACAGTATGGCCGAAAACATTTTTGGAAACTGACGAAAATTGATGCACGCGCGGATGTCAAACATGGTCTTAAGTGAGACAAATTACTCAACCTGTATGAAGGTAGGAAATGGTGCATAACGGTGTAACTAGAGCGAACATTGCCTTGTCGCCTGCTTATGAAATGCTAGCATGCTAATACATGTACTTCGTAACAGAGGGCGAAGACTGAATTTCAGGCGAACAATATACTAAAGCAGAAAACATAAGGTAAAATAAGTGCGTGCGTTCTGTAATAAGACTGCTTCACTAGTAGGGCCACCAGACTCTTTATTATTTCATTCTTGTTGAACTGTACTTCTCCTGAAGTTACCTGAATTACCTTCCACTTACTCGAAAAATCTATTTTCAGAATCTTTTGGCCAGATAGACGGAATAGAGGACAAAATTCCCATGTTTCTTGTCAAAATTTAAAATTTGTGCCATGCATCCCGAGCCAAATTTGTCTTCATTCCATAGCATTGTTATCGCCAGTTTTATTCAATGTTGTGTCTTTCAGAACAACGGATTTTGAAGTATATTCTTGTTATCGAAAAAGATTCTGTCCTTTGTGGGGCAATATGAATATGAAGTCATAAATCTATTTCAAATTTCATCCAAACTCAAGCTTGTCTAGACAGAAAGCAGAAAACAATTACACACTTTTATGAAATAATCAGTAAATCAGTCTCTCCAATGCCACACACTTTGTAAGTTTCGTAGAAAAACATTCGCATTTCCTTCTGTTCCGAAAATAAGCACCGAAATGATAAAGCTTCCCTTCGACACACGCAATCTGTTACTTAGTCAAGAACTTAGATATAGTCTATGTTATGTAACTGTAGTTTCACTCAGTTCATCATCAATATTTCAACGAGCCAACAACCGGCTATACAACCTTGGAGAGTTAGTAAGTTTCAAGCAAAGATACCATCTCTGAATAATTTTAAGCGTATTGACATTTGACTTATTAGTATAATCTGACTTATTTCGAAGTCGATAGGTAGAATGATAAAGTAAAGGCGGTTGATAAAAATAATATTAAAGATGTATAGAGCAAAAAATAAAGACTATACATCACGAAGACAAGAGTTTGAAGGTATCTCAAGCATCCGTGAAATATTTCGAGCTCCTCGTATATATTGATTAATTGTAGTTCATTAATTATGCAAATAAGGTTTTGATTAACATTACTGTGTCCATTGATCATTTCCTGACACTGTACGGTTAATGTGACAAGAATATGGAAAATATATGACTGCGAAAACACAAACTGGCAACCCAAAAACAAGACCTCCCCGTGAATTAGTAGCCTCTTCCAATGACCCCATGACCTGGACTGTCTGTTATATCTGACATACGACTAGGTCTACCACCTCTGAACTCTATTTCCTGTCACTCTCACAAGTCTGACCATTGCGGTGATACTTTCCCACTCACTTCCTGTTACTCTACTGATAATGCATTCAATTAACTGCGGACACGCACACCAACATAACAAACGAACAGACACACCAAAACTTCTTACAAACATTTCTAGTAACTGTCTTGAGGGCAGAAATTCAAAACCGTGTGCTTGTGTTGGAAAGGTGAACTAATCTGGTGTCACTCCTCATCAAAAAGTCAAATCAGGACAACACCAGGAGCTAAAGAAAAGCAGATTTCAGAGCTGTATCATCAATTAGTTCTAAGTAGGATAAGTACAGTCATATCACGCAGGTGTTTCCGTTCTAATCCGCTTCCTTGCAGACCTGTAAAGCCTCACATGCTCTGATAAACGTTGAAAACATTTAACCTCATTCATGAAGATTGCTCTTGGATACGGAGGCTTATACGACTGAGAATATGTATCGCGAAATTTGATCCCTGAGCAATTATGTACGATGATATGTGACTTCACGTAACCGGTTATTACCATTGCCAGTACGTCGCTATATAAGCCAAGTTCGTATAAGGTCACGATTGCGATGACTGTTATGTCTAGACTTAAGCCGTGAGCGCATTTATAGAAACTCACTCACTCACTCACTCATGACCCATGACCTCAGTGGTCGTAGGGGCGTATATAGAAACTACTCCCTATAAACGAGTGAGGCAACTGATATTGCTGTAGAAGTCTTTTTTTGTAGCAAGGGTTTTTACGGCTGAATGTCCTTCCTAACGCCAACCCAAACCCTACTGCTGGGCATAGAACATGGGGCATATGTGTTAAGTGCTTTTCCCAAAGGCACAACGTCTGCGTGCATGTCCGGACATGTCTGGGTACTCCACTGGGGATTGAACCTGTGTCTCATTGGTTCATAGCCGGCTGCTCTGCCACTATGCCACATAGACGCCAGACAATAAATTACGTGATTCAAATTGCAACGTTCTTCCATCGTCGCCTCTTCTTCCAAGTTTCAGTCGACCTATAAAAAGTAAGTAAAGTGTTGTCTGAAGTTTTTTTAAGAACCTGAAGAATGGATGTAACGGTATTTCTTTTGAATCAGACCAATGACCCTGAAGGTTATATATTGATTTCGTTTGGTAAGCATGAAGCATTTCTGTCTACGGTTGGTCGATTGCGCGCAGACTGGTGTACAAATCTTGAAATATATCTTTGTCAACACATGGAGGATACAGACGAAACAACAACGATTTGTCGTCATGTTGCCTGTTCGTAGCTATGTTGCTCTCGCCAGACTTTGAAGAGTCTGACGCCTCTGTGGAATATTCAATAGTTTTTCGTATGTCTTGTTTAACCGTAGTTCAATGTGGACATTACATGTGTCCATCTATCACTTCCTGTCAGTATACGGTGAACGTGACTAATATACAGACAAAAAAAATTAACAAAACAGCCCTTCTATTGATTGACCCAATGACCTAGAACGACTGGCATGTCTGATAACAGTTCTAGCACCTCTGAACTGTGTACGTCATATCACTTCCACAAGTCTGACAAGTGACACCATCTTCCCATTCACTTCCTGGCACTCTGCAGAGTATTCAAATACCTACTAACACACAAGAACACAAACATCCAGACAAATCGAAAAGAAACCCTCTATATTCTAGGAAAGAATCATAGATGGACCAAAATCAAGGACACTGGCAGATTCATTGCTTTGTATAGTCGCATTGAAGTTAGAAGACTTGCTCATGGTTGTGCTGGAGACTAAAGATATATAAGGAGAAACTGCAGGAAACTTCACCATAAGATCGGGTGAGGACAATATATATATATATAACTTCAACTTCGGTTTACCCCAGATAACCCCGCCAGTGGCAAAGAAGGGTTGAGATACCGGGCTGACTCAAATAACGTGCAGCAATATCCAATCACCATAGGAGCCACGGTATCTGATAGAATGGTGCTAGCTTTGGTAGCGATGTGGCCAAATCCAAAGTAACAAAGTCAAGCCGCCAGAAAACAAAAAGGAAATAATTTGGCAAATCAGTAAATAAACAAAACATTAAGTGGAATTTCTCTCGTCTGAAAATAACAAACATCAATATCCAACCGCCATACATCCAGCTACGCTATGTGGTAAAATGATGGCAACGATCTGGGCAAACGCAGTACCTACTAACATAGGGGTCACGAGATGTGGTAGAATGGTGCTCGCTCTGGTAACGCTCTGGGCAAAATTTAAAAAAGAAGAGCAAAGTCAAACGCCAGAAGAAATGAATCATTTGGTAAATCGGTAGTTTTACAGGCACCTGATCAGTCATGTGGAGTATATCCATTCTGAAACATTAACGAAGAAGCATGATTTTATTCTATTTGATTAACCTTTGTCGTTTTGCCATATATCAGTATTCGGCTGATTCTCAAGTTAATGGATTAGTTGTCGAGCGGTTGGTTTTCTCAAGAGTAACATAAAAGTAAGTTTGTGTTGGTTGATGTGTCTTTTGAAATATCCTTTCTGAAACATTCACGAAGATGCATGGTCTTATTCTGTTTGATTAATCTTTGTTGTTTTGCCATATATTAGGATTCAGTCGGATTGATTTTCAAGTTGATGGATCAGTCTTCGGGTGGTTGATTTTCTCAAAACTAACATAAAAGGAATTTCTGTTGGCTGATGTGTTTTTAGTATTCAAAGGTCTTTTCATGATCAAAACAGGTGTTGTTACTCTCTATCAGTCACCTCGCGTTCTGAAGCTCCACACAATCTCAAATTAAGGCTGCTGGTGAAGGCATTTGATTTTAGTTGTGACCATACACGGTCTGTCCAGGTTAGTTCTGGAGGTTTCGAGCTCGAATCTCTAGCAGGTTATGTTTAACCTTAATGGACATAAATTTCCTTTTTAAATGAGTGCCTAGCTTCAGCTAGGGACATTCTCTCGGATGTAGCTAATGAGTAATAACTTTAAGTTAACTATCGTAATAAAACCACAAAGATATACTATGCCAACTTGATGGCAAGGTGATAATATGGTTCGGATTGTTGACCAAGAATCTAAAGGGTCTGTGGTCGAAGCCCTAGTAGGCCACAGTGTTGTACCCTTGGGACAGGCACTTTACATCCATGTCCTCACTCGACTCAGGTGAAAATGAGTACCTAGCTAGCTGACTGTAGTTCCGTGTTTGAGAAGGGCTATACCTCGAGCACGTTAAAGAACCTACCACATGCGACAAGAACACGGATCTATCCTGGTGTGAGTGGATCAAACCTTACAGTCCGGTCTTACGTAGCTTGTACATATTGAACAAAGCTGGTGTGTTACGCATAAAGCCGGTTTGCCGGTTATTCAAAATATGCATCAGCGAGCTCATCTGCCACATAAGTTGGCTTACTACTGTAGACTGCAGCTGTTCAATCCACGAGCCAACTTTCGCTGATGTTCAATACTGAGATCCACTTAGAATCAGTTTGATACTTTACCATGGAACCACATGTGACAAGTACAAATTGCTTATGAAATAACCAAAATGTAGAACAAGCAGTGCTATACGTATTCATCCATGCTGCAGCATTGACTTTGTCAGGCTTGATGGTTCCGAACTAGACTTAGATGGATGAGTACTCGGGAACTCTCGCCTGTACGCACACATAGCGTCCATGATTAATTAGGGGGATGTATATCAAATTGGGTGTTGCAAATCCGGTAACGTAGTACTACGTTCCTGTATAAAACATGACAGCTAACTCTTACCTTTCATGCCCACGTCTCCTCAGGTGATCCAATTATGCTTCAAATGTCAGCTAGACCACTGCTTTGTCAGACAGATAACGACGAAGCAAATTCAATGCGGCACGGCGTTCATCGTGGTGGTTATACCGTATTATTTTCTCTCTGGCCGCGCGTACGATACGTACCGTTTTTCATAATCATTCGCCTCACGTTGAGAACGATGTGCATGAACCGGCGGCGTTGAACGGTAGTTTATAGTTCATGAATGGTTGATAAAGTTAGATCGATCAAATCTAGGTCGGCTGAATGTGTAGAAAAGAGTGCGCAGTGGAAGACATACATGAAATGAAATTGTTCGTTTGATCGGTATAGTTCTTGGAAAAGATACTTATCTAAAGCTAAAGATAGAATCAAGGGCTCAAGCGTCAGTTTAAAATATGAAGTGCACGTGACAACTACTATGAAGACTGTTCCGAAACTTAACCCTGATTTAAATCAAACTAATCAGACATGATAGCTAGGCTTAAGTTTATAAAATGATGTCACTGTCCAATTAAATGTCATATAAAACATCTCGTGATATCAATCAAACATTTACAGTTATTTCTCCTACGCCGTGACAAGCTAAAAAAATGAGCAGCATATTTCCTATAGTCACAACAGTCACTATGACAATGCGTCATTTTGTCTGTGGTCGTTTTTCTCCGTCGGAATATTCTTGGCACCTACTTGAATCCATACAGTCATATCACGTTCCTTTAAACAATATTCAAATCTTAGACGCAACTTCCTCCTTAATTCTTGACTTAGCTCATGGAGTACCCAGATTTGAAAGGGTTTCTGCGCAACTACATGTATTTGCAAAGTAGTACGAAATGCATGCAAATTGTTACTTTAAGCTGCTTTTGGTCTGTAGGCCTTTATTCAAATTTGAATTGCAACTTTGTGTCACATCTTATAATCTCGTTATTAGTAGAGGTATTTAACTTATTGTAGTGCTTATTCTGCATCTAATTTCAGATTGCTGTTAAGGTGTCTTTAGTCAAATTAAAGACCTCATTTACAGATCAATTACTCTGGCCATTGTCTACTTTCATGTTATCACTTTACCAGTCAGGAGACAAACGACAATGTTTTTGTTATGAGGCGAAAAGTACTGCCGTGTCTTTGTGATACACATTCTATGCAGGTGTAACCCCGAGCCCCAACCCACACACAATACCCCCCGCGGTCATGCACGACTGGCCGGGCCGGTATGTGTGTGCACTCGGGCCCGTCCAGGTGGGAAGCCAAATAAATGCCTCAACACTGCAAGGGGGTTTCCAGTATACCTGAGGTGAGAGAAGTGTGCCACACCCTTGTGGAGTGGCGATTTTCAAGCAGTAGTCTGATCGGACTTTGGGAGGAGGGCTCGCACTGTGGAGGCCTAACCCTAACTCCACCTTAACTCTAATCGCTAGCCCTAACCCTAACCCTAAACATTTCCCTGACCTTAACTCCACGCACGCGCACTACCCTGCGAAGCAGAAATCTGGCGGGGCAGAAATTTGTGTTCACCCCAGGTGAGTAGAGTTACACTCCACCCCACTCTGGCCCTATTTGACCTCCGATTCAACTACGACCTTCCCACCGTTGCAGCATGTAAATGAGATGAAATTTAAGACGGTCTTTACACGTCAGAACACAACAGTTAACCTTGACTACCCCCCTGCATTGGAATGGGACATGACCAGCTAAATAAATAATAGAACTTTGGATATCGCCTGGGGACAAAACACGGCGGTGTCCATGACAGTGGCCTGCTGACCTTACCAGGGTCTGCGCAAACACTGTTCTGTTGAGTCGTGCGTCGGGGAGGAAATACCAGGACTTTCAGAATTAGACTTGTAACAACAGGTGACTGTGCTCTTTAGATTCACAGACCGGACTTTACTTTGCTTTTGTTGTCATCGTTAGCTTATACAAAGGGCAAGTAGAATACAAGGCGTGCTTGAAAGGTTCCGACTTGGATCACAAAGGTTGCCTCAGAACCAGGAACCGTACAAGCTGTTCTCGAGGTATGCGTCTTTAGAGTATATTCCTAAGCAATAGATGTATGTGTGGTCTGTTTCATAAGTCATATTTGTAAATATTGATATTACAACTCCCTTGCTTTTACCAGAGTGTTCGTGTTTCTGCCCATGTTTCATGTGGGCCCATAACATGTACACGTTAGGATCTTGAGTAAAAAAAATATTTTAAAAAGGCGCTACCCTTTGCCTGATCGACCAGGAACACAAACAGAACAAGTTGTAATAACTACTTGGCAGAGGGTCTGATTGGCAAAGTGTATAGATATAAATCAGACGAAATTCGGTGCACATGACAATACAACCGTCGGAGACGTACTGCAAACAGTCCTAGCACGGTACTGCAAACAGTCCTAGCACTGTACTGTCAACAGCCCAACCACGTTCACGGGTGGCAATGGCGGCACGGTGGCATTGTAGTAAGTGTTGTTGACTCAGACCCCGGAGGTACTGAGTTAAAATCCCTGACAGGTCCGGATGTAGTGTTCTTGGAAAAGGCATTCTACACAAATTCCTCGACTCAACTCAGGTGTCGGAGCATAGCTAGCTTCGGCTAAGGACGTCCCTCGGAAAAGACGTTAAATGGAAGTCCCGTGTTTAATGCTAGCTTCGTAGGCGACATTTGGCTGTAGGCCAGCTAGCATGGCGAGACTGAGAATCGGTGTTTGATAGCCAGGCGCTGGCCAAACAAATTAGTAAGACTAAGAATCGTTTATATTCCGCGTATAAATTTCGTAAAACTCGTGGGAATACTCAGGCACCCCTTAACAATGAATTGTTTAAAACAGCTTGATTCCCTTTCAATTACTTACCTATTTCCCTTAATGCCTCCCGGCACGTAGGGCAGCAATCTACATACCAAATGTTATGGCGTCAACCCCTTCTTTCGAAGTTATTTTCTTTCAAAGTTTGAAACGAAATCGGCTCCTGCAGTTCCAAAGCCGCTAGGGGGCCAAATCAACATGACTTATTATCCCCCCCCCCCCCCCCCCCCCCGAGAGCTATCTACCACTATAAAATCATGACCATAGCATGTCCAGAACACGACATTTATAAGCCGGAAGTTCCGCTGCAGTACCATAGAAAGCCGCCAGGGGGCCCAAATCTAATTATTTCGAGGCAAGAAAGCCTACCCACCTACCAAGTATGAAGACAATCCATCCTGGCATTTTCAAGTTATCGTGTTGACAGAAGGACACACGAACACTGTGTAAAACAGAACCTTCTCGGCGAAGGTAATTATGCAGATATACATTTTACAAGCGCAAGTATATTGATGAACTGAGCAAAGAAGTACAATATTTACTAAGCATTCTTACATCAACTATTCAGTCCTCATCTGTTCACATTGTGAAATGGCTGAAGTCTGTTCTGAATTTCATCACTCAGATGACACTCATTTGTCTTTTACCAACGGTCATCCACCCCCCCCCCCCCCAAAGACTACGGTCGGGTAACCGGAAACAAAACATAATTTTCCCAGGACTTAAGCTAATGGTTTCCATACAGTCTTGTCTACATTGTACTGTTGCTCATTTGGAAGAGTACGTGTTTGGCAAGAACATGCGGAGAATTCTTCTTAAATTTTCCTAATATACCCCATGTAGAGCCCAAGTAAAAATTTCTTATTAATTGTAGCATTTTTTTTACAATCATGCATAGTTTTCACCCAGCAAAACAAAAATGGTCATAACTTACCACAAATTCCCATATAGACCCCCCAGTCACAGCTCGCGTTATGCTCGCCCAATGAGACGACGCTTGACGTATTTTGAAGCAGTTCCTCTTTTCAGCAAAGATAAAAGGATCCATCAAGATTGCTGATGGTGAGAGAAATAGCCCCTTACGAAATATCAGGGTAGCCATCGCAATGTCAGTAATTTCAGCCATAAATCATTTGATTTTCAAGGGTCTCGGAGGGGATAAGTAACTTTGAAGTAATGATATTTATCGATATTCCCCTCTTTTCCAGTGACATATGCCACATGTTTGAATGTCGATGACATCCAGGTATCAAATACGATATAAAACAGTAACTCAAGCAACTGGATAGATTTTGAAAACACAGTGTATCTATTTACAATCAAATATACACATTAGCTCTTGTTTTGTATAATTAGCATCTCAATATGTCAATCATCAAATTCACTTATGCTATCTTGAAATACCAAACATAAATTTACAAAATTCGCATCATTGAGGTTCTCACAGGATGTCATCCATATAATCAAATCAACATGGCCTTATTATAGTACATAATGTTCTCATCAATTATTCAAATGAGGTCATTTGCATAATTGATCTTTATCGATATTCCTCTCTTTCTCAGTGATAGATGCCACATGTTTGAAAGTGCTTTCATGCAACGCAATGGATTCTACACATTTCATCAATTATGTAAATTAGCTCCTGTTTGGCATAATTAGCATCTTATTATGTCAATCATTAGATTCACTTTTAGAATTAGCTATCTTCATACCAATCATAACAGATAAAACCAGAGTCTTATCGCCTTATTAGTCATGCCAGCTGTTGACCTTTTGACCTAGATCCCGGGACACCATCTGTGAGTGTGAACCATGCATGCGCATATAATGGAGCAGTGCCAGAAGTTTTCCTCAATCATCATATAAAGTTGGTCATTATCAGCATAATGTGCATCTTATCATGTTAATCATCACCTATGGTACCTATATACTAAAAACAATGAAAATCCATCAATCCCTGCTTGAGTTATGCTCCTAAAAAGTTACAAACAGAAAGGCCCTCTGCAGCTCTAAGCAAGCCACTAGGGGGTCTAAATTTACACCACTTACTTCCCGTCCCAGAAGCTATCTACCACTTAAAAATCATGAACCTAGCGCCTCCAGAAAATGTGGCCTCAAACTTTGAAGCTCCGCTGCAGTACCTTAAATACCCGCTAGGAGGCCCATTATCGAACCTGACTTTCCTCTTGGACACCCCTACTTATCCACTAAATATCATGCACAACCGTCAACAGTTATGCTGTCCACATACAAACTCACACACATACAAAGCCCGCTGCAGTACTGTGGGAAAGCGCCAGATGAATTATTTTCGAACTTGACCTCCGTTCTCACAATCGGAGTGTTCGCGGTGGTTTTAAGTTCGCGTTTGAAACAATAGTAGTGCTACAGTCATAGGTGGCCAAAAAGTTTCGCGGTGGTTTTAACTTCGCGCTGAAAGTTCACCGCGAAAACCGCGAACATAAAACCACCGCGAACATTTCTGCATTTACAGTATCAGTTTGAACAGCATAACTCGAGCTGTGGATGGATCTTTATGATATTCAGCATGTGTGTAGGTGCCAGCAAAATAAAATGATAAGGTCGATCCTATAGCAGCTTCCCATGGTACTGCAGCAGAACTTTGGGTTTTGTGTACTTTTGATATCACGTGTTCTGGACATGTCGTGGGCATGATTTTTCCGTGGCAACTTGGGAAGATCTCAGTGGTGTGTTAGCATAATGTAACTTGGGTAAAGATCCTAGATGTGTATCCTTCAAGTTAGGGATATCTTAGAAGCTGTCTAGTGGGGACGTTGTGTTATGCTTTATCATGAAAAACCCACCGCAATTTTTTCTTATGTTGCATTATATTGGGTGAAGGGTTAACATTTCTAACGTGATTTCTCAGTGTCACTAGAAGGTGCCGGTGGCAGAGTTCGTACCCGTAACAAATTATTACTTGTGACTCGACTTTGTTTTCTCCCTAGAATGGCGGACCAAGAAAAGTTGTTGCCAGAGTGGAAAGCGTGGAGGCTGCAGAATGTGGTGTGGAATGAAGAGTGAGTCGGATTTTTCTTAAATATGTTTCTGAACCTCTAAATTAACTATACACACGTCAGAAACTTGATTTTGGTCGATCATATCTCCGAAAATACGCGGTATCAATGGGATTGTATCATATATCATTGGAAAATTTTGTTTAATGCCCTTTAAAATATTCCCGGAGTTCATTTGTTATGATCGCAAATTTATAAGTTAAGCAACTGGGCTACCTTTGTAAGTAGGTGACAAAAAATAGTGCCGAAATCGATGCTAAAATTGTTATAACATTTTCAGAATTAAATAGACAGTAAATATTGACTTGTACATTCCAAAGGATTCTGAAATCATCTAGGTAATCACTATAGGGTCCAATGACATTGGTCCAAAAGTAAGAGCAACAACTACTTTTTAATTTTTTTATTGCAACTTCAAAAACAAGACATAGTGATGCCGCACTCAAGCAAAACACGCTAATTCGAGCGGCATCGCTAAACAAGCAAAACATGTAACGAAGTATGAAACACTAACGGTACGTAAACTTTACAATAACCAAGGTGCGAAAGAAACAATAGTACATGTAACAAAAACAAGCATTAGCTTAATTATGAAAACGCTTAGTGTCTAATATATACAATTGGGTTGCAGATACAATTTGTACATCGAAATTAGAAGATAAACTTTTATTATTTCATTATTGAACTATTTATCCACTAGAGAACGAGAGCGACGGAAGCAGTTCGTATCTGGGTACAAACCTCCGACCAATTGTTCTGTGAGTCAGCTGAATATCCAGTTATACGGCCAGGTCGGTTCGGGGAAGTCCAGTTTCCTCAACACCATCAACTCCGTCTACAAAGGCCGCGTGTCAGCCCAGGCAATGACAGGCAATCAGTCGACAAGCCTCACGAAGAAGGTTTGTTCACATTTGTTTCATGACTTATCCTGTTTCAAAGTCTACAACTGAAACGCCCCCCTGCAGTTCCAAAGAAAACTACTAGAGGGCCCAAACCTCTGTCACCTCTTTCCGATTACAAGAGCTATTTACCAACGAACAATCTTGACGATAGCATGTCCAGAACACGAAATATCAAAACTGGAAGTTCCGATTCAGTACCATAGAAAGTCCTAGGCAGTCCTCTAATCATGTCGAGGTCTCACCAAGACCTACCCACATATCAAATGTGAAGACAATCAACCCAGGCATTGTCGAGTTATCTTGTATAAAGACACACACACACACGCGCATACGAACGCTGACGAAAACGTAACCTTATTTGCGAAGGTATAACGTGCAACATTTTGGTCCATTCAGATCTGCCTCGTCCGTGCACTGATCTCGAATATTAACTGTAATACTAATCTGAATGAGAGTGTAGAAGTCTAAACTGTCTACAATCTCACACGCGTATAGGCGCCTAGAACACTATCACGTGCTGGGCTAGAGGCATTGCCCCTTTTACATCAACGTCATCGGTTGTCCAAAACCTCATGCTTTAGTGTAATATCACTGTCACGTAATGTTAATGCTGACAACTACATGTAAAACCGTATGCAATATGTCACTGTGCTCATCAACAATCTGGTTGACAATGCCGAAAGTTGAATCTAATTACCAACTATCCCGTCAGTACCGTCCCTATGAGGTGCGGACACAACAAGACGGCGAGGCCCTGTGCTTTCGTCTGTGTGACACCATGGGGCTGGAGGAAGCCAACACCGGACTGCACCTGGACGATGTGTCCTACCTGCTAGACGGCAACGTACCTGACGGGTATCAAGTAAGTATTTCGTGGGATCGTGTGGCGTAACGGCAGGGTGTTCGGCCCAGAACCAAGCGGTCCCGGGTTCGAATCCCCCTGACGCCACCGATGTTGTGCCTTTGGGAAAGGCACTTAACACAACTTTTCTCACTCCACCCAGGTGTAGAAATAGATATATTGTTCTATGTACATAGCACTGATAAAATCAGTCTGAAAAAAATTGAGTGCAGTGCCACGTCGTCCTTGTCTGTCAAAGAGCGAAGTAAAAAAAAACAAGTAGTTTATAGAGTTGGCTGTTCATCTTTTAGTTAAAAACAAACATTGGAAAACGCTACTCTCATTTGTTGCATTAGTTAACCACCCAAGGAACATTGCATCAAACTGATTCATCTAACAAACAAATAGAGCGCCTGCACCAAATGGCAGTTACTCAAGCAACTGGATATGATTTTGGAAACGGTCAGACGTTTCAAGTAGAATCCACTACTTTTGGTAATGACAATGAGTAAGATCTATAATTCAGCAAGTTTTTAACCATGAACCATGAATTGATATGCAAATAAAGTGAAGACAATTTTAGATAGTCCAATAGGATACAAAAATAAGTTATGGAAGCAGGCCTGCAGAAGTAAAGGTAGGTCAAGACAAAGTTGAGGAGTACAGGCGCTAATGCTGGTTCGCGGGTAGGACTGAGTGGGAAAAGTGTGATAACTACATTGACATGCGACAGCCAGCAAAAATATTCAGTCTCTGGTGAAAAAATTAGATAACCCCCCCATCTATCCCATTTTTTTCACCAGAAGGAGATTCAATAACATTATTTTGTACTTATATCTAGCTACTATTCTACCGTGTAAGAGTGTGTTGGCTTTATTTCATTCGACGTTTGGATTGTCATGTTAATCCATTGGTTGTTGGTTTCTTCCCCTGCCCCCAAACACCCACACCCACACAAACAGTTCAATGCGGACGTTAGAATCACTCCGGCCACCACTGGCTTCAAGAGCACGACCAGTTTGAAGGACCGTCCTCACTGTGTTGTGCTGGTTATGGACGCCAAAAACATCAGCGTCATGCCGGAGGACACCGTCGACAAGCTTAAAGCCATCTACAGGAAGGCACTGGATCGGGGTAAGATCACCCTCCTCCAGCAGGGCTGAATCGCTCGGCAACTAAGCCTCCCAGCAACCATGCTCACTTACCATCATTTCTGCCTTCGTTCTGTATATATTATGACCCACTCACCTCTGACACTCATCTTGCAAAATTAGCCTCCTTCTCAGACTTCTAGGAGCGCCATCGTATGTTTTTGGGGAGCACTGACATACGAAGTTCGCAATTTTCAACATGGGACAGGCTCTCTAAATGCCAGGGGAGACAATTTTTAGCCTCCTTTGAAGGCTTTTTGGCCGGCTCCAGAAATTCTGAAAGTCCACGCGGAAAGTCTGCGAAGATGGCTAGTTAGTCTGCATCGTTAGAGTTGAGGGTTAAAATTTAAGTGGGAAATGGCTTGTCTTGAACATGGTTCACAGCACGTGTTCGCCGTGTTAATCGATGTTCTGTTTTTTGGGGTTTTTTTTCCAGAAATACCCACGGTGATCTTGCTGACTAAGATAGACAAAGCGTGTGAACACATTGCCGATGATCTCTCCCTGGTGTTCCGCAGCAAGTTTATCCTAGAGAAGGTGGGTTAAGTCATTTTTTAAACAACTCCAATGGTCCCTTAGCCATGGTCTTTATTCCAACTTCACATGCTGGTACAAAGTGGGTTAAGTCATTGCCTCCGTGTACTGATGCTTTCTTTCAGAATACGGACGGACAAACAGACAGACCAAAACCAATACCTCCCCGTGAATTAGGAGCCTCTTCCATTGACCCCATGCCCTGTCATGTCCGGTACTTCGAATTCCTGGACTCCCGCAAGTTTTACCTTTGCGCTGACACTCCCTTCCTGCCATTCTACTGACAGTGTATTCGAATAAATACGGATATACAACATAACCAGAATACACTGTCATTGGAGTGGCAGGAAATGAGTGCCACCGCAAAGGTCAGACTTGCGGGAGTGACAAGAAGTAATAAGACATGGCAGGGCAAGAGATCAATGGAAGAGGTTACTAAAACACGGGGAGGTATTTTTTTGGTCTCTCTGTTTGTCCATGTTTTTGCTGTTAACGTTATATATATATTCCATATGATGCTTCCATATTGAATAATACTTTCCACCCCATCGATTACGCGGCTTTCGCCACATCAATATGTTGTAAATGATGCACAATATATGTAGCTTTATGAATATCTATCAACGTTGTCTTTATCCATACACCCCAGGTGGAAGAGGTGAGTGGGAAGTTCGGCCCGTCGGAGACGCACATCTTCCCCGTACAGAACTACTCACGGCAGTCCGCCCTGGAGAACAGGATCGACATACTGGCCTTGGAGGCCATGGCACAGATCCTGGGCTTCGCAGACGACTACCTGCAAAACCACCTCACCAAACCCGTTCTGTAGCTTAATGCCACCGCACGTAAATAACATTAGTGCGCTCAGCAATTTTCGTCTGATTTTGAAAAAAAACAAACATTGTATGAAGTATGAAGATAAAGTATATCTTGTTTTCGCCTTGATTTTACTTGTAGAAATGCCACTTGTTAGGTAGCCATGACTACAGTTGTAGAAGTGAAACTAGTTCGGTAGTTGTAAAAGTGGCACCAATATGTGGTAGGCATGACTATAGTTGTAGAAGTGAAACTAGTTCGATAGTTGTAAAAGTGGCACCAATATGTGGTAGGCATGACTATAGTTGTAGAAGTGAAACTAGTTCGATAGTTGTAAAAGTGGCACCAATATGTGGTAGGCATGACTATAGTTGTACAAGTGAAACTAGTTCGATAGTTGTAAAAGTGGCACCAATGTGGTAGCCATGAGTGTAGTTGTCAACTTGGTCACCGGTCTACCACACTAGTGTCACTTGGTGCACTTCTTGAATACAGGAATAAAAGACTTGTTGGCTGTGATACCATGTAACTTTTGTCACTTCAATTCTTGTTACAACGTTTATGATGTCTATTTTTGATTTAGCCATCTTGTTTCTTCCCCCTCTCGCATTAAATTCGGAGTCTGCAGAGGATGTCATCCATGAAACGTGGCTAAGTTTGTATCCCCCTCGTCCCGGTTCATCAATGGTGTTGACTTCCTTATCCAGACGGCCTCCTTAAACCAACGGATATACGTCTGTTATCCTCTCTGTCTATTAGCTTGGCCCCCTCCCAGTGATGAACCGGGACGAGGGGGGATACAAACTTAGCCACGTTTGGTACAGTATTCTCACCGCAAAAGCACCACCTACTCCGGCTACTTATAGCGGTGAGAAGCAGTACTCCAGTCAGAAGCTCTGAAGAAGGTGTCTGATAGACACCGAAACGTCAGCAGGTGAGAATTACCGGTTGTGTAAAAAGAATCTCTAATATCCTATGTTCTATTATTTTCGGATGAAATCTGTAATCTCCAAGCAGAAGCTGGGGTGGCCTGGTTTTCTGACAATCTGACTAAAATTGGGATAGAGAACTGTTACTACAGCCGGCAAGCCAGAAAACTTTACAATCACCGTTGTACGTGTTTGCGATAAGTGACTCTTACTAGTAAGAGCTTTGTTATGAAGACTGTTTTTCCCGCAGTATGCCGTTGCTACGTACTTTCATCTTCAAGTATACGTGCGTCACCAACGTAGCTAGCAGGCTCCCCGTGCCCTTCCTCGTGATACGAGTGGGCTCTCAAAACTACATCTGACTCCAATAGAGAAGAACGTGTGAGCTAATTGTTCTTTGATTGCTGCGTGCGCTGATTACGTACGCATATGTCAAGGCGATTGACTTTTAGATAATGAATCTACATGTACTACCATCAACAATCGCTAACAAATGAAATTATGAATATCTGTGAGGTTATCATAACAAATTCATAAAAGTACCAGAAAACATTATCTTCTGTTTGTTTTTATGTACATCATTGCTCTGAAGAAACGTTTTGAAATAAAACGTCAAACTCCTTTTTCATGATAATAAAATTGCTAACCTATAACAGATAAACTTCTCTCAAGTTCAAACAATCAATGACTTCTTTTGCGTTTCGAACGATTTCGTTGTTTTTTGTAAGAGTTTCTTTTGACTTAAAGCTATTGTTTTTTGTGCAACAATTTGCAAGAATATATATATGTATAGTATATTATTTTGGTTTTGTATCATTTAGCAGCTGCTTTGTACGTATGGCCTAATTTTTGTTTGTTTTTTGGAAACAGGTTGTTATCCACTGCGTGTCTACTGTGTCCAGGGCACGGTATTGGAACGCGTGGCATGTCAGGACCTTTGGGTTCTGGGCCAAACACCCAAACCTTATGCCAAATCTAGGTACAAGGATTAAGTCTAGATATAAAAAAATTGAAGGACTGTTACCTGAAGAAACCTTAAGTTTAGACATCTGGATCAAGGAATTCTTAAAGGAAACATTTCAAAAACACACACATGCATTTCTTCAAAAATACTTGTGTTTTATTGATGATAAAACTCAATACTACACAAACAATGCAACATGGAATGGCTGTGAAGAAGGGTTTGAGATATCCAGAGCAACAAAATCTACAAAAAAAGCCTCCAACCTGTAATTCCTTTGACCAAGTTCATCGGAATCCTAAATTTTAATTCTTACATCTTTGTGTATTCATAATAAATGACTACATTGAACACAATGCTTTGATGTAGTCATATATGTATACCAATAGTGATACAGAGATGGGGGTGTAACAAGAGATTCTCAACACCACAAAATGCTATCCCCCACCCCTAATTCGGATCCTGTATCTCTTTTGCAGGTATCTCACTGAAGCTGCGACCAAGTAACTTGACCAAGCGCTCAACAAATTTATCGATAAGGCCACACCATTTTAATTTCTTGGTTAACAAAATTTGTCAAAAAATGCTAGATTGGAAAACAGAATCGAAGAGGAAAGTTTGTACTTTGGTGCACACAATTTCAGGGAGTGAACAGGGTCAGGTGCAAGTTTTCACCCCAGCCTTCTGTTTTCATGATTTTTTTTTGGCTAAATTTTTTAAAAAAATCCGTTAACCAAGAAATTAAATTGGTGTGGCCTTATCGATAAATCTTTTTACGCTTTGACTGTTTTGTTTTTTAAGTCATACTTCTGCACCATATTCTAATCATAAAGTCAAGGGTAACACAAATCCAATTAATGTCACAGCGAGGACGCCAACGTGCCACAATCCAGTGAAATACCCGCTTTAAACATTCACAATCCATGGGACGAAACAATGTTAAGTGTTTACTGGTCTAGCCTGGAGTCCAGCCTTGCTAGCTTTGGCCAAAGGCTGGATTCCAGGCTATACTAGTCTGGGGGCAAATGTTCTGGTATACAGGGCTAATCACTGCTATAATATTTATAACATCTATGTTCGATGATGCATCGAAATGTATGTGTACATGTAAACAAAGGGTTGGTTCTTCACATTATCTACATTGTGCATTTGGGCAATACTGTTCAATAAATAAATCTTTACAAAAGCAATGAATCAAAGGTGGAGCTGGTATGGCGTTCTTCAACAGAAAAGTATCTAGTGGAACAAATTTCACCACTTGGTGCAGAAAGCTATAATATTTCTACTTGTTGGGACTATAGACTGGAATGTTGTGCTACGTCATTTAAAAGTTTGTCGCTGAAGCCAGCGTCAAACTGTCTGCAAACTTTAGCTGAATTTCTTGATCGACAGAAGGGCGGCAAATTTTGAAAGAGAGCTGAGAATATCATTCGCATCAAAATCTGCTCTATCACATTGGATGAGGCTCAGTAATCTCTAACAAAACACGAACTTGAACCACACAAACTGGTTTCGCCACAGGAAGGATTTCGCTCGCAAACAGTCCTAAATCGGTCAGATTGTAATCGAACACCCGCTTCCTCTGGGTTCGGAGAACACCGTGCGAACATGTTCTATTTTTTTCCGCAATGACATAGATATATAGTTTGAGCAAAATCTGTAGTGCAATTTGTCTATTGTGCAGTCATAGAACACCGTCCGCATTGCCGCCAAAATTGTCATTTAGAGATTGTAGGCTCATGGGATGAGCTACTTTCCTGCTTTTTGACGCCGGCTTTATCATGGTACAACATAACCTAACTTGCTTCATGAAATTTTCAACTCAGAAGTATACCCTCCAATTTCAAACACAAAAATAAATCATCTGTTGTATAATACCACAGTCATACCAAACTTATATCTGTGGGTATATATTTAAACAAATCACAGACCCAAGCCTTTAACAGCCATGGTTCGAAACAATATACTACAAACACTAAATACCAAATCCTTGAAGTACTAATCAACATCAATCGGTTCCTTTGGTAGATGGCTACATGTCTGAATCTCAGATTTAACATGTACATTTTTAGAGGATTTTCTTGAGTGAAACATGCTATGTTTCAGCTTGTGTTGAATGGCTGTACTCGAACAATGCCGTATATACAAATAACGTCAAATCCTTACAACCATGTCTGTGCTTCATGGCAGCAGTGAGGCTGTTATATAAGAATGAAAATTCATCTCAGGAAATTGCATTATGGAGCAATTAAAATGTTACCCAACTAAAAAAGACTGGACTAGCCAGAATTTTTGACTGAATTGCTGTCCTTGTCAGTTAAATGACCCAATCATTCTGAATACAAGACTCAATGCAAGCGTAACGCCAGAAAATGAGTTACAATTTTGACTTCCAATAAACTTTAACCTTTGACCCATCGCTGACATCACACATGCATTTAGTCCCATGTCTTGAGAGATTGGGTCAGATAGGTGAAGAGGACTGAACAATAGACCTCTTGCCAATTACGGCAGCCATTTTGAATTTCCCGGGTCAGCTCGGGGTCATGCACCAAAGTGAGGCTCAGGTTGGTGTGAGCCTGTAATAAGCCCTTAGTGCAATATAGGTATAATGCCATCTTTGGTGGCACATTTTGCCCCTCAGTCAAAAATTCTGGAGAGTCTAACTTTTTGAGTTCGCTAACAGTTTGATTTCTCCACAAGGCTGTCATATACTTTGCATGGAACAGTGGTGTTTTTTCACAGCCTCTTCTGTGAACCCAAGAGAAGTCATTTTCCTTTTCATTCTGCCTCCCATAATTACATAAAGGCTGTTTTTGATACATGTTGTTTCATTGACACTTTGACCATAAGAACAAAAATTCCAGAAAATTAGATTTAACAGAATGAAACAATCTAATTTAGCACTTTCCAGGAAAAGTTTCATCCTTCCGTCAGACTTAGCAGGTGGAGATAGATGTCAAACAAAGATGAAAACTGGGAAGTACCTTTACAGCTTGGTATGTGTAGATTTATATTATGGTGGCAATTCATTAGGCCTAGGAAAAAATGCTGTGTTTCCGGTTATCCGACCAACTAAAAAATCAATCTGCCTATCCTAGCCTTTTTTCCGTCGACCACTGGACAGGTATGGGACATCATATTTTTGATCTGACATCTGAGCGATGAAAATTCATAATAGAATCCAAGTAGTCATACAAATTTTCTTACAGACTTCCTGTATTTTATAATCTCTGAACAGATTAAGACTTCGAACAGTTGATGTCGGAATGTGAAGTGAACATTGTACTTCTTGGTTCATTTTATCAAATTATACTTGTGCCTGTACAGCATATACCTGTAGAATTACATCATGTTGAAATGAAAATACCAGTGTCCTGTGCATTCAAGTTTTAAGTTGTTAAATCATATTTGTTGGATCTAGTTGGGCGAAAACTGAAAAGAAAAAAGCGAATCCCTACCTACCGACCCTAATCTTTTCAGGACCCTAACCAGAAACACAACATTTTTTTCCTCAGGCCTTATTGACCTCTAGCCCTGATAACCTTGCTGGTACCCCTGGTTAAAACCACCATATCCCTGGGGTGGGGGAGGCTGCTGCGCGGGAGGGCGGGGGTAGGGCTGGAACCTTTGCTGCCCCTGTCCCTGGGGACCAGGAGCTTGAGGAAAGTTGCCATATTGATTCTGCGGTGGGCCCTGTTGTCCATAGTTCTGTTGAGGAGGGGTCCCGTACCCAGGCTGTCCTTGCTGGTTATAACCAGGTGCCTGACTCTGGTTTGGGTACTGTTGTTGTTGTGGTGGTTGCGATGGCGTCTGCTGTGGGTAGTTCGGCTGTTGCTGGCCATATGGCTGTTGTCCTAGACACACGGAAAGGAACACAAAAAAACAGGCACTTAGTACAGCCTGAAGTGGGCTACTAAATATGCAAACAACCCCCACACCACCTGTGTGGTACCTTTCCACCAATCACACTGCACAAAAAAAAGGGCGGCAAACAGAAAGAAAAACAATGTGAAGAAAAGCCTGTGTCTCACACTAACAGAGGGTCAAAAAGTCACAAAAGACAGGCACACCATATTCATTAGAACTGAAATGAACAAACAAAAGTCACATTTAGTGAAGAAAGTATATATACATCAGAACTTGCCCAAGGCAAGGTAGGTGGGAGGGTCAAAGTTCATGAATTCCTGAAACAAGAATGTTTTATGAAATGTACACTTGAGGCTCTTTGTTCTCTTCTTCGACTTTGTACGGATTCCTGTTGTCAAAATCTCAACACGACGAAGCGTAAGCCTGGAAACGAACATGACTGAAATGGAAAAACGTTTCTGTTCCAAGCTACATTGCAACGTGGCAGGTCAGTCAAGACCTTCCACGTGCTAATAATGAATGTTGATCAATTTTGAAAGCTGTCCATCATAATCAAAAGTCTGTGTCAAAAATTATAAGAACAAAGTTTCCATATTGCTACAGAATGATACATAAAAAATTTGTAATAGAAACATTGAAAATTTGTAATAGAAATAGAAGTGTCAAAAAATTCTTTTCTATGTTGTTGAGCAATAATTATCATTTTCATATTCACGTTACATGATGGACAGCTCGTATCAAAATTCTGGTGCGGAAACAAATCTCTCCATGGCATCAATTAGACAGGGTTGACCGTACAGCATGAAAATTGCCATTCGTTCCAAAAGTAATCCCTCCGTTACTATTCAAGCGTTACATAAGACGCCCAGGCAATAGGCAGTTCTTTCCTTTTGATTCGCTTCAGTGGTAAGATCCATGCTGTAAATGTCAAGGCGTTTCTTGTAGAAACCTTTAGCGTTCAAGCTGACTTGTCCTCCCAACACCTGTCCTATGGGCCATGCTATCAGTATCAGGCAGACCAGACTATTACATGCATCGCCACTTTAACGATTTAGGAGCATACCGTTGGGACTTTGTCTCCATTCTCGGGCCACTAAAATCAAATTTGTATTTTTCGTAGCAGGTTTCGTACTTGTATGAAATATTTGGTGCCAGATGCCATGCATTTATCCCCATGGTTTTAATCAATATCTGGCCAGTAGGCTTTTTTGTGTGTCAGTTTCAAATTGTGGCTGATTTTTTGTATGATTGAAGAAATATCACCAAGCTACGTTTACAGTTTCTACAATTGTGTGGTTGAAAGGATATGTCCATAATAGGACTTTTTATTTTTCCAGAACATAATCTTCTTATTGGTCTGACCTGGGGTAGGTCACAGCTGTAAAAATACACCACACAATTACACAGAGAGTAGCTGGTGACCTTCACAGGAATTATAGCCTTTTGCAGATAGCCTTTCGTACCATGCACCTGGGACTGAAAATCAATCAGTCCAACTTAGCTTTGATTTAGAGGTATGCTACGGTCAAATTTTCACCGGTGCCCGTAGGGGGTGTATCCCTGGCTGGGCTCTGAAGCCATAAATTTGTCAAGGTTGACTTCCAGGTACAGATATTTTTCACAATTAGCTAAGGCGTCTATTTTTTGCCGGGTCCCAGGTTGATTTTAACTTCGAGATGGGTTTAAATCCCTGTCCATACAACACAGGCTAAAATGGCACACCAATTTTTCAAGGACAGCCTAAGAAGAAACAATTTGTTTGACGCAAACTCTATGTGTGAACCAGGACTGGAAAACTAACTTCAGAAAAGAAGGAAGGGTTTAAGATTCCTCAAGAAAGAGGGAAAGGACTTAAGAAGAATTCTTATAGTTAAAGCTCAGTCCTAGGTCTGTAGCATGCAGACTTTTGACAGGTGAATATAAAAGGCAAATTCAAAGTTTAAAATAAAAAGTATTTTTATGCTTGGTCAGCACTAAAATAATTAGGTAAAATATTGCAGTTATCTACCCTAATTATAAAGGTTAGAGACATGCCACATAATGATTAGTGTTACACAAATTAATTCTTTTACCACTCTAAGTTTCCAAAGGGAGCAAGGGAGTTTCAAAATTGACAGTTCAAATTATACTGTAATTGAGGGACACTGCAAATTGATGTTAGTTTTTCAAACATTACATTAAATTTTCAAGCTTTCTGAGTTTTTAAAACTTTTTTTGTAGAACTGAACATTTAAAATATTCTGCCTGCAGTAGCATTATTCTTTAAACAGTTTGGGCTATATGTGCATTATTTTGCAAACCAATTCAAAAATCTGATACATTTGGTAAAGTTGGACTAGCTGACTGTTATTAAAAGTTAGGTGAACCATCTAAGGTGTCTTATAATCATGTGATAGAAGGCAGGCAGTGTGCCCCTGAGAGCGTGCATGGTCAATCAGAAGGTAGCAAGTCTCCTGTAAAGCCCCCGTCACACCTTTAGGGCCTTCCCATGACTTTGCCCCAGACCTCTGCTCAACCAAGGTTGGTGCTGGTTCGGAAGTAGCCTGGAAGCCATCTTAACTTAGATCATCTTAATGCTTTACACCCCTGATTCTATCAAATGACTTTACTTGAATTTTTCAAAATTTACAGTTGGCTGGCGCAGACAGTTTTTAGAGACTAGTACATAACCTTGCTGAACCACAGATGACCTTGCTCATGACTAACTCCCAACCATGGTCTGGAGAAGGTCGGGAGGCCATGGTCAGCTATGTGTAACAGGCTGAACTCCCAACCGTGGTCTGGAGAAGGTCGGGAGGCCATAGTCGGCTATGTGTGACAGGCTCAACTCCCAACCGTGGTTTCGAGAAGGTCGGGAGGCCATGGTCGGCTATGTGTGACAGGCTCAACTCCCAACCGTGGTCTGGAAAAGGTCGGGAGGCCATGGTCGGCTATGTGTGACAGAGGCTTCAAGCATTGTGCACTGCAAGCAAGACCGGCAGTGAGACACATACCACCATCGTGATAATACTGTCCCATGTCCTGTTGGTTATTGAATTGTGGCTGGTCCTGAGGACTACTGTAATAGTCCGGCTGGTTGGGCCCTGGCACGGGCCCGTACTGATCATACGAGTCATAACCTGTCACCAAAAACAAAAGTGAACACATTTAGTACTTCTTCTTCGTCATCCTTTCGTGAGTACCAGGCTTTTAGCTAAGATTCATACAACATGTAGAAAGGGCATCCAAAACTTGTGGGGACCAGACTTCCCAAAATTGGCTTTAGGGATTAACAATTACTCACTAGTTTTGAATGTCAATTTTCATGCTGTCCCAGTCTATGGTACAGTATGAGGAAAAAACAACAGTTGCACTGTGTATGAGGGGCGTGGAATTACCAGGGAAACAGGGGGTCCTCTGGCTGTCCCCTGAAAAAGGAGGGCATCTACATGGAATTTCTTTGTTTTCTTAGTGTAGGGCGTCCAAAAGACGCCCTGACGCCCTGCTAGCTAATAGCCTGATGTTTACCTATCACATACCACACACACTGAAAATCCACGCTTTGTACCATAAAACCGCCAAGCTCAGTTACATTTGCTTAGCAACCTGTTATCGTTTGAGATGTGAAAAAAAATCACAGTAGATCATCAAATGAAGCTTATTGGATACGATTCGAAGACCAGGCAGAAACAGGGAAAAACTCAAGCGTGAAAGAATTGAAATCAAAAGTTAAGTATGGTACAAGAAGACGGCAGAATGCAAAGAAGTGTGAAAGGTGCTTGCTACAGTTAAAGGGTAACCACTGCTGAGGGGTTCCAATACATGTTAGCTGTGACACAATGCAGGGCTCGAAATACGCTTTTCTGAGTACCTTCACTGATGCAGGTAACAATGATTTATCAAATATTAACTTGACTTTACCAAACAAATTCTACCGTTGCCATTGCACTGTTCATTTTCTTAAAGTTTGCATTTCAGTTCATAAACAATGTTCAAGGTAGGCCTGGGAAATTTGCTACATACACGTACTACATTGTACATTAAACTGGTGAAGGTGGTATTTCGAGCCCTGCTTTATGATCATGGAGACATTTCCAAAGAACAGTAAGTTACTGTAATACAGCCAAAGTGCCCAAGAAGACCACTCATACAATCTGGTCTATGTGGATAGGTGGTCACTCATAATACTAATAATAGACAGGTTTCATGCCTGTGTCAACGAGGATAAAAATATATCTACGGAACAGCCAAAAAGTGGTCATGTTGTTCAGGCGTTCCCTTATGTAGAAGTGGTCACTTGCACAAGTTTGACTGTACAGGATTTTCGGCATGTTCAATTTGAGGGTCCAAATTTTAGATCAAAGATGTAAGATGTGTACTTTTCCCTCAGAAGTGACGTAAAGCCTGAAAAAGGTCAAAGGCCATTTATGCAGGTACAATTCTGGGCTGTTCCAACAATTTTCCATGCGGAGAGGACAAAAAGGATTCCTATCTTCAACAGGAACAATTTCATTTCTGTCAGTAAGGTCTTCTTGAGAAATAGATTATCTCGATTTTCATTCTATTCTTCTTTTATTCCATGGTAATTGTTGGAACTGTCCTTGGATAGGTGAAAAGGAAGGGGTCCTACATCTGAAAAACATCCTCCAAAATCAATCATAGAAACACAACAAGAGGGGACCAAGAAACAGAACATAATCAGTATGCGCATAAATTTAAAGCAATCATGCATTTTCCACCAACCAGGCTTCAAAAATAACATTGATCTGGATTCAAATGGGTACACTTGTACAAGTTGCGCATAACAATTATAAACAATGCATTTGTTTCCAAAATCAATCAAAAATCTAAAAGGAAGATTCGGATGAGCACACATAAAACTAAAATAATATTACTAAATCTACTGTTACAAGAATGGCAATGTCAAAATAAAGCAAAAACACATCTATCCTTCACAGCCTTGAAATACATAGAAGTAGTATAGGAAATAATGCTGACAACAAGATATAAATGAAATACAATGGAAATTCTATTCTAATCCCTTGCAAAGGTGTACAAATGTACTCCCTTTGAAAAAAAACAGTGCCCTTCTAATAATAAGATAACTGCTTTAAATTTACTTTTTTTAGATATTTGAGCAGGCATTCAAACATGTGACATCTTTGCTTTTGGAGAATTATTGTATTTACAAACATAAGTCTCAACCAAGAGAAGAATTATGTATTCTAAGTGTACAGTTAATAAAATATTTTGATCATGATGAATGAAACTCTAGTGCCAAAACTCCAAGACATTCTATTTAATCAATCTTTTCCCATAACGTTATTGATTTTAATTTAAAATATGACTTGTGTGCGAATATAGCCCCAAGCCTCTCTTTGCTACATTTATCTTCAATTAGCGTTACAAGTAAAAGTATGGCTTTGTAGACTCACATATTTTTTAGATAGTAAGATGAATGAGCCCAATTTGTAATTTTCAATTTGGTTTTATTAATGACTGTTATGAGTTTTGACATTTAGTGGCTTACCCGGGTTCAATGCCTTTTTGTGATACTGATAACACTGGTTCAGTCTATTTATCTTCATTTAGCACTTAAACAACTGAAAGTATGGATTTGTATAGAGACTCAAATCTTGCACTTCAAGACAGTTAGATGAATGCGTCCAATTTGTCACTTTCAATTGGTAGTTCAATGACTTTTATAAGTTTGACTTTAATGGTTTAAGTTAACTTTAACAGGTAAAAGTTCCATGCCTTTCTGTGATACTTTCTGAAAACATGTTCAATCTATTATCTTCATTTAGCACTACAACTAAAAGTATGGATTTGTATAGAGACTCAAATCTTGCGCTTCAAGACAGTTGGATGAATATGAGCCCAATTTGTTATTGGTAGTTCAAGGACTGTTTTGAGTTTTGATTTTAATGGTTTTAACTTTGACCAGTTAAAGTTCAATGCCTTTCTGTGATACTTTCCGAAAACATGTTCAGTCTATTCATCTTCATTTGGCATTACAACTAAAAATATGGATTTGTAGACTCAAAGAGTTGGATGAATGAGCCCAATTTGTTACTGGTATTTCAAGGATTGTTTTGAGTTTTGATTTTAGTGGTTTAACTTTAACCAGTAAATGTTCAATGCCTTTCTCATTCTGTGATACTTTCCAAAAACATGCTCAGTCTATTCATCTTCATCTAGCATTACAGCTAAAGTATGGATTTGTAGACTAAAATCTTTCACTTCAAGACAGTTGGATGAATGAGGCCAATTTGTTACTTGTAGTTCAGGGACTGTTATGAGTTTATGGTTTACCCAGGAAAAGTTCAGTGCCTTTTTGTGTTACTAAATTCCGAAAACAAGTTGTTCAGTTGATCTATCCTCATTTTGCATTACGCCTAAAAGTATGGATTTGTAGACTCAAATCTTGCGCTTCAAGACAGCCCAATTTGTTACTGTTAGTTCAATGACAGTCACTGTAGTTTTGACTTTAGTGCACGTGGCTTACCCAGGAAAAGTTCAATCCCTTTTTGCTTTACTTTCCGAAAAGTTGTTCAGTTTATCTAATCTTCATTTAGCATTACAACTAAAAGTATGGCTTTGTAGACTCAAATCTTGCACTGTAAGTCTGTTACTCAAATAATTTGTTTGGTGGTTCAATAAGTTTTGACTATAGTGGTTTAACCAGTAAAAGTTCAATAAATTTCTGTAAGACTTGCTGAAAACAAGTTGTTCAGTCTATTTATCTTAATCATACATTAAAACTAAAAGTATGGGTAGGTACACTTAAATTTTGCACAACAGGACTGTTATAATTAGCTAAATGGTTCCAATTTGTTACATTGGTAGTTCACTCACCGAGTTTTGACTAATAGAATGGTGAAACATGTGTTTGTAACCGGTAAAAAAACTTTCTGTGGTATTCCAAAAACATTCTCCATGAACTAAGAAATAATAAGTCCCACAGATACTTAGATTAGTTAGAATTTATATGATCATTTTTGAATGTGTAATAGCTGCAAACAATGCTGACTATTTTACATAATGACTCATAAAACAAATCACTTATAATCACTTATAATTGCAAGTTTATTGGATACTCATTAAATGAGTATCCAATAAACTTGCAATTATAAGTGATTTGTTTTCGTTTCTAAAATATTCTGAAATGGAAAATAATCACTTTGTTCTGTTACCGAGTAATAGCTGTCAAAGAAACTGCCTGTATTATTGTAATGCATTCAGAGTCAATTGAGCTTGCCAATTAAACATAATTTGTGTTTGTTTTCAAAACATTAATAATTCTGATTCATTTAATCATAAAAACTTATCATTTACAAATGTAGTTAATAATCACTTTTATTAGATGGTAATAGCTGTCAAAGAAGCTGCCTGTATTTTGTAATGTATTCAGAGAGTCAATTGAGCTTGCCAATTATAGATAATTTGTTTTTGTTTCCAAAAACATTTTGATTCATTTGACTATAGAAACTAATATCATTTAGTTAAAAATCACTTAATTTGTTCTGTGATAGCTGTCAAAGAAACTGCCTGTATTACATTGTACATAATGCGTTCAGAGAGTCAATTTAACTTGCCTGATATAGAAATTTAAGCTAATGATCACTTTTGTTGTGTAATAGCTGTCAAAGAAACTGCATGTATTATGCAATGTGATCAGTGAGTCAACTTAACTTGCCAATTATAGAGAATTTGTTTTTGTTTCTAAAACATTCTGAAATAGGAAGTTAAGCTAATAACCAATGTTTCTGACAAGTGTCTTTATTTTCAGTTATCATGTACATGTATAGTTATTATCATATTAAGTAAACAACACATTAAAACATGATGAAGATTACTTATCTGTTGATTTAGATATTATGTTTGTATAAACGTCAGACAGGGGGGGTACCTTGCTGCTGGGGGGGCCTTTGGTACTGTGGTGGCATCTGTCGCTGTCCCATCATGCCGTTGGGTTGGCTGCTGGGGGGCGGCTGATTACCCATCATGCTCTGCTGGCTCATGGGAGGTTGCTGGGAGTTATACCCCCCGCCCTGGGGGGGACCGGACTGTACCATGTTGTACTGTGACGTGGGGGGTTGCTGCTGGGCTTGCGACTGTGGCATTCCTTGTGGAGGCATTCCTACATGCAAACAATCGAAAACAAAAACAGCTGTTGCTGCATCCTTCGACCATTATTGTCTATCAGATAAGCTCAGTCAGCTGCAGCACCAATTAAATTTGTTGGTTCTCTGAGGTCCCATGTTTGAGGAAAGTCACACCTTGAGAACATTAAAGAACCCACCACAATTATCGATAAGACCGTCCCAGTGTGAGTGAATCAAACGAATCAGTCTAGTCACACAGAGTTTGAGTCTTACAAAACTGGTATTATTAGTTTGCTGAGTATCTAATACTAGCTCAGGTAAGACCAAGATATGGTAAAGCTTTAAGTACCAGAGCACCCAGGATTGGGGTTTCCAAAAATTTTTTTTCCCCTAAAGCTACTATAAATAGTATAATGGTAGAGTGAACTCATTGTAGGGGCATCGCTTAAAACAACGCTTACAGCTAAATAGCAAAGGCTAGGTGTGACAGTGTAATTTAACCACTGCTGCTGTCGTGCCTCGTGCCTGCGAAGCTGGTGTGTTACACCAAAGGGCAGATATACTGGCAGATATACGGAGTCGTTTTTCCGGTTATGCATTAAAAAACAATGTATGGCTTAAAGCAAGGAGGTTCTATATAAAACCTCCTTGCTTAAAGCAACTTGTATGCCTTTGAACTGGTAACCAGGTACAATCATTCTTGCAAATCTTGATAATCTGTCTAAAGGAGCCAGTCTGTCTACATGTATGTGTGGGAGGATGGAAGTTGGCCAAAACCTATACGCACACGGCTAGTGCTGCATACCTAAACCCGTGTTCAGGTTCAGGTCCGGATTCAGATCCAGAGTTTCTGGTTCAGGTTCGGACTTATCAGTCTGGACCTGAACTCATTACATACATGTGTATATGTGTGCTAAAAATAGTTTTTTTCCTGAGTGTAATACATGCTAAATTGCAAATTGGCATAAATTTTACATGCAATTTGAAAACTATACAAGTCAAGCAAAATTATATACATGTACAATCAGTACTTACAGTTGTAACACAAAAGTTCAGTTCTAAACACAAAAACAGCAATGTTTTCATATTTTTCCAGCGCAAAAAAAAAGGAAGGTTTAAGATGGTTTAGAACAAAAAGGAGACTATAAGCGAGAGTCCGGACTTGTTTCCAGACATTTAGTTTTTTTTTTACTTCAACCTGAATGTTAGGTCCAGTCCTGTTAAGGTTCGAGGCTTACAGTAGTTACAATACTTACATGTATGCAGCACTTAACACATGGCAAACATGATAGGTGCCAGCCCACTACCCTGGCATAGCATCAGGAGAACATATTACAACTGTAGGCAGTTCTTCATCACTATACACACTAACCAGAACAACGAAAACCGATTCATCATTTGGAGTTGTTCTTACACTAGCCAAGGATGTGCCCATAATCAACTTGAAAACATCTGTAGCCACCATTACTGTATCGAAAAACATGTCCATACAGTGCACGTAATATCAGCCACTGCTAAGTGCCAAGTACTCTTTTAAGTACTGTAAATGCAGAAATGTTCTTGGTGGTTTTATGCTGAGCCTCGAGATTTTCGTAGCAAGCTCTTCACTGCGAACTTAACTTGAAACCACCGCAATTTTTTTGCCCTCCTACCCCCTTGTCTACTATTGTCTCAAACGTGAAATCAAAACCACCGTGAACAGTCTCCATTTTCTCCCTACCTTTCTTCCTATCACGAAATTACAACCACGCAAACTCAAATGCATTTTACAGTACTTTCAGAAATGTTTTTTCGGTGCTTTTGGTGGCAAATGTGCAGATGTTGGTACATCAGTGCGCCAAATCCGAGAGTGTCTTTTTGGGCACACTTTTGAGTCTTACAGATTAGGCGAAGAGGCTCGGTGAGCGTCATTACTCCATCATCAATCATCAGAACCAGGTTCAACACTTGCATGGGAATCAAACCCCACACGTGTCAAAGGAACGATCCCCATCTGTTCATTATCCTCATTGACAAGTACATTCAAGTATTCCATTGTTCTCTTTTGGAGAGCCTTTTAACAGCTGGAAAGTACGCACCATCAGTAACACGAGGATATGTAAGATTTTTCCTAAATAATTGGATGTTTGGTAAGGATGGGTTAGAATTAGTAAGAATGATGCAGATTGAAGTTGATAACCAGTAGAATTTGCCAAAAATAGTTACTCAAGCAACTGGATAAAATTCTGAAAAAGTCAGACGTTTCAGATAGCGCATCCGCAGTGACTAAGGACAGATCTGGTAGAACTAGGTTTTTATACCAAACTTCTGAATACATGTAGATAAGTTAATGAAGTAAAGACAATTTCAGATGGTTCAATAGCGGATGCTATCTGAAACGTCTGTTTCAAAATTTTATCCAGTTGCTTGAGTAACTATTTTTGACGTGTCTTACATGTATTACCTGGATGTCTAACTTTCATCAACGTACCAGTAGAATCATCAAACCATTTGTAAATTGTAAAAGAGGTACAGATAAATGAGGTAAAAGTTTTTAGCAGCCTCTAATAAGACAGTTGAGATTTTTTTAACAGTATCAGGGACACAGACTAAAGCCCTTATCTCATTGGACTTGTGGCACATTGTAAACCTTGCTGCTACAGGGTGATTTGACAGAGCGCTCAACGAATTTCATGGATGAAAAACGCTTTGTGTGTTTTGTTGTCTTTTTAGTCATACTTGTACTTTTGGCATAACATTTCCATTACATGTATAAAGTCAAGAGTAACGCATAGCCAATATACATGTAGGATGCAGGGAGGCCGCAAACGTGCCGTGGGGCTTAAAACTGCTTAATCATCCTCAAATCAAGCCATATATATCTATTAGAGATAAGGAAAAAGAAGATTAGACAACTTTCATTATATAGCCCTTCCATTCGGAATTCCTATTTCGGTATACACTTCTTTTCCACCACACAACGTCCCTCCCCTCCCCACTACCATCTTCATCAAAACAACACCAGTCTTAAGAAACCTTGAACCTTCACACTGAAGAAGACCTGACCATGACACTGTCAAAGTCGATCTAATTTCGTGGTATTACGATGATGGCTTTCTGCGAAAATAGACTGCCCTAAAGTCAAACTACATTGTACATGGTACATGTAGGATGTGACCTTAACCTTCGGATAGACCTCCAAAGGGATCTATTAGGTTTGTAACAATCTCTCCTTCTTTTTCCTGACAGGGTGCATCATTCCAGGTATAATAATCCCAACTAGCAATTTACTTCACCAGGACTATGCCATACAAGTTGTGGTTAAATGCTATAATTTGGCCACATTCTTAAAGTATCATTTGAATAGTGGCAACTTTTTTGTGTGCATATAATGAACCTGCAAAGTTGAAGGTTGCTGCAGCTTTTACCGGCAATTTGGGAGAATTGCCAAGAGCAATTTTAAGATGACACCATATTTTAGTAAAATGGTTTGATGCGGTAGGGGCAAATTTGGGGTTACATGTGTCGGTGGGAAAATTTACTGTAAAGAAATTGGGGTGAAAGTCTATTATCAACTCACCATCACCTTTTGCAATAACTTTTGTATGGACAAGTCATACAAAGGAATATGTCCCCTCAGTCCTATTTTGTTTAACACAAAAGCGAGTATCTCACCAAAGGCGCGGCACGTTGGCGACCTCGCTGAAGACAAGCGATTTGACAGAGCGCTAAACGAATTTTATCGATAAAAAAAAAAATCTTTCATGCTTTGTGCGTTTTGTTGTCTTTTTAGTCATACTTGTATATGTTTTGTATGATACTCCTATTATAAAGTCAAGGGTAATACAAATCTAATGTAGGTCGCAGCGAGGCCACCAACGTGCTTCAGTCCAGTGAGGTACCCATTAAACTCTCACTATCCCTCTCTCCAATTTTACGTCTTTTGTTTGCTTGCACATGGATGGGGGTGCCCCAGAAGTCCTCATCAAGTGCAAGTCTTTTTTTTAACCAAGAGTTTTTACGGCTGGATGCCCTTCCTAACGCCAACCCAAACCCTACTGTTGGGCTTAGGACACATGGAAATATGTTTTAAGTGCCTTTCCCAAGGGCACAACGTCTGGGTACATGTCCAGACATGTCTGGGTACTCCACTGGGGATTGAACCTGGGTCTTATTAGTTCATAGCCAGATGCTATGCCACACAGACGCTACTGTGAGTCCTTTATCCAGGGCTCTATATTGGTCCTCCATCCAGACTACCCAGAGTCCAACCAATGGCAAAGATCCTTGATTCAATCAAGCTAGACCCTTCTAATAAATCATCCTTCCAGGATTCCCACAATTTCCTGTTTTATTCCTATCACACGACACTTCACTGAAAGGTGACTATGAATAACCATGTAGTTATTGGCTCATCTAGATCATTACACAGATGTTTAAAATAGCTCGGACATAAAAGTGACTTGCTCCATGAAAATTGGATTGCTGCAACAACAGGCTCTACCAGGGAATACCAAGTATCAACCACAAAAACGTGATGCCATTTTATGGAGCTATTATACTGTAAATGCATTTAAGTTTGCGTGGTTTTTATTTCGCGGTAGGGAGAAAATGAAGTGTTCGCCGTGGTTTTAAGTTCACATTAGCGCTAGCGGTACAGTTACAGGTGGGCAAAAAGTTCTGCAATGGTTTTTCAAGTTCGCGCTGAAGAGTTCACCACGAAAACTGCGAACATTTCTGCATTTACAGTACTTCAGTACGTATTTGTACTAAAATCCTTCGAGGCAGCCTACTGACCGTAAAATATCAATAATGAAAAGGCTGTTCAAAGCGAGGTGAAGCTTGTCTATTAACCTTGACCGCAACGTTTTATCACACAATGTTTCAGTTTCAATTAACGTTTATGGCCCACGTCCATTTCTATTCCAATTTCCGGGCAAAATGTAAAAAAAAAAAGGAGATATATTATTTAGCTGAATACAATTTCATCAAGTTTCACAAAGCTGTTAATTAGCATAAGCTGTACACTTTTAACTGTTACAGTTAGTTGTAGTAACCTTTAAAAGTAGCTAGATGAAGGATGATTTAAAAAAAGCCTCACGGCAGTCTATTACATTTTACCACTGACTATATATAGAACTGGCTTACATGTACATTACATTATATTACAGTATCTTTTTCTCTATTTATGGAAGTCTCCACAATGTCTAGTTCCAGTGGATGAGTAGATAGTCTGAGGGCTGTCCAGATGGACTCTTAATCAGAGATAAGGAACAAGAAAATTGAGACAAAATAGTAGTAACTATAAACCATATACATGTAAATTGAAGAAGATAGTGTCATAACGTTCCATACATCCATGTTGAAGTGTTTCATTCACTTTGAAATTCACAAACATTACACAACCAAGTAACCATGCACCACACCCACCTAACCAACCAACCAAACATCTAACCAACCAACCAATCAACCAAAAACCAAACAACCCACCCACACAACCCACGAACAAACAAACCCACCAACAAACCAATTAAACATCTAACCAACACAACCACCCACCAACCACACACAACCACCAACCAACCAACCAACCAACCAACCAACCAACCAACCAACCAACCAACCAACCAACCAACACCTACAGCATGCATTCTATCATCACTCAAAACATGTTGTGGTCCCCTCTATGCATTGCTGTGTATTTGAGTGTACATATGATATACATAAGATGTACATGTACATGGAATATCGTTCAACTGCCTAACTCTACAACCTTGAACACGGAAACGCTACCTGAAAAAGTTCCTGTGAATATCAACCTAACTTTACATCTGACAAGTATTTCAGCCATTCTCTAACACCAAGATATTGGGGAGGCTTAATTGTTACGTTTTCCTATAGCTGCCTGTTTTGTGTTAAACCACCTCGAGTTTTGACACAGAAAAGGGCAGCGAGGAAAACATACAATGTAACGATTTAGCCTCCCAAACATCTGCTTGGAGATAAGCCATCCTGCATAATTACCTAGAAGAACATCCTTAGCTTGTAGCTATAGACTTTGTATTGTCCAATGATGACATGATTCTGAAGTCATTAATGTGCATAAGAAACAAACATTTTAGACTTAATATTTTAACACCCACCCTAACCCTTTCAATGAGAAGTAATATCAACATTTTGTAAATGGTTATGGTGTGGGAATATTACCATCTTTACCCCGTTAGTTGAAAAAGATTTTTAAAATGTTACTAGAAAATCGAACCGCCAACACCAAGGGCTCTTACTCTTAGTTTTTACTGCAGTCATCAGACTAATACCTTTTATGATCTCCAAGAAATGCTTGTGACTCGTGACTTCAAAGCCCTTTCCTTGACAAACACATAACAATCATCCATTATTTTCAATTGTTCTAAATATAGACCATCACAAACAACTAACTTGCCTTGATAGTGGACTCAAAACACTATGCATAAATTATACACTTTGTAAAATTGATACACTCTCACAATTACAAAAGTCACAAATCGGTAATACGAAACACTCGATGCCAAAATACACCATTACACAATAATGTAGAAAATGAATTGTTCCATGGCTCGTAATTAATATTCCCATCATCAAAATTTTACACACATTTCCCAACCACTTCACATGTATCGTAAAAATACCTTGCTGCATATTCTGCATATTGTTGGGAGGTCCTTGTGCCATTGGTCCCCTACTGTAACTATTCTGGTTCCCCATTGGCTGCTGGGGTGAACCGAATGTGTTACCACCCTGGTTTCCCATTGGCTGCGGTTGTGATGTGGGCATGACTACGGTAGAATGGAGATTGTATACATTTTACTACTCTACATGTGGACAGAGATGACCACAACAACATTCCCTCACAATTTTTGTGCACTTCCTTCCATGTGCATTCTGTTCAAATACATGTATCTCACTGAAGAAGAGACCACACAATTCATCATAACATTTCCATCATATCCATACACATATAACAACAATTACAATTTATAACACCTGCATCAATTATATTCCTGATCACTCTGTTCAGTAAAGCTTAACCTTTAGCACACTGAAGTAGCCGTGTGGCACCCCATTCTCTACTAGTTACAGTGTTAGGCAGCAGGGAGAAGGTTAAATTTAATAGTATGTATTTTCAGAAATCAATTTTCTTCTATTACCATTATCTCTTTTTTAAATCCTGAAATCTACAAATCCAATGCATCTTATTGCAGAACATATTTTGTATTTTCATCAACACTTCATGCTAGCAGATGATTGGTTGACTGATTGATTGATTGATTGATTGATCAAAGTAAAAGAAAAGTTGGTATCTTTTCTAACTCTGAGAATCGGTACATTTGAAGGAAGAGGGGGGGTAGGTAGATATAGAAATATGAGGACACAACGAAGCATAAAAATGTTCAAAATAATGTTCCTTATACCAATTACTATCAATAACAATAATCCCTCATTTCTATAGTTTGAAAATATCCATATTGCGCTGAAATGATGACCTGCTTATGCCCCTCTACCCCTTAACACACCTTGGTTCATGCCATTTGGGGAGGAATGTCCCATTGGTCCTCTAATGCTGTAACTATTCTGGCTCCCCATTGGTTGCTGTCCCGGGGGTGGACTGAAGGTGTTTACACCTTGGCCTCCCATTGGTTGTTGTTGTGAGACTGGTGGAGATATGGCATGATGATTGGTCATGAATACACTGTACTTCTGAATCTTACTCCTTACTATGATTTACAAATTAAAATAAGATCAGTTGGTGAGGAGAGCCCTCTAGTAAAACATACAGAAACTGCACTGCAGAAATACACCGACAAACTAGCCTTCACTCCCTTGCATTGAAGTGAGTATTGCCATTGTACAATGCAATCACATGTCCTGTCAAAGAAATGATTAGCTTTTTGCCCCCTAGTGACTTGTTACAGTACTGCAGTGGGACCTCTGGTTTTGATTTTTCATTCCCAAATATCTTACATTCCCAGATTGTCATGACTTTGTCATGACTTTCTCTAGTTCATGACTTTACCCTACTACATGTACATGTCATGCACATGTTCTTAATATTGTACAGCTATTGGATTATAGTTGTTTTTAAATGATGTATTAAAAGTGCTATACTCTGGGTCCCTGATAATGTGGTATACTGCCATGGTACAAACAGAAAAATATGCAGCCCAAGCTGAGTATAACTCCTGAAAAGTGCTTCATATTTCTATACATATTAATTAGTTGGCTGAGAGAACATGGCTATCACGATGAACAAAGTAGTCTGCCAATTTGCCAAACCACAGTGGCCGAAGCACAACAGGCAGTTACACATGTACCATAGACTATGCTGTGTGCATTGTCCAAAACCCCAGTCTTACCAGTTCCGCTGGAAAAACATTTACAAAGTAGGCATCAATAAATGAAGAGGAAAAAATGCTCATGCATACTTTTGCAAGTTACAACTTCTCTTGCCACAGACAAGGACAGACACACACACAGAAACATGAACGCGCGTACGCACACAACACACCGATACACACATGCACGCACGTACGCACATAACACACCGATACACACAGACAGACACATACACAGAAATGTGCATGCGCACACACACCGATACACACAAACACATTTACATAGACAGACACATGCACGCAAACACACACTGACACACACGCATACACACTCACACACAAAAATTCACATACTGCATGCACACAAACACACGCACACACCAATAAAGGCCACACCAATTTAATTTCTTGGTTATCAACTTTTTGCAGGAAATAAATGATTAATGAAGCATCGGGTGAATTAACAATCCTACCACATAAGCCACAACGTCAACATATTAGCAGTTGCGGTTAGTAGGATCAGTATCCATCCGGTGAACACTTTTTTTTCCGAAAAGCAAACCTCATAAACATAAAATATATATTCTATTCAAGAAACAAAAATCATGGTGAAGTACAAAATATCTCGGGGAACATCACACACTTCTGCATTCGTTCCCTTCCTCTTACCAACAGGGCTTGAAATACACATCCGCAATTTGTAGGAAATCATTTGAGATTGCAATTTGGCAAGGCAAAAGAACGCAGGCTCAGTATCGTGAATCAAAAGCACAGAAATCAGTCTTTTAGCTAGGATATAGAAAGGGCTTTCAAGAATTGGGGGGCTTTCCAAATGGGCTCTATGGATTAACAATTACCTGGTAGCTTTGCATGCCAATCAATTTTCATGCTATCCCAGTGTCTGTTAGAAAAAAAACAGTCGCAGTGTGTGTGGGGTACACATGTAAATAGGGTGTCCCCTGAAAAAGGAGGGCATGTAATTTCTTTGTTTTCTTAGTGTAAGGCATCCAAAAGACGCCCTGACGCACGGCTACCTACATGTAATAGCCTGGCAAAAATTTTTAAAATAAGACGTATTTCAAGCCCTGCAGCTATAAGTACAACATGACGACTAGTCGGTGCTCGGTACACACCTTGCTGCCCGTTGGTAACTCTGTGAGCGGGCGGCATCCTTATCAACTTGCCCAAAACGTTGCCCACAGCCTGCTGTAGGTGACCCGTGCTCCCCACGGACACAGACTGGGGCGGTAAGCCTGGCTGTGAGCTGGGGTTTGGCTTTGTGGCTGGGTGGGAAGGTGGGCACAACTCAAATTACATGCAAGTCTAGCAAACACAAGAGACTAGTCTACGTAGGGGGGAGGGGGGAATATTACTCTCCAGCTTGTTTTGGACGTCTTTTTAGGCGTTTTGTCGGGTTTCTATTTCGTCAGTTTTTCTTGGTGTATATTGACCTACATTCTGTATAAGTGAATACAATAAATGTGATACATACATTGTAATACACCAAGAAAAACTGACAAAATAAAAAGGCTGACAAAACGCCTGAAATAAGCCCAACCTCTGCTTGGAGAGTAGACGGGAATTACAGAGAAAGAGGCTACACCCCAGAGGTGTAGCCAAAAAGAAAGATTATCAGACTTAATGATTTAAATGGAAAAAAGGATAAAGGAAGGATAGAGAAATTAGAGGAAAGAAGGAAAAGAAAGAGCTCGATAAAACAAAAGAATGGAGAGAAAATTCCAAAAAAACAATAGAGAATAACAGAAATATTGAAATCTAGAGAATGTGTAAGATACTAAGATCTATAATTATAGAATCATATCATAAATCAATCAAAAGGGAATCAACAAAAAAATGATTGTCTCAGAAATAAGCTATTCTAGTGAAGAATATAAAAGAATGTAGAAGTAGAAAAGAACTTGCCCACCACTTGGATTGCAAACATAAGGATCAAGAGAACAAAACGTGTCTAAAACTTGAAGAAATGAAAGTTTGTAGGGCCAGAATACAAATTATGGTTGCAATCCAAATTTTGCCTAGCCTGGGTGCCATCCTTTTAAGCTTTACTCCATTCTCTTGGTTGCTCTCGTAGCTACAGAGAGAGTGGAGTAAAGCTAAAAAGGATGACACCCAGGCTAAATGTTGCCACAAATTCTGACAAAAACCCCAGACCACATGTGTCCACTAACAGGGAAACCTATTTATCACCACCAGCCAATCACATTGCTCCAAACCACTGCTCATTAACATATCTTTCATCCATACACCACAGGTGCACCACACACATGCATACATTATACATAGGACCTCCATATAAGGCACATACCAGTTGGAGGAGCTTGTCCCATTGGTCCACGGTTATAATTATTCATACCCTGCTGGTTCATCATTGGTTGTTGGTTGGAGGTTGACATGGGTGGGTTGTACCCTGGCTGGTTGCCATAGCTACTAGCTGGTGGCATTTGGCTTGGTTGGTTGTGATTTGGCCCCTGGTTATTACCTGGATGAGTCCAAATCATAAATATGTGTAAGATCATAATCACATGTTAAGTTTAATCTTATAGAAAGCTTTTCCATAACGGGACAACAAATATACAGTAGATTACTTACTAAATGTACAAACAATCAGAGAAAAATATTTTTTCAATCCTTTAAACAGACCATTTTCTATCATAATCAGAAGTCTATATGAAATCTCAGTTTGCTGAATCTGAAAAAAGTCTCTATCCCTCCCCCTTAGGTCATTCAATATGCGCATACATTACCTGACATAAAGTTGTTACTGGCTGAAGATACCGGTCCTGGTGTAGAGGAGGGGGGTATCATGGGTGGTCCCCCCTGGTTCCCTGACATTTCACCCCCCTGCGGAGGAGGCATGGGCCCCTGGGGGCCCATGTTACCCCCCTGGGAGGCAGGAGGGGGTGGTCCGTTCATGGAAGATGGCGGCATGCCTCCAGGATTTGGTGAAGGGTTCTGGTTCGGTGTCTATGGACATAAGACAAGCTCAGTGAGGACACCTATCACCCACTGGAAAAACTGCAAGCTAAGCAATGATGACAACTTTCCAACTAAGAATCCAAGCAGAGGTTAGGTTCAGGCTTGTTTTTAATGTCATTTTCTATGTTTTTGACCTGCTTTCTGTTTTGTCAGGTTTTCTTTTTTGTCTGACAAAAACAGTTTGGCTGGTTGACAGAAAGAAAACCTGACAAAATAGAAAAGCAGGACAAAACACCGGAAAAGAGGTCAAAAACAAGTCTGATCCTAATAACCTCTGCTTGGAGAGTAATGTTTTTGCACAAAATTACAACACATCAACATAACATACAGTATTTGCAACAGCTGAAATAATTAATAGATATTGAATAGTACATGCAAAAGGGAAACTTCACTTGTTAATGAGAACTTGGACATCCATACACAGATTTACATAACGACTACAATTTAGTACAAAGGGGTATGGCAGTACATAAAATTGTCCACTATCTGACCTGTAGAAGTGACTGTAGGTTCATGTTAGAGTCTGCTATTGTTGCCAAGTACACCAGGTTCCTGTGGAGAATCTGTTGGTACCTGTAATAATATAAGGCCACAGCAAATAAATTCTATGGATAACATCCCCTGTTGACTTCAAATGTAATGTGAGAGTGCAAACAAAAGACATGGGGAAAAAAATGCAAGATGCCTAGGTTTTTGCGAGACCATAAATGTTGTAACAAGAATTTATGTGACAAAACATGATATCACAGCTAACAAGTGTTTCATTCCTGTATTTAAGAAGTACAGAAAGTGACACTAGTGTGGTAGCTTATTAGTATCACTACAACTACAGTAGACTGACGTCAAGGCTACCACACTAGTGATGTCACTTCTACAACTACAGAACTAGTTTCACTTATCAAAAGACAAAGACAATTTATGGCTACCTCACTAGTGTCACTTCTAGTTCTACCATGTGTACAATACATTCAAGGCTGCCACACAACATTTCCTCACATTTCTGTTATTTTCTTGTCATGTGGACCATCACTGTTTTTGGGCCAGGGGGATGATTTTTCAATCAGGCAAATATCTATGCGATCGATAAAATCCATTGATAAAATTTACTTGCTGGGCCCAATGTACATGTACATGGGAGTGAAGGATTGTTGATACACCTGTGGGACTGATAACACATCCACAGGTGACTTTTATTGTGAAAATACCCAGCCGCAATTGCGTAACATCAATCTGTTCATTCAGAATATGAATATGTCACAACTGTCAGGTACATGTAAATTTGTGGACTGTTAGGATAATTAAGAAAAAGGTCACACCAGTGACTAAAATAGAAAATAAACTGTTAATCAAGGTGAACAACTCTATGTGTGAAAATACATGTTAGTCCTCTATTTGATAACATAACTCATTGAAAATGGGGGAAAAGAAGAGAAAACATTGTGTTTAATTTTTTCAAGGTAAGACATACATACATCATACAGGCCCAAACAATATCTGTCCGTGAATAAGTAGCCTCTTCCATTGACCCCATGACCCGGATGTCTGTCGCGGCTGATAAAAGACTAGTTTTATTAACAATAAACTTTACTTCTGGAGTTCTGGTCTCTTCTGCAAGTCTGACCTTTGCCGTGATGCCATTTTCCCATTCACTTTCTGTCACTCAACTGACAGTGAATTCAAACACATACAAGAGCACAGAACATAAAAATTAAGAGTAGAGTCTTTGGTAAGGTAGCAGATCTTCTCCAATTTAAGCCGAAAACAAAACATCTGTATACTGAGGCAACAAAGACATGTTGAGATACTTACTGGGCACACTCTGCAGCCTTGCCTTTGTTCTGGTAGTCCACAATACATTGGATCAGTTGGTTGTTCTCATCCAACAACTGAAAAGATAGAAAGAAAATGTGTTGCATAGGGAGCATAGCCAGGTTCCAGGTCTTCATATTAAACGTCTTCATCTTTGAAAGTTACATTCTGATGGAAGATGTTGCTTTATCAAGAGCTACATGTATGTGAAGAAAAGAAGAAAAATGTTATTAAACCTTCTCCCTGCTGCCTAACTCTGTAACCAATATAGGGAATTGGGTGCCAAATGGCTACTTCAGTGTGCTAAAGATTTATGATATATGACTATCTAATTTTGGTTGATTTTGTGATCTGAACAAAAGAAACCGCATCTGTGTGCCTAGTTAACACGCAGGGCTTGAAATACTCATGTTCAACTTGTAATTTGCATGCTACTGTAATTCTTGATTCGTTAACTGTAACTTAATTTCAGCTAATTTAACGGTCACTAGTCAACCGCTTAAATGTCATCATCGCTAATATTTGATCACTTATATTCAAAACAGTGCTAGTAGTAGCATGTAATCTAATACGGTTTGAGAGCTTTTGTGTTCACTACTGAAAATATATAATATGATATAGATGTTTGAAATCCCAACATGCATATTTCAAGCACATGTATCAATGACACACACTTTACACGCGCCATTTACGAATCCAATAGTCGAGCTGAGTGAATGGCCCAAAGCTAAGTGCACCAGTGATATTCCTGATAACATGCTATTCATGCACAACCGTAGGCGCCCATAAATTAACAATGCCCCCTCTTCAAATTAGGGGGCACTAAACAAATCTCACGAGCATGTGACAAGTCAAATAGTCTTCCGTGGCGCGAAATACAAGATCCCTTAATTACAGAAACCACTACAGAACAACACGTGGACATGAAATCCATTGTTTTCATGTCTATTTCATCAACACATATGAAAACGAATTTTCGACCATGGCGCATCGAGTAGGAAAACCACCCAAAATTCGTCCCTTTTTGATCGTTTTAGGGTATCACTAGCGTGACGTTTACCGTACCTTTTGGATAGACGCCTGGTTGGGCCATTCCTTAGGCCGCTGGCGGTGCGAGACGAACGCTACTGACATCGTTGAGCTGTGCAGAGTCTCGGAAAGTGTGAGACATGAGCATCAACAACAACAAAGGCTTTCCCTCTCTTCTTCCTCTGCACATAGAACGGTGCGAATCATTAGCTACAATTTCACGGGGGGATTCTTATAAGGAGAAAATCTTTAAAATTATCTTTAGAATAATGACATAATATAATAACTTTTGAAAATATATTTGCTTAGCTGTATAGATTTATGTAACCTTTACATACTTCATTTTATATCAAAAAGGAAAATAAAATTGATTTCGTACAAAAAGTTTCTACCTTTCTTTGGGAGAGTATTTGGTATCGTCTGGGTTCCCATCAAGCTTTTCAGGTCGCGCATGCGCATTGAGATCACAGGCGGACATTTTGGATTTTGTGGAAAGAAGGAAAGAAAAACGTGGTAAAGATGTCGAGCCGTTACGACCGTGCCATCACCGTCTTCTCACCCGACGGACATTTATTCCAGGTGGAATATGCACAGGAGGCTGTGAAGAAGGGCTCCACGGCGGTAGGTTCCACGTGCATGGATGTACACGTGCAAAGTCGAAGCTAGAAGTTGAAGCTTTTTCTGTCACTATCATGATTTTGCTCTGTCATGAATTCTGCCCCCCTCCCCCTTTTCAAAACAGTTTAGTCACTTTCTTCGGTCCTCACCAATTCTTTTAGCGGAAACAAGTACGAATCTCAAATGACGTTTATTTCAAGTGACATGAGATTAAATTTATTTCACCATAGAGTAGTGCTTTTTTGAACTGTCATGTCCAAATTCTGACATGACTTCGCCTCTTGCTGCCATCAACATGATTTTACTTTTTTTTAGAGATCAACAATTTTATAAAGGTATGAAATCAACAATCATGTGTGACAGGGTTTTAACAAAGAGGGTTCCTGCACCCTCATACCTTCAACATGCATCCACTTAACCTTCAGAACAAATTCTCCTAAAAGTTAACATTTACTTTAGATTGACCACTGGCCATGCCAGTCTGCAGGTGGCTGCTCTTCAACTGTGACTTGTCTGACCGCAATTTCACTAGCCTGGATACCAGACCTTTCACGCGATGCGATGATAAGCCTTTTTGGCCGGGTAACCTGTTAGTAGGGATAGAGTTGGCACCCGGGCGCTTGGCAGCCGAACCCTGATATCTATCGTTAGTGGGCCGTGTGCTATCTGTGGCGGCGGCGCGAGTTGCTTCCCCGGCCGAAGGATTAGCTCCAGGAGCGCGGTGGTCTGGCAACCAGTCTACAATTTCACCCACTATTTTCTGTAATCATAGTTGGGTTGTGTGGCATAACTTCAACATGTTTGGCCCTGAACCCAAGAGGTCGCTGGTTCAAATCCTGTCATATCACTGACATTGTGCCCATGGAAAAGGCACTTTACATAACTTTCCTCACTTCACTTGGGTGGAAATGAGTACCAAGCTTCAGTAAGGGGTTAAGTGATTGTCCCATATTTGAGGAGGGACACACCTTAAGCATGATAAAGAACCCGTCACACTTATCGAAAAGAGTAAGGGTCATCCCCAGTGTGAGTGGATCAATCTTTATTTTTTCAAGTTGATACTTGATACAGCACGCAAGATAGAAGGCGTCAGCCTGTTAAAGTCCTGGTTTTCACTCGTTCACACCGCATACTTTGCCCTTCCCAGTGATTATCTACCCTAGTCTTGTAGTTGGTACATAGGCTACAAAATCTTCAGCAAGTTGAAGTTTGTTCCTCAAAAGAAATGAAGAAGAAGAAGTCCCCTGTTTGGCCTTATTATTAGTTCTGGAAAGAACTGTCTACTTTGAACAACCTGTAACAATGCGTGTCTCTGTCCCAGGTTGGTGTTCGCGGGAAGGATATCGTAGTCCTGGGGGTGGAAAAGAAGGCCATCGCCAAGCTACAAGATGAGAGAACTGTCCGCAAGATATGCCTACTGGATGACCATGTGGCCATGGCATTTGCAGGTAAGATATTTATTGGCATGGGTGCAGTTCGATGTACATCTGCTAGGTGGTGTATTATACATCCCGGCAACCCTTGTCACTTAAAAATTAAACAGGCTGGTTTAAAATGGCAATCTACTTTACAGAATATAGTCTTTCGATAACATTGAGATACTATTGATAATGATTTACATGAAAGTTCCATCAGATCATTGAGGTATACTACGAAAAGGAGAGGTCCTAGTGTGCTACCTTGAGGTACGCCCACTGTTGTTCTCCAATATGGGGTGACGCCGAAAGAAAGTATACAGTAAGGTGAAATAGAATGTATTTCCTTTCAAAATCCTTATTCCGTATATTATTCATTATCATAAGTAAACAGGTTTCTGCACTGAATTAGTCCATTCAGTATCAAAACTTGAAGAAGAAAAACTGACATGTATGGTTCCACTAATATTTGATTCTTTGTCCCATAAAACCCTAGGTCTGACGGCTGATGCGCGAATCCTGATCAACCGAGCGCGTGTGGAGTGTCAGAGCCACAGACTGACCGTGGAGGACCCTGTAACCCTGGAGTATATCACACGTTACATCGCCACCCTCAAACAGGTGGGGCTTCTGACTTAGGGTAGCAGGGGCAAGCAGGTTTTTTTCTAAAAAGGGGTGCAGGGGTGCTGCGCCCACATGCTCTGACCACGTGCCCCCTTACTCAAGAGAGCAGAATCTCTGACAAGCATAAAATTGCATGTGTGACCACAGTCTTCAACTTTGACCTGTCTGACATTAATTTCCCTCCTCAAGAAGCCTTAGATTACCCCATTTTTGCTCAGAGTTAGAATTCTCTCTGAACACCCCACATTGTGCCAGGGGGAAAATCTACACCATGCCCTCGCTTTATCGCTCTGCTCTCTCGTACCCCCATGCAATTTTTTTCTAGAAAAACACATGGAGCTGCAAAGAATTAAGGGCCGAAATGAAAAAAAGAAAAAACACCTGACAGTAATGCTGTACGAAATTTGTATTACTGTATATTGTATGTTATAGAGCACAGGACTTTCCCCATGTACCAAATGGACACTAGTAGTACAATAGTAGGTTACCATACTAAACTATACATGTAGGTCTGTTTCAACATGTATGACTAAAACATGCCATTGTTGTCCTGTAGCGTTACACCCAGAGTAACGGGAGGAGGCCATTTGGTATCTCTTGCCTGATCGTTGGGTTTGACTACGACGGCACACCTCACCTCTACCAGACGGACCCGTCGGGAACCCATCATGAGTGGAAGGTTAGTCATTTTAGATGGTCCCAAAATATTCTGATTACTTTTCTGAATGAAAAGATAAGCTGCAAATTGCCACACACAAAAAATTGGACTCACCCAAATTTTTGACTGATCAGCTCCAGTCAAGGAATTAGCAATCCACTACTTCTGTGACATCACATTATGCAGATAGAACAAGACAAGTGACTCGTGAGCAGTAAATTATAAGTTTCAGAAAGTCTATTCCGCCCCCGAGGGATTGTTGCATTTGGAGACCCCAGAGTCACGTGCTCGATATGCAAGAGTGTATTTATCTGCAGTAATTTGGTTAAGTCCAATTTTCTTTGTTAGCAATAATTTGAAGTTCAACTTCGATTGAGAATGACTTTTGCCAACACAGATGAACTTTCAAGGGCAGGTCAGATGATTTTTGTGTGTTCAAAAATGTTGCTATCGATGCATTTTACTTTAATATCTTAGAGCACTGATATATTTTCTATGTTTTGTTGCTTTATTTGTTGTTAGGCCAATGCCACCGGTCGTAGTGCAAAGACAGTGCGAGAGTACCTAGAGAAACATTACACCGATGAAGTGGCCGATTCTGACGCGGAGTCCATCAAACTAGCTCTTAAGGCTCTCCTGGAGGTAAGGTCTTACCGAGGGTACTTCAAAGTATGAATGATGTAGAACCTTGATATGGTTGATACATAACCTTAAGAACACTGCAGTAGCCATTTGGCATCCCATTGTCTATTGGTTACAGAGTTAGGCAGCAGGGAGAAGGTTAACAAAAGATGCTGTCTCACACAGGTGAATAGAAGATTTTTTTGAACCGTATAAATGACAGGTTACATTGTATTTCTAGTTGTTGTTTACATTAATTTAAGTGTTAAAGACACCAAAATACAGCATTTCTCAATATCTCTAACAAGGATAGTATCATTCAGTAAACATTTAGACAATTTACACCAAATAAATACCCTTCTAATGGTATTGAACAAACAATTAAAACAAGTGCTTTTTAAAAAAAAAGCTGGCATCATACTTCCAGCTCTTGATTCTTAGCGCCAGGTAATTATATTGTTTTGTTCAATACCAGCAGAAGAATGTTTACTTTGTGTAAACTTTAAATGATACTAATACTATCCTTGTTAGGGATGATAAGAAAATGTATTTTCATGTCATTAACAGTTTAAGGTGTATTGTACAATGTCTTATTGTGTAATGTTTTATTTCTTCAGGTTGTGCAATCAGGATCTAAGAATGTGGAGCTTGCTGTGATGAGGAGAGATGAGCCCCTTAAGGTGACTGTCATCTTCTTTTCTTGACACTTAAAGAAATACCAGCATAGATAAAAGTCTAATAGCTCGGTTTCAATTCTTCAGTGAAAAAGTCAAAGTTATCTCGAACCAGTTTAGCTCGCTGAAAAGCTACTCTTCCACTGGTTGTGACAGAGAAGACAGACGCTATGTACAGTATTTAAAGGTTCATTGTAACAGAGAAGTTCCCCTTAGCTCTTTTTGACAAGTACAATGAACAGTGGACCACGGCTTAACGTCCTGTTCTAAGGACTGCGAACCTTTCCGGTAGCGTGCATGTCGGGTTAGCGACACAGCCGGGATTCAAACTCATGGCTTCTAGTTTCAGAGGCAGGGCTGTTAAGTGCTACTGGACTATCACCCCGACCAATCCAATCACGTGAATCGTATTGAATTCCCAACAAATCGCTTTCTAACTTGCGTTGACGACTACATCTGACCAAACAAAATCGCCAGTGAGATGGTGGAAGGTGTCAGCTTCCAAAAGACGTTTTCAGATTGACAATTTTGGCACTTTGGAAGTAATTGAATCCGCCCTCGATTTAACGTTTAGAGAAAAGTAGTAGAAACTAGAAGTTAAATAGCGGACGGATTCAATCATTTGTAGATGTAGTCAGATGTAGTCGTTAACGCAAGTTAGAAAGCGATTTGTCGGGAAATGGCTGATACGAATCTGAGTTTCAATGCGATTCACGTGATTCGATTGGTCGGGGTGACTATGCACGTTACCACAGTGATATTAAATGCACTATTTTAACCATAGTAGAGAATATAGATTAGCCCTCAATGTCTTGAAAGCTCATCATTTTTGTCTGTTTCTTTCTTCAGATGCTAAGTGTGGAGGAGATAGAAAAGATCATGGCTGAGGTGGAGAAGGAAAAGGAGGAGGAAGCCGAGAAGAAAAAGAAGACCAAGACGTCTTAAGAAGACAATTCTCTCTAGATATCTTTTTGTATATATAGTTATGTTTGGAAGGCCTTGGTGGACCTCTAGAGTTTCAGTAATGTGACGTGTGCATCAAGGTCTTCTAGTAAAATTGGCTATTTCAGCTTTTTTTCTTCAAAGTAATGGATTCAACATGTAATGAAGCATCTTACATTGTAGAAATGTCAAATATCTCCACATACAAAGTTGAGAGTCTAGTTGTTATTACACTAACATGTTATCCAGTGGCTTTCACACAACAGTACGACTTACTGTAAATGCAGAAATGTTTGCAGTAGTTTTATGTTCGCGATCTTCAGGGTGAACCTGCGAAATTAAAAGCACTGTTGAAAAGCCGTTCCATTGTGTGACTGTAGCGCTACTATTGTTTCAAAAGCAAACCCCAAACCACTGCGAACAATCAATTTTTTTCCCTACCACGAAATTAAAACCCTGCAAATATTTCTGCATTTACTGTATTCTAGTCTCTTCTACTTTTCCACTCTGTAAACTAAATTGTGATGTAGGCAATGCTGGAAGAACATTTCTTTAACTTAACACTTTGTCAAAACAATTCATAGAACATGCAAGTATAAAAGCCAGCCGACTTTATCTACAAAATGAAGTAATGACTATGTATGTCAAACAGAGTTGTAGTCATTAAATCATATCAAGTACATGAAAAGATTTTTTGTGGGATTTTAATAACATCCAACCAGTTGTCAGACATGTCAATGGTACCACAAGCTATAGCGGGTATCTCATTGGACTAAAGCATATTCGTGACCTCACTGCATTCTAAATTATATTTGTGTTACCCTTGACTTTATAATGAGAATATCATGCAAAAGGTACATGTAGGACTAAAAAGAAAACAAAGCACACAGAGTGTAAAAAGATTTGTTTTCCGTCTATGAAATCCGTTGAGCACTCTGATAAATCGTTTGGTCGCAGCGAGGTTGCCAACATGCCGCGTTTCCAGTGAGATACCCACTTAAACAACCAGGCTGCTTTAATATCTTGTGGGTACTTAAATACATCAGCAAACTAACTCAGGACTTTTGCTGCAAACAGAACATGTTACTAAACTCTTGCTCTTAAAAAATCCTTTACACTTAAAAGTGCCGTGCTCATTTAAGCTGTGTCCTCGCGACTTAACAGTTTACTTTCTGAACAATAGAACTTACTGTTACTAATAGGTTGATAGTGGCACCCCCCAAACATTCCCAAAACACCATCCTGTAGAAAAATGATGTTACAATCTATATGTAAATGTGGTCCATGGTTAGCAGTTTGCATAGATTGCACTGGAGGCTAGTTCATAGTACTGCAATTATTTTCGTGGGCCTTAGTTTTGCAATACATGTAGAAAGGAAAGGAGATAGGTTTTCAAGTTCACGGTTCAAAACCTTTCTGTTGTAATACGTTGGAAGCACATTTCTGATGAATTCACGGTGGTGAGCTTGCCCTGAAAACCAAGGAATTAAAACCACTGGGAATGTTTTAAGCATTACAGTAACATTATAAAATCAGTGCTACCTCTTTATAGCTTACCATGGATCAAATTTTGTGACATTATTTGACATTAAACCATAGCTGCCTCTACCAGGCCCCGCAGATGGCTGGAAAAATTGTAGAAATTGGCCAAATAGAGTGAATAGTATGCTTAGGGAGTCGGCTACGGACAGAGGGTCCAATATGCCATCCACGGGAAGCAAACTGTAACTTATATAGCGAACCAACTCCTCGGACATGATTTTTTCCAGCGACTGTGGAGCCTGGTAGAGGCTAACTAAACCAAGCAACTTGGGGCAAGGATTTGTTGTTGTATAACACTAGACTAATGCATGGTGCTGGGTCATAGGTCAAACAGTTAATACCGATCTGTATGTCACATTTCCTATTCTTGTGATGCACATATGTAGCTGTGGAGAACCCTCTATACATCCCCGCACTTGTCATTAAATGAGGCAAAATGAAAATACACTTGTCCTTTTTCTGCTGTATAGTGTAGAGTAGTTGCTATTACTGATACCTGTACTACTAGAGGTATGTACCTATACACATTTTAGGCACAGTGGTTTGGGAACAGGTACATGTAACTGTTCAAAAATAGTTCATCTTCCAGAAAGATAGAAGCATGTTTGAACATAATTTACAATTGTGCTGAACTCAAGCCTATTGCATCGCATCTATAATTCTTAAGTGACAAGAGCTACAGTATGAGGTATTTATCTTATGAAAAATACAAAAAATTGATATGTTGTGCACTAGTGCTTAGAGACTGCCACACAATTTCATGGTAAATCGTAACTTTCTGTCAGATTTGCCATCCCCTGACCTATCCCCTGACCTATGTATCATCAGGTACAGTACGAGCACACCAGCGTTCTGGTACTGTAAATGCAGAAATGTTCACGGGGATTTAATTTCACGGTAAGGAGAAAATGGAGTGTTTGCGGGGGTTTTGAGTTTGTGTTTGAAACAATATCAGCGCTACAGTCACACAATGAAATGGCGGTTTTAAGTTTGTGGTAAAGAGTTCACAGCCAAAATCGCAAACATAAAACCACCGCGAACATTTCTGCATTTACAGTATTTTGGACCTGTACCTCATCAATTATAGTCATACAGTGTACCAATTCACAGCTCTATGTACTACCTTGTTTGTGCTCCTATAATTGGATTGAATCTTTAATGAACTGCCCCTAAGCTTGTAACTAATGTATACACATGTACATGCAATGCACTGATAGTCTGTAAATAGGGCTGTGTACATGTAACAAAAATTAAGGTACGGTACAAGTACTGCGGTTTAGGTACAGGTCCGAACCTGAACCTTAACAAGTTTAATCAATTATCTGCAAGTTAAACATGTAGGCAACTGTCTTGTAAATTGTCATCTTTGTATGAGGATTTATGTATTTGAATCTCAAAAGACGTCTATTTGCAAGTTTTCTTCATTTCTAACTGTGAGGTTATCAAAATTGTAATCTCTGTCAAGCGATTTACCTATCTTCAGTCTAAAAAATGGTGTCCACTAGTGTTTTAGTTTGTTTAGGTACATGTACAGGTACAGTAGATGTTCAGGTCAATTTTACAAGTACAGGTCCACCGTCCAGGGTTTAGGTACACAGCTCTCTATCTGGAAATGCAGCAAGAGCAGACTAAAACTGGATTCCAGGCTAATGTGGTAAAGGCTCACCCAACCACAGGTTCTTATCATAATTTATTAACATCATAATTTTGAAAACAACATACATGAACATGACAGGTGATGCACATAGATCTGAGGCATCATGTTACCAGGTACTGTACATGTATTACAGTAATAACATATTGATTCTAGTATTGGAATGCTTTAGGGAATAATAACAAAAAGGCAAACAGATATTACCATCTATAAAAATAAAATAAGGTTCTGTACATGTTACTGTTATTTTTGATGAAACTTGAGTTATACGGAGGGTGACACAACTGCCTTGAGAATCACGAGGGCTCGAAATAATCTAGATACTATTCATATGTCGCAGATATTTCCATCTATAAAAAGATTTGTACATGTTATTGTTATGCTACATAAAACTCGAGTTATATGGGTGGTGACACAACTGCCTTGAGAATCACGAGGGCACTAAACACAATCTACATACAAATGTATATTCATACATAATATCGAGTTAACGTCGACCTTCAAAGCTACCCCGTCAAAGCTACCAAATAAAGCTACCTCCAAGTCCAAGGTTACCTAGACTGGAGGCAGTTATCGTCTAAGTTATCGCCTAAATTATCGTCTTAGTTATCGCGTTATCGTCTATCAAAGCTGCCTCCCCTTTCGAAGCTCCCCCCTCTGTCGAAACTACCAAAGCTGCCTCCAAGGTTACCCAGACTGGAGGCAGTCTGTTCAAGATGAGCTAGGGGTCCGACCCCCGGCCCCAAGCCGTGCTGCGACCACATCAATCCGTGCTGTCCCCCCGGTCCGATCATCGTTGGCGTACCCGGAGTCCCGGGTGCTGGAGGGCGTACTTGCGAAGACGTTGACGCACCCTGGGACATACCATCCGTCTGCGGGGGTGCTTGAGACGGCCGCCGCCCCAACCCTCTGATGTCCGCCAAAACGGTCTGCCACTGAGCAATCTTTTGTTGATGCTTCTGTATCAACCCCTCCTTCCTCTGAAGTTCCGTCCGCAGTTCTTGGATGTCCTCCTTTAAGATTTGCTCTGGACGCTGACTTGACAGAAGCAGTCTTCGCTGCAGGAAGAAGCACTCGATCTGTTTGGCGGTGTCGAGGAATTTCTGCACGTTCTGTTCCACGCTGGTCTTGATCTCGTCCTGTTCGACGATGTTGACGTGGTCTTGGTTGACGAGGGAGGAGAAGAGAGTGTGGAAGGAGCCCTCCAGGTCGTCCACCAGGTTAGGGTGCTGGCCAGAGTGACCACCGCCTGCGGCCATCTCTATGTTGAGCTGACCAGATGACCACTGTGCCTGGGAAGGAAAAAAACAACAAAGCCAAACTATCATAATATTCAACTTCAAGAAGACCACAACAACACACTCAAAGTCAGAACACCACATACGCCAATAAACAAGATGGCTCCCGTGTGACGTCAAATCCAACATGGCGGACGACGAAATCAATACAGCTTCAAGATTCGAAAAAAAAGGGTGTCGGACGTCTTCAATCCCCCTGCAGATTGTTTTGGGATATCAGTCATACTCTGCCCCCCTCCCCCTTCTTGCCTTGCCTTCAGAAACTCCATAAAACAGCATACCAGACCGTAACTGAAACATTGATAGGCTACCTTAAGATATCATTAACCATTTGCTATGCAAATATGAATTAAAACTACTAAAACATACTTAAAACAGCTCGAATTCGTCACGTTTTTGGCTCGCAGTCGCTCCTTTGTCTGGTCCGTTCCCTTATGACCTATGACCCATGGGCTACTGCGCAACTCCAACTGCGCAGCTACCTTAATAATAGGAAAGACAGGTACAAAACACACCTGGAGCTGTGACCAGAGTTGTGCGTCGTCAGGAGAGAGTCGTGTGGCGTCAGGACAGGTAACGTCTGTAATGTACGTTTTTTTCTATATTATACTGTGTACCGCAAGCATGATCTCTCTTAAATGAATATTCTATATACCGCTGGGCAAGGGCCTGCGAACTGTCACATAATTTGCGTCTAATGTTTACAACATTCGTGGGTTTGTGGTACGAAATCAGAGCTCTTCTCTGGCTGTAAGGGCGACGTACATACTTGTCGACGTTCGAATTCAGTTCTGCCATAGCTGACAATCATACAAGACCCTACTGAGATCCTAGAACACTGGCGAATGCGTCATATGACCCCATATATGTGACCACGCCCGCCTTAACAGTCTCAGTTAAAGTCCCCAGTGGTCATCGGAATTGAATAGACACAGAAGGCCATTGTTGAAGGCCAATAACTGTTACTGTGTAGCTACTGTTAGACATACTTAGGGTAAGGTGCAGTATCGAATGATCCATGGTGGAAAAGAGAGGGATAGAACATCGATTACTGACTGTCGTTGGCATCATGAGATTATAGCTGATCACAGCCTCTTACACATCTGCCTAGTTCTCACGGTACGTGCATTTATTCCGTTAGCAACAATGAGCGAATTTTCCAGAATAATCCGCAATTGTTTCAATAGGTCTAGCGTATCGTATCTTAAACAATACAGTGGTTCTCTCTTCTTCTTACGGTCCTTCTAGAGCGTCAGGAACAACGTTGAACTACAATGTGAGCTGCTGCATGATACTACTACCAGACTGACTACGCCGGCTGTAGATAGAATGAGTAATTTTCCAGGGGAATTTGGTCACCATTATAGGTTTTCATTTGCAGGCGCAGTCAAGGGGGAACCGCGGACTGACTAGTACCCTCCTGGCCAATTATTCCTTTTCTGCCGAATTCTACGATCCGTAGGAAGGCCTGGTGGAGGCTACTAAATCGATAAACAATCACGATGTCTTCCGATGCGGACAGAGCCTTGTGTAGCAGCTTGTCTCACTCTCAGCACCAACCGTTCAGGCTGGCCGGCACACACTCGGCTTCCCTCCTCCGGACTCTGAACGAGCTACGCGAGTCGGAAGTCCTAACAGATGTCTCCTTGGTAGCCGACAGCCAGACTTTTCACGTCCACAAGGTCGTCATGGCGTCTGCCTCGGACTACTTCAGGGCCATGTTTACCACAGACATGCGGGAAAAGGAACAACAAGTCATCGAACTCCACGGTATCACCGCGAAAGGGCTCAGGTTAGTTATAGAATACATCTACACATCGGAGGTTCCCTTAGAAGAGGACAATGTCAGGGATGTTTTAGACGCCGCGAGCCACTTACAAGTCCTCCCCTTACTGGAGAAGTGTAAGAACTTCATGCTTACAAAACTCAGCTCGAACAACTGCTTAGCGATGGCAAGACTTGCTGAAGCTATGAACTTGGACAAGATCGAGGCAGCAGCGAGAAAATACTGTCTGCGCACGTTTGGACTTGTTATCAAGACGAAAGACTTTCTAGAGTTGTCGATAGACAAGTTGTTGCCTCTTCTTGAGAGTGACGATGTGTTGGGCTGTACGGAGACTGGACTGTTCCTGGCCGCTCTGAAGTGGTTGGAGCACGACCCCTGTCGACAAGAACATGCGTCACAGGTAAGTGACTCATCGATATCAAAGAAGAAAACGGTTTAAATTACCGTGGCCCTAAGGTACAATGGCTTTATTCTACAGAAAATTAGAATGTCCACAGAAAATGAAAATTCTAGTACACAGAAAGTGGAAACGCCTACAGAAGATTAAAATGCTAACAGAAAATGAAAATGGAGTAAAAAAAAAACATTGTACCTTTGGGCCGCAGCAGTAAATATCATTTTAGTGTTCTGTGATCTTTATTTTAAAAGAAAATATATTGTAGAAAATATCTGTCAACTACTTTAGAGTATACCTATGGGCATTGAATGAATGAACTTAATTGCTCGACAACTGTACATGGCACAATGTATGGCACCAATGACAAGGCAATCAATGCAATGAATACTAAACTAGTCTATTCTATTCTGAAAACTATAACCGCAAAATAGATACTAGTAACATCTATTCTAGAGACACTGAAGAAGAGTGATGGATGTCACTCGAAACGTCCGGAAGTAATCTCCTAATCCTATTCCATTGTAGAGATTGAATTGTCTTTAATCATTGTTAACCTGGATTTCTAACCTAGCTATAGCTTCATAAACATAATACATGTACATGCTCACTGGTAGCAGTGTCAGAGTGTCATTCAGCACCAGGGACAGCAGTGTCTAATCATATAACCTCTAGCGATAATTTGAGGTAAGCTACATTTGCTTGTGTTGAACGAGACTATCAAACTTCATCGTAACCTCCAGCTGATGTCTCGGGTCCGGTTCCCCCTCATGCCGCCCGGGGATCTTGTCCGTTACGTCCAAAGTAACGCCCTATTCCAGACGGATGAAGACTGCAAGGCGCTGCTGATGGAGGCGTCCCGGTACCACAACTCTTGCCTGATGCAGCCGGTACTGCAGTCCACTCGCACTCAGGTTCGCACGAGTCAACCCACTCTGCTGGTTGTAGGTAAGCGGCGTTGTTTTTGTTACATTTTGCAATAAAGTTTGATGAAGTTTGAAAATAAACTTCCATTTCCACCATCTGTAAAGCTGTACACATCCGGGTTATGCTACGGTCACATTTGCGCCGGGCCCCGAAGCCACAAAGCTTTGTCCCGGTGGACAGGGGGTCTATTTATTACCGGGCCCCGGTTTGATTTTAAGTCCAAGTTAAAATGATACCGGGGCCCGGCCGGGACCAAAAATAGCCCGGTAGCTGCTATACGCCCGAAAGTAAAAAAAATAAATAACATAACATAAACTACCCGGTGGGGCCCCTTTTTCCAAATGTGACCGGAACATTTCTATTGGGTTTAAAGGAAAGCTACACAAAAAATTGAAAATCCTTCTATGCTATGCTTAATATGCTCCCCTGATGATTTGATTATATGACGTCAGTGTTTCAAATTTTTCACCTGATGATTTTATTATATGACGTCAGTGTTCTAAAATTCAATCATCGGGTGAAGAATTTGAAACATTGACGTCATATAATTCAATTATCAGGCGAGAAGGCGTCAGCACGGCATAAGTTGCAAACTGTGGAAAATCCCAGAACTATGACGGACTCATGTGAAACAACTTGAAGTAAGAATTTGACTTTGAAATATATTAAGCATAGCATAGAAGGATTTTCAATTTTTTGTGTAGCTTTCCTTTAGATCAGTGTTGTATAAACGTGCCAAGATGGAAAGACAAAGGTTGATGACATTGACAACGCAAAATACAAACGTAACTCAAGTAACTGGATTTATTTTTTTGTAAACGGTCAAACGTTTCATACAGCACCCCCTTTCTTTCGTAAAAGACTGCATTAGCTTTTGCATTGAGTATGCATATATGTCATTATCTGCATGGATGTCTAATCTTCATCGACGCTGATGTCAACGGTAGGTGGAACCAGAATGCTGTCCAACGGTGGGGTAGACGCGTCCAAAGACATCCTGTGTCACGACCCCAAGACGAACAAGTGGAACAAGCTGACCGAACTCAGCGGAAAGCGGAGCCATCACTCCGTGGCCGTGCTGGGGAACTTCCTGTACGTGGTAGGCGGACAGGACAGGTGGCCAGGCCCGAGAAATGGCAAGAAGAAACCGCAGAGCTCAGTTTTAAGGTGAGCTACCAATAATCAATCGTTCGCAGGCATCAGTGTCTGATGCATGGCGGCTGCAGACATGTATAGGGCTCGCCAGGCTGGTCTGCTCTCGGCATAGACCCTCCAGTCGGTTCTGGTGATCCCCAGCCCCTGAGCTACCAATAGAATAGTCTCATTTTCACAAACAATAGCGCCATTTTGAATCTTCTCTCGCGAGAGCACATTCTGGCGCGAGCGTGCGTGATTTGGCACGCGAGCGGTAGGAAATCTCAGAGCTCAGCGCTTAACAACTTCCTTAACTTATTCTTTTCTTTTATATCTTTTTTCTGCATTTCCTTCTCTTTGAGTCACTCTTTTTGCTCCTGATGAATTCTCCCTTTTCTGCTCACCATTTCGTACAACGAGTTTTTTTTTAAATTTCTTTCATATGAGTTTTAATTTATGATCAATCTTCAAACATTTCTTTTGGTTCGCAATAATGCTTAACTTTCGTCCGAAGAAACCATGATAATGTTGGCATTAATTCTTATTAATATTTCACAGGTATGATCCGGTGCATGACAAGTGGTTCAAAATTGCAAGTATGAATCAATCCCGGATGTCCTTCTTCCTCGGGGCGTCGGTGTACGGTCGCCTGTTCGCCGTCGGAGGCATCGGGCCCGAGGGTCGTCTGGCGTCGGTGGAGTCGTACGATCCGGAAACTAACGAGTGGTCCTTCGTCACCGCCTTCGGCGAACCTCGGAGCGGACATGCAGGAGCCGAACTTCGGGGAAAATTGTGAGTAAAATGTCACTTAAATCGATATTCAAACATTCTTCCCATTCGTACCTTATATTAAAGTCGCGATCAGATACTATAAATACATTTAAGTGCACGGTGGTTTGCGGTTTTTGCGGCAACCTTTAGCGCTTCACCAAAGAACTTAAAATCACCGCGAAAATGTTTCTTTTGTCTTCTACCCACCCACCTACCACCATGTTTCAACCGAGAACTAAAAACGACCGCGAACACTCCATTTTCTCCCTGCCGCGAAATTAAATCACCGCGAACTTAAATGCATATACAGGAAAACATTATTTTTAATTGGGCGCGGGTGGTACAATGAATGTCGGACAACTCGGCACCAAGACAACTCGGCACCAGGACAACTCGGCACCAGGCAGGACAACTCGGCACCAGGCAGGACAACTCGGCACTAGGACAATTCGACACCTTAATCTTTTTTTACACAGAATGAATGTCAAACAATTCGGCATACTATGCAATCTAACGATATACGCCTTTACAATTATTAGTTTGAATTTTTTCTTCATTTTAGATCAAAAAGTGTATATTTAGGTCTCCTGTGCCCTGGAATTACAACCAAATGGCTTGAAATTTGTCGCAAGGATGCCAAGGACATATACCGACAGAAATTATTGAGCACTTTTGGCATACATTGCTTCAAAATGTTTAATTCTAGGGTTTGGGGTGATATTTAGACCGAAAATATACATTTCACTGAACTGGTGCCGAGTTGTCCTGGTGCCGAGTTGTCCTGGTGCCGAGTTGTCTTGGTGCCGAGTTGTCCTGATACCGGTACAATTACATGCACAATGCCAGCGTTGTCAGTTTCCTAATCATTGTTTGTTTACCATTGTTGTGCACATAGGTACATCAGTGGAGGAGGTACCGAGTCTATGGGCGTAGAAAACACCGTCCTAGTCTTCGACCCTTCTGAGGACGAGTGGGCGGCGAGGGCTTCCATGTACGCGCCACGCGACGGCCACCAGATGGTCTCTCTACGGGACCGCCTCTTCGTCTTCGGCGGCGTCCACTACAACGGACACGGTCAGCTCATCCACGTGCACCGTACCGAATGTTACGACCCCGACTCGGACCAATGGACTAACGTAAAGATGATGCCGTTCCCGCAGTGTTACGCTGGAGCGGCTGTTTTGAAACATCATATCTTCATGGTTGGGGGTTTCTCATGGTTAAAGAGAAAGTGTAGTAAGAGTGTACAACAGTACGATGGCCTACATGACAACTGGGTGAAATGTCCCGATCTTCCAGAGTTCATGGACGGAGTGGCCTGCGCCACTTTGTTCATCCCGACAAACAGAAAACCAAGTAGTACCTGGTGATACATCGTGTAGTGTAAAATATCTGTATCTGTAAACTACACTTTTTGTGACCTGTGCGTAGCCCAGTGGGTATATATGTACAATAAAGGTCTTCATTCATTAATTATCATCAAAAAGACAACACAAACAACAGCATCCAACTGCTTTCCAACTCAAGAAAATAGACTCATCGAATTCTTGACCGGTCCTCTGGTCTTCTTCAGGTTAACCGATGACGTCGTCTTCCGGGTCAAAGGAACTTTGAAGTCGGTACCGTCCCCCGGTGTACATTATGTCAAAGTTCATACAATGTCCACGCGCGTGTGACTATATCTATTCTGATTAGAAAAAAATGATTCAACCTTGTACAGTTGAATTAAGACTAACGTTACTTTATCAGAAAATAAAGCATAGATATTTAAATGAAGTACTTCGCTTTCAGTTTTTGTTCTTTTGGAAAAATCGTCAAGCAGATCTATCGGGGGCAACGACAGTATTCAACTGAAAATGGCAGTTCAATTGTCCAGCTGACCCGCAAGAACAGGGGCTGACTCATGCAGCCTAAAACGTGGAGTCCATTTACTTTGGTTGTACATAAGTATTTACATGTGTGTACAAGTTCTGATAGTCTGTATAACGCAAACTCCAGCTGTCCGGGGGGTTTCTCTCCCCTCCTCCTCTTGGGTTGTGAGGCGGTTACAGGGCGGTGAGCGGTCACAGGAGGCTTGATTGAATTCAGGCTAAAGTTCTGAATGCCTGCGCGGAAGTATACACCTTTCTCACGCGGCGGACATGATAGAAGGAAATCGAAAACGAGGCCATTGTGGCAAAACATTAGACCGGTCCTAACTGTCCATCACAATTAGCAGCTCAACCAGTGATCGCTTGTTAATTAGAGAATCTACCAATGAGGAAGTGGCGGCATGCCCCTCAAATATCTGCATTTCTATGTTTTTATTTTGCACTTCTAGGTTTCGACGGAGGAGGGCAGAACTATGGGATCGGTCAACGTGGCTTCAAATTGCTTTTTTTGTGCATTACACTAGTTATCACATTGATAATTGGATGTCATATTTGAAAACTTAATGTGATTTGGGAGCAAAAACTAAATCTGTGCATTACTTTTTTTTCTTTGCCTCTTTGGTCTCATTTTCATTCTATCATGTCCGCCGCGTGAGGTGATTAAACTACCTTACAATACAATGCGATTACTTATGGGATTTAAACTTTTTAAAAATTGCTCGTTTACAATTCAAAACATGATGTACGTGTTTATTTGATTGCTATTTGAATGAGTGAATTGCTCACAACAATTATTCATATACGTCATCTAAAGAGTTACGAATCAACCTTAGTCTATAGCTTGTTCTAATCAAAACAGATTGATGTCATCAATGGACTAAAACTTGCACTTAAAATATTGACGTTTTGATGAAGATTAAAGGCAACCTAAGCAATATTAGGGCATTGAAAGTCATATTTTCAAAATTATTATTTTTTTTTTCAGTGATTTCTATCCATAGTAAGTTAAAATCACACTATCCCATAACCCATTGCATACCGACCATCATGGAGCAAAAATGCGATATCGTTGTGTGGTGGGAACTTATTGAAAATCTGAGGACTTGAAGGCTAGCCGTCATTTCAAATCTTCCGAACATACGCGATTCTGACCGATAAGTCCCGAACGCTTCCGGAGAAGTAATCACATGGTCATGGCTCAATGTGCTCGGGCATTGTGACGTCACGCGGACGGAAGCTACCGACAATAGACCTCTTTCCAGTTACGGCGGCCATTTTGAATTCCCAGGGGTCAGCTCGGGGTCATGCACCAAAACGAGGCAGTCCCTGACTCAGATCCTACTATAACCCTGGGTAATGCCAGTTATACCATCTCTAGTTGTACATTTCGCCCCTCTAAGATGAAATAATCTAATATATGTGCCTTTCATATGTAGAAAATATTGTTGTGGACATTTTGACTTATTTTTGGCTAAATTCTTATTCGTTTTCCACAGTTTTTGATGGGTAACGTAAGGACAGTCTCTACCATGTATCCTCCTTAATATCTTAACTACATGTAGTAGGATTAATACAAGACCTGAAAAGACTAGCTGCAGACTGGCATTATTGTGGGTAAAAAATTAGAAGACAATTGGCAGTTGTTACGACAATTTCTAGATACCAAGATCCGGTCTGCACACTAAGCTCTATGGGGTCGACCGGTCCGGTCCAATGCAGAACTCAGTGGGGAAGGCGGGGTAAATCACAGATGCGTAGGGACTGGGGTCGATCCCTGTCCCACTGGCGATAACATTTACGGGTATAGCGTTTCTTTGCCATGCCGATCTTAGCATTGAGAAATCATCAAAATCACAGGATAGATCTGCTAAATTTCAGCCCACAATTATCTGGACTCAACTTGTGGAAGTGTATGCTACCAAAACTATCATTGGAGCAAACTGACATAGAAATATACAATAATAGAAAACGCAACCAGTCTGTACCCCACCTTTCCCACTGCACTGAGTTCTGCATTGGACCCCAATCACCCCATACAGCTTTGTTTGCAGAACGGATCCTGGCATCTAGAAATTGTCGGAACAACTGCCAATTGTCTTCTAATTTTTTTACCCACAAGGATGCCAGTCTGCAGCTAGTCTTTCCATGTCTTGTATTAAACCTACGGTAAAAAAGATATTAAGGAGGATATACAAATGTAGACACTGTCCTTAAGTTACCCATAAAAAACTGTGGAAAACGAATAAAAATTTAGCCAAAAATAAGTCAAAATGTCCACAACAATATTTTCTCCATATGAAAGGCACATATATTAGATTATTTCATCTTAGAGGGGCGAAATGTACAACCGAAGATGGTATAACTGGCATTACCCAGGGTTATAGTAGGATCTGAGTCAGGGACTGCCTCGTTTTGGTGCATGACCCCGAGCTGACCTCTGGGAATTCAAAATGGCCGCCGTAACTGGAAAGAGGTCTATTGTCGACAGAAAACGGTTACGGCTGGAATCTGGTCTAATTTTTGGGTGGCATCAATGAATAAAATACTTCTTTTGTGGCTTGTTTCTGTGCTCTTTTTTACACGGCCCAAAGTATGAAATAATGATGCAAATGTGCTAATATGGGGAAGTAAATGTCAATTTCAATTTCACCAAACAGAATTGCTTTCCCCAGAATATTTCAACTTTTCGCCCCTGAAATTGCTTAGGTTGCCTTTAAAATAGCATGCATGCGATGTCTTCATCTCTAAAATACACATTGACTTCATTAATGTGTCATACAAGTCAAAACGTGACGAATTATACTGATTAACTATATCTTGTTTTAAGTTGTTTAATGATAAGCTTCAAATAAAAACACTCAATATTCTAACACAAGTAACGATAATGTTTTATTGTAGTTTTGCAAGATCGATAAAGGAGGGTCTGCATGGGGGGCCCCGACAAAGCTTTACGCTGAATTCAGGCGAAACCTCTACGTATTACGCTAAAATCAAGGAAGGTGATATACGGTCGCCTCGCTACAAATTACGTGACTAAGACGGATACACTAGTAGTAAGAGAACTTCAATAGATCTTATAGTAAATTGATGAGATAACAATATCAAATAAGAGTTATCCCAACATTTCAAAACTATCCCGTTTTCTAACAGGAATTATTTTAAGAACTAAATAAAAGGAATAAATAATCAAGTTTCCTCCTACGAGTTACAGGAAATAAAAATAGGCTGCCTACGCCTTACGGAAAAAAAGCATGCAGACCCTCATGAAGCGGTATCCTGGCCGTCTACTGAGACTTCAGCTTGCCGCCACTTTTACAGCAAATCTTCCTACAGAAGAACGAACAGCTGCACCACACGGTACCCAGGACAGCTGTACAGACAGCCAACAGGAACACAGCCACGTCCAGCAGGTAGTACTGGTACCACGGCAGCTCCACTGCGCGTGCGCGGAGATGAGGCAGTCCGCCATGTTTGATGACGTGTTCTATCCACCAGACGGCCCGCTCCATGGGTGACTGGGGCTGGTCACGGTGCAGGCGGGACAGGCGGGCTGCGGTCTCACGGTAACTAAGAGAAAGGCGGAATTAAACATCAAATGAGGTCATGATCATACTCTCCAAGCAGAGGAGTGGGTCCGGCAGGTTTTTGTCGTGTTTTTAGGCGTTTTTGTCGGGCTTTCTACATAATCTGTTTTCTTCTCCCAGTTTCTCTCTATAGATTGTATCAGGTTTTTAACAATCACAGAGGGTTTGGCTACAGTTCACATCTCTGCCGTTAATGTAGCTCCTTTCCTATGGTATGCCTATTGCTACCACAGTATATTCATGTCAAGTACAATGGCTACTACTGTAAGAGAGTCACAAAACAAATTATGATTATGATTCATCATTCCAAGGCGTTATAATGATTCATCATTATGATTGGCGGGACAAATTTTAAGTATTTGGGCAACCCAGCCATGGAATCAGCCGTAGACCTCGTCACACAAAATCATAGTCATCACACACAGCATTGAATGTCATTGTAACCTACAATAGATATGTTTTCGAAAGATATGGAATGTACGTAGCCTGGATGCTAGACCCCCAATCCCAACAATATATACTGTAAATACAGAAATGTTCGCGGTGGTTTTATGTTCGCGGTTTTCGCGGCGACTTTCCACCGCGAATTTAAAGCCACCGCGATCATTTTGTCCTATACTATAGGAGTGCTAGTATATGACTGTAGCACTGCCGCGAACTTAAAGCCACTGCCAACACTCCATCTTCCCCTTAGCGTGAAAAAAAAACCACGCGAATTTAAGTGCATTTACAGTATCGTGTAGAGATTAAGGGTCCGGCATCTAGGCTACTTGAAGCGCAATGCTCGTCATGAAAAAACATCAGACACACGATCGGGGGAAATTCCGGCACCTTTTTCCCATGACGTGCTCGTACCGTGAATCAGCCCTTTATTGATAGATAAACTTTTCAATGACATATATTATATAATAGAGTTGACAATAAAACTGAATTTCTTACCAAACACTAGCTAGTACACCGAAGAAGTTATCTCATCATGCGAAACACCAATCTGACTTTATAAATAGCCGTACATTTTCCAAATGTGCATTTCTTTGTGTACTACTTCTAGTTTAGCTTCACATTTAATGAAATCCATGTATAATTGACTAGGTTGTGATAACTTCTTTATTGTACTATATTCAAACTATATTGTTTCATTTATTCATTTATTGCCAATCTTATTTTTTGTCTAATTGATTTATCTGAATTGTTATAATTTGATTAATAATGTATATAAGGGAAGCTTTTACATAAGCAAATAGCGTTTCGCCTTCCTTGCCCTGCACTGTCATATACTCACTTGTAAATTCATTGTTATGTGTCTATTTTCAAAGTACCAAAAAAATATAAAATAAAATAAAAACTACGTACATATTTACTTACAAAATTCGATTCAGAAATACCTGTCGTTGGTGAGAACGTGAAGAATGGCCTGGTACAACTGCTCCGCGGTGACCGTTCCGAAGTCCAACTTCACCCCCAACCCCTTGGCCTGGACCCGGGCGGCGTTGCCGGGGTGATCCCCAAACAGCGGTAGACAAACCATGGGCACGCCGTGGTACAGGGCCTCGTACACACCGTTCAACCCAGCGTGACTAACGAAGGCTCGAGTCTTGGGATGCGCTGGAAGGCGACGGAAATTATTTTTGTCAACAAAGGGTATTAAATCTCCAAGCAGATCTCCACGGTGTCAAATCGTAACAGCCAGCCAGAGAAGCTCCAGTCAGCCAGAGAAGCTCCAGTCAGCCAGAGAAGCTCCAGTCAGCCAGAGAAGCTCCAGTCAGCCAGAGAAGCTACAGTCAGCCAGAGAAGCTCCAGTCAGCCAGAGAAGCTACAGTCAGCCAGAGAAGCTCCAGTCAGACAGAGAAGCTCCAGTCAGCCAGAGAAGATCCAGTCAGCCAGAGAAGATCCAGCTAGGCACCTTATTGTAGCTTCTATGGCTGACTGGAACCACTCTGGCTAGCTGATACGATTTTGGTACCGTGGAGATCTACTTGTAGATTAAACAAAGAACACTTGTGGAAGTTAAACAGCCTTAGGGACCTAATGAACAAATAAATCACAGACGAATAGCTTCCTATAAAATCCTCAGCATCATGGTGCTCTATTCTTATTTCTACAGTAACGTTTGATACCATTTTAGGGAAGTGATGTTTATTTTGCCTCCGTGAAAAAGATATTCAAGTATACGATATATTAGTATATTCATACATGTATACGATATATATTTATGCGATATACATGTGCATATGTATAAACATGATATGTATATACATGTATATATTCGGTTCTACATATAAATCACATAAATATACAGAAGGCAATGACATAGAATGGAGTATGCTAATAACAAATGATTCAATTTGCATAATCAAGGAGGTATAAGGTCTCCGAGCTCTTGTTTGGGGTAAAGTAAGAATATACTTTCAGAACCTGCGTTGACTCCAACAAAACATATTCGTTTTCGCTACCTACCCAGTAAGTCATTCTGTGGCAGCCAGGACATCAGCTTGGTGTTTTTGCCCAGACCGGTCGGCTTCTCTCCCACGTACCGCCACACCACCTTCTGTCGGAGCTTCGCGAAGACTGCGGCTAAGATTTCCTTCTTTTCCGTCGGTATCGTTTTGACCATCGACCCAAAGCTGACAATGATCACTCCATCGTCTCCAGATGACTGCATAAAATCCTCCATTTCCTAGATAAAACAGATTACTATCACAGCAAGGCTTGAAATATCCGGCTACCCAGGCCGCGCAATTGCAACCATATTTTGTTTGACACAAGGCCATGTTGATTTGATTGCATCGATGACATCCTCTTGGAACCCCGAAACTGAAGCGATCGTGCCAATAAAAAAACATCTAAAAAAAGTTGCCTTCATTATGAAATCTACGTGGTCAGGAAGGTTGAAGAAATGACTAAACAGACAGAGAATCGTATACCAAAGTATGGCCGGATTCTTCATTTTTGGTCCTTCACATCTTCTTCTTTGAGTTTGACATTCTAGATTACTATCGGTTTTCCGAAATATCTTTTTGAAAAGTTACCGCATATATTTGCTCCTTTAATAGCTGATTTCCACGATTTACATTTTACAGTATGGTAGAAAACTTTGTGTGTGTGTGGAAATGGACAAAAATTAGCACTGAAAATGGGCACGTGACCCATTACATTAATCTCCAAGCAGATCTATAGGTTGCATAAAGACCGTATCAAACTGGCAGAGGAAGTACGTTTTGCAACCAAGATCTGCGATAACTCAAACAGGGCGGAGCATTTCTATTCAATAAAGGTGTCGCTGCCCCTCCTCGTTGTAATGCTAACAGCCGTACGAATGTCCGGGTTACTAATCTTTTTATGACCGATTTCTGGGACAAGCCCAGTCACCCGCGCACGTCTCAGTGGGAGGTTCGCGCCTTGGTTGAGCCTAGTAAAAAGCTCTCACAATAGCAGTTTCTTTCACCCATCGGCGATGTTTGTGGCATGAAGGAAAACCATTCTTACAAAAACAGTCGTAGACAATGTTTACTGTTTCAGGTTCAAGCCACTATTACTAGATATTACAAGTACCCCGCCTGCCCGCAGCGTTTCCACCACTCAATCGAAGAGAGTCATCGGGAAAAAAAACAAGGAAAAAACGTAAACATAAACAAGAATTTCGCCCTCGCATTTCAGCCTCTACGCTGTGACCACATGGCGGGAATTCACAGTTCCGACGCAACTGGTCAATATTGATCGCATTCTGTGACGATTGAAGCAGTTTTGGTAGCGATCTTCGTAACAAATTGATTTTGAAAAAGAGACCAAGTCTTTTCTGCTGGCAACATTAAGTTTATTTTTCCTGGGAAGTTTAATTTTCGCAGTACAGCCCTGCCCAAGTGGACAGCCTCTCAGTCGCGGTCTGGAGGCGCAGCCGACCCGTGACAGCCCGGCATGGCGCCGCATGCCCGTGCGGACAGAGAGTAATAAAGTCACTTACAGTATGATTAGGTAACAATTAGATGTTAATAGCCTTTGTTCAGACCGACTTGTTCCAGACCTTGGATTGCATTACAAGCTCCTTCTTCCAGTTGGATACGGTCTTTGCAATCCATTGGGTCTGGTTGGAGACTACCATTACATCATAACATGACGTCCTAACATTAACATAATATATGTGACGAAACCTTACCTCAGAAAGAGGGTGACCGGCACGGGGGGTTAATCCGCCAACCTGGACCATGTACTTTTGCTGGCCATGTACTTGCAGTCACCGACAACATGCGTACGAAGTATCCAGATTGTGGTTTCGCAATACTAGGAGACTTTAATAGGACTGATGTTTCTGATATCTGCAGAGGCGGCCTCCTGTCCCAAGTTGTAAAAGACAACACCCGAGGTAATGCCATTCTCGACCTGATCTTGACCAACATGAAATACCTGTACAAGCGTCCTTCTATACTGCCTCCAGTAGGCCTTAGTGACCATTCGTCTGTCCTTTGGATCCCTGAATCCAAAACCACTGACAACAAGTGTACAAAGAAACAGGTCCGTAAACTCTGTGAAACTGGAATGTTTGACTTCGGCAAATGGATCACGGCGCATAAGTGGACTGAAGTGTATAATGCACAGGGGGTTTCAGAAAAGGCCAGTGCCTTTCATAACACTCTTGAGAACGCCATCAACACTTTCTTTCCTACCAAGTCTGTCAAAGTACATAACTCTGACAAGCCTTGGGTAACGCCCAAGATAAAACAGCTGATTAGCCTCCGACAGAAGGCTTTTTACAAACAGTCTCCGACCGTCTGGAAATTCTACAGAAACCTGACACAAAGAACACTGGCCAAAGCAAAGAAGACATATTACACAGACAGGGTCTCATCCCTAAAGACAGCCAACCCAAGACAGTGGTATCAAGAAATCATGAACATGGCTAACGCGAGAAAGTCTGACTGTGGAATCACACTCCCAGGGCTCGACTCTGAAGACAGCACCACCATTGCCAATGCCATAAATGCCAGATTTGCTGAAGTCTCCAAAGCCCTTCCTGCGCTGTATTTTACTCAACTACCCGCCTTTCTCCCGGCACCACAACAGCTGCCCACCCTGCAAGTCTGGGACACTTACAAGCGCCTCCTAGCAGTGAAAACAAACAAGGCACCGGGACCGGATAACATACCACTGAAACTGTTGAAGGAATTCGCTTGTGAAATCAGCTCTCCATTCTGCCATGTTCTCAACGCCTCGTTCGCAAGCGGCATAGTGCCCTGTCAGTGGAAACAAGCAGTCGTGGTACCGGTACCAAAAACCAAACCAGCCAAGATCGATCAACTGAGACCCATCTCCCTGACCTCCCAGTTTTCAAAGATAGCGGAACATTTTGCCCTTTCTTGGATTTTGAAAGACATTACATTCGACAACCGACAATTTGGCAGCCTTAAAGGGCGGTCTACAGTGTATGCACTCGTCAGTCTGGTAGACAGCCTATTCAAGGGGACGGACAAATCATCTACAGTATGCACTCTCGTAGCTACAGACTTTTCCAAAGCTTTTGATAGAGTCCACCATCACACCGTCATTACCAAACTGTTAACCATGGGACTCCGACCTGAACTCATACCATGGGTGGCCAGCTTCATATCCGACAGGAAACAGCGCGTGCGCTACCGTGGAGCTCTCTCAGAGTGGGAACACCCGACATGTGGAGTTGCGCAAGGAACTCTACTAGGCCCCATATTATTCCTGGTATTGATTGACGATGCTGCTTCTGATGCCTCTAGTCCGGTATGGAAATACGTGGATGATATGAACATGCTCCAATCAAGACTGCTTAAACAACCTTCAACCCTACAGTCTGATCTGGATCAGTTATGCCAATGGACTTTAAACAACCATATGCTACTAAACGACTCTAAATGCCTTGCTATGCACATCACATTCTGTCGGAACTATCCCCCTCTGCCACCACTGCGAGTCAACAATGCACCGCTAGCTGTCGCGCCCAGCCTTAAGATCCTTGGACTCCACATCCAGAACAACCTTCATTGGGACGTCCAAGTCAAGCAGATGGTGGGAAAGGCCGCAAAGAAACTCTACCTCCTCAAAAGACTCAAAAGGTTCATGTTATCGCGTAATGACCTGATCACGATCTACACATGCTATATCAGACCGATCCTAGAATACGCTGCACCTGCCTGGACATCTGGCCTCACCAAACTGCAAACTGAGAAACTCGAACAGATCCAAAAACGTGCCTGCCGGATTATTCTGGGCAACGACTACACTGGCTACTCCCACGCCCTGCATTAGCTAGGACTGAAAACACTGGCACAAAGAAGAGAGGACTTGTGTCTCAACTTTGCAAGATCTCTGATGGAGTCCAACTTCAGGGACTGGCTTCCGAGCACAAGAGGGGACATATCCGGCCGGAACACCAGAAACAAACAGAAACTTAACACACCACTCTGCCGCACCAACAGACTCAAAAACTCTCCGATTCCGTACCTTGTATCCCTGCTGAACAAGTGACTGATCTCCTTAACAATTCCATGTTTTTCCCTACTCCATTGTACCAAACAACACAATCCTGTCACGCTCGAATGTTTCAATGTTTACAACGTCAGCTGTCCTTACGTCGTGTTCTGTGTTGAAAATGAAAAGTCTTTTTAAATAGCACCATTGGTAAACTTTGTATATATATTTGTATATAATCACATAATTTTTATGCGAGCAATTGTGAAAATACTCGCCAATTCAGACTTGCCAGTCTGCGATGTGGTATTTGTCAATAAAGTTTCAAAGTTTCAAAGTGACCATGTTGGGCATGATGGGACAGGGAAAATCCAGCACAGTGTCTGTCTGAGACAGCCACAGGTCCGTGCGTGACGTCACACTCTGGATAGTTTCTTTCTCACTGATGTACTTACTGACCAGATCGTCATACATGTAACCGTTAAGCCAGCTTCTCGCGATATGTATAAGATCGAAGAGCAATACATTCTGCACTCTTTGCAAGAACGTCATTTGGTCGGTACAGTGCGATTCGGATGGCGGCACGTATGCCAATTCGAGCGGTACACCTGCGGCCACTTTGTCGACGAGCGCACTGGGCATGGGGCTGAGGGCGACGTGGGGCGCCCCAATGGTTGCTGCCACTACAGCGCCATATCTTAAATAGGGGTCGGAAACAACAACACTGTATTTCGCAGTTTTCAACCTCTGCAACACGTCGCTATCCCCCCCCTCCTTCCCAAGGAGGTACTCGCAGTGTTTCTTTGCCCACTTGGCCGCGTTGGTTTGTGCTCTTAGTTCTTGATAGGCAGACACCGATTCTGCCATTCCAAAGAAGTTGTCTTCCCATTCCCGAAGGCGAGCACCGAATCCGTGGTCCTGGAATGTCTCAAACATGAAGTCGGGCCTCTCTGCTCTTCGTTTCTCCACGATGTCCTCTTCAACAACCACCGTGACGACATGACCCTTTTCCACCAACGCCTGCCCGATTGACGCCTCTACCATCCAGTGGCTACTTAACGCTGGCATTGGTACCAACAGAATCTTCTCTGCACCGCTCCTGTGGGTGATCATAAGACCCAGGAGAACAAGGAGAATAATTGAACGTGGAAGCTTTGGTATGCTCCCCATGGCGTTTTCGAGTGGAGCTATCCAACTAATGGTCGTATAGATGACGGAGGTCCCTAACACCGTGGGAAAGGGTACATAATCCCCAGGCGTGGCTTTTGTTTTCGGGAACTTAGCTATCAAAACAGTGTCAGCTTTATATAAGCAAAGACGTGATCGGTTCCTCACCTAACACACTTTGCGGCTCTACTTTCATAATTCTCATACTCTCCAAGCAGAGCTAGGGTTTCGGCTGTTTTTTTACGTGTTTTAGTCGTTTTTGTCATGCCTTCTACATGACAAAAACGCCTAAAAACACGTTAAAAACCAGCCGAAACCCTAGCTCTGCTTGGAGAGTAAATTCTCAAGCCTAAGGCTAATGGCAGGACGATCCTGCCAGCAGTGCAAAAATTTGCACCGCTGGCAGGACGATCCTGCTAGCAGTACAACAAAAAAATGCACTGCATACAGGACGATCCTGCCAGCAGTGCAAAAATTTGCACTGCATACAGGATGATCCTGCCAGCAGTACAAAAATTTGCACTGCATACAGGATCGTCCTGTATGCAGTGCAAATTTTTGTACTGCTGGCAGGATCGTCCTGTATGCAGTGCAAATTTTTGCACTGCTGTCAGGATCGTCCTTTTTTTCAATGCATTTTCGCAACCAATCAGAAGCTAGCATATGTAATTGCTACGGTAACAGCAGATATTAGGTGTTTCAAGATGTCGGCCATCATCACAGCGTATCTAAGGACCTACCAGGTGATATCAGCGCGATCCGATCGGATCCGGCGAACGCATGAGCTGGAAACCGGGCAATTGTAATTTCATAATTTCAGCTAGGCTTAACCTATTCATGGGGCATATTTCGGATCGTGATTATAGTCATGTTTTATCTCAAATATCATCGATGCTAGGTGCCAAATTTCTGACATGCTCCTGGGTACTGATACTCCCATCCGAGCCCTCTATTAATTGAGCTGAACTACTAGTTAACGTACAACGTACAAGTAACAGCGTTTCGTTATCACAACTGACTCTTTTTTATGCTGAAATTTTTGAATCCGTCGAATCGACAGCTTGAGAAACGCACTTTTAATAGAACTTATTAGAAGGAATCCACCCCCCTCCCACTGGATCCTAATGTCAATTGTTCAATAAATCCCATGACTTCATCAGACAGGTGTGGTTGTGCTCTATTATTACGAGTCATGTCTTGTTTACTGCTCGCCTCTTGGTACTCATTCAGTAACAGGGCGGCCTGGAAATCCGCCCAGTTGGAAAACTTATCTCCAGCCTTCATGGCTGCCGCCATGTTCCTCGCTGAGTCCTTTCGCGCGGGCAATCTTTTTGCGAGCTCTGATTGGCTGAAAATTTTTCCTGTCAGCAATGGAAATTTTTGCACTGCATACAGGAAAAATCCTGTATGCAGTAGAAATTTTTGCACTGCATACAGGATGATCCTGTCGGCAGTAGAAATTTTTGCACTGCATACAGGATGATCCTGTATGCAGTAGAATTTTTTGCACTGCATACAGGATGATCCTGACAGCAGTGCAGATTTTTCTACTGCAGACAAGATCATCCTGTATGCAGTGCAAAAATTTCTACTGCATACAGGATCATCCTGACAGTAGCCACAACCAATTCGCCAACAGGATCATCCTGTCAGCAGTGCAAATCAAATTTTTCTAATACAGGATTATCCTGTCAGCAGCAACTTCCTTTATACACTTCAGCCACATCTCGCCAGGTGTCGCTACTGTACTGTAACGTTGCCTAAGGCTATTGGCAGGACGATCCTGTCAGCAGTAGAAAAATCTGCATTGCTGACAGGATCATCCTGTCAGCAGTAGAAAAAAATGCACTGCTGACAGGATGATCCTGACAGCAGTGCAATGTTTTCCTACTGCTGACAGGATGATCCTGTCAGTAGTGCAGATTTTTTCTACTGCTGACAGGATTTTCCTTTTTTTTCAAAGAATTGTTGGCATATGTTACTGTACCAACGGATATTGTTTTACTGGATGTTTTACAATTTTAACTGTGTTCATCTGGGCGTAAATCGAAGCGTGGGACGTATTAAGGGCGATTGTAGTGGGGGTTTGTCTCTAATGTCCTGTTTACCGCCAAATTTCAACATGCGTCAACGTATAACGCGTTCGAACGTCACATCGAGAACATGTCCAGACAACTCCAACCCTAGATTTTGCGCTGAACTTAGCGGTGAGTGACGTGTATTTGTACCTATTGCCTTGACGTGCAAGTAACACGTACAGCCGTTCGTTGTTACAACTCGGACTCACTTTGTATGCTGAAAACTGAGTCGCTTAAACAGTCTTGAGAAACGGACTTAACAAAGTACTCACCCCCCTCCCACTGGGTATATTGATTACTGAATCTTTGCCACGTTCAATAAATCCCATGAATTCACAGACACGTGTGATTTTGATCTAAGTATAGTATGAGTCATTTGTAGTTTTACGTTTCTAACATATGGAGGAATAGCAGGCAAACAATTGCTTTTTATCAGGAAATTTAGATTTTCAAAATGATCCTGTCAGAAGTAGAAAAATTTCCGCTGCTGACAGGAAAAATCCTGTCAGCAGTGGAAAAATCTGCACTGACAGGATGATCCTGACAGCAGTGCAGATTTTTCCGCTGCTAACAGGATGATCCTGTCTGCAGTGCAAAAAATTCCACTGCTGACAGGATCATCCTGACAGTAGCCACAACCTTTTTGCAATAACGGATCATCCTGTCAGCAGCAACTTCCTTCATACACTTCAGGTACATCTCGCCAGATGTCCCCACTGCACTGTAAGGATACGAGACCGTTTTGCGGTTTAACAGTTTACGACAGCACTTACGACATTTTACGACAGTTCCAGACGTAACTGATCCTGCGCACTAGATCGTGACGTAATCTCTCATGTAACCACCATTTTGACGACCTCGCCGGTAGTCGACTATAATATGTGGAGCAGTGTCGTCCGTAGCGCCGGCCTGGCGCCGTACCTGACCGCCACATCGCAGTGTGTGGCGTCTCAGCTACGGCCTCTGATCCCAGCGGTCGCCGTGAAAGCAGACTCGGTGCTGGTACCGTCTCCCGTCGAGCCCCAGACGAGCGGCACCATGGCCAAGACGCTACCGCGCAGTGCGCTACGAGTGACCTCTGGTGTTCACGGTACGTAACGTAACATCCCTGGCTAAATTACGATCTTATACACTGATGTAAAACTAGATAAAGTCTGTAGGATAGGGAAGAAAGGCTAAGGATTAAAACTCAACGTCACAGGATATTTAGATATTCGCAGTCTGTTATGAAAAGTGCCTAGGATTGCGTAGTTTTGTTGTGCCTACCTCTCACCACCACCATATTTGACACGGCTTATACAACCTGCACTTGGATAACGCTGTCAGTATATCATATTCAATCATATTTGTATAACATTTTAGGTGTCCCGAAATCTTTGTCTATCCATTGTGGCCTGATACAGTAGATAACAGTAACTTAGTTTGATTCAGTTTGAACCAAACAAAGCAGCTAACTTATGGTTTTGTAACGTAAGGGCTCCTTTGGAAATTAGTTACTCGGTTAACTGAAGGGACTACCCTTGATATTGATAAAAACAAAGAACTAAAAGTCACAACATGTTGCCAAACCATAAAATAATTTGTTTAACCTTTTCCTGTTTTTCTAATTTCAAATTTCCTTAGGATACTGGAGATTCTTTTAAAGGCAACCTAAGCAATATTATGGCGTTGAAAGTCATATTTTCAAAATAATTTTTTTAGTGATTTCTCACCTGCTGACATTTTCAATTTTCCTTTATTCTTTAGGGCCAAGCCAGGTGCGGTTCGCCCACAGTGATATCACCGTGCCAGACTTCAACGACTACCGCCGTCGCGATGTGCAGGATCCCAACAAGCCTGCCGTTAGCAGCGATGTCTCCCGCAAGGCCTTCTCCTACATGCTGGTAGGTGGTTGCGCGGTGACCTGTGCCTACGCTGCCAAGAACGTGGTACAGGACCTCGTCACCACCATGAGCGCGTCCGCCGACGTCCTGGCCTTGGCCAAGATCGAGGTCAAGCTGTCCGAGATCCCGGAGGGGAAGAGCGTGACCATCAAGTGGCGCGGGAAGCCCCTCTTTGTCCGCCATCGCACGGACGAAGAAGTCAACGAGGTCCGCGCCGTAGATCACAACACGCTGAGAGATCCAGAACCCGACGAGATCCGCGTGCAGAAGGCGGAGTGGCTGGTTCTGATCGGCGTGTGCACGCATCTCGGCTGCGTGCCGATTGCCAATGCGGGCGATTACGGCGGCTACTACTGCCCGTGCCATGGCTCTCACTACGACGCGTCGGGAAGGCTAAGGAAAGGCCCCGCCCCATACAATCTCGAAGTTCCAGAGTACACGTTCCCCGATGAAGAAACACTTATTGTAGGTTAACGAAGCAACTCTCAAGTTTGATACATGTACAGAAAAGACATTAATCATTTCAACATTACTGTTCAACATGACAGCTTTCGATGTTTGAAGGCAAGTCATACGGAGTGTAGTTTATTGCCCGAATGCAAGTCATTAAACAGGTTGACAAGTAGTTACATGTGTATTTTAAAGGACAAAAGAAAACTGGTTATCAGAACTATTATTGTTTGTGATCACTGAATAAACCCTTGGCTGTGTGAAATGGTGTGTGCTTCATTCTGTTGTGCTGTTATTAGATGTAACTTAAAGTACAGTGTTTACTCTATTCGTTTACACCAGGGGTTTAACTAGCTTGGAATTTTCTTACCGTTCTTGCAATTTCCACTGAATGAAAAATCATAAAGACTTCTTTCCTTCATCTTGTACAAATTTTTGTAATTGTTCAACTTCTAGAGGTGTGGTTTATTCAAACTTGAATGGTTCTATATCTTTACGGACCAATTTTGTCCACCAAGGTTGACGATATGGTCTTAAAACTTTCCCAATGTAGTGATACGCAGAATGACAAGCACTGGCTAGAGCCCTGTCTTGATTATAACATTCAGACAGAAATTCTACCTTGTAGACACAGAAGTATAAACTTCATAACAAACAACAGTTCACCATCATGTATATATATTTACTTCATGGTCACAAAACAGTTGCACATTGTTCACCCTTCATGTAAACAGTGGTGTCTTTTTAAGAGGCCTGAATTTTCTTTCATCTTATACAATATCGATGCATGAGAAACATCAAACTGATAATAGTGATATGACCAAATACTGTCAGTTCCTCCTGCTTCAATAAGACACTAAAGGGTACCCAGAGATAACCTGGTAAACAGCCTCTTAGGCTGTTCTAGTTACAAACATATGACCTGGTAGCCAGTCTTTTAGGATGCTCCCATGTTACAGACATTGGTGCATGGCTGTTGGGCATGTACAGGGCTGTCTCCAAAAATAACCTGGTAAACAGTCTCTTAGGATGTTCCAGTTACAATACATAACCTGGTAGCCAGTCTTTTAGGATGCTCCATGTTACAGACATTGGTGCATGGCTGTTGGACATGTATAGGGCTGTCTCCAGCTTTATATTAAGTTTAAATGACTTTCCGTCCCTCTCATGGTTTTGTAGACTTGTTAATTTTCGTCCTTTTAAGCTGACAAAAATACATTTTCATCAATTTCATGTTTAGGTTCAGATTTATTTTGGAAGGATCTGGTGACATTTCTTTTCAGTCCCAACAAGGAAATTTACGTTCCAGGACAGAGGGATGGGTCCTGGAGACAGTCCTGTGCTATGTATCTGACAAATTGCTAAAGAAAGAGCGGGCATACTCAACACAACGTCTTGTGCAGCATCTTTAACAAAGTCGACAAATAGATGACATCATACAGGAGTGGTGCTCATCCCCAGCACTGTAAAGTCTATAGTCATTGGCTGAAACATAACTGCTAGAAATTTCATCATGTACTATTACTATAATTGTTATGTGCTGGTAGTGAACATTTTGTTTGACATGATAGTAAAGTTACCGGAGCTAAAAAAAATGGCTACATAAGCTTGTGGTTGGCAGTTTGATACAACAATATGGCTATTTTTTAATTCTATTTGAAGGACAATGTAAATACATAAGGCTTCTTGTCTGTTCTACACACACCTCACTTGGGATAACAACGTAGATCAGGTTTTGAAACTTCAAAAGTTTTCTATCACAACTGACATGTAACTATAGGTTACGAACACTGGTAATACATCACAATAGCATCTCTACATGAAGTTCTTGAAACTTGGTACTAGTATATTTCGGTTCAAAAACATTTCTACGATGCGGTTCCTCAGAAACCTTAAATCCATAACTGGATTTTTCTTGCACAAAGAGCAAATCTTGTTTCTTATCAAAATACAGAAATAACTGCTTGAAGAGTGTCTTAAGGGAGGTTCACAGGAGTGCGTATATTCAAGTCCGTTTGAGTTCCGTATTAACAATAGGTTAAGTTTGCGGCCAAAGAAGTATTTTTTACGGTTCGATAACCAGGCTGAACAACGGTGGGTCAAAGTGAAAACAACAGTAACTGTTCTTTTCTGCAAACCTTTAGCATGGGTGCCATCCGATTATTATGACCAGGGCTCCTACACTCGCTACCGTAATAGAAATTGTTTTCATAGCCTGAGTGCCATCCGATCATTACCGGGGCTCCTACACTTGCTACCCTGAAAAAAATCGTCTTTCCAGCCTGGGTGCCATCCGATTACTACCGGGGCGGGGGCTCCTACACTCGCTACCCTGAAAGATCGACTTTTTTACGGGTAGCGTAGGAGCCCCGATAGTAGCCGGATGGCACCCATGCTAGCAAACTCAACCTGACCCAAAACAATGTCAATACAAAACTCATACAGACTTAAATATACACTCGTGTGAAGCCCCCCCTTATACACGACTCGATCAGAGCGTATATGTGGCGGAGGAAGAGTTCATAGCGTTGTAGATGTAGGTGTTGTTGAAGGGTACAAACTGTTTGGTCACCAGTTTGATGACCTCTTGCGCTGCAGCCCCTATCAAACACAAAATCAAGATCGTGACAAAACTGTTGAAACTCGGGAAAAAAGAAAAAGAAAATGAACAAAAAGCCAGGCTTGTGCTGTTTGTAAATGCTCCTCCATAGATTTATTTCCATGAAAGTTTATGGCACATGGAACTTTTATGGAAATAGAGAGTTCATGATATTTTGAATGGGTAGTTGAATCAACAGTTACCCTTGCCAAACTGTTGTCTAATGTAGCATTAATGCCAGAAATACTTATGCAGCACTAATGCTTGGTTAGTGCACACTGCCATGGTAATTTCATGGTAATTATGGCTGTCCAAATACCAGTCCCTCAATGTCCTAGCAGCCATGCCTTGGACCAAGGCTTGAACCAATTAGTTGGCATCTTTCCAGCATTAGTGCTTTCTGCCACGGCCTTTAGTCATGCTTGACCTATACATTAGCACCCTGCAACAGCTGGGGATTTTAACAAGGATGGACTGTAGTTAGGGGGCAGAGGGTTAATTTGGTGTGACCACCCCTACTGGCACCAGCCAGGGGAAAGGGTTTCCACTTCCCCTTCAGTCCAAGAAGACTGGGTGATAAATGATGATTAATGGACAGGGGTGTATGCTGGCATTAATGCTCTGTTCCAAAGGGAGCAGAGGGAATCCAGCATTAATGCCCAATGTGCTCCGCTAAGGAGCGCGTAGTGCGGCATTAATGCTACATTAGACAACAGTTTGGCAAGGGTACCGTAGCAAATAGTCTAGCAACGCAATGGAAATGAAAGTGCAGATGTGATGTTTTCACAATGACAGCAAAAATCAGTTACTTTTAAAAAAACACTGAATGTTTTAATGAAGATTTACAGCATTTATTTCGATTGTCAACATAAAATGTACATTTGTATGTCATGTATAAAGGCAATGCTGGGGAGTTTTAATGATGTTAGTTGCACAAAAATGACTGAGATCATTTTCTCATTATTGAGAGATTTTTTTCTCTCCTTACCTCCCATGAAGGCAGCTACTGAGTGGAGTTCTGACCCTCCATATCTGCACCTGTTGCAGAAACAACAAAGTTTGTTTGACATGTTTGTTTGTTTGCATTGCATACCGGTAAACCGCTTCAAGGTGTAACACACCAGGTTTGTACTGAACAGTACAAGCTGCATATGCCATATCCGGACAGATTTATCTGATCCACTATCTCACACCGAGAAAGACCCCTAATCTTTTCGATAAGTGTGATTCGTTCTTTTATGTGCTCGAGGTGTGGCTCTCCTCAAACACCGAACCTCCATTTAACGTCCACAAGGGCACAACGTCAATGGGACAAATCAGGGAACCCCAGATTCGAACCCAGTACCTTTGGGTTCTGGGACCAAACACCCTGCCACTGCGCCACCGCGATGCCACATATTAAGTGTTCAGTCTTTTTACTCCATCATTTTTCAATAAAGTTAAAGTAATAGTGTGACATTTGTTTTTTTTGCGTAATGATAGCATACTATTTCTAGCATACCATTTTGGCTCATATAGCTAATCACTACATACCAACACAACAACCACACAGACAGCCAAACATTTGCAGAGGTACATGTATCAAGTTGTACTTCTGTTGCACGATACATGCATTTGTTCAAGGACAAAAATTTTCTCAACTTCTGGTGCATTCTGCATTGAAATGTGCATTTTTTTCGGGTGAGTATGACATGAATAAAATGCAACACGGTGTATTCCGCATCAACCTCAGTCCCGGCCCTCCTGCAAGTCGGGCTGGCTCCTCAGTTGATACGGAATACACCGTGTTGTATGCTATACACATGTATGTACCTCATGAACGCAGGTGAGCTGCTACAAAATGTACGTCACTTCAGTGGCATTAGAACAGGTAAGCTACAAGGAAGACAACTCACATTTCATGTACATATTCATCCTTGATATAAGGTGTCAGGCTCCACTCCTGTAGAAGTCCACACATGCACGCCTACGAGTCAGAAATAATCATCTTAGAACGTTGATGAAGCTTATACATCCATGGGTAATAAGACATGCCAAAAGACAGCTACTCAAGCAACAGGATTCGCCTTATATTGAACCATCTTAAAATTGTTTTAGAGTTTTGGTTTAAAACCCCTTTAGACACTGAAATAATACTGTACAGCAGATACTGTTTGAAACCTCTGACTGTTTCCAATTTTATCCAGTTGCTTTTATCCAGAGTAAGTGTCATTTTGGTGAATCATCTTAGAATCAGCCTGGTAATTATGACATATTTAATGTTATTTAATAAACAAACAACTATACACTAATACAGCTGCAGAAGCCAAAATTCAAAACTTGTTTCCTTAAGTTTGATAAATCAGTAAATAAGACTACAAGACTAATGTTCATTTTGATGTGCTGCTGATAAAAGTCTAATATGAAAATGATAAACATGTACATGTACTTAGGAACTACAATTTAGATTACTTTGTTATAGCCCTTTCAAGAGAAAAATGAGCAGGTTTACATGTGTGAAACAAGTTGTTGACTCACCTTGAGTTTTGGGATGTCAGCTTCTACTTGATCATCATAGTAACCTATAACAATACCAGAATGTTAACAACAATGCAATATCTGTATTTGTAAAGCTGGTATAACTGACCTTCGACAGTGTGACAGCAACTGGTTATATTACAATGTACACTAAATGACCTGTCACGTCATGTAACTTTTGGACATCTGGCTGTAAGAGTTGTTTAAAGCTATATAATTAGAATGCTTCTATACTATACAGTTCTTGGTCAAGTTGGTGACAAGAAGTTCCACTCTAGGATCATAGTTCTAGGGAAAAACGAGGGATCAAGGACCATAATATAATTCTATCTTTCTACTGTACAGTCTAAGTCAGTCTCTCACAAGAAAAGAATCAGTCAATGCAAATATTCATATTTCTGTTTTGTACATTATAAATTATAGTATGTTTTGCTATGTGTTCTGTGATGTTTTATGTGTGGGTCACGACACCAGCAATGGCTGCCTGTGTCCCACGTGTAGTGTGTCACTGCAGTTCCAATAAAATCTAAAATCAAATCAAATCTGTATCTATATAGCTGGTATAACCACCATTCAAGATAACACGCCAGCTTCGCAGGCGCACAGCACAGCAACAGCTGGTTATATCACACCAAATGACCTGTTACACCTAACCTTTGCACATCTAACTGAAAGCTTTGTTAAAAGTTATCTAGTGTGGATGCTCCTACAGAATTATCAAACCACAGAGAGGACTACAGAAAGATTCCCCAGTTGTACAGACCTGGATATCTGCCGTACTGCTGTTGGAACTTGTCCACTGCCCTCAGCATGATGTACAGGGCTATCTCACTGTCTGGGTTCTCCAGTTGGACACCTGGATACAAAAGGTAAAGCGGTCGAACCTCAGACTGAAGACAAAGTTAAAGTCCTCCCCGCACCAGACGATGCATAAGGCGGCGCCCATCTCCGTTTCTGCAGCCCTGGACCACACAACTTTGTGCAAGTCCCTACAGCAGGGGGCTAGTCTACTGGTAGTGGTGTGTGTTTAACTACGGTAACCATACCCTTTCCCAAATGCTGAGTGCTAAGCAGAGAAATCAGTATGCACCATTTTTAGAGTCTTTGGTATGACCCGGCCGGGGTTCAAACTCACGACCTACTGTATGCAAGGCGAACACTCTACCCACTAGGCCATTGCACTGGTTTGTGAAGACAAAGCATGACACTTATTCCTTAGGTAGTACATATGTGGCTTTGCTACAACTGGCATATCTAGCCAAGCACGTCAGATCAACCCCTTCTCGTCTCGATAACAGAAAAAGTATTGTGTCTTAAATGTTCAGAGGTTTGACGCTTGCGACTGACACCTAGAGCTCCCTCATACACGATCCAAACAAAGAAGGTTAATGACCTGAGCCAGCCGACTCTCACCATTAATGGTTACTAAGTAGCAGACGACAAGTTCTCTTTGATTATATTAGGCAGCAAGTGGCAGGTCAGAGCTGGAGGTGCTTGTCACAAATGTATACATCTTTATATGAATGTGTTTAAGTAAGAATAAACAAAGCAGTAGACTAAGTTTGTTACGCTAGGCTATGTGAAGGTAAACAAATGCTTAGTTTCTAGTTATTTCTCTTTCTAAAGATTGCATTCGAAGTTGATATTCATAATAAAGTTATGCTGTATTATAAGAAAAATAGTGAACATAGTGAAATTTACCCATCTCATTCACACAGGCCTTCTCAGGGTTGTACTCCTCTTCCAAAGATCGAGTCCTCACCACTCTCAAGAAAGCAGCATTCCTGCCTGCAGTGATAAAATAAAAGCCTGTCAGAATTAAATCATAAACATTTTTGTTTTGTTTTACATAACTCAGGTAACCACCTTCAGGAGTAACACACCAGTGTAAGTACAAGCTGCATATGAGCGGACTGCAATGTTTGTTCCACTCACACTGAAAGGACCCCTACTCTTTACGATAAGTATCGTGGTGGGATCTTAAAGGTATTAGCTCTTACTCAAACACAGGGCCTCTTGCTTTTATCTCCCATCTAAGACGGCATCTTTAACCGAAGGTAGGTAGAATTACTCATTTTCACCTGAGTCACTGATGAAATACATGTACATGTAGATTCAAACTGCCTTTCACATATAGGGCACAACATTGGGGTCTGCTATTACGGGATTTGAACCCAGAGCCATTAGATTCAGAGTCAACAACTTAATCACAAAATTAAATTAATTTGAAACTTAAGGCTTCCTGAGTTTTGCTTTTAAACCACAAAATCACAAACTAATCAAAGCAGCACAAATTACTCACAAAACAACCTGATGGCCTCTTCTGGGATGCAGTGTGATGGCTGTAAAGGAAGGTAGTTAAAACTGACATCAACAGTTTATTTATTTATTTATTTTGATTTACCACATTTTGTGGAAGGATTGACATAACAGGTGAACTATCACCTTTTCAAGATGTCATCCCAGACCGGACTGTAAGATTTGGACCATCGCACACCGGGGCATGCCCCTACTCTTTTTCGAAAGGTGTGGTGGGTTCTTTAACGTGCGCGGGGTGTTGCTCTCCCCAAACACGGGACCTCCATTTAACGTCCTATCCGAGGGACTTCCCTAACCCCATGAGCTAGGTACTCATTTACACCTGAGTGAAGTGAGGAAAGTCGTGTTAAGTGCCTTTCCCAAGGGCACAACGTCAGGGCGCAAGTTCGGACATGTCTCTGGGCGCACCTGGGATTAGATCCTGGGACCCATTGTTTGACAGCCGCGTGCTCTACAGTTGCGCCACACGACGCCACATTTTGTATGAAGCATTCACTAAAACTCAAACTAAACAGCTATGAATTAACATGCTTCTATTTTCCATGAGCCTACTGCTAAAATAGGCCATACCGACTTGATTTTTCCACATCAATTTTCTTCCATTATTAAAAAAAATCATAGTTTTACAAAGAAATTGCAAAACGAGCAAACATATGCCAGATGATGTCATCCATATAATCAAATCAGCATGGCCATATAGGAATCAAAATGGTCACCATCTCTCTCATTGCTACAATGTAATTTGAGATGATTCGGCTCACTATGTGAACAGATGTCTGTACAGTCAATTGATTTAAAACATCCTCTAAGTACGATTACTTACCCTTCCTATTGAGGACAAGATCTGAGAAACTCTGGAGGCCACCACTGAGGCATCTTGTTTGGCCTGGTCCCTGTAGCTGTAAAATAGGCAACAATAACAACACTTACTTTTCATTAGCTAATTAAGGGTTAATGACCCACCCCGAGGTGTATATGGTGTCATAACGCCTGGTCATGGGCTATAACCATCGAATAAAACCACCGATTGAGCGAGGGGTCTATTAGTTAGACTAAGTTATTGGGAGACTCCTGGGATGGGGACATCTTGGAAAATAGAGGTGCCTCCAGTATGTTAAAGGGGAAGGGCTCGCTGGCAAACCCTCCCAGTAAAAATATATTACCCTGTTACTGAAACAGCAAGGAAACTTGCTGCAAAGTGTGTCACTAGGCACTACACTGGGGTCTGAAATAAATATATATATTAGGACAAGAGAAATCACAGAACTGAAGGACAGCTGAGGTACAGTTTGCTCCTAAGTGGTACCTTAATTTTGTCTAGAAATTTGAAACACCAGTAAAGAGCACCCCCTGGCAACACTTATCAGAACTACACCTCCTGCTCCTGCTTGCATCTAGACTGGCAAGGGTGAAACTACAAGTATGTACAGTCACATTTAACTTACATGTTTTGAAGCTGGATGTAACGCTCAGAGTCTGCAAACATGTCTGGAATGGCCCCTCTAAGCGGGAGGGCACCTGAGAGGAAATGTGTACCAGTGAGTGTCAACATACACATGTAACTGACAACTTGTAAAATGTCACAGTTAGACAACATTGATCACAAATTACAGACATCACAGTCACGTCTTCTCACATCCAAACAACATAAGACACCAAGAAGACTGCTAGGAAATGCAATAAGTCTTACCCTTCCCTTCATTTTCTGCAAACTCCTTCAACGCCTTTGTCATCACAAAAAAGTCTGAGCTCTGTGAAGAGAGTTGATAATGGTCGCAGGTAAGTTTCATTATGAAAATAGAGACATGCAGACAGACCAAAAACAACTTAATTTTTTATTATTCTTTTTCTTCATCGAAAATTGCAACAAGACAACTTACACCACCCTATAAATCAGTAGATGCTTCTATTGACCACATGAAATGGACTGTCATGACTGAGTAATGACTATAGTCCTACCTCTTCTGAACTGTACTTCCTGCTGCTATGACAAGTCATCTACTCTCTCACTTCCAGCCACTCTACTAACAGTGTTTTCAAATAACTACGGTCACAGACCAACATTACCAATCAGGCGTACCCCAAACAAAAACCTTTTCACGGCATCAATTAACAGACTGAGAGTATTATTTTAAGGTTAGTTTAATCAACTTTGAAGTTGGCCAACTGTAGAAAGAAGACAGTTACTTCCATCGATTGTGTACTTTGAGCATCTCTTATCCTTTAAGAGTAAGATGATGTTTTTACATACCTCTGCATTAAGGTTCTTGCAGCCGTCATCCTCAAATAAGGTCTGGATCTCACTGGGAATCTGTGAGCAAAACACAAGGATTACTGGGGATGGTGCTTTTGTCTACAACTGTGTCCATAACAGGATGTCCGTTACATAATCTGAAGCTTAGTGTCCTTGACCTGCACCGCAAAAGGTAATGTCTGCTCAGTATTCATAAATAGAAGTGGAGGAGCATGACACAAGGTTTCAGAAAGAATATATCATAATAATTTTTTAAAGTAACTTACTCTAGATTTGACTTAGTTATCAAAATTCAAAAACCTTGTTGGCAGACATAAATGAAAGTAGAATGTATATATAGAACTGCTAAATATTTGTATCTTGGTTACTTACAAGAGGCCGGGATAGAAAAACTGACCGTTCGTCTTTACTAATAATAGTAAAGATGAAGGGTCAGTTTTTCTATCCCTAATTATAATAATAGTCATAATGTTCTTACCCTAGTTGGTACCAAAGCTGTGTTGGTGTGTCTGATGGCTTCTTCAAAGTTCTCCTCCGGCTCTCCTGGCCCCTCCTCATTCTCCCACATACCTACAGGCACACCGGTATAGAGGCTCCATTAATATCTTAAACTTTGCACTGAATCAGACATACCTATTAACTGTAAATGCATTTCAGTTCGCGTGGTCTTTATTTCGCGCTAAGGCCACACCAAGTTAATTTCTTGGTTAACGGATTTCTATTTTCCAAAAAAAAAATTTTAGAAAAAAAAATTGTGTAAACAGAAGGCTGGCCAAATTAAATTGGTGTGGCCTAAGGGGAAAATGAAGTGCTCACGGTGGTTTTAATTGCGCGGCAGTGCTTTAGTCGCATACGGCTACAGTATTGGACAAAAATGTTTGCGGTGGTTTTAAGTTCGCTGTGAAATGGTTGCCGCGAAAACCGCAGACATAAAACCACTGCGAACATTTCTGCATTTACAGTTACTGTATTAGTATATATTGTATAGGAACTGTAACAGGTATAGGTTGGGATTTGAACCATTAACCTTGTATTGTAATAAAAAAACATACCTAGGATATCTAAGCCATTCATTCATGTAGACAAGCAAATATTTTGCCTTATATGAAGATGAAATTCAAAATGTTTCCATTAGCAAGCTCATGATTGCGATTATCGAAAATTGACTTTAAGTTATTGTATCAATTTGAAACAAAGTGTTGAGAACAACCCTTACAGCATCCCTTGAACTCTTGAAAAGCGGCCAAAGCCAAGAAGTCTATGCCATATCTGTATGGGATTTTCAACTGAAGGTAGAAATGAAGGTTGAAAAAAATTCCATCCTACCTTTCCTCACCATCTCCTTGAAGACACCTTTCTCCTTGTAATTCTTGGGCATATCTCCTTCATGCTGAAACAAAATAATCATATTACTCCATTTTACTCAAAACATTATCAAAGTGCAAAAAGAAAAAAGTTATTATTAAAACTGTTTTCTATATGCATCATGATCAAAGCTACAAACATACATTCACACATCTTGGTATCTGTTAGTTGTCTGTAATTGTTTTTGCCCAATTAAAAGATTCTGAAATAGATTCTTCTTGGCCAAGGTAAATATCATTATGATATTCATACTCTTACCTCTTTCCTCCACTGCATTAAGTGCTTCAACAGGATGACTGGGAAGGGGGTGTGGCTGTGATCCTGCAAAAGGTCAGAGGTCAAGGTGAAATGTATTGTTAGTAGTACATGGAGAAGCACATCCCATGGTGTAGTCATCAGAAACTGTCTAATATTTTTTCTAATTTACCGCTGAAAGCGTTTCAGTTTGCTCAGATGACTTTGTCACTTTGGAAGTTATGAATGAATGAATGAACTTTATTGCTCGACAATTGTACATGGCACAATGTATGGCAAGAATGACAGTGCAATTAATACGTGACAATGGGTACTAAACTAGTCTATTCTATTCTATTCTGAAAACTATAATCACAAGAATATTTGAACGTAAATGGCGTAATGATATAATATATGTTAAACGTTTCGGTCTGTTAAAATACATTCTCTCTTTTGTAAAGCGCTACATATTATATGTATTGGCCTAAGTACGTAGATATGGTGTCGGGACATGACATAAGTAGATTGAACATGTCTATGTTTGCCTTTGGCAAGGGTTTACTGAATTTACATGAGATCATATCCATTAATTTTCGTCTATCTACAGTATATGCGGGGTATGTCATTAAGAAATGATATTCATCTTCAATGCTATTTTGACATGAAGGACATAGTCTCTGGTTGGCTGGTATATTATGGTATCGACCTTTTTCTATTTCTAAACAGTGAGAACTGATTCTTAATTTGGTTAATATGTTAACTATAAAGGATTTATTACGAATTGATGAAAGGTAGTTTTCCAACGTGAAGTCAGTTTTGACTTGTGAATAGGTTTTTAGTTTACTGCAGCTCCGAATTTCTTATGAAGAAACAATGAGCCCTAGTACTGCTTTATCTGTAATATGATGTTAGGCCATGTTTATTTGATATGGTTGACATTTGTGCATGCATCAATTTTCCTCTGTATTTAAAAAAAAAAGTTTTTGACCATACAAAAAAACCTGTAAATTGTATACAAAGTAGCTGCAAAATGGGCAAATGTATGGCGTAAATTGCAAAGAAAAATATCGAAAAATGGATATTAATGTCATAGATGCCAATGCCAAATTCAATTCCAAAGTCAAAGAAGATGTGAAAGAACAAAATGAAGAATCTATTGGTAGTATGCACTGTGCGTTGAGCCATTTGTTCATTGACAACCTTCTCGACCACTTTTTTGGGGGCACTCTTTTTTTTTTGTCGCATACTCGCATCAGTTCTGGGTTTCATAGAGGATTGTCATCCGTATAATTGAATCAACATGGCTTAAGACACCAACAGCAGCGAACCCTGGCAAATAACCCAATGTTAACCATTTGACCTTCTGGGACAGTTGGCACTAATCAGCTGTCAGCCAATCAGATTCAGCTGTCAGCCAATCAGATTAACTCCTCCTACTACTCATCTCAATTGGCCACCTGTCAAGATGGACAGAATGCCAGAGCTGTTGCTTTGCATTGCGTAATACAATCGTCAGGACTGCGGTACCATCTGATCATTAGAGAAGGTGGAACAGAAATACCCAGAACAGACAACACTTTAAATGCAGAAATTCAATCTAGATCCATAAACTTATCATATTTTTCTAGTACTTAGAAGTAGATTGATCAAAATTAATTCAATGTCTACATTAGCTTAGTATGAACATTGTAACAAAAGGTTATCAAAATCAAGGTAACAATTAGATGTCTCCAGGCCTAGGGCTATGTCCAGTTCTGAAGAATTCTGCAGAATTCTGTAAACATCAGTCAGAATTCTGCAAACTTCTAGAAATGTCAGCAGGATAACATCGCAAAGTGGACGCACCTTAGCCTGGCCTAACGGCTGACTGCCACAAGAAACAGACGAGCCTGGAGACAGATGTCCATCTTCATTGCATCCTTGTCCCCCCAACGACCATGAGGTCAAGGGACTAGATAGGTACTAGGTAGGTATCACCTGTTCCAAGTACTTTTCACTCACCTTCTTACTGAGAGAATCCATGTCTATGGCATCCACATACGCAGCCAGCGCTGGAAATGGTCGGTCCAGTCTCAGATCAGAGTGTGCATTGTCTGGGTGGGACTCGATCACTGGAAAACACAATTATATAATACATAATTTTAATACTATAACAATAAGTCAAGGTAATGGTCTACCAGTACTAATTAGAATAACAGTGAAATAAAGTATGGTCTAACTGTAGACAAGTTAAAATCAAAATTGTCAGACATTGTTTAGTCCTGTCAAATATTGATTTTCTGAGATGTACATTAACTTTTTTGTTTGTATATTGCATACCCGGTAAACCGTCGTACGGCGTAACACACCAGGTTTGTACTGAAGAGTACAAGCTGCATATCCAGACAGATTTATTTGATCCACTCACACTAGGAAGGATCCCTACTCTTTTTGATGGGGTTTGTTTTTTTACGTGCAAGAGGTGTGGCTCTCCTAAAACACGGACCTCCATTTAATATCCTATATCCGAGGGGCGTCCCTAACTGAAGCTAGATACAAAATGTACTCATTTTCACCTGGGTGTCGAGTGAAGTGAGATAATTCTTGTTAGGCTACACCAAGTAATTTTTATGGATGACGTCCGCGCGCGCATTGATTTTGGTCTGTTCCAAGAAAAAAAACAAGAAATTGCGCTTCCTGTAACTATGACCAAAGAGTTCCTTTTTGATTTAATTGTTTCTGCAGGCCTGCAAAATCAATGGGATATGGAAAGAAACAGGACAGGACAAGATTACTGCTGTTCAAGTTCAACTGATTTATTCAAATTATTGCTGTTATCATGATGAATAAAAGAATTGTTAGTTGTTACACTGTGTTCTCTCATTCAATTTGCGTCCTAACATGTGTCGTCGACTAACATATTTCAAATCTAGGCATCTTGTTTTTTTCGGCCCTTTTTTTTTTTTTCGTGCTCTCGCATTAGATTTAGGGTCTCCAAAGGACGTCATCCATAAAAATTACTTGGTGCAGCCTAAAAGTACATTTCCAGGGGGCACCACATCTATGAGACAAGTCGGAACCCTGGATCAGGTTGGTACTTGATATTTTGAAGGAAAAGTTCTGGTTATCCTAAAATAACTTTTCCCTTCAAATTTTATGACCCAATCAAATAGATTTTAGTGTATCTCTTAATCAAAATGGACAGGCTGAGTCTTTTATGGCCTATGAAGTAAAATGGCTGAATCCATCTTAAGTGTCAAAGGTACAAATCCAGTGATTGACAAGTTCAAGATCATGCATGAGAACAGTCTGGAAGCTCTTTACCCATACTAGTACCAACTGCCAGATAAACACACCTTTTCACCATGTGGAACCTATTAGCACACATTACTTCACATTAAGGAGACTCCCATTGGAACAAAAACTGCAAGTTCAACACTAAAGATGACCAAACTTTGGCTGCTAGCCCTCCCAAAAAGGAAAAAACAACCTCCTTGCCAAAGAAGTCAGATAAAAATAGTTTGACTGCCTTTATTGTAAAGTTGGACTTTTGGAACAAACTTTTTTGAAAATCATCCAAGATTCCAACCCATTAGTGAGCTTCAGAATCCCTTCAAACTTTTTTAATGACTCAGCATACTTACAATGTACTGTAAATGCGGAAATATTCGCAGTCGTTTTATGTTCGCTGTTTTAGCGGTAAACTACAAGCGCGAACTTAAAACCAAGTCGGACCGCAAAACTTTTTGCCCACCACGACTGTAGCGCTACTATTGTTTCAAACGCGAACTTAAACCCATCGCAAACAGTCCATTTCCTCCCTACGGTGAAATAAAAAATCACGCAAACTTAAATGCATTTACAGTATTACATGTACATTTTGTACATTGTCTTGCTACACCAGCTATGGTTTAATTGCTTGATCTTCTGCATTATCTTACAGACATGTAGTATCTGAAAATTTGGGGGGTTGATGTACTTTAATTTTTGATCTTTTAGTTTTAACCTTTAGCACACTGAAGTAGCTGTTTGGCACGGTGACCCCATTTTCTATAATTGGTTACAGAGTTAGGCAGCAGGGAGAAGGTTAAAAAATGAAGAAGGCAAATCCGGAAACTGAGAAAATAAAAATTTGGTAGACCGAAACTTCAACAAAGGTCATGTAGACTTGACATGAAGAAAATTGCTGCAATTCTGGCAGGAAAGATTTACTGTAAAGGACTTTTAAGTTTGCAGGGATTTAATTTTGTCATAGGGAGAAAATTGAATCTTTGGTATGCTTTTAAGTTCGCATTTGAATAGTGGCACTACAGTCACGGAGAACTATAAGATAGCTATCAGTAAGTGTACGGTCTCACATCTTCTCAGCGAGGGTGCTATAGACGTCCTGATCATGAATTTCTTGTGGTCCCTTTTGACCGTACATATATGGTCATGTACAGTTACTGTATCTAAGACAAATCGGAATACTAAGTGCATATCGTGTACTGGGTCACACACTTATGGAAATAGAGAAATTCAAGGTGTATAAAACTTAAAAGGAGGGCAAACATTTTCGCGGTAGTTTTAAGTTCGCGGCAAAGAGCTCACCACAAATCACACACTCAAACATTTAAAACCACCACAAACATTTCTGCATTTACAGTAAATATTATAGTGACTGGACAGTCCCAAACTCATCTGAGCTAGTAGTGACAGTTAGACCAATTTAGGGATTCTGGGCAGAAAGATTTACTGGTATGTCAACCTGTTGGCAGGTTGGTTATCACGCAATCCCCTAGCCTAATACAGGGAGGTAGGTGGGACGTCTGCCAAGATGCCACACACTGGGACACACGCATCGACCTTGAATCTCACCAGACACTTTTCTTATAAGGCCATGTTGATACGATTGTATGGATGACATATGCACGCACATAAATTTTTGTCCGTTTCCAAAAATTAAAAAAGTTTTTATTCCGTATACTGTCAATTGTACAAATCAGCTGCAAAAGGAGCAAATAGATGCCGTAGATTGCAAAGAAAAGTATTGAAAAATATATAGAAATGTCGTAGAATGGCAAAGTCAATTTGAAAGTCAAAGAAGTAAATGTGAGGGAACAAAAATGAAGAATCTTCGTTCGGTATACCATACTCTGTGTTTAGTCATTTGTTCAACCTTTTTGACCACGTAGAAAATTTTCATCTATATCATTTAGAAAACCTTTTTTCCATCAGTTTTGGTGTTCCCAGAGGATGTCATCCATATAATCAAATCTGCATGGCCTTATTGACAACAGCAAATGTCAGATAAATTTGCATAATTTATGCATGGCAGACCCAAGGGGGAACAAGTTCAAGGATCCGGCAATCAACCTTGACATTCAAGTAACAGGCCATATGGGGTCAATAACACTTTTAGGCGTAGAATTAGTACATGCAAACAACAGTCGTTAGTGTTCTATGTCACTTAATGGGTAAGAACAAACATCGGAAGTGTCTGAATCAGCAAATCAACCTCTCCTACCTTTTACTATACTGTAAGTCTTGTTTCTTTGTAACATCATCAGTGTCATCATTGTGAAAAAACCTGTTATCATTTATGATTCCTTAATATATGTCTGTTCTGTAAATCACTTGCCGCCACCGTGAAGTTAAATTTCAGTGAAAAAGTGTATTTTCCTTACACTGTATGAAATTTTGCTACCGTGAAGATAAAGTGAACTTTTAGTTTTATATAAACCAGCCTTTTGTGAGCACCTCTAGTAAGAACTTGCAATTGTATTTTGGTTTCAAATTGCCTTTTAAATTTTGATAACCGGCAACAATTTTGAAACCATTACTGAATTTCCAAAATCAAATAAATAATTATGGTACAACAATAATTGCAGAGAAATGACTAACTTCAAATTTGGCATTTATACATTCATACCCGTCTGGTACTTTTTGTGTGTAAATTACTTTTGTCTGTGCATGCAGTATGACTGCCCTAGTCTGTATAGCTAATAGACTGACGGTGGGTGGTTATACACAGCAATTTACTGTGATCAGCACAAATTAAAGTCAATACATAAGACTGTCTCTGACTCCTACATGATTGTATCATTATGATAATCATGTATAAAATTTCTATTCAACGATATTGATGAATAATTATCATGGCTTTTCATGATTGGGAATAAGACTTCTGGCCATTTTCATGTTTGAGTTCAAGGTATAAGGCAACTAGTCCGAAATTAAATTGTAATCCAGAAATTATCCTGAACACTGTTAGTAATTCTTTCAAGACCATGTCCCCCGTGGTGAGAATACAGCTTCATTTCTGTACATGCACGGCACAGGTCCAGGATAGATAACCATAGTCTGTATCTGATATGTGCCTGTAAGAACTTAGGGGGAACCAGGTGAACCCTATATTACAACTAGAGTTAAGCCATATATCATAATTTATTCATTTGGTAGTTGCAATAAATAAAAATAAAAAAAAGTTTGAGGATACGTTTTCCGCAGTCCCCGATTGCACAAAACCATGTAGAACGCACATAGAACACACGATTTGGGTAATCAGGCGACAAGGCCGCATTATCCGCATTACCGTTATTGCGCACTGATACCAGGAAGTCTTCGCGGACGACCAAAACTGCGCAACCATAAAACGCTACGAAGATCAGGCTTTTCAGGAAATGTAAAAGATTACACATTCTATAATAGCGATAACCGAAAAATCTGGAGCCAAAACCATCGAGAAAACCTATCATTTGTGTCCTTCACGGACTACTTTACGGTCTGGTCACTTTGAATTCCGAACCGGAACCTTTAGTTCTAAACCATTGATATTTCTTAAGTGCTGCTATTTTTGTCTGCTGTACGTGGGACAGAAAGGGTCAACAAACCAGACTGAGTCTGGGTATTAGGGCATCAAGTTTCACATCTTTGATTATCTCGTTGTCAGTTAGATGTTTCACCATGAGGTGAAGTAGTCAAGGTTGGGTAAGGGGATTAAGGCTTACATCTTTGATCTTCCCTTTTTGTCAGTTTAATGTTTCAGTTTCAAGTTGAAGTTAGTCATGGTTCCCTGAACTTTTAAAAATTAGGAAGTTAGGCCACGGCAAGGAAATTCTATGGATGACATCCATGTGCGCACTGATAGAGGGCCTGCATGGGGGGTAGTGATTACGAATTACGGAAAATTTTTGCCGCCGATTACGAATTACGTTAAATCATGAGGCTTCCCAACCAACTTAAACAGTTAACGCATGATTCAACTACAGTATCTAGTTCTGCATCAAAACTGTTCATTTTTATGTGGTGACAATGAATCTGTTGATGACCACACTAAACCGTATAACTATAATGAGTAGCCGTGACGGCGGCAGTGAATTTCGTATGGGAAGGGACAGCAAGATATTCCGGAACGTACGTTGACCACGTCGAGCGCCGAAGGCGCGAGACGTCTGGGAAAATTGTAAAAAATCTTGACCCCCTGAAACGCTATAACCTTGATTTTGAGTGCCACATTTTGCTGTTACACTAAGCTATGTTTGATGACATATCTATAAGTGAAAAGAATATTCAAGAGTTTAATAGTATGGTGCGCGATGCCGCGCTGGAGCGACCCGGCGATTGCATATTGTAGGTCGATACGGGAGAATACCCGGGAAAATGGTAAAATCTCGACCCACTCAAATACATTTTGAGGGGCAATATCTGCACTCATAGTGAAAAGTACACAAGAGTAGATTCACGGTTTGCCCTCCCGACATATTTTCGCCGGAGGCGTACATGTAACAATCGCAAGTAGGCACGAGGGCATGCACCCCGAGAAGATTTTGAAATCTTTACCCTTTGAAACGCTATTTCTTGCATTTTTAGGGGCACATTAGGCTGGTAATCTAAGCTATGTTTTATGGTTTCTCTTTGATTGAAAAATACACAATGATTCCAGCTTGATATTTAGGGGCGACGCCCTCAGAACGAGGCGCGACAATACTAAGTGGGTCACATGTTTCATGGGAAAATTTTGAGATCTTTACCCTCTGAAATGCTATTTCCTGCATTGTGAGGGGCAACTTTGCCGGGAGACTTTGCTGGAAATAAACCTACGTTTTTCTGGTAATTCATAGATTATGTTTTACGTTGCATAAAGGTAACTGCCTACGTTTTACGTAGAATCAAAGTGACCAATTACGCGTTACGGCCAATGTACTGATTACGAATTACGTTGATTTTGGGTGGCTGATTACGGATTACGAAGTCTAAAACGGCCTGATCACGCCTTACGGAAAAGGGGCATGCAGGCCCTCCTGATACTGTCTGATTTTGAAAAAAAGAGAGATTTTTTTTCTTTCTGGCAATGCCTTGAATGTACAAAACGTACAACAGTCACTATATAATAGTAGTATGGTAGCATTGAGTGAAACTTACTGTTATGGTACTGGTAAGGATACTTAAGGCTACCACATTGTGTGTATGTGAACTTTTTCAAGATTTGGCTGTGATATTTTGTTTGTCACTTCAGTTCTTGTTACAACATTGTATGGTTTCTATTTCAAAAATTTGGCATCTTTTTTTTGGCCTATCTTGTTTCTCTTTGAATTTCTGCTCTCGCATAAGATTTCAAGTCAGCGGAGGACATCATCCAGCCTTTCTGGTATGTGAACTTTTTGAATCAATAATTAAAAAAAGATTAAATAGGAATACTGCTTTTTTAACAAATCTTTTTTTTGTGCTCTTGCATATGATTTAGACTCAGCAGAGGAATATTATCCATACAATTTACTTGCTGTGGCCTTTCTGGTATGTGAACTTTTTCGGGTATACAAACCTGTGTGTTCCTTCACCACGACTCGCATGTAACCAATCAGGCCGTAGGAGCGGCACACCAGCAGAGGTATCCCATAGTCCCACAGTACGGAGGCCAGGCTCAGCAGGGTTCTGTGTCAACAATGAAAGTCAAAGTTAACGTTGACGGGTTGCCAAATGAAACACTCACATACACACTGATTCTCCATTTTATCTTCTGTTTTTCACCCGTGATGCGGGGATACAGTCCTAGGAAAATAAACATTTACTGTTTGTGTCAAACAGAACTGGTCATTTGAACTGGTTAACATTTGACCTTACCCTGCTGATATGTTAGTGATATAGGGGTTATGATTGCAGCATCACGGAGTGAGAGAGACTATACAATCAATTTTCAGACCAGGGCTGTCTCAAGGACCTGTCCCTGTTTTTTCCAGGGACGGAAAATTTGTTGGGACATTTATCTGTCCAAAAAATGTGAATTTCAAAACATGAAAATTCTTTTTCATAAGCTTAAAAGGACAGATAAAAAAAACAAGATGGGCTCAAGCTCCGTAACAAAAAACTTACTGACCCACACTCACTCACTCACTCACTCACTCACTCACTCACTCACTCACTCACTCACTCACTCACTCACTCACTCACTCACTCACTCACTCACTGATCACTCACACCCTCACTCACTCACTCACACCCTCACTGATCACTCACACCCTCACTCACTCACTCACACCCTCACTCACTCACTCACTCACTCACACCCTCACTGATCACTCACACCCTCACTCACTCACTCACTCACACCCTCACTCACTCACTCACTCACTCACTCACTCATTGACATTGACTTGGAAAATATGTTCTACACATAGCCAATTATAAAATTTCTACTGTAACAGTAACTTAACAGCTCAAATATTGGTATTATCATGCTCATATCTTCAAGGCCACACCATTTTAATTTCTTGGTTAACGGAATTTAAAAAAAATGCTAGATTGGAAAATCAACAGGAAAACAGAATCTCAGAGGAAAGTTTGTACTTTCAAATTGGTGCACACAGTGAACAGGGTCAGGTGGTAGTTTTCACCCCAGCCTTCTGTTTTCATGATTTTTTTGCTAAAATGTAAAAAAAAAATCTGTTTACCAAGAAATTAAATTGGTGTGGCTTTAGTTAAAGAAGAAATCTAACTTGACCAAATAAACACATCTTCATTGTAACATTGGGTAGCACCTTTTTTGATTTCCTTAGTTGAAAAAAAAGTCATTCATCAACACATCAACTCAAGTCAAAGGTCTCTTAAGAAACAATGACACATTCATGCCTGAAACAACACCGGTAGTGTTAATTTTCGTTTTCATACCTGGCTGAATCTTAGAGTAGGTTTGGAACAATATACCCTGCTCTTTAAGTCTCCCACTTGTACAGGGGGGCCATTAAGAAACTTACCACACATCGGAAGAATGAATTCAGGTGTACTCGGTTTATTTACTCTAGATATACACCTCCTGGCTTTGTTTACACTAGGTGCTAACAGAGCGATCAATTAGTCTACTTACAGTAAGCGATAAACAAGTAATCTTGTCCCTAATTGAAAGTAAACGGCAGAAACCTGGGACTAATTGATATCATTAGGTTTCATCATAAGATACCGTTATCTTAAAGTGATGGTGATACAAAGAGAAACGTGTCTGAAGTCGGATTCTTAAGGTGTCAAATGTACAAGCTAAGGTAGAGCTAACAGCTTTCATGGTTCCGACACCTTTTGACATGAGTGTTGAACTTCAGATACAAAAGAGGAAACAGTCGATCATTATGTCAGGTGCAGTTAGAAGTGCGGCGGTGGTGTAACACTCCATGCACCACGGGTTACACACAAGGCCCTACATTGTAAGGGCATTGACACGCCTTTCCAAGGGCAGTTTATGAAATAAAGTGGGTGGTTTGGCCCCGTACAATTTGTGTACTTTAGTAACCAAATGAAGGGGATGCACCCCGTAGACACTTGCTAATTTCTTGGCATGTGGAGAGAAAGGTTGGACGTGACTCTATCTCGTTCCTGCAACAGCTGGGTCATATTGAGAGACAGAGGAGTTTGTCGACAAGAGAGGGGTGTTGCCTGGTGAACTTGAACATGGGGGTTGAGGGTGCGCTGCTTCTGTTGGCCTTACTGGTGGCGCCGGGGCACGGACGTGGAAATCCCGTCGGTCAGGTTAGTAATAGATCAATAATTTTAAAACTTTTATTTGCTCTATACCTACCATTTATTGTTGTGTCAATGGATTATAAAAGAACGTTAGGGCTAGGAATAGCTAGACAATGAATTTCCGCTGTTGTCTCAACAGGAAGATGGCTATAAAAAGTTAACAGGTCACTTGGTGATTGCATAATGGTGCTAAAAATAAATTTAAAATCTTTTACAGTATTTCTAAATGAGTTGCACAATGTTTCTGAGAATGATTCTTTTAAAATTTAAAAATAAACAATTTAAGCTAGTCGTTTTCGGCAAAGAGACACACACAATTGTGTATACACAGTCTGACTCAGTTCATAGAGAAAGAGTTGGACCTAGCAACACTTTAAACTATTTTCCAAGTAACAAATTAAAGCAAAACATTGAGCCAACAAATCTACAGGCGCCTTATTTATATCAGAGTTTAAGCCTTTTTAAGGTCCCTTGGCCATTGGTTCTTTTTTTTTCTTCTTCAAATTATCCCTAACTGAAATATTATTAAAGACTCTTTGGCTGCTGAAACATTTCAAGTTTGTAACCCTCACCAAACATTCATTTGTAAGATTCTTATAAACACTGTTACACAGTTCAACTGTTGGCTATAGAGCTGTAACTACAAACATGTATCTATACTGTGTTTCAAACAAAACATTCTGACTTATAGAATATTCTTTATTGAAAATATTCCTTGCAAGCTAAATAAAACAGTGTGCTCTAGACTATTCTGAATTGTTCAACAATATGTTTCGACTTTTATGAATTAGTTTAACTCTAAAGGTGCACTAAGTTTGTGCCAAGAATGAATCCAGCATGTTAAGTTGATAAACACTGGACAGGTACAGCTACAATTTGGTGCGACTTTTTGTCATTATGATTTAACTTTTGAAGTTCAGCAAAGCTATGCCAGAACTGATGGTAAGATTAAACTTTTCCCTTGGTGAGACAGCTTTATTTTGTACAGCACAGTCCCACAACTGTTGCTAGAATTCCCTCAATTTGTTTCCGTAAACCTTAACATACAAAAATTTAACCTGTCCCTCCCAAAAAATCCAATAAAAGTAGACAGTCCTCTGTACGATTTATATCGATCACAGAAAGGTTTTTTCCTAAATAAACCTTTAATGACAAAGAATTTAAAATGTCCCTTCATAAATTCCAATAAAAAACTAGACAGTCCTCTGCACGATTCATGTCAATCACAGAAACTTTAAGGTTCTTTGAAATTCCTAAATAAACCTTTAATGACAAAGAATTTTTAACCTGTCCCTCCAGTGAAATTTCAATAAAACTAGCATTCCTCTGTATGAGGCCACACCAATTTAATTTCTTGGTTAACAAATTTTTATTTTCCAAAAAAAAAAAAATTAGAAAAAAGAAAAATCATGAAAACAGAAGGCTGGCCAATGATTTTTTTTTCTAAATTTTTTTTTTTTTGAAAATAAAAATCTGTTAACCAAGAAATTAAATTGGTGTGGCCTGACTTATGTCCATCACAGCGAGGTTCTTTCCAAAATATATATACCTTAATGACAATGAAGCAAAGATGTTGACCTTAAAGTGCATGAGGTGTGCAAGGATGAGTCCGTCTAGTCTGCCAAGACCCCAGCATGATGTCTTAAGTGAAACTGGAACCAAAGTGCTTTGGAAAAAAGCCAGCCTGTTAGTAATCTTTGCTCAGCGGGCCTATAGGATGAGGATTGAAAAGTTAATCAAAGCGTAATGGAAAAAAAAACTTTGTCCCGGTCAATCCTTTTTGTTCTGTTATTTTTACTTAATCAGAAATTGGCATGATGCAACTACTGTAATTCTTGATTTGTTAACTGTAGTTTGATTTTAGCTGACTTAACGGTCAATAGTCAACAGCTAAAATGTCATCATCGCAAATATCACTAATATTTGAGACAGTAATGTGTGTTCCCACCGTTAAAATGAAGTGCCATGACCTAGCTATAGTACTCCGTTCTCCCCCAACCGCTAAAAAGTGATTTACAATAAATTATTATAATCATACTATTATCATACAATGTATATCTACCCATTAGGTTGGATGTCACGTCACCCAGTGAACATTTACTTATTGATAATCAATTCATTTGGTGAATTCTATAGCTCGACCAATGAATAAATCTAGTCTGTTCCTTGCATTTGTCCTTTAACCTTTAGCACACTAAGGTACTATAGCTAGTAGCTGGTTGGCACCAAATTTGCAATGGTTCTAGATTAGTCAGCGCAATGAAAGTTAAACACTGTCAGTTGTCACATAGTTTTGTTTTTCGCCAGAGAATTTTCAGCAATTTTCTGAACTAGCTGACAGAGGTTCTTTGGCATTTTTTCCTGTTACATGAAAGCAAAGATTTTTGAACAACAAATCTGTGAATTTGCTCAGAACCTACTGTCCAAAACCTATCTTAAGTTTACGGTATTTTGTACAACAATTCTTAGAGTGAAAGGTCTGGATCCCTTACTTGACTTACATGTACTTGACTTACATGTACTTGACTTACATGTAGCAATGTTTATCCTTTAATTTTGTTCTTCGCGTCCATCATATGTACTATACCTAACACAGGGGCGGAAGTCCAAATTCAAGGGTGTCCGGACATAGGGGTGTCCCTGCTAAGGAAAACTTTACTGTTTGAATAGTATGACGTCAGTCTTAAACAATGCAGCTATTCTCTACAACCTACGGGTTAAAAATGTAGATTGTAACATTTTTGTATCTAGCGCTGAAATACTGAAAGGGTTTTGTATTTATCAGGCTTATGGTGACAAGTTGCTTCCTCCCTAATCCCTACTAAACTATTGAACAGTACATAAAATAAGATAAAGTGAATACTGTAAAATTTAATACATTTAGGTCCGTGTGGTTTTTATTTCGCAATGAGGCAATAATGGAGTGTTCGCAGTGGTTTTAAGTTCATGGCAGCGTTATAGTTTAACATACTGCTACTGTATTGGACAAAAATTTTCGCGATGGTTTTAAGTTTATTGCTGGTTGCTGCGAAAACCATGAACATAAAACCACTGCAAACTTTTCTGCATTTACAGTACTCGATGGCAACCTGTGGTCCTTAGGTAGAGGAGGGCACCAATACAGGGTTGACTGTACATTGTATATCAAAGTATTAAGTTATTACAAATACTCAGGAAGTTACTAAGTCCAGCTTGTTGCAGCTGGGGTTCAACTAACCCTTAACATCTTAACACTGTACTGACATTCCTCCCGTGACATCTGATTTATACTGTATACATTCAAACTAGAGATGTTGACTTTGACTTAAATCTCATAAAGTTCATGCTTGCAGAAAAGTCCTCCAAATTATCAAACTCTTCATCTTATTTAGGGACTGTCATGGGTTACTAATAGGTACGGTTGTGGGGTTGTGTCGCGTGGCGTAACGGCAGGGTTTTCGGCCCAGAACCCAGCGGTTCCGGGTTCAAATCCCTCTGACGTTACAGATCTTGTGCCCTTGGGGAAAAGGCTCTTTACACGACTTTCCTCACTCCATCCAAATGTAAAAAAACAAGTATATTACCGGTATCACGATACCAGTAATAGCTGCCTGTGTCCCACGTGTATTGCACTGTTGCAATTCTAATAAAATCAAAATCAAACTATAGGTTAAAGAAGGGTAAGAGCACACACACCAAAAATGGTTAGAAATAAAGCCCCCTTCTGTTACTCATTGACAAGCAATTATGGTTTTGAAAAGTCACAACTTATGAAAATTACTAAAATTAGGGTTCCAAGGGACTGTCCCACAAGAAAAAAAAGCACGCAAAGTAAATTTTTTATACAAGCGAGAGGGCATTCAGGGGATTCAAATTTCAATGATTATGCTTTCTTTACCAGCCGGAGGAAAACTGTTTCAAGCATTCCATTTTGTAGACGTGATATTAACACATAGAATAACCTGACTGAGTGTACATTTGAGCAGGTTACATTTTGATTTCTGTGTTTTCACCGCTATCTGACAGATAGTTACCCACGACCATGGAGCAAGGGCGGGCTGTGCTGCAGCCAGTAAGTATGGAGCTTTCTTCTGTAAAATATTTCTACCTCGTTCATTCAGGGTGTTTCTTTAAAAATTTAATTAGACGGAGCAAGGGAGTGAATTCTATACTATTAGTATGGAAGAATCAATTGCTGAGTGAATGCTATATGCTGGATATTAAGCTGAAATCTGAATTCAACAAGGGGGCGCTGGGCTGAAACAAGAGGGCACAGCGCCCCTCTTTCCTGATTTAGATGAACCCCAGGCCTATACATGCATACATGGAGGCTCTGCCCTTGGTTTGTCTGCTTGTTTGCTTGTGTATCCATCATCTTATTTGAATACAGTATAGAGGGGCTGGTTTTCATATGCAAGGCAATAGGGACACTGACAGGAAGTTAGGTCATAGGTCCGAGAAAGATCCCAGAATAGGATATGCAGTAGAGCTGCTGCTTTCACATGCTAGGCACTGTCTGTCAGGAAGTTAGGTCATAGGTCCCAGGGGGTCCCAAAACATGATATCTCATTTCTCGTCAGGAATGACAGCTTTATGTGACAGTCTTATCATTACAGCCTCCGATGCAGACTCCTCCCGACTGTTTTCTTTTTCAAGTTTTTGTTTTTATAATTAAATTTTTTTCTAATTGCTGGCCGGGATTCCTGGCCCAAAAAAAAAAAAAATGTAATAGTAAAACTGGAACTTAGAAAATGAAAACAGCCGGAAGGAGTCTGCAACGGAGGCTAACAGCAACATGTAGTTTGAACCTCCCCCCCCCCTCACTCTAACCCATCTTGCCTTGTTTAGATTCCAGATTATTGTGACTTTTCTTAATGGTGTAAACTTAAGGCACTTAACCTCTTGCATTTAACAGTTTAGCAACAAGTACAATGGTATGTGTGGCATCTGAAATTAAGCACTGTTTACATGAAGCCTTCCCTTGCCCGTAATTCCTTATTTTTACCAGGGTTGACATGGTGTTTAACCGTGTGCTCACCCCATTTTCCACAACTGTTATAACAATATTGTCATCATATGTGCCTTAGGGGGGGTTCACATGAGTGCCTACAAGTAATATAAAGTACTAAGTATATATAAATTCCATATTGTTCCGTTTTTGTCTCAGGTTGAATTTGCGGCCAAAGAAGTAGTGTTTTTTTTTTCAGTTCGATAACCCGGAGGCTGCACTATGGTGGGTCAAAGTGAAAAACAACTTCTTCCTCGCAAACTTTACCTAAACCCCCAAAAATGTGAATTACAAAACTCGTACAGACTAGATGTACATGAACACACTCATGTGAATCCTACCTTTAAGTTAGTCATACTTGATTGTACAATGTACAATATATGTCTCCGTAAATACAATTTTTAGTCCCAATCTTCATGTACAGTTTGGCTGGTAGTTAGTCACAAAATGTAACTACACTTCTTTTGTACATTGGCATCTGAGTCATCTTAAATCTCCCAGCACCAATTTAGCGCACACAGGCCCCCATAGAGTGAGAGAGGTTACTATATACACTTAAAGTAATGACGTGACTCAATTTGCCCAAAGAAGACACTCGTCTGCCAATCATTCTGTACCCTACAGGGTGCGCGCAGGTCAAGCCGGTTGGCATGGAAACGGGGAAGGTCAAGGACAAGCAGCTCTTCGCCTGTTCGGAGTTTGGTCCGGAGTCCGGGCCCAGAAGGGGCCGCTTGAACATGCGGCGTAACATGCCCAAACATGGCGTGGGAGGCTGGAAGGCTCTTACTAACGACGATCAACAGTGGATTGAGGTCTGTTCAACATATTATATTCAGCTACATAACATTAAAAATAAAAATGTCATACAGAACCATCAACAGCTTCTCAAGTTATCTTGGCGACATACAAATACACATCCGCTGCAGTACCGATGGAAAATACCAGGGGAACCATTTTTGAACTTGACCTCCGTTCCCACTACATCTACACACCTACAAAAAATTATGAAGATCCATCAACGTTTCCGTCCCTTTTTTTGCCTACATACAAACACACAAAATGCAAAGTCCACTGCTGCAGTACTGTTGAAAAGTGAACCATTTTCGAACTTGACCTTCATTTGCACAACCACTACACACCTACCAAAAATCATAAAGATTTATCAAAGGTTTCTTGAGTTAATTGCTCTTGACATACATATAGACCCACCAAACAGCCAGGCTCAAACGAAAACATAATCTTCTCGGCGAAGATAATTACAGGCATCAGAATAGAAGAAAAATTGACACCCAATTAAGGCCAATCTAATTTCTTGTTTGAACTTCTTAATAAGAAGACTCTTTGTATATACAACCCAGTGTTTTATTCAACTGACATTTCGCTGACCATCTGTCACCTTCCTCAGGGCAATTCTGACTGGTTCACTTTGCACTGCATGTGCAGCTATAGGTGTCGCTGCTTACTAGTACAGATGCGGTCCCAGAAGTAAATAATTTACATAATATACAAGGGATAGTTAGTGCGGTGTTAACAATGCGGTCACTGAAATGTCCATTGCATTGTTGTGGTATACACTTGGTTGTGTACAAAAAGTCTTTTTGTTCAGTGACAACCTGATGAAACTATTGACGGATGGTTGAACTTCTTGTATTTCGCATTTAATTCTTAAAAAAAGACTAAACAAAGCTCCTGTTTCCCCACCCCCAGGTGGACCTTCTGTACGACCGACTGATCCTGGGGATCGTGACCCAGGGGAGGCAGGACCTGGGCAGGAGGGGTGGGGAGTGGGTCACGTCCTACACCATACAGTACAAGAAAAACCTTAGCCCTGTCTATCTGTACTACAGCACTGATGGAGGTCCAAAGGTAACTCTTCATTTACATGTAGCATTTCATCTTATTCTGGTGTAAGGCATCCAAAAGACGCCTGGATGCTCTGCTAGCTAATATCATGCTTCATACACACTGACAAGGTACACTTCAAGTCATATCCTAGTACCTACAGTACAAGAAAAAACTCAGTCCTGTCTATCTGTACTAAAGCACTGATGGAGGCCCAAAGGTGAGTTTTCATTAAGCTATTTCTCATTTTAGTGTAGGGTGTCCAAAAGACGCATGGACGCCCTGCCAGCTAATATTCTGCTTCATACACACTGACAAGGTACATGTACACTTCAAGCAAGTCACATCCTATATACCCTACAGTACAAGGAAAACCTCATTGACCTCTATCTGTACTTCAGCACTGATGGAGGCCCACAGGTTTGTCTTCATGCACACTCACAGATACCCTTAAGGAATTGTTAAGAAGTGTCTACTAGACAGAAGAACAGACCCATGACTTGTCTGTTACTCAGATATGAACCTTCTTCAAATATGTACTGTCATGTGTTTATGAACCAAGCTGCCAATAGCCTAGCCTTGCTCTAGATACACATGTAAGGAATATCATCATGACATATTGTTAGTTAATGTTACTGTAACTGTAATTCATAGTCATTATTTCTCAGGAATACAGCATCTCAGCTGAAATAGACATAAAAATGTCTACATGGAACATCACTTTGCCTGGGTTTACTCAATGTATTTTTGCGTCAACTCAGAGTTGGACTCAGCCGGAGTCGTTCTGTTTACACACAGAGGGCCACAAAGTGACTTGGAACACCCAAAGGAGTCTCAAAGTCTAGATCTGACTCCAGTGAAGTCGACTCAGAAAACGTGTACGCGTGTGTAAACCCAGCCATATTGTATATTGACTTTTGCAGGTGTTTCCGGGTAATTTTGACAAGAACACACCTGTGGAGAACCTCCTGCCTGAACCCCTGGAGGCCAGGTGGATCCGCATCAACCCTCGCACCTGGAACAACCACATCTCCATGAGGTTTGAACTACTGGAGTGTGGAGGTACTGCTTTGCCTCTTTGTACTGAGGTTTTTGTGTCCGTGTATAATAAGGCCATGATGTTGATTTAATGATATGGGTGACATCTTCCGGGGACCCCAAAACCGATGCAAGCGTGTGAGTAACAAATCAACAAATTTTGGCCAAACAAAAGTTGCATTGGCTTCAATATGATATCTACGTGGTCAGGAAAGATGAACAACACACAGAGTATGGTATACTGAAATATAAATTCTTTATTTTATTCTTTCAAAACTTTCTTGGCAAAATAAGGCATTCTACAACATTTAGTAATCTGTATCCTGAAATATCTTTTGCAATTTACACTTGTATTTTCTCCTTTTGCAGCTGCTTATTACAATTTACAGTACAGCCGAAAACTTTTTTTTTTTGAAACGCATGAAAATTGATGTCCGTGCGGATGTCACCCATATATTAATCAAATCAACATTAGAGTGACATTAGAATGACATGAATGGGACAGGAAGGTTACAAAGGTCGGACTTGCAAGAGTGACAGTAATAGAGTTAAGAGGTGGTAAAACTATGAAATGACAGACATTCCAGGTCATGGGGTCAATGGAAGAGACTACTAATTCATGTAAGCTATACACTTAATGTGCAATGTATATTCTGACAACAATGTTGAAATTACTAGCTGGATTTCAGCTTTACATTGCCCAAATGTATTGTTGAATCACTTCAGCCAAAAATATAAAACAAGAAAAAAGAAAATCACTAATTTTTTCAGGACTGAAACCGGAAACATTACATTTTTTTGGCTGGGCCTAAACATGACACTGGAACACAGTTCATTAACCCATAGCCCGAGTAGTTTGAAATGCTGAGCTCAGACCGAATCTGTCTGTTTCACATTATGGAATGATGGTGGCACAAAGCCAGTGTAACTATTACACTAGACTATAAAAATAAGTACATCTCTGTTGTTGGACTACATGTGCATGTACATTTGGCTCGCACTTTTAGTGTCGGAGTAGGAACTAGTCCTTCCAGGCCAGTGACACTGTTGGCAACAGTTGTTGGAACCTGTCCTAATACAACATTATATAACCTTGTTTCAAAGTCAAAGTCTGTGTCTGATCTTATTGTGCCTGAATCAATCCTATTCCATCAAGGATTGAAATAGATGTAACATAATCTACATGTACATGACTGTAGTCCTGTGACAGGCAAAATTGGCCCCTGCAGTTCCCAAAAAGGTGCTAGGGGTCCTCAAACCTACGCCACTTCTTCATGATCCCAACAAGAGCTATCTACCAGCTGTGAAAAATGATGACCATCATCATCATCATCATCAGTCGAAGTACTTACACACCGTCAGGGTTATACCATCCCTTATGGGTTGATATAATGATATACCCTTTTGTTGGCTGATACGCACCAGGTCTCCCATCCGGGTGAATGGTGTACAAATGTAAATCACCATATGACTGATACGAAATGGAGGTTCACCAAGCCTCCATCCGGGTGATATGATTATAAGTGAATCACCAACTCTAGACAGAAGGATTTGGACCATAGCATGTCTAGAACACGAGATATAAAAACAAGAAGTTCTGCTGCAGTACCATGTAAAAGTTGCCAGAGGGCCTATAATCTAATTCTAAATCAAATTTTCTTCATCCATCCATCGATTTCGGCCGTGTCGCTCACCTGACAAGCTCGCTACCGAAAAGTGTTGCAGTCCTTAGAACAGGACGTTAATTGTGCTTGTCTAAAAGAGCTAGGGGAATTTCCCTGGTACAATAATGTATGTAAACATGTAAAAACTGTACATAGCATCTCCCTTCTCTGTCACGACTAGAGCTGTGTACCTAAACAAATTTTAGGTACAGGTACAGGTACACGGGTTAAGGTACAGGTCCGGACCTGAACCTGTACCTAAACTACTTCTCCGAAAAATGCTAGATAAAAGCATGTTTGAACTGGTAAAAACATAATATTTGATTGTGCTAGCTATTATTTTTATGAAAACACAGATGAAAATTTGACTCCAGCCATGCAAATGTGTTCTCTGTGCTTTAGAGTAGCTTTAGAACACTGCCGCGGTAATTTGATAGTAATTTTATCTGTCAAAGTGGCCATCCCCTGATTCAGGTCCAGTACCGATACAGCAGGGTTAGGTATTTTGAACCTGTACCTAATTGATTGTACCCGGTACTGTATCGGTACAGTGTACCGGTACATAGCTCTAGTCACGACCAGTGGAGTGAGCTAAACTGGATCAAAATAATTATTTTTCGCTTTCCTGGCAGGATACTGCGTGCGGCTTGAACCGGTTGGTATGGAGGCACAGATCATCAAAACCAGCCAGTACAAGGCTTCCTCCATCTATAACGCGAGGAAGCGCCCGGGGCTCGCCTTCTACGGCTTTCTGAACAACCCCGACGGCGCCTGGTCTCCGCACACCATCCACAATGGGCACTACATGGAGGTATCTGTACAATGTACATGTCTAGCTGTCGTGCAGTATTTATTTATTTTTATTTTTTTATTCAAGTGATATACAGATGTAGTGGTGGCGCACTCAAGTTTACAAACTTATATCAACACCACCACTAAACATTATATAGTACACAGGACATAAAAGTGGATAAGAAATACAAAACTTGTAACAAACATGAATCCTGTCATGTTACCGATCTTGTGCCCTTGTGCACTTAACACAACGTTCCTCACTCCACCCAGGTGTAAAAAGTACCTGACTTTGGTTGGGGAGGTAAGAGAAGGAGAGTGATGGGCTCCGCCTTCCCATACCGTGCCCTAGACACAGAGGATAACAACACACTACCCCTACGGTCTCAAAAAAACTAGCAGACTGTCAAAAGTCAAAGTTCCTTCCCACACCGATGGTGCATAGGTCAGCGCCCATCTCTGTTTCAGTAGCCCTTGGGCCACACAACTTTGTGCAATCGCTACAGTAGGGGATTAATCCACTGGTTAGTGGTGTGTGTTTAACTTCCAATACTCTGTCTCAAATGCTGAGTGCTAAAAGCAGAGAAAGCAGTATGTACCGCTTTTAAAGTCTTTGATATGACCCGGCCGGGAATCAAACTCACGACCTTCTGTATGCAAGGAGAACCCACTAGGCCATTGCACCGGTGTGATCAGACTACCTGTACCTTTACCTTTATCTTTTTCTACTGGCTTGTACCCATGGCTCTTGCTTACAGATTGATCTGGGCGAGGACAAGTTGATCGGGGGTATCGTGACCCAGGGTCGACCTGGGAAGGGTTTCCTGACGGAGGAGTGGGTCACGTCCTACAACATACAGTACAGGAACAACTCCTGCAACGCTGTGGACTATCTCAGAGATGGCAAGGGCAACCCTCAGGTATGCAGGGCTCAAAATTCAATTTTAGAAATATGCACAGGTGCACCTAACTTAAAAATTTAGCTGCACAGAAAGAATTTCGGGTGCACAACATAAAATGAAGCTGACATAGAATGTCTGCAAAACACAATTATAGCCCTATTGCCATAATCTAAGACGTTGAATCTGCCTATTTGTAATTCTATAAGTAACTCACTTCAAAAGTTCAAGCAAGTACATGATTATTGTTACAGTACAATGTAACTGGTACTGTGGTACATCAAAGTACAATTTTGAAGGCATCCTTTCTTTTCTGATACTTAACTTTGAAGAATATTCCATGTTTCTTAGTGTACAATTATATAGTACATCAGATTCAAACCTATTGCATTCAAAATATCTAGGTGCATTGGTGCACCCACAGTCAAAAAACATGTGCAGAGCTCCAATTTTGACTTAAGGTGAACATGCACCCAGTATTTAGAGCCCTGAGTATAGGAAGGGGGGAAGGCAAGTGGGCATGCAATTTGCATGCAGTCTGGAATAGTTCAAATGTCTGGAACTCACAATATTGTCTACCATTTAAAAAGACATTACAATACACAAAATCCCCATCAAAACTTAGATACTAATCTGATCCAAAAAAATGGAACCAGAAATTAGGATGAATAGTCCAGAGTATTCCAAACCCAGCGCTAACCTTGGTTGGAGATCTAGAGTGGTCGGGAGCAAAAGTGTAGGACAGTCCTGAACTTCTGATCATGACCTGGGGCTTAAAACTTTAAAAAAGACTATGGCATACAACGGTAGGCATAGATGACTGTGGAAGAATTAAATGATATCAATTATCGTGTTCTTTTGTTTATGCTACCTTCCTAGATATTTGGAGGCAACTTTGACAAGGTGACTGCAGTGAAGCACATCTTCGCCCAGCCCTTCCGGGCTCGCTACGTGCGCGTTCGTCCCCGCAGCTGGCACAACTACATCAGCCTGCGTATGGAACTGTTGGAGTGTGCAGGTGGGCTGGTCAGGCCCTAGTACGTACGGCAGGCAAGGACCCATCCCAGCTCCACTCACGTCACCTCATCTTTAACACTGACTTCTCACTGAAGCCCCGGTTACACATACAGTAATTCTTGTTTTTTTTTACTGTAACTTCATGTTCACTATTTTCACGGTCACCTCTGTACCATGAACTTATCATCACCGTGAAAAAACCCATTGTTATTATGATTCCCTCATACATCCGTACTTCCGGACATCCGTACAAATGTCCACTTTCTTTACACCATGACTTTTTGTTACCGTGAAAATTAAGTGAATTACAGTAGCCAAACATGGCTCCCGACCACTAACCAACCAAGGTTGGCGGTAGGTCGCGAGCAGTCTTACTAGATTTAGAATCTAAGAGTCAAATTTGACTCCTGACCAAAGACTAACTTACTTACTCCCAACCACCCATTCTAGACCTACCTTTCACAGCCAAATGTTGACAATTTCAAAACATTCGGCTGGCGCAGCCGAACTCCAGCCAACCATGCCGAACACTGACCTACTAGTACATATTTCCCGAACTACTCCCAGCCATGGTTGGTCGAAGGTCGGGGGGCCGTGTTTGGCCAAGTGTAACCGGGGCTTGACGTAACTACATTGGGCTAACATGTCATTATATTTACTCAGCTTTGCTGACAATGTTGTTTTTATTGCTACTACATCATAAATGCAGGAGATAGAGTCGCAGTGAATATATAAAGCCTCATACGTTGATACCCAGCTACTGAAACAGCTGTATTGGGTAAGAAACTTTCAAACCTAACAACTTATACCTGGACATTTTTCAAAGCTATCATATAGTCTTGTCTACCACAATCTTCTACAATATAGCAAGTTACTTCTGTGAAGGCGCTTGATAAGAATAAATACACCTACTTAAAGCTCAAATTACTTAACAATGACAGAAATGAAGGTTAGACATCCAGGTAATAAGATACGCCAAAAATAATTACTCAAGCAACTAAGATTTTCAAAATCTTATCCAGTTGCTTGAGTAATTATTTTTGAATGACAGAAATTGCTGATGTAATGCAAGTGGAATTTCTCCATCTCACAATAGATGAATTTGAACCACCCAAACTGGTTTCGTCATATATAGGGGGGATTTTGCTCACAAACTGTCAATGTCATTGCGCACATCCATAAAGAATGGAACCCGTTTGAACGACATTCCCTGAAACATGACCGGTGTTACAGAGCCCGGTGTCTCACAGGTATATATATCCGATTCCCGCGGGGGGCCTGGTGCCCGCACACATCAAACGCCATCAAACGTTTCCGGATATCAATATCGATATACAATGCCGGTGGCTGTTCCCCTTAAGCTTCCTCACTTGTGTAAAAATACCAAGAAAAAAGGCTAATTTTGTACTTATTTGTCGTGAATAAGTCAGATTGTAATCGAACACCTGACCCCTCCCAGTTCTATTCCGCCGTGCGCGATGACATACACAGTTTGTGAGCAAATCCCCCCCCCTATGACGAAGCCAGTTTGTATGATTCCAATTCGTCTAATTCTCTAAATAGGGACCTTTCATCATGTAAGGTATCCGGACACTATTACGCTCCCTCAGAAAAAGCGCAGTGTTATAACAACTTCCTGATGTTTTGTTTCAGATGTATAATCTGCAGGGGTTTGACAGACAGAGAAGGATATAAATACCAGATTCTCTCTGTGAACTTGTCATTTAGTAACCCAGCTAGTCACTATTACAGTATTAGTAAACAATGCACTACATTATACAGTTGAATATTAGCCTTGCTCCTGAAGCTTCGCCAAAAATACTAGTTTTTTTATGGTACATTCCAACATGTTTTAGCTTTGATGACAAACATATTCTTATAAGTGAAAAAAATGTGTTCTTGATATTACACACTATGACATGTAACAAGACGTAATTTTGAATTTTTAGGTACAATTATGTTAACATAGATTTATGCTTCATCTGTTTAGTTTTCCTGTGTTTGTGAATGATAAAGTAGATAGTAATACTAAATGCATTATACCAGAAAACTGATTCTGAATCAGTTGTGGTTGTAGATTTCTCCCTAAGAAAAATGGAAACCTAGCAGAATATGAGTAGGTACAGACACATGTACATACAATGTAGTACAGTCATCTGTATCTCCGTGGCATATAATGTCATACAGAAGCAACGCCCCCTAGCAGAAAGGATGGTAAAGGCAACTGTTTGGTTATGACACTTTATAAGATCTTGCTGAGTGACCTGTATTACCAAGAGTGACCTGTAGTACCAGTAATAATTGTTTCCTTGACTTTTGATTGACATTATAAACATTTTATGTTGAATAAACATACACCGTCTGAAATTGTTGGCTGAAATTTCTGAAAGTCCTTGCTACTAAATGTACCTAGTACTTTCCTATTGTTGAATTTTTAATGTGTATTTGTTGCCATCAAAGAAATAGATATAAATTCATATAATTGTCATAAGGTAATGAAATGCTGTCTTCTCTCACCTCATTGTCAAGATTCTCACATGTTTGTCATGATCATATGTTTCAAACTTCAGAAAATATATTTTTAAGAATTGATATCTCAAAAAGAGTCACAATACTTCAACCCTTCCATTTCAGCAGAATTTGTTTTGAACTCGAGAAGCAACAAATCAAATTGATGTGGCTAGTGCTGCGTACCGGTGCGTGTACCGGTACTGTACCGTAAAAAGTGATTTGGTACAGGTCCAAAATACCGGATCATGAAGTACCGGTACTGTACCGATATAAATTTACACCAACATAATGCTTTTTTTGGACTGATTTCCTAACCTAATTTAACCTCATGCAACACCAAATGTGACCAAAGTGATACCTTGGAACAGAGTAACTAGCTTGCAACAGATCATTCAGGTAGGTCGGAAGTTTTGATAGCAAGGCCCAGGGAGTTTGGGGGTAACCTAGTGTTCTTTGAATAAAGATACTGACAAGTTGAAAACGGTTTATGTTTTTGTCATTGAAGAAGTTCAGGAAATCACATGTTAATTTTTCAAATTGTTCAGGTACCTGTACCTGATGGTACGTTTAGGTACGCAGCACTAGATGTGGCCTATAATTGTACATAAGCTATACAAAGATAAAGTGACCCACCTCTCTGGCATCTGGGCTGCAATAACACAGCTGAAGGAACGGAAGAACTCCGGGTTGGCTTCCAACAGGTGCTCTGGGTTCTTGGGTACAACAATCAGAGTAAAGGCGTTAGTCAGGCTTTTAGCTAGGATTCATAGAGGGATAGAGCAGACTTTCCCAATGGACTCTATGGATTAACAATTACCCAGGAGCTTGCATGTCAATTTTCATGCTGTCCCAGTGTCTGGTTACCATGAGGGAAAAACAACTAACAGTGGCAGTGGCAAGTGTACATGTATATAATTACCAGGGGTAAAGGGTGTCCTCTGGGTGTTCCCTGCAAAAGGAGGGCATCTAATTTCTTTGTTTTCTTAGTGTAGGGCACCCAGAAGACACCCTGACGCCCTGCTAGCTAATAGCCTGGTGTCAGTATCAAATCAACAAAACCTTAAGTGTCTCAAGATTTGATAACATTGAGCTTCTTTAAACATTACCTTTAAGTAACTTAAGACAACAGAGATCCTTAAGAATTTACTAACCTCATCAATAAAGTCCCCACGCACATCTGAGTTCAGCTCCAACAGACACTCCGTAGCCATTTCTGCACGAGACTGGAAGGAAGAACAAAGTCTTGAGCCAATAATCACATTATTGAGTAATTAATATAGCTTCTTTATTCCCATCTGTTAAAGGCTTCAGTATAGTACTGTCATATGTAGATTGTAGATTAGAGGTACAAGTAGTTTACTATATAGCATCAGCTGAAGAGGAGGACTAGCCAATACACTGTATTTGGTGAGTCTATTTCTACATTGTAGTTGGGCAATAGTTTAACTGTTTCCATATAATGTCATAAACATACCCAGGGCTCGAAATAGTGGGTGCATGTGCACCTGCGTGCACCCAAAATTGGAGCTGTGCACCAAATTTAGACTGTGGGTGCACCAGTGCACCTAGAAATTTTAGTAGGCTATAGGGTAAAGGTACTATGATTGTACACTGGTAAACACTTTCTTGAAATTCGAGTATCTGAAAAAGTAACATAACCTTTGTTGTACTTTGTTTGATGCATTACTTGTTTGTAATTTTGAAGTTAGCTATAGAATTAAAGATTGAAGTTCTTGAGAGCGTTAACTTAGATATATTTTGCTGACATTCAGCTTTATTCTATGTGGTGCACCCAAAATTCTCTCTGTGCACCTAATTATTTTGGTTGGGTGCACCGGTGCACCTATTTCCAAAAATAAATTTCAAGCCCTGATACCAAAACAGATGAACTTTCGTGCTAATCACTTGCTAAGTTGCAAGTTGTAGTTTTTCAAATCCTAAACACGATGCCACCTTGCAGATTAATTCTAAACTGCAGTATACCTTCACTACAAAGCAAGGAAGTCATATTTTCAATCTCACCTTTCCAATGCTGTCCCTCTCAAGGAAGAAGCTGTCACATTGATCAAAAGAAAATAAAATATTTTAGACATATTGATAGAATGCTTCATTAAAATTCACATGATAGCTCATCGACCAATGTAACACTTCTGACAATTACATGATTAGCATTACCAGGTTGGTAAGTCATAATTAGGTTCTCAATACATTTAGTATCAAGGAAGGTACTAGTACTAGTAGTAGCTGAGGTAACAAGAACATCGCATTCACTAGGTAAACACCATTTAGGTTGTGTGTCAAAGCACCTTATTTTCCTACTGACAGTAATACAGTAGTAAGAGTTACAAATTACTTACAATGTGTAGTTTTGTATATATGTACATATGTATACCAGGGGTTCATCTAAAGAGGGGAACACCCTCATGCCTTTACCCTGGGGAGCAGATTCTGTGACAAGCATACAATTCTGATTGACCAGGGATGCTACTTGGTCACATGTGACCACAGTCTTTAACTGTGACCTGTGACAGCAATTTTTCCCCTCAGGAATCAAAAAAATGCTCCTGTGATTTTAACTTAAAAGTCTTTAAACCAACCCCCCCCCCCTTCCGCACGATCCCCCGCTTGGTCGCACTGCTACCTCGCACTGCTCCCGTAGGCTTTGCAATTTTTTTAAAGAAAAACCCCTGGTACACAAATTTTAACCTACTTGTTGCCCACATCCTCCCCAGTGACTTTGCCACCATCAATGATGGTAAACCAGCCGATACCTGAAAGAGACAGGAAGTTTGCAAGACAATTGTATCTCGTTCTAGCCAATCATCACTAGTATAGTTCTGTAATCATCAAATATCTTCATTAATGATGACTTCTACATTGGTTGAAAATAAAATGAAACAATACACAATGCATAACAAACAATATCTGCCACAAAAAAATCACGACCACAGCATGTCAAGATTATAACACAAGATATCAAAACAGGAGGTCCTGCTGCAGTACCTTAACAAGTTGCTAGGGGGACCAAAATCTAATCATTTTGAGGTCTCAATAATTCTCATACGGACATACTAAATATCAAGACAATCCACCCAGGCATACTCAAGTTATTGTGTTCACAAACACACACACACACACACACACACACACACACACACATATTCTCAACACTTTGAACCTTGAAATAGTTCTATAGAGCCACATACCTGGCAAGATGAGGTTCTTGAGTGTCTCAGTGCCCGTGGCTGTTACATTCACCAGACACACTCGGGACGCCTCCAGCGCTGCCTGTCCATGGTCTCCCCACAGCCTACATGATACAGTATGTAAAAAAGGTAAATAAACTGGAAGATAACATGTTTGCAAGCAAATACATAATGTTTACCTTCAAGTAACTAAAGTTCACATAATGTTTAGCCTAATGATATTAGGCTAAACATTATGTGAACTTTAGTTACTTATAATGTTTAGCCTAACAAACTACTACTCTGCTTAACATCAGTATCAAACACATTCATATGCTATGGTGACCAGCCCCTCCAGCTCTGTACTGCCACTTGCTACATAATGTAATCAAACACCAACGGGTGCCTGCTACTTTACAAGTAAGGATAAAGACTTAGCGTATGGTCCAGGTCATTGACCTCATTTGTTTGAAATTGAAGAAGAAGGAGAGGAAGAAGAAACATAGCAAACAATATGTTTCTCTTCCGATGAAGGTACTATAGCATACATCTGCAAACAAGATATATAAAAGCAGCTGCAGTACTTGAGAGAGCCACTAGGGATCCCCCCCATCTAATCATTTGCTTGCTACGTAAATTCAATATCATGACAATCCATGCATGGCTGATTTTGATTTGAGAGAATATGAAGTATCTGTCAATGGCATTATGACAGTGAAAAGACTGTGATTTCTACCGATAGAACATTTTGCAAGGGCCTACAAAAAAAATTATATCATACAGTTTTGCAGCCAAACGTTTTGCAACTCAGCAACAACTTAGACTAGTTAGAGAGCCCAGCGTCGTTGCAACAACATTTCACAACTTTTCTTAAAGATGACAGTTACACACCTGGTCATTAAAAAGTACAAGGTTTCTTCAAATACATACCTTAATTGACGATCGTATTTCTTTTCCTTGTCCATGGTTTTTCCAGCACCGGTGGCAGCCATGTTTCTAGTTTGGTAGTAGTAACAATAGCGCGGGATTCGCTAATCAAAACATAATCTTAACTCTATCCAATCAAGTACGTAAATGTTTTTTATTATCAAACGTAAAATAAATGATTAGAATTGTTGTATTGTTATGTGAAAGAAAATAGAGAATTTGATCTACAGAATCCATTCAATCTGTGATTTTGTATTCCAACCTTTATATATAGAATGTGAGACTATGTTCTATCTAACGTTGAATGTTTGACCTATGACCTATTGCATGTGTACAAAGTTTCGTCAGATCGACTCCTGTAAAAACACGTTCAACAGAATATTCTGGTAACCTCCAAATATTGGAGTTTCTACCAGCAATGTGACATTGCCTGGGCGTAAGGTATGTTCGGTAAGGGCGCAGGGTTTGTCGGGGACCGAGGAAGGAGTGTCGACTGGCCGCTTCGAACAACTTCAGCGCCGCAAAGTCAAGATCAGCGACATGTTCAGGAACTTTCGCAACGTTCTACGTACAGCGGCTTCAGTTTTGACGCCGATTCTGCGCGTTCTCTGCCCGACTTTGATGGTGAGACAGAAAGATCTTTGTTCTTTCTTTTACGTCGTTTTACCGTGTGAAATTCTTGTCACAAAAAAATATGACCGTTATAATTAGAAACGAAACAATCACAAATAGGGGAGGGGGGCACTGGGCAGCTGATACCACAAAGTGTGACACCGCAAACAGCTGCATAGGCGGGCGTCAGATGTGTAAGGAAAATTATGCTAACACACGCCGGCAAAATGTTGAAGGGAGTGAGGTGTGGGTTTGTGTGTGCGTGTGTCTGTGTGTTTGTTTTCTGTGTGTTGTGTGTGTGTGTGTGTGCGCGCGTGTGTGCGTGCGTGTGTCCGTGCTACAGTTTCCATATGTTCAACCAGAGAAAGCCTTGCAGTTTCTGTATCTTCTGCCAGAGGGGATAAGAATGTTTTTTAAGAATCTAGTGTGACGTCATACTATGTTGGCATAACAGTAGGGTGTTTGACCGGTCACCCAGAACCCAGAGGTCGTGAGTTCGAATCCTATGACATGCCTTCAATGTTGTGCCATCGGGAAAGGCAGTTAACACGACTTTCCTCACTCCACCCAGGTGTAAAAATGGGTACCTGACTTAGGTTGGGGAGGTTAAGTCAGTGGAAGGAGAGGGATAGGCCCCACCTTCCAATACCATGCCCTATAGCTAGACCCAGTAATAGATAATAAACTACTGCCCCTAGTAGTATCCTGAAAAAGGGTATGGGACCCAAAGAGGCCATGGGACTACTAGTACCTTTCCCTTTTTTGTCTTTTGTGAGTGTGACTATTGCCAGGAAACATTTTTGTTTGACACTTGCTGTATGATCTCTCCAGAGTCGGACCTGGAGGACAGCAGCTACACCAGTGCCAGTAACTTTGCCGTGGTGAGAAGACAGGCCGCAAACCCGGCTCCCAGCATGCTCCTGGTGTCCATGCTGGAGCATCTCTGCTCGCTGTACGAAACAGACCAAGAGAAGAGGAACAAGCTGTTTAAAGGTTCCCTACTAGGCCCCACAGTGCTCGTGATACCAACATACAACCTATGATTTTCAGAAAAATATACTGTAATTCTTGATTTGTTAATGGTAACTTAATTAACTTTAGCGACTTTCACAGTCACTAGTGAGCTGCTAAAATTGCATCATAGCAAATATTTCCAAGACTAAAGTTTGAGACAGTGATATTCATTCCCACCTTTAGAATTAACTGCTGTAAACTACTCTTTTTCCTTTAACTGTTGAAATTATGGACCGCAATATCAAATGGATCTACAGTAATCATAAGCAATTTTGTGGCTTATAATATATGTTATATATTAAGGCTTAGGCCTATCAAGAATCACATATTGTAGGAAACAATCAAAAAATATTCTTAGTTCTGTTCCCATTACCAGTCAGACTAGGAATTTTTATGTTAATCATATTCCTTTTATCTACCTGTAACTATATGATTTGAGTTTTGATTTTGTTGATTATTGATATCATTGAACTGACATGTTTATTTTGATTATTTCTACAGTAATATGTGAGCACTTGACTAAAATGAAGGTAAGTTGAAATACTGTGCATTACCATATTTGTTGCAAACTTTGTATACATTTTTAAGTATTTTACCATCTAGTAGTAAAGTCATGTGAAGTTTAAAGAAAAAGTATACAGTTATATTAATAGGACCATATGATAGAACCTCCTTTGCAGACTTCTTGGGGTGGCTTTTTTTTGGGGGGGGGGATGCGCAATTTTTTACATGGGCTAAGGTTAGAGTAGTCTGTATAACGCAAACTCAAGCTGTCCGGGGGTTTCTCTCCCCTCCCCGCGGAGTTTGTGCTCTGGTTGCTCTAAGCCGGGAGAACTGTTATCAAAAATGGTAACACCAATCATAGGGCAGGACTTCAGCTAGGCTCCCATTGCCATAGAAACCACCTAGTTAGCATGTCTGTTAGCTGTCACACCTGGCAGATGGGGAGGAAGGGATGGGAAACCAGATCCAGATGTTGGAAGGGTGAGAAATGAGATGTATCCAAGCCGTTTAAAAGGGATTTTAAACCTCCTTAGTTTATCTGTTCCTTTAGAGGCAGACAATGTCAGTTTCTCCCACATCAAAAACCAAGTTTGAAAATCCAAAAAGAAAAGACTTGACTGCCGAAAAATGTTCAAAGTACAGAGAAACGGCCTGTGAAACTCTCTTCCTACCACCTGCAGATCAGACATCTGCAGCTGTCAATCACTGGATAGCAACAGCAATAGATCCTTAGCAACTAGAGTCTGGCCTGGGCAGGCAGCTCTGTGGGCTGATGACGGCTGCATAAATTATCCATATTCAGAAAGGAGGATTCCCTTAAGTTAGTGGCCATAGCCATCAAGCTCCTGGGTTGTGAGGCGGCTACAGGGCGGCGAGCGGTTACCGGAGGCTTGATTGAATTCAGGCTAAGGTTAGAGGAGAGGCGTTTCTCCCTCCACAGAAAACCTCCATTGGCCTGCATTAGAGAAACTCGGCCCATGTAAAAAATTCTCCCAAAAAATAATGCCGCTGCTACAACAAGTCTGCGAAGGAGGCTAAATATTAACTTGTTTTGCAGATAGTATCAGGGGTGAGCTGGTTGGATGAGTTTGGTTCAGTTCGAGAGCAATACAAGAAGGCTTTCTCCAACCTGGTCAGCGCTGCAGTAGAGAGTATCAGGACTGTCCCTACAGATGTAAGTGGTCAGATCTATTTTGTTATCTTTTGTATCTAGTAGACTTTTCTCTTAATATCTACTTCACCCCAAAAGGAGTGATCATGACATAAAGCTGTTATTTTTTTGGCTTCTCTGTCAATGTACATGTGTGTGTGTGTGTGTGTGTGTGTGTGTGTGTGTATGTGTGTGTGTGTGTGTGTGTTTGTGTGTGTGTGTTTGTGTGTGTGTGTGTGTATGAGTACTGATTTGTTAACAGCAACTTACCGCGGGGTATAATTAATTTTAGCTATTTTAACGGTCACTAGTCAACCACTAAAATTTCATCATTTTTGATCGCTAACATTTGTGACAATTATGTTTGTTCCCACCGTTGAAATTAAATGCAGTGAACTACTCACTTTTCCCCAAACCCCTAAAATTACCAACCGCAATATTAGATAGATTTACAGTATGTATGTATGTGTGTGTGAGTGTGTTTCTTTCATCCTCAGTATGCATAAGGGGTGAAGTCTTTCATCTATGAATATGATTGCCTTGTTCACTATGTATGTCACAGTGCACTCTGTGTTATTTTGTGTTGCACAGAAAGTATAGGATAAAAATCTTTTTACACACATTCAAGATCTTCTTTGTAAAGCTTCATTGACTGCCCAAGCAGAAATATTTGTTGACATCAGGTCTTGTTTATTCCTTTAGCAGGCTGTGGTGCCCCTTCCCCGACCAACCACAACAGCAGACAGGATCAAGTTGCTTTTCCAAGACAGGTACAGAACCCTGTTGCATCAGTACAAACTTTTAATGAAAAGTTTAGCATTGTTGGTAGAACTAGAAGTCATTCTGTATCAATGTTGAACCGTAATTTACAACACAGAAAATATTGGATGTACCCGAATTCTTGACTGATCAACTCCAGTCTCTGTCGAGGAGTGAGCAATCCACTGCTTCTGTGACATCATTTTATGTAGATAAGACACGTGACTCAGTGACCAGTGGATCACATATTTCAGAAAGTCTATGGCGCCCCTCATCTCTATTGGGGTATAGTTGTAAAACTCTTTTTGTGTTGGAAAATACTGTTCAACTTTGATACAGAAAAACTTAATTCTTAATTGGGTTAAGTCTTACAAACACACACTCTTACTGGCAACCTGACTCATAATCCAAGAAGATTTGAGCTTTACACAATGAAATCATGCTGTATGGAGAACACTATATAGTAAAAAGATTTAACGCCTTGACATGTGGCAACCCGACTGTCTGTAGCTACTGTAGTGTTGTTGATTACTTTTTGATTGTTTTTGACTCATGTTGCTCAATGATTCAACAAGCTGTTCCTTCTGTTTCCAGCTCTGTATTCTCACCACGGCCGGGTCCACCCCACGATGCCTTCCAGACATTTGCCTCGAGATATGCAAATGAGTTTCTGGAGTTGGACAGACTAGGGAAGGGTGGCTTTGGCAGGGTCTTCAAGGTTTGACACTTCTGGCAAAATATATTTGTACATTCAGTTCATCAGGAACATTAGTCACATTTTGAAATAAATTTGGGGGATCTCATGGGAGATGATTGAAAGATGGAACATTGCAAGGGAGCAGAATAACAAAGCCGTAAGATCCTTCAACAGTGTGTCGTTTTAGAGAAGTTAAAGTTAAAATATGACATTCTATCTAAGGCTTCCTTAGTGGCAAAATAATTGTCAGACAGCTCACAGTTGAAGACTGTGGCCACATGTGACCAAGAAGCATCTCCCCAGGGTAAGGGGGCACTGTGCCCTTGTTTTCATTTTTAGAAATGGCCAGGAAAGGGTTATGGACAGTATTGATCTGTTGGATACCTTCCGATGTTATTGAAGGACATAACAGATACTGAAGTCTTGACATGTCTTCTAGGTCAAAAATAAGTTGGATGGACAAGAGTATGCAGTGAAGAAGATTTTCTTGAAAGAGAGCAACATGGACGTCTTCTTCAGGGTAAGAAAGATACCTTTCTGCTAACTTAATTTTGTTCCTGTCCGTAGTGCTGAACTTACATTCACACTGATTATCCTCCTACTGACTTCAAACTGGTCCTGTCTCTGGTGCTGAACTTACATTCACACTGATTATCCTCCTACTGACTTCACACTGGTCCTGTCCCTGGTGCTGAACTTACCTTCACACTGATTATCCTCCTACTGACTTCACACTGGTCCTGTCCCTGGTGCTGAACTAACATTCACACTGATTATCCTCCTACTGACTTCACACTGGTCCTGTCCCTGGTGCTGAACTTACATTCATGCTGATTATCCTCCTACTGACTTCACACTGGACCTGTCCCTGGTGCTGAACTTAGATTCACACTGATTATCCTCCTACTGACTTCACACTGGCCCTGTCCCTAGTGCTGAACTTACGTTCACAATGATTATCCTTATCATACTGACTTCACACTGGTCTTGTCCCTGGTGCTGAACTTACATTCACACTGATTATCCTCCTACTGGCTTCACACTGGCCCTGTCCCTAGTGCTGAACTTACGTTCACAATGATTATCCTTATCATACTGACTTCACACTGGCCCTGTCCCTAGTGCTGAACTTACGTTCACAATGATCATCCTTATCATACTGACTTCACACTGGTCTTGTCCCTGGTGCTGAACTTACATTCATTGTGTCCTACGGACTCTTGTTTCTTATTCGTACAGGAATAGAATTGCTGCCTCCAGTGTCATTGTCTCATGTAACATGTTGCAATTTTCCCTTCATGCCTCCCATTGCCATGTTTTAATCTAATATCATCTTTATCAATTTTCTAATATGAAATTGTCTCTGTTTTTCTAGATCGTGCGTGAAGTGAAACTGTTAGCAAGCCTACAACATGCCAACGTGGTGAGGTACCACACAGCATGGATGGAGTACAGCAATCCAATTCTGACAAGTGAGAACTCACGCCTATCATCTTATACTGACAGCTACAAAATTACTCTATATACTGCTGCTTTTTCCTGTTTGGAACCTTTAGTTGTCAGGCCTAAGAAAAAACACACTGTGTTTCCAGTTACGATACAAAAAAAATTAGATTCTGTAGGTAGGGCTTCTCTCTCTCTTTTGTTTTTGCTTTGTTTTAGATTTTGGATGAAGTGATCCAACAAATACAGTTTTACAACTAGGGGGCCCAAACCTACACCACTTCTTAATTACATCACAAGCTATCTGCCACCCAAAAATCAAGACCACAGCACGTCCAGGTCAAAAGATACAAAAATTGAAGTTCTGCTGCAGTACCAAGGTCACATACCAGGGGGCCCAAAATCGACCCTGACCTTCGGCTTCACAACACCCGCCCACATACCAAATATCATTGTAATCCATCAACAGGTTCTTGAGTTATGCTGACTACAAGAGTCGGGAAACACAAACACAAACACACACACACACAAACACGCCAAAAACAATATCTCCATTTTTCATGGAGATAATAATACAGTTTGACATTCTAAAACTGGCCTTTCAAAATACAAAAATGTTTACTACACATGCCTACATCAAATAGGCAAAGCCTGTTAACAAAGCATGAAACGCAGGAAGTCTGCAAGAAACTATGCAAGACTTGTTATCTCCATGAAAAATGGAGATATTGTTTTTGGTGTGTTTGTGTGTGTGTGTGTGTGTGTGTGTGTGTGTTTGTGTTTCCGGACACTTGTAGTCAGCATAACTCAAGAACCTCTTGATGGATTACAATGATATTTGGTATGTGGGCGGGTGTTGTGAAGCTGAAGGTCAGGGTCGATTTTGGGCCCCCTGGTATGTGACCTTGGTACTGCAGTAGAACTTCAATTTTTGTATCTTTTGACCTGGACGTGCTGTGGTCTTGATTTTTGGGTGGGAGATAGCTTGTTGGATTCTGTTTTGAATTTTCATCACCCAGATATACCTTGTTAGCATTAGACACTAAAAAGTGCTAGAAGGCTAGGGTCAGCAGGTTTTTGCTAAGGTCAGTCGAGTAACTGGAAACACATCTTTTTACCCTAGTCTTCAAATTCATAGCAGATGATGATATGTGTATTTCCTTACACAGGTAACCATTCCTCCAGTACCAACTTACCTGTCTTGGAAACATCTTATCTTCAAGACATCCAGAACCTACGGTAAGGAGCACTACAGGCCTGTAGGATGTATTATACATTGTACAAGTTTCTTTAAGTGTATCTTGTACAAGTTTCCAAGAAAGTCATCAGATAGATACATGTACATGTATAGGCCTTTTACTGTCCTTGCCTCCAACTTAAGCGTTTTGCTGATTTGATCAAAAAGCAATCTCTGAAGGACGGAGTATTTACTTGTCATTGAATTATAGAACACTAGATATCAAAACCAGAAATCCTGTTGCAGTACCATAGAAAGCTGCTATGGGGCCCATGAACTAATTATCTCTAACTGTATTTTGCCAACACCTACAAACGAGTATTTATCATACCTTTCCCGTGTATGTACACATAGGTCCTCCTATTTGTATGCTGACAGCAGTAGCATCGTTTTCCAAGAGTCTGCAGCGAGCGACTCGGAAGCCACCGTCCTGAAAAGACGGTCACCCCTCAACGAGAGCAGTGACTACAACGTCAGCGTTGAGTCCTACTTACAAGACAACCACAATTGGAAACTTGGTTCGTCCGATTCTGATGAAAGCCTACCCGAGTACCAAGATAAGGAGGATAAAACCCGTCTTGTTGGCACTGAGGACGGGACTGCTTCTAAAGACGTAACCAATCGTTGTGAAGAAGTAAAACAGTTAGACGAGAACGATAAAGAATGTCCAGTTGACACGGTAGAATCTGAGAAAACGAGTGAAAAAACAACCATGCTGCTAGACACCATACCATGGCAGACTGCAACAAAAGAAGAGGCTGACAACAATAGTGAGAAAACGTCCAAGCTTTTGGACACAATACCGTGGGAAACATCTAGAAAAGAGGATGAAAACAGCTGTCAGAAAACCTCTAAACATCTAGACACCATACCATGGGAGACATCTAGGAAAGAGAAAAACAGGCCGAGTGAAAAAGCATCAGAACTTCAGGACACCATACCGTGGGAAACATCTAGAAAAGAAGCTGAGAACAGCAGTCAGAAAACCTCTAAACATCTGGACACTATACCCTGGGAAACATCTAGAAAAGAAGAAGCTGAGAAGAACAGACTTGATGAAAAAGAATCAGAACATCAGGACACCATACCGTGGGAAACATCTAGAAATGAAGGATCTAACAGCAACATGTTGGAAACTTCCCACCTCGAGGACACAATACAATGGGAAACTCCTGAAAGAGAAAAAGAAGCCAAAAAAAAGACAGAGCTTATGGAAAAGTTGGAATTGAAAATGCATGAAGCAGAAAAAGTGGTCGCTGAAATCAATGAAAGAAGCCCAGAAGCTTTCAAAACCAGGGAATGGGGAAAGCCTTCTAGAGAAAAAACACAAAACATGGTTCAAGAAAGTGAACAACTCTCTGTTGTCATACCAACTTTAGAAGGAGAAGCTTCAAGCAAATCTCAGCCAGATTCCGAGCAATCGGTGACAAAGAAAGACTCGGAAATGACATCATGTTATCGTGAGAGTAGTTTGCACACCAGTTTGCACACTAGCGTCAAGTCAGGTACAGGATTTGAAGAAGAGATTCATTTTGAGTCTTCAAGTTTCTCTAGTAGTGTTAGGCTTGGACACAGCCTGCCAGGGGCAGTTGTGCCTTTCACCAGTACACCTAAAGACTCCCTAGATGTACCTGTAAGGGGAAACTTTACACCGTTGAGCAGTGTAAAGAGACAACACAGTTGGGACCGCGGAGAAAGGAACGGCCACACAGAGACTCACGTCTGTGGAGACAGGTGTAAACTCAGACTCAAGGGACTGGCGGACTGTGATCTTGTTGCTGAGGTGAGTGTTTGTTTGTTTGTTTGTTTTGCATAACCAGTAAATTGCCTTTAGGTGTAGAACACCAGCAAGTACAAGCTGCATGCATATGAGACCAGACTGTTAAGTTTGCGCCACTCACACCAGAGTTGACTTTTTTTGTGAAAAGTGTGGCGGGTTCTTTAACATGCTCGAGGTGTGGCTCTCCTCAAATACATGGTCCCTACTAGTAACCAGAGCTAGTTAGTACTCATTTTCTTCTGTGTCAGGGCTGTTGCCAGCTTTAATTTTTCATCCTTCCCACTGATTGTTTGGGAGCCCATCTTGTTAAGTTTGTTCGTTCAATCTGTCATTTTAAGCTTGCGATAATACATTTTTATCAATTTCATGTCATGAAGTTCATTTTTTATTCCATGGATGGGGTGAGATTTTTGTCCTTCCCGAAAGGCAAATTTCCATCCCTGGACAGAGTTCTGGACACAGCCCTGATCTGACTCAAGTAATGAAAAATAGGTGTAAAGTACATTTCCCAAGGGCACAACATTTGGGGCCTGCTGGGGATTGCCTTCTTCTGTACTGCTATACACATGATATATCTCTGAGATATACAATCATGTAGAACTCTGTCGCTGCTTTTGCAATTTTGCAAGTTAATACAAATTTTAACTGTAATTCGGAACGAAATTTCTGTAAAAAATGAGTCACAGGTCATTGTTATGTTTAAAAAGTTTGTAACTCGTAAGAATGTTCTCTGTTTACAGACAAGCGGTGTGGTGCTATACATCCAGATGCAGCTGTGTCAAAGGTCACTCCGAGACTGGATGGTCAGTAGGAATGCGCAGGCTGCCTTATTACGAGGTGTGGTGAGAGAAATGCTCTTAATGGGGAAGTCAACTTAAGAAGCTGATGTTATTTTCTAAAACGTAAAAGACCATGCACATCTTTATGAATACAAAATACACCAAATTTGCAAAAATTAACCAGAGATGAACAAATAAATGAACCGTTTACAATACTAACAATAAAGTATGTAATCCAGTGATTGAGTAGTGGCCCTTCAAGCAGACCCATGGGGTCATCAGAATGTTGATGCTGTATAATGCAACTGCTGCCTAGTCCAAGGCCAATGTCAAGTTGCAAATACAATTTATCATGTTTTTGAATTCAGAATCAGAACACTCCCCTGGAATCTATTTCCCATTTAATTTAATTTTATGAGGAATAAACAAGGAAGAAATATCTAGTAGTCTTACATGTACATGTACAACTAAAGAAATAAAGCTTGAAATTTTTGTTGTCTTACAAAAAATGGCCATCAGTTAAAGAACCCTTCATTCTCAATTATGATATCATGTTGTAACTAGACATTCGCCTTAAAGTAACTGATTCATTATTTCCATTTGTTTCCTTCCCAGATCCCTTTGGTTTTGTGTCAGAGGACGACAACATGAGATTGTTCCAGGAGATCCTTCAGGGAGTCAACTACATCCACTCACAGGGACTCATGCACCGCGACCTCAAGGTAACAGTCACCACATGGTTTTCTCATCCCTTGTCTGCAGGGTATTAGCTAGCAGGGCGTCAGGGCGTCTTCTGGATGCCCTACACTAAGAAAACAAAATGCTCTCCTGTTTCCCTAAAAATCACAGGCACATGTGTTCCTCCACACACACTGCAACTTTTGAAATATCTCATGTCAATTATCTTGAAAACTCAATTATGAAATATGCAATGTTAAATCCATGATGGACAAGGAAACAAGGAATGATAATTGTAATGAGCTTTTATTCAGTTACCAGAAGGTATGGAACCTTAAAGTATTAGATGTCCAAATGTTGAATTGTTATAGAGACACTTTTTATGTTTCCCCGTCACTAGCCCCCCAACATTTTCCTGATTGGTGAGGATGAACATGTGTGTATCGGTGACTTTGGACTGGCCAGGGAAGACCTGCTGGATACCCAGGGGTCAAGTCCCCCCCTCACGCCACTGGAGATGCCTGATGTGGCGACGGGAGAGACCACTCACACCTCGGGGGTGGGCACGTGTACATATGCATCACCGGAACAACTCAAGGGAACAACTTATAACAGTAAGGTAAGGAGAGACCACTCACACCTCGGGGGTGGGCACGTGTACATACGCATCACCAGAACAACTCAAGGGAACCACATATAACAGTAAGGTACATATGAACCACTGTTACACATATTTCCAAAGTCGCAGACACAGACAAAAGGTAAGGGTAAAGGTAGTTCCATGTCCTTTTTGAGGCCATGGGGGCAATGGGTTGTTATCGACTGTGTCTAAGGCACGGTATTGAAAGGTGGAGTCCATCCCTCTCCTTCCACCACCTTTAACCTCCCAAACTGAAGTCAGGTACCCATTTTTACACCTGGGTGGAGTGAGGAATGTCAATGTAAACTAAGTACCTTTCCACACAAGGGCACAAGATCAGTGACAAGATTTGAACCCAGGACCTATGGGCTCTTGGCCAAACACCCTGCTGTTATGCCACACAACCCCACAGACAAAGACCACAACATTGATTATTTGAATAGTCAAGCAAGATTTTCATTAGTTTGGTACAATGCATGATATTATTTTGTTCTGAATTGAAATCCGCTTTTTATAGCACCTTTCATTATGCTTATCACTTTCTCCTTTGACACATGGTGTAAGAAAACTATTCAATGAAACTTTCATTGTGGACTGTAGCTGCTCTACCTGTTTGGGAAATGTATTTAGAATTGCAGTTTGGAACATGCTACTAATGTATCTTGTGTTTGAATTTGACAATTTCTCTTCCCAGTCTGATATGTACAGCATGGGAGTCATCCTGTTTGAGCTGTTCCACCCCTTCGGGACTGAGATGGAACGAGCCAAGTCTATCCAAGACGTCCGAGAAGGCAGGGTTCTGCCACCGGTCCTGGTGGAAAGATGGCCGAGACAGGTAAAGTCTAAGTCCCTGTCACACATTCAGGACCTTCTTGTGACTAGGATATTGGAGATTCTTTTTACGCAACCAGTACATCTCACCTGCTGACGTTTCGGTGTCCGTAAGACACCTTCTTCAGAGCTTCTGACTGGAGTGCTGCTTCTCGCCGCTAGAAGTAGCCGGAGTAGGTGGCGCTTTTGCGGCGAGAACACAATCCCAAACGTGGTTAAGTTTGTATCCCCCCTCGTCTCGGTTCATCACTGGTGTTGACTTCTTGCGGCTTTTCTCCCAACCACTCCACAACCAAGAATGGGACTAGCCTGGAATTCATTTTATTCTACCTTCAGTTTTCTCCTTTGATCACATTTAAAGCGGACTGGACTGCGACATGTTGGTGACCTCGCTGCAACCTAAATTGGATTTGTGTTACCCTTTACTTAAGTTTTTTAGTTTATAATGGGAATATCATGCAAAACGTAAGTATGATGAAGAAAGACATTACAAAACACACAAATCTTGTCAATTTTTATCGATGAAATTTGTTTTAAATTAGCGCTCTGTCAAATCGCTTGGATGCTGCGAGGTTGCAAATATGCCACAGCTTCAGTGAGATACTTGCTTAAGCAGAATATGACTTTCCGGACTACGTTCCATTATGATAGTATGATTTTATCAAAATTCGTCGCATAGACTTCTTTCAAAGACTAGTAGCCAACCTCCCTGACCAACTCCCAACTACATGACCTTAAGCTTGCTTACGGCTAACTCCCAACTATGGTCTGAAGAAGGTCGGGAGGCCATGGTTGGCACTGTTAACACTAGGAGTATGACGTTTTCCTTGAATGTTCCATTTTCCGACAAATAGTAAAAAGTGGACTGATGCAAGAATCAAGAAATTAAATTCAATTTGGAACAATGTCCTTACTGAACCATCTGTTTTTGTCCCCAGTGTGACTTTATGCAGCTACTGACCAGCGATGACCCCAAGTACAGACCAAGTGCCAAAGACATCCTGAATAGTGACCTTTTCCATAGCAAGGATGAGGTTAGTTAACATGCAAAAACTTAGTCAATCTTACTTCAATCTCATTGTGTTATTACTTTATTTTTGATATAAACGTATATCTATCATATTCTATCTATTTACACTATGAATGTTGAAGTTGAAATAGAGTGCCTTTTTTCAATTTGGCAGAATTACACGATTTTCTCTTCAGCATTTAGCATCTCAGTGGTACTGAAGCGCCAACTGGTAATTCATGACGGTACTGCAGCCTTGGAACTTGAATGGCATATAAAACAGAAAAAAGATGCCAACCAGAAGATGTCAAAATCCCAAGATGGCATTGGATTTAAAACAGGTTTTGCTATAATTGCAACCCTATAATTGGAATGAATGTTCTTCTGTGTTCAACTTCGTACAGAATATCATGAAGACGTATTTAACTTTGCCCCAATACAATTAGTGTTTCACAACACGTTTTATGATATTTCTAACATTCTACCTTTTACAGGTTATAGCCAATCTGAAAGCCGTAGTCGACAAGCAGTCGCAGGAAATGGAGAAACTGAGAAGACAACTGAAGGAAAGAGAGGACATGTTGTTACAACTCAGGAGGGATAGAAGTACACACTAAATATCTCTGTTATACATGGAAAAAGCAGATAGGAAGGTTATACATTGACAACGTTTGCACTACTGCTTCCACGTAGCTATGCTTAAAGGAAGGTAGAGCAGTTTCATCCCCCGAAAATCGGATTTTGAAAGTCAATCTATTTAGTCATTTCTATACATGATTAGTTCAAACAACACTATCACAATGTATAGTGACGTCCATCATGCAAAAGTATGACGTCGTTGTAATGTGAGAGCTCACAAAAAATTGTTTCAAATCTCCCGAGCGTGGTCATACTGACCCGACGCATCCTGAACTCTTCCGGGGATCTGATCAAATGCGTTGCCCAAAACAAATGTGTCTTTAGTCTCTCCCGAGTCTTTCCTTTCGTGATCGGTGTACAAAACTCCAGGGGTGGCCCAGGCGGACGTTTTTCTCGTTGTTTTTGACAGGACACCAGCGGCAACACATGCCACCGGAATTTTCCAAAACCTCAGGGGCCGAACTTTGCCGAAGACTGACGGAGAAAAACGATTGAGTTGCGCAATTTTGCTGGAGTTTTTGTGGCCTCGCGAAACTAAAGGGATCATCGTTAGGCTCGTTTATGTGTGGTTTTAAAAGCTGAAAGTATGAAGTTATTAAGCATATGTGCTAAACAGTGTTAGTAGTCACTGCCATAAAGATTTTAGCATTTATTTATTTCCACTTTTTTGGCCATAAAACTGCTTTACCTTCCTTTAATGTATATATGGAATTGTTTGTCCCTGTTACAGTTTTCAACTGTTACAGTGATATTCAGAAGCAAGGTAACATGGAATAGAGTTTATCAAATACACTTTCTGTGATACAACAAATACAGAGTAGACAAAATAAAGCATTTAGTATTTAGTAAAAATGTGACTTTCATTCTTACTTTACTTTTACGTGTAACACAAAGATTATTTTGCAACCTTAACCTGTAGCACTCTATTGGTTACAGAGTTAGGCAGCAGTTTGAAGGTTAAAACTTCATGTCAGTATATCCAAGAAATTAGTATTTTTTTCAATCTGCAATGACAATCAAAATAGTATGTATGTGCAAATAAGATTCTGTTAAATGCAAACCAAAATACAAGCTGCTGTTATCAATATGACTGAAAGTAATATCCAGTAATGTTATCAAATACACATACTCACATGTGCTACCACCTCTACCTCATGATTATGCTAAGGAGTAAGACCTAAAAGTATTCAATTATCATAATTTTTTTTGCTTTAAAAGTTTTAGTATATTGTTGCTTCCTTATTGTTGCAAATGCTTATGACTGTCAGATGAACATGATATTAATATCATTGAGTTATCTATACTCATGGTTCAGTGTAGTGTTAGATATTGCCCTTGTTACCTCCATGAAAAATAGAGGTATTGTTTTGGGTCTGTCTGTGTGTGTTTGTGTGTTTGTGTGTCTTTGAATTGATGGGAAATTGGAAATGAAAAGAATTTTGTGCCATATAATGTCCAGTTTGTCTTGAGTTTGACCTTTATTGTTCATTCATTATTAATAGTTATTTATTATTGATAGTTTGACCTTCTCATAGTGTAAGATCACACCTTTGATGAGAGCCAAAACAGCAAGAATATAAAATTGATATTTCTCAAGACGACGGAGAGTGTTGTGGTATAATCCAATCCAATAAATTGAATACATAATTGTTTAACTTATTAAGTGTCATGTGTCATTGAAAGCTTTCTTCAAACCATTAAGAGAGAAATAGTTAAAATATTGACTAGATCTTTGAATCATACATTGTGCTAAGAATGCATCTCCTGTTCACCATGCATGTACTACTCTTTACTTGAATGATTTTTTATGGAAAAGACATTTACCAGGAGGGTGCAATGTTTGGAATAACTACGTACCATCCACACCTCATTCAGAATCATAAACTTGGGCCTGGTCATATTCGTTGTAGGGTCGTCATATAATCGCAAACTGAAAGAATTCTTCGGATAGTCTTGCATGTGTTGTACGAATCAGCTGTCTTGTTACAGAGAAGGCCTTGTCATTAGTTGTTTCTGTCACAATCTCCTTTTAAATTCTACAACATCAAAATCGTGATAAATGAAAATTATGTCCTGTGGACAGATGTCATAGGTATCCCCATTCGATACCGGGGCACAGGAGCCCAAAATATACATTTTTGGTCTGAAAATGGCAAACAAAATGCCACAAAATCGATTCTTGGCAGAATTTGAGATGCCTCCATATCTGAAATTGTTTAGAATACGTTTAAGTACGTGTGTGCCAAATTTGGTGCTTTTAGACAAATTTTCCCATTTTTTAAGACAAATTTTCACAATCTTGCAAGTTGCTGTACATGTACTAGTACTGTAACGCGTGGTTTTTAAGACGAAAAAATGCAATGAGCGTTCGTGGTGGTTTTAAGTTCGCGGCACCGCTACAGTCATATTGCTACAGTCATATTTCAACTATTGGACAAAATGTTTGCGGTTTTTTTTTTTCAATTTCGCGAACCCGCGAACATTTCTGCATAGTATCCTGCTGGACTATAGAATGACATACGGCTACGACCAATATACTAGTATAAGCGGGCTGCTAACGAGATAACGACAACAGTGTGAAGAAGTTTACCTAAGCACCCATATCACCGCACTAATCCGTTTTACTGCGCCCTCAGTCTTAACAGACAAACATTCCCCATTGTGTGCCATGTTTGGCAACCTGAACAGTTCAAACCTGCAGCCCAATGTTTAAATTAACGCCATTAGGTGGGCACCCTTAGCAACCCTTGTTTAAACTGCACACATTTTTATGTTCTTTTATGAATCAGCATTTGACACACTCAGACATACTGTTCGTTGATGAAAGTTATAATTAGAACCTTCTGATCGAAAAATCTTGCTCAGTGTCATTGACGAAAGGAAGTGAATGCTACTAGAAACGTCTGACCGTTTCGAAAATCATGTCCAGCTGCTTCAGTAACTGCTATTTGGCGTATACATACAGTTCGTTCAATTTTTCCACCCTCGTTGGCCTAGCTATGATGTCTTTGCCAACTCTTCTAGAATTATGCATTCAGTGACTATATTTAATGCGAATAATGGAGCAATGCCTCCCCTTCTTTACATTAAGGCCACATGCAAAGGGTTCAAAAAGAGCTTGAATTACCCCCAACGTTATATTCACCCATTTCACTGGTGTCCAACGAACTAGAGCGGCAAACTGGCATCCTTTAGCGGACCAAGGAGTTTTTATATAAAACCTCCTTGAGCGGACAAACTCCTCTGGCATGTGATCTGTCTATTTGGCCAATTTCTACTCTTTCCAGTCGCCTCTGGAGCCTGGTAGAGGCTACGATGAACTTCGAATCCCCCTCCATGTCATGTCATGCTTTTAAACTTTTCTAGTATTATTCCTTTTCAACATTGTCAGCGACACGACCTCGTATCTTATTCAGCGTCAGTAGCGCAGCCTTTGTTAACACTAGTTCTCTTGTCTGTCTACGCTCGATGCGTGGAGAGAGAGAGAGAAAGCGCCTTCCACAAGCGCCGTCCTTCAGCGTGACCAGGTATGCTCATTGTTGACACAGCCGCAACGATAACAACCACAGAGAGGTGCTAGTCAGTGAAGCGTGTATACGTACACGAGGGTCTGCATGGAGGGGTCCCCACAACCCTTTGCGCTGAATTGAGAATAACCCCCTACGTGTATACCCGAAAATCCAGGTAGGCAGTTACGCAAAATTTGGTCACATCGCTACGAATTACCCGTATAAGACGGATTTCCTTACGAATTACGGAAAATAAATAAAAACAAAACCTTAAGAAAATAGCATGCAGACCCTCGTACATGTGTGCCTTGTGGGAGTGTACCACAGAACACCTAGGTAGGGGATGTGTCCATATCTCTTCTATAGCCCCCTTAACATATGGAATTAAATGCGTAATTCCTCATGCTTTGGAATTGTGTTATTCTTACAAATCCGCTTTTTGTACCTGTACAAATCGCACGATATCTTTGTAAAATGACCGTATGTTCTAGTTCCTGAACACTTGACAAGTGTGGTACAATAGTTTATCATGCTAACGTCGAAGTGGGTTCGTCCAAACACTATTCTGCAGACGACAGGTTGGGCATGACAATTTTGTGTTGGTTACCGTGGGACAGTCGCTTGTGAAACGGTTCTCAGGAGAAACAAGAGGTTGTTCGGCATTTTACCAACACCCCCTGCTGTTAACAGACAGGTAATTATACAGGTAAGGCAGGACTATTACTCTTTCTATACGCTCTCGATCGCCTCAGGGTATCCTCCTTTGGTTCGTTTTGTAGTAGTAGGTGTAATCTAGAAGTGAAAACCGTCGTCGGAAAACTTCATCGCGGTATGTATAGGGTGTTTACACATGTAAATGGTGCGTTTTTTCCGTGTCTTGATGCTAAAATTGATTTTACATTATGTATTTCGAATTGGGTATACGTATGGCAAATACTGACCATTGCTTGTCATTTTGTTAAAAGAATGCTTTGAATTTGCGAGTTGATTTTCTTATACAATAGATGTAATATAGTGTGAGCAATATTCTTCATGATATAGTACTTGAGAGGTACTACTATGATGATATAGTACAGTCTCCACAAATATATATAAGAGCGTGTATAATCTACTTGTTTCTCAAACACTTGTACGGTGCTTGGAGATAGCCATAGACATAGTATTAACCTTTACCACACTGAAGTAGCCGTTTGGCACCCCATTCTCTATTGGTTACAGAGTTAGGCAGCAGGGAGAAGGTTAAAAACCACTCAGTTCTCGGCCTGTGCCCCAATTACACATTGGAATGCGACGCTCGCCATATTATTTAGCTACAACATTTTAAGTGCTCTGGTACCATGCAACTAAAAAGTGTCAAAGTAGCAAAAGACATAGGCGGTAACCTTGTCATTTGTTTGAATGTCAAAACTATGCACTATATAGTTTATAAATTTAAAAAAGGATAAAAATTTTAACAATTAGACGAGGAATATATGCTCTTCAAGACCATGGAATTGCAATCGCTCTAAGCTACATAACTATATGTTTCATTTGTTATATTTGTTTCATTATATATATAGATAGAAATTATGTTTTATTATAGATAAAATTCAAACTCTGTTTATATAATCTCCCACAGGAAAAAAAAAACTTGAAGAGACAAAAAAAGTTGGAGAAACTTCTTGTTTTTCAGTGACACCTGTCGAGAAAAAGGTCGGTCTGAAAAAGTCGCCATCACTAAGTGAGAGAGAAGAGAGTCACCTGGCATTTCGAGTGGTGTAAACAAGGCGATCACAGATTGTAGCCGACGCCAATCAAGTTTGACCGTGTGCCCGGTTGCGGCTTCACTGGATCGGAACGGCCGCTATTTTTAAACAGACGACAGTCGCGCTCTGCACGGCTAATCACCCATTAGAACCGTCTGGCGACTTCCATTATGTCCTGCCGTAACCTAATTGTAGAGTATCACGCAAATAAGGACACTGAACAATCGGGTAGAGTATTCTGAAGGAGATTTTTAAGAGTCGGTCGGACATTACATCGAGTCAAGAAGTTACCTTGCTACGAGTTTAAGAAAAGGCCAAGTTTGGCAACTCGCTAGATTCTGAGCATCAAAAAAAGAGAGAGAGGGATTGGAAAATATGATGAACGGACCGCACTACGGCCACGGGCGGGTAAGCCACCACAGCAAGCATCATGCCACCCCCCACCCCATAGAGCTCAACACGCCGCTATGCCCGGCTTCAGTGGTTGGAAGCTTCTTCGAGCTCAGCGCCGAGGCCCTGGGCGGGGAGATGATCAATTTCTCCGCCTACGATGGCAAGGTTGTCCTGGTGGTAAACGTGGCGTCGGCGTCAGAACACACCACAAGGGAATATCTCCAGGTAAGACACTCGCTGTAGATCTGTTTTCATTTTGGTGACACTAGCTATAGCACCCCTGTCATAGTTGTTTAGATGAGGCTCTGATTTAAAACTTCCTTGGTTGTTCGTACAGAATCTGGCAGCTTGGTTCTGCACCCTCTCCAGTTTATCATTGTCTTTCTTTGTTTACAGATCCCATACTGTTGCAGTATATTCAAAGTTTGGTCTTACTAGAGGCATGTATGCCAAGTAATCTTATTACCTTTACTGGTCCGATGATGCCCACAAATTACGTTTGATCACTCCCAATGTCTGTATAGCCTTATACAGTGGTAACACCTGGTTGTTAACATGTCACCATTACTAGTAAGGTGTATGGGAAAAATCAGAACGGTGACATCTGGCACTAAAGCTTAAGCTTTTCCCCAAATATTTCAAGTACGACCATTATGTGATTCAACAAACTTCTTTTTTCACATTAGTGATCTTGCCGACATAACTAGACGTACTGCTATTGAATGGGGTCATAATCATGGCTTATCAGATGAAATTCTTTACTTTCTAATCGCCATGTATATCATCTTAGGCGCCTCACAACTTAACAAAATTACTAGCTGTATCTCCTAAATCTATTTCATGAAAATCCATCTAGTAGAGGAAGAAAAATTAGTCAGTAAGACCAGGTATTGTGCGGTGGCAAAGGCTTGTCATTTGTTTGAGACTTTTGTGGCTTATGTGTGTGTGTTTGTGACGTGGGGCGTCCCATTAGAGTTGTGTGGCAACAAATTAGATGTAATCCTGGGAAGACAGGAGGTTGGTATCGTGTGTCCGACATAGATTAGAAAGTCTGATACAGAAGGACAATACCGCTACCGGTAGAGCAAGATTCGTGACCAAAATAGATATCTCTTTTATAGATAAGTGTTTCGCACGGAAAGACCACCGGGTAGTGTACATTAAAGTGTTTTCTTAAGCTTTTAAAGTCGTTCTATTTGGAGATAGAACACTACATAAAACGATACAGGAACACCCGGTTTGATACACTTGCAGCGTAACTTAAATCCGTTTTCGGACACGTCCCTTTGTGAAAATATTTGTTGTTTCATTGATAAACAGAGAAACGTTGTGTAGTCCCTTGGGTATCGCTTCCGGGTACTTAACAATAAAAGTGGGTCTTCGTAATCTTTTATCTTTTGATGTTGGAAAATACGATACAACAAAGTGGGTTGATAGTATAGAGTTTGAGCCCGGCACAGACAGTTTTTGCAGGACTCTCTTTTCCTTTCTATAGATAACCTATAGATAACCATCGTCTTCTTCTATCCTGTTATACAGTTTGGGCACAACAGAAGATTTGACAACCAGTTCTCTCCACCCTTCTCGGTTTTCTGTTTTTAAGTTAGTGTTTTACTAAGTGTCATGCCTGTCCATTCGCTGATATCATCCTCCCATCTTCTCCGTTGTTTACCTCTCTTTCTTCCTTCCTGGACGGTTCCTTGCACGATAGTTAGATGAATAGATAACCTTGCAGAAATTTCATACCGCTTTATTCACGGTATTGCTTACCCGGTAAACCACATCAAGGCGTAACACACCAGGGTTGTACTGAAGAGTACAATCTGCATATCCGGACAGATTTGTATAAGCAACACACACCGGGAAAGACCCCTACTCTTTTCGTTCTTTAACGTGCTTGAGGTGTGGCTCTCTTCAAACACGGGACCTCCATTTAACGTCCTATACGAGGGACGTCCCTAACCGAAGCTAGGTACTCATTTTCACCTGAGTAAAGTGGGACAAATCAGGGAACCCCGGATTCGAACCCGGTATCTCCGGGTTCTGGGGCCAAAGACCCTGCCACTACACCACCACGACGCCACTTCTAGTTATTTGTAAACGATGGCATGTAAATGTAAGCTTCTTATACCTTACAAATACAGACCATGGAATCAAGTCCGGTTGCTCTGTTGTGTTAACGTTCGTTCCGTGTTTTCTTAAGGCGATTATAGGTCTTTTGTGACACTCTCGGCGGCCACTAAACCCTGCGAGAGGTCCTATAAACGTCTGAAAGGTAGTTCCAAAGTTTTTACGGACTCACAAGTTTACAAAACCTCCTTCGGTTTCTGTAGTGTTATCACCTCACAACACCGATGTTTGGTTCACAACGAGTGGCCCTATGTTTGTGTGACAAGCTAGTGTTGGGGGAATCGTAGGCTCGTTGTTGTTCTAATTACAGCAACGAACACTCTGCTATGTAATGCGGCCTATGTTGATTGGACTTAGAACTTATGCCAACATTCTTAAGTTATCTGTCAAACTGCTACGATGTAGATTAAACCTCAAGGTTTTGTATACCGATAATGAGTGGGCTGGGGCCCGATTTCCACACACGTTTTCGTAGTCGACTCGGGGCTGTGTATGAGGAGCTTTGGGCTGCTACAGTAGAGTTTTCTACTTGAAAACGCTACTTAAGTGGCCCAGGGTTCTCCTTGCACAGTCGAAGTTGACTCAAAAACGCGTGTGTAAATCTGACTATAGTATATTTGTATTATTATTGTTATTATCATTATATGCCTTCTGTGAACAGCTTATGTATTGATACATTCGCTTTGTCCCATATTAGAGAAAATGTTTTTCACCACACTTCGTGATCTAATCCTTTTTTATTTTGCTTTTTGACAGACAATATTATGTGGCAATGCAGTCAAATTTCATACCTTATCTTTAGTCTCTACCAGACTAACCGCACCGGCTATAGGGAGAACATTTGCCGGGGGACTTTGGCCATGGAGGGTAACATTTGCAGCCGCAGGTTGCAATATTGGACCTTATCTCCGTAGCCAACTCCCTTCATACAATTGACTCTATCTAGCCAATTGCTACTAATTTCACAGCGACCCGCGGAGGCTGGTAGAGCCTTCCTTATTTTAGCATTGCCACATACAGCTAACATTTGAAGATTGGTATCAAAGGTAGAAGTAGTCCCATAGCCTTTTTAAACCAATATAGAACATAAATTCACACAGACAAGCACAATTAAATGTTTTTCCTCCGTCCAAGCCCCACCACATTTAGGGATATTTATCAAAGTTTTGTCGCCCTGGCACTGAAACGCTCATTGATAATACATGATTAAACTTTGACTTAATTCGAGTGTCTGAGCCGTTAATATTAAAACTATTGATGAATGAGTTTGCCTTGTCGGTTCGGGCGGCGCCGGAGACTTGTCAGGTACCCTGGGAGCCAGACTTGTGGGGGATCGGGCCGTTAGCCATTTCCCTTCGGCGGCCCAAGGCAGTAAGCCCGCCGATCTGAATCAGCGCTACGATGGAGTTCTAGCCCATCCCTCGGGCTAAAACTCCTCCGTAGCGCTAATTCAGATCGGCGGGCTTACTGCCTTTGGCCGCCGAAGAACTCTGGCTAACGGCCCGATCACCATAAGTCTGGCTCCCAGGGTACATGTATTTGTCACTGGGAGCAGGTGCCTTAATTAGTTGCTATGAACGCCGCTATGGTCGGACGACAAATATTGGGCCAGTCAAAAGTTCATTCAGTCGCTTTTATTATGTCTGAAAACACGTTTAAGTGAATCAATGGAACTGAAAAGGCACGGCGGAAGTGTGTACACAGCAGTCCGTCAAATAGCCATTCTACGGGCCGGTCCGACTTTAATTGGAACCTGGACCTAGCTAGCACGTGACCCATTTTCTGTAGTCATGACTCCATGTATCTTTTTTTATTGGCGCTGTAACAGCAAGAGTTCGGAGACCTCATATCTAGATCTCCAGGAAATATTCTGATTATGCAAATGACGTCTACATTTACATAATATATGCTTGGTTATGTACACCTTTTTAAAACAAAATACACATGTCTCAATGTTGTTTTAATGCCAATGTTATTTTCCACCTAATTAGACGAATTATGACACTTTTGCATCAATTATTAAAATTAGGAATGTATTTGCATGATTGGTATCTGTTAATGTTCCACCTGCGCCATAAACTACGTGTTACATTTATTTGAATCCTACTGTACAAAACACTAGAATTATAGCAACACGTTTGTGTGTTTACAGACGTACACTGTCATCCAACGTGTAAAAGGCACTTCGCACACAAGTAGAACTCGTATCCTCGTTTAAATGGTATACTACATGTAGACCATATTACTGTAGACCATAGACCGGACATGACCAGCTACCATTACACCCAAGTTAAGACCTACGCAGTAACGTTTAAACGAGTAAATGTAGAAATTTACACCCTTTGTAGTGTTTCATTCAGAGACTGATAAAACACTCTCTATTGTATGTCCATACAGCTGAATGACCTGGTAGCCACCTACGGACCGAAGGGTCTGATCGTCCTGGGTTTCTGCTGTAACCAGTTCGGGACCGGCGAACCCTTCTCCAACCACGAGATCCTCAGGTGCCTCCGCGCAGTACGGCCGGGAAACCGATACTCTCCAAACTTCCAGGTACGAAATAACACCTTTACTGTACTCTCTAACGTAGGCATGTGCCGTAACAGCCGTCTTGTTAGTGGTTTAAACCTGGGCGACTCGACATTTATACATTTTGTATGTAATTATGAAAAAGGTTAAACTTTATATTGGTAAGTTGTGTATTGCACACGTATATGTTAGCACATGACTGTGATCAAATAATTCAAAACAGTTACCAAAGCAACTGGATTTGATTTTGTATAATTACATAGAAGTCAGACGTTTCAGGTAGCATCCACTCCCTTTTGTCAGTGACCGTTTCCGAAACCATGTCCAGCTGCATGCTTGAGTAGTTTTTTTTTGGCGTATCGTATTACTTGGATGTCAAGCCTTCATCAAAGATTTCCTCAGAAGTTTTGTGTTCTCTAACGTTACACATTGTAAATTTTACAACGTCTCGTATTTCAGCTCTTTTCAAAAGTGGACATTAACGGCAAGCACGGTCACATCGTGTTCGAATATCTCAAACTCAAGCTGCCCTTTCCGTCGGACAACGCGGCCACCATGGCGCAAGAGCACCTGGACATCGGCTGGAGTCCCGTACGGAGAACAGACGTCGCCGGCAACTTCGAGAAATTTCTCGTAGCGAGCGACGGCCAGCCTTACAGGCGGTACAGTTGGAGAACCACGCCGGAAGACTTGTGCAAGGACGTCGAAGAGCTGCTGAGAAAAGTGGCACGAACCAACAGGGAGCAAGGGAACACAGGCGCCAAAAATGACAGGCCTGTTCTTTTTAACAGTAAGAAGTACATGCAAGAAAGTATGACTCGTAGTACAGTTAGGGACGATGCAGCATACTAGTAAAAGTTGTACCCACTGTGCTTGTTGCAAGGGAACACTGGCGCCAAAAATGACAGGCCTGTTCTTTTTAACAGCAAGAAGTACATGCAAGAAAGTACGACTCGTAGTACAATGAGGGACGATGCAGCGTACTAGTAGAAGTTGCTGTTGAGAAACCAACAGGGATCAAGGGAACACTGGCGACAAAAATGACAGGCCTGTTCTTTTTAACAGCAAGAAGTACATGCAAGAAAGTATGACTCGTAGTACAGTTAGGGACGATGCAGCATACTAGTAAAAGTTGTACCCACTGTGCTTGTTGCAAGGGAACACTGGCGCCAAAAATGACAGGCCTGTTCTTTTTAACAGCAAGAAGTACATGCAAGAAAGTACGACTCGTAGTACAATGAGGGACGATGCAGCGTACTAGTAGAAGTTGCTGTTGAGAAACCAACAGGGATCAAGGGAACACTGGCGACAAAAATGACAGGCCTGTTCTTTTTAACAGCAAGAAGTACATGCAAGAAAGTATGACTCGTAGTACAGTGAGGGACGATGCAGCGTACTAGTAGAAGTTGATGCTGAGAAAAGAGACGCACACCAACATGGAGCAATAGAAAACGGGAGCCAAAAATGACAGGCCTATTCTTTTCAACAGCAAGAAGTACATGCAAGAAAGTATGACTCGTAGTACAGTGAGGGACGATGCAGCGTACTAGTAGAAGTTGTACCCACTGTGCTTGTTGCAAGGGAACACTGGCGCCAAAAATGACAGGCCTGTTCTTTTTAAAAGCAAGAAGTACATGCAAGAAAGTACGACTCGTAGTACAATGAGGGACGATGCAGCGTACTAGTGGAAGTTGCTGTTGAGAAACCAACAGGGATCAAGGGAACACTGGCGACAAAAATGACAGGCCTGTTCTTTTTAACAGCAAGAAGTACATGCAAGAAAGTATGACTCGTAGTACAGTGAGGGACGATGCAGCGTACTAGTAGAAGTTGTACCCACTGTGCTTGTTGCAAGGGACCACGGGCGCCAAAAATGACAGGCCTGTTCTTTTCAACAGCAAAAAGTACATGCATGAAAGTATGACTCGTAGTACAGTGAGGGACGATGCAGCGTACTAGTAAAAGTCGATGCAGAGAAAGGTGGCGCCTCACCAACAGAGAGCAAAGGAACAAGGGCGCTAAAAATGACAGGCCTGTTCTTTTCAACAGCAAGAAGTACATGCAAGAAAGTATGACTCGTAGTACAGTGAGGGACGATGCAGCGTACTAGTAGAAGTTGATGCTGAGAAAAGAGACGCACACCAACATGGAGCAAGAGAACACGGGAGCCAAAAACGACAGGCCTGTTCTTTTCATCAGCAAGAAGGACATGCAAGTAAGTATGACTCGTAGTACAGTGCGGGACGATGCAGCACACTAGTAGAAGTTGCTGCTGAAAAAAGTGACGAACATCAACTGGGAGCAAGGGAAAACGGGCGCCAAAAATGACAGACCTGTTCTTTTCAACAGCAAGAAGTACATGCAAGAAAGTATGACTCGTAGTACAGTGCGGGACGACGCAGCGTACTTAGAAGTTGCTGTTGAGAAAAGAGACGCACACCAACATGGAGCAAGGGAATACGGGCGCCAAAAATGACAGGCCTGTTCTTTTTAACAGTAAGAAGTACATGCAAGAAAGTATGACCCGTAGTACAGTGAGGGACGATGCAGCGTACTAGTAGAAGCTGATGCTGAGAAAAGAGACGCACACCATCTGTGAGCAAGAGAACACGGGAGCCAAAAACGACAGGCCTGTTCTTTTCAACAGCAAGAAGTACATGCAAGAAAGTATGACTCGTAGTACAGTGAGGGACGATGCAGCATACTGCATGTAGTAGACGTTGTACTGACTTTCCTCCCTTGCTTGTTCAACTTCAAACGGCAATTTTGAGCAGACTTTTCGTCAATAACTTTGTAAAAAAAACACCTATTATAGTCCTCAATGAATTGTACATATTGAGTTATTTTCTTTCATACTTTCGAAAATGTTACTTGTACAAAACCATGGCAAAGGTCTTAAAATCTTGTTAATAAATAGTTCCCCAGAGCTATTTTGTTGGACCTACTCGTACAGAAATCCTTTATTGAAGAAAAAAACCAAAAACATATTTTCAAAATCTCCATAAGCCTTTATTGACATGTAATAGTTATTTCTCTGAACAGAAACACTGACTTGACAAACGTGTTACGTATACTTGTATATACCAATCTATCAGCAATACATCATTTTCGTCTATTTACTCACAAGAGTGGTAACTTTAATAGTATAATAATACCCACAGTACACTTTAGAGATGTAAGCCTATCCTTAGCCTGGGTATCATCCTCCATAGTAACCACTGGCTCATGTTTTTGCATGCTCAGCAAAGTGAAAAGATTGAGTCAGCGGTTACTGCGGAGGATGATACCCAGGCTAAGGATATGTTGTTCCAGTGATCCAAAAGTAAGAAACAACCCACTATAGACAACTTTCTAGTTACATAGTATGGAACAAAAAACATTCAAATGGCATGTTTAGGAAATGGAATTGAAGTCACTATTTCTGTTAATCACAAGATCACCAATCCTCTATAAACCCCCCAGCACAAGAATATTAGAATCTGTCCACAAGACTCAGTAACCTCTGTTGTTCTGCCTCCTTTGTTTCAGTGCTCTTGGCATCACCGACATTGGCTGCATACTCTGTACAAACGAAGACACAAACACTTGTATTAGTAGAGGACAGTCCTAAACAAATCTAACTTTAAGTGTGGCAGCAATAACACTATCTGGAAATCCAAAATCTGTTGCTTATAACTTGCTATGTGTGTTGCCTTGTTGCCTATCCCCAAAAGCGATGATGATAACAAACAAGCTGCTAGGGGGCCCAAACCTACACCACTTAAAATTTGTTCTTACATCAAAAAGCTATCTGCCACCAAAAAATCAAGACTACAGCATGTCCAGGACAGAAGATACAAAAACGGAAGTTCTGCTGCAGTACAAAGGTCAGCCACCAGGAGGCCTATAATCGACCTTAACCCTTGACTTCCCAATACGTACCCACATACCAAATATCATCACAATCCATGCAAAGGTTCTTATGTTATGCTGACACACACACAGACAGGACAAAAACTATACCTCCATTTTTATGGAGGTAACAAAACATGACTAACCTCGGATGATGTTGCGGATGGCCTTGATGGACCCTCCCCTCAGGTTCAAGATCTGCATCACTCTGGGCTTGATCTGGTCAAGAAAAAAAACACAAAAAACAGTCAGCCAATACTGGTAAAGCAATACATATGCAAGATCTACTCTGTACCAGTCCTGTATAGTGGTATAACTATAACTGCCCTTCAGAAGAACACACCAGCTTAATCTATTGTTGTTGTAAATGTTATGGCCCTTCCAAAGGACGGGTGCAGCCCCAACCAAGATGTCCTTCCTCGGGTCTTCCAGTTACAGCTAATTGGAACCAGAAGCTCAACAGTGAGGCTGCTACCAGTTGAGCTACAGGGACATTCCAACTTAATCTATAAAGCAGTGTGATAATACTTACACTTGCGGGTCCTGTACTACAGATCTCAAGCATGATGTAGTCCAGAAGCTGTAAGGTGAAAAGTCCGGTGTTCAGTCGCCGCAGGTAGAACTCTTCCTCCATTGGTTCGTCCACCTCTTCGCCCTGGCGACGCAACGCCACTTTCTCGCGCTCAATCTGCGCGTCCACCGCGCCGACCTTGTCCAGATACTTGAAGTGAAGTTCCATCAGACGATCCACCTACAGGTATGATACGGGGTTATCAGAGATGGCAGACTTCACCCCCTTTATGTAGGCCAGAAATCCACACACAGTGACAAACACACAGACGCGCCCCAAACACTACTTTACCCCTTTGGGGGTGAATCAACAAAAACACATGACAGACCACATACAGTTATAACGATGCATAGACTTATAAAATCATCTATGGTTTGAAACAAATCCGGGTTTTAATGATTCAGCCCTAAGAAGACCACAGCATGTCCAGGACCAAAGATACAAAAACAGGAATTCCTGCTGCAGTACCCAGGTCAACCATCAGGAGGGTCTGGAGGCCTAAAATCTACCTTGACTGTCAGGTTCAGTCTGGCCAACCCACTTACCAAATACCATCACTTGTGGTTCTTGAGATACTGTCAAATGCATTTAAGTTTGTGTGGTTTTTATTTAGTGCTAAGGGGAAAATATGGAGTGTATGCGGTGGTTTAAAGTTTGCGGCAGTGTTTTAGTCACATACAGCTACAGTATTGTACGCACTGGTTTTAAGTTTGCGTTGAAACTGGGAACATAAAACCACCGCGAATATTTCTGCATTTACAGTATTTCCTGGACACACACACGTGCACAATTTTCCATGGAGGTAATGAAACCTATGACTTAAATGCTACGCTGAATGACCTAAACAACAAGTTGTCAGTTTAGAGAATTTTCTTGAGCTTCAAGTTCAACCTAGAAAAATAAATAAGAAACCAGTCTGATATAAACATGGTGGAACATATATCAGACTAGTTACCTTTGCATGATCAGCCTCTGTGAACTTGTTCAGGAGCCTCTGTCTCTGGTTACTCTTAACGTTCTTCAGCAGAGAAGCGATGATGGACACAACATGCTCTGGAACAGAGAACTAAGCTTACTCCATGCGCAAACATGTACATATGTTTGTTTAGTATTTAAAAAGAAAAGAAATATACAAGAACTTCGTAAACAAGAGCTATCTAACAGTCAAAATCATGACTATAGCATGTCCAGAATTAAAACCAGAAATTCTGCTGCAGTAACATAACATGACGCTAGAGGGCCCAAAAACTAATCATTTTAAAGTCTTATAAACACCTACCCACATACCAGAAATATCGAAACAATCTATCCAGGAAGTTTCGAGTTATTGTGTAGACAGACACCACCCTCACAAACACATAGCAAGTCACTATAAGTATAACAGAAACATGTCATTGAACACTGTTATTTTATAAAAAGAACCTAGAATCCCTAAAACTCACCTTCGTGCTCCTCCTTCATCCTGCCGATCTTCTTGTTAGGTTTGGGGGTCTTCATGAAGAGAGGGAAGATGGTGCGTAGACCCAGGATGTCCACGAACTTGGTACAGTTGTCCACGCCCTCGGGTCCCGTCAGGGCGTGGTCCAACACCTTCAGGGCGCTGTTTCTGGACATCTTCTTCTCTCTATAAAGTCACAGATGTTACAGGGTTGAACAGGTCCACTGGCGTTGGTCTTGCATGTACTTAAAACACTGTTATATGCTTAAGAATGCTTTTTTTTCACTGAAGAATAAATAATGGATTTCCTTGCTACAAGAAAAAATATGTTTGAAGGCCTAAAATCAAGAAATGAAAAAAAAACACACGACCCAATGCATTTTGCATATTCCAATACTATTAGGTCTATCATTAGAAGCAATCTTTTCTGATTGGCTGATAGACTGACCTGAGCATCAGGTTCATGAGCTGAAGCCCTTCCCCTTTGAGAAACCTATCCCTATTGGCTGGCAGCATCAGGGCAGAGCACAGGCAGTCGAACAGGTTCTCCATCATCTCAAGCTCCTCACTATTGGCTGGGTTGTGCCGCTTAAACGTCTGTTAGGAGAATATGGATGCTGATCACGACAGATGAAATAATATGTAGATGCACAAAGTACTTTTTTTACATGTAGCTTCTCCTAAATCTTCTGAATGGCACTTTAACTTCAATATAGGTAGAGTCTACTGACACGAGATAATATGTGGACACTAGATCCTAAACACTAGACACTAAACTGAGGTTTAAGTCTCCATCACCAAAAACCTTTGAGGGTACACTTGTTGGAAAAATGTAGATGGACTACCCCATATTTTCTGATGCTTCACTTTCAGAGTAAGTCAAACAAGGAATTTCAATTCTTTTTATCTAAACTTTAAACAAAACTTAATGCATGTAGGTACATTTCTAAAGCTAGTACAAATGTCATCTAATAGGAAAAAAATCATTTCCACCAATGATGTGAAAAGAAATCTGCTTCTGCTTTTTAATGCCCACGGTCTTGATGACGACCATTCTGGCATGTTGGGAAAGTCATGTTAAGTGCCCAAGATCAGTGACACGGCAGGATTCAAACCCAGGACCACTTGATTCTGAGCCAAACATGCTGCCGTTGCGCCACACGACCCAACAAAAATTAAAAAAATCAAGATGCATGGGAGAAATCTTACAGCTAGCTGTTGTAGCAGTGTGTCAATTCCATCCAACTCTCCTAGCTGTTCTCTGGTTTCTGTAGTGAGGATAGATAAACATTTGATATAATGATAACAATCAAACATAAGACAACCAATCAAATTTCTTGGTTCTTTGATTTTTGCACAAAATGTACATATTAGTACCAGGCCATAGTTATCATTTCAAACAAAAATGTCAACAAGAAATTTAACTTGACAGCAAAAAAACGCAATGGGAAAAATCTACATCTTCCAACGCCTGGCCAACACACAATCTCTGTTAAACAATTTAATGACTGTAAGGACTCTGAACTTGCCTTCACTGTTCTGTAGGATGATTGCTAACATTTCACTGCAGTATAACTTGTTGGCATCAAACGGCATCTTTGCCTGAAACATTGAACAGGAGACAACAATAATCAAATCTCATTTATAATAATAGTCTTTAATGCATATTCCTGCCCATATGGTCTAAATGCAGAGATGACCACACATGGTCTAGAGGATGCAAATTGTAAAAAAATGAGAAACTAAAAAAGAAATGCCACCTTCTAATATTACAGAGTAGAAAACAAACAAGACTATTCCTTATCTAATGTTAAAATCCTTATTATTTCTTCTCTTTTTGAAACACTTTTATAGATATCTTGGCAAAAAAAAGAAAAATAATATATCTACCTCAACAGTTTATTTCGAGTTGATGTCAGAAGCGAATGTTGAGAAGTTTCAGGTCTTGTAAAAATATGTCTAAGACGTCTGAGATGGGACTCGAACCCACAATCTTCTGCTCCGGAGGCAGACGCCTTATCCATTAGGCCACTCAGACGAATCGCTAGGGGGCGTGTTCCAAGAGTATATAACCCTACGCCCACTATTACGTAATCGTTCCCTGCACTTCACCCCAAAATTGATAGGTGTCGCTTTTCGCTGTACACGTTATTTTCAAGCAGATGTCTGTTTGTAACACAGCACCAAGAGACCACGTCTAGCGATATAATAGACGTTAAACAAGGACAACAACAACAACAACAACAACTGTTTTCGACTCGCTTTGCTACGTTGTGACTTTTCGTTCGTTTTTCGCTCGCTCGTGACGTTTTCAATCGTTTAGATTTTTTGTTGCAAGCCTAACAATATTGTGGTGATCATTCAATAAATGCACCGCTGGAAAGCCGTTCAAAATTAGCGGAAATACACATCAAAAGTGTGTGCGCTACGGAACACGCCCGGATCACAAAAATAACTTCTTTTTCCCGCCTGTGATTCAACTGATCGGCATAATAGTGCTACACATTCCAGTAAAAAGATTGATTCAAACACTGAGACAGGCCTCCTACCTTTATCCTCTTCAGCAGGTACGGCATCAAGCCCTGCTGTGCGGCGTCGTGCGCTCGGTCCGCTTTGAACTCTAAAATATTTTCTATGACACCTAGAGACAAAATAATACACCACGGTCACGAAAATCAAAGTATCTTAATGTGATAAAAGAATGCTTTCACTGTCAAAGTATAATTATTGTAAATCCTAACAGAAATTATTTGTGAAATTCCACTTGTTTGTTGCACTTGTTAGTGGCCATAACTCTTTTTGAGCAAGGAACGGTTTTACTTCTTGCACCTAGTTGACGGGATTTTGACCAGAAAATCCCTTTCCTAAATTCCAGACTGGCTCTTTTTTTTGGTAAATATCTCGTTTTAACCCATCACCCCATATCTCTTTCACACAATAGGGTATGTATTGTTATAATTATTAGATGTGTGTTGTTCTTACAAATAGTTACCTTATGATAATCAGCATGTTGTGGACATGACGAAAAAAGTGTCTGCTGTTTCTATGTTATATTCAACTTTTATACAGACTATCAAATTGGATCATAAATGATCTTTTGAAGATTTAAAAAAAGGTTTCAGTGTCGGAAACTATTTTTACTACACTGCAGAAAACCAAGTGCATTTGGATGTAAACAGCTGTAAAAAAATGAAACATTCTGCAGCCAAGGCAGCTTTTGGGTTCACAAGATGTCCCCTATATAACACATTAAATTTTGTGATAATTAAATGCACACCACTAATACATATGAAATTTGAGTAAGAGTGAGAAGAAATGTACATGCACATGTAAATTTCTGTTAGCATGAATTGTACCTAAGACGGACACAAAGCAATTACTCTAGATATAAAACAGGATTTGAAACAACACTTTTTATCACTTATCTATGCAACTTTTGCTGAAAGTTTAATATTTTGTATAACCCACTGTTACACACTGTACATAATTCAGGGAGGTGCAAGCCATTCCCAGTGCATGTACGTTTGTGTGTGTATTATTCTTGATTTGTTAACTGTAACTTAATTTGAGCTAATTTAATGGTCACCGGTCAACTGCTAAAATTTCATTATCGCAAATATCTGATCACTAATATTTGAGACAGTAATATTTGTTCCCAACGTTAAAATTAAGTGCCGTGACCTACTCCATTTTCCCCCAACCACTACAGTATATTTTCCTGTCGCTATATTAAAGTGATTTACAGTAATTATAAATGACTAGATAGATAAAGCTACAGTGCTTTGTTATTGTACTTAGCAGTTCTTAACAGCAATTTCAGCAAAGGAAGTATGCATGGCAAGAGGTATCATGCATGCAGAAAAATATATGTCTCTACTTAGAGAAGCACAAGGTAAACAAAGAAAGCAGGCATTACAGAGGAAGATTTTTATAGTGCAGCAAGAATGGCATGCAGTGCACTTGGCTCCCACAAGAGGGCACTACCAACCCAGTGTGTTGTGAACTCCATCAGCCTCTTCCTTCACAGACTCGTCCAGTCGGTCCAGGTTGGTCACCAACATACCGAAAACTTGGGCGTCCAACTGGCATGGGAGGAGACAACGTTAGCTGTACAACAGCAGGCTATAGTACGCCCAAAATAGTTACTCAAGCAACTGGATAAAATTGTGAAACCGACGTTTTGGACAGCATTTGCTATCTTTCATCAGTGACCAAGAAAAGATCTGGCAGAACTAGGTTTTATACCAAAACTCTGAATGGATATGTTAATGAAGTGAAGACAATTTCAAATGGTTCAATAGAATTTAGTAAGTCAAGACAAGGTTGTATGCTAATGAATCAATTAGCTCCTGTTGTTTTAGGAGCTAATGTTGTTCGTTGGGGGTGGGACCATGGGGGGTAGCGCGTTATCCCAAGTGCCTGAAAGTTTGATGCGTAGACCTCCTTTCCTGTTGAGGGCGGGATTGTACATTCTCTCAATATTGCTTCTCTAACTCCACATTCGAGTAGGCTATAGTATTAGCTTGCAGGGCGTCAGGGCATCTTCTGGATGCCATACATTAAGAAAACAAGGAAGTTAGACACCCTCCTTTTGCAGGGGACACCTACAGGATGCCCATATCCCTGCTAATTACATACACATGTACATGTGCTTCTCCCCAACACACTGCCACTGGGTTTTTTTTCTCATACCAGGCACTGGAACAGCATGTAAATTGATTGAAATACAATGCTACCATTGGGGAACCGTGTTTCTGATTGATCCCCCCCCCACACACACACAATTTTTGGATGCCCTGTCCATAAATGCTAGCTAAAATCCTGTACAATAGCATAAGTAGACCTTTACAGTCACACAAGTACCCCACATTTTTAGACCATTTCATCAGTTTCACAAATCATTGGATAGGAAGCAAACAAGACCTCAGAAGACCTTTATCTCATTTCTAGCAGGTTTGAAATATCTACTGATATCTGTGTATTTATTAAGTCATGCTTTCTCTTGCCTCTGTGCTATGCTGTACTAGTTTGTTTCTTCAGACACTTGAAGTGCCTAGTGGCACATATAGTGCAGTAAGTTTTCTTGCTGTCCCAGTAGCAGGGTATATTTTTACAGGGAAGAGTTGCTAGCCCTTCCCCTCCCCCTTAACGAGCTCCAGGCACCTCCCTTGAACATGGGACCCCCATTTTATGTCCCTTCTGAAAGTTCCGAAAGACAGGTGCAGCCCCAACCAAGATGTCCTGACCCAGGATTGAACCAGGGTCTCCCGGTAACCAACTAATTGGAACCAGGAGTTAAACTGTGAGGCTGCTACCAGTTGTTCAGGGACATTCCTGTGTTATACCAGTACTGTAATGTATTTCGCTGAAAGATGACACTTGACATGTCATCCAGTTGTATGTAAGTAAAAATGAACAATACTGGACTTTATGTCATACCTGGGCTGGGATACCATTCGATACAGGTGTTCCAGACCAATCTATATTTCACCGTATTGCCTGGGATTTGAAGTCGTATTGCACAGGCTTCCATTGTCATTGAATGATTTGAACGCACTTCATGCGCGCCGGTTGCACCGCTGCCAAAAATGTGAATACCAGATTCGGACATTGGAATCAATGTTTTTGAGGACACAAACTTTCTCTCTCAACTTCTGTTACATTTCGCATTGAAATGTCTGTTTTTGGGTGAGTATGACATAAATGAAATACAACACGGTGTATTCCGCATCACCCTCAGTCCCAGCCCTCCCGCATCTTGGGCTTGTACCTCGGGCAATACAGAAGACACTGAGTTGTATGGTATATATCATATATATGTACCAGTGCCTCTATGAGAGCGTCTGCTCCCTCCTCACTCTCATTCAGTGTGTCAACATCAGTCAGCTCCTGTAGCAGGTCCACCAGAGCGATGGAGATATGTAAGCACGTCAAGGATGATCTCATATCCACATATATGTGTCTGTATAGCCGGTAGCTGCCTTCTATATCTGTGTAGAAGGTATAACTGCTCTTCTGTATCTGTATCTGTATAGCCGTCGGTATATCTGCACTTCTGTATCTAAATCTGTATAACCGGTATAACTGCCCTTCTGTATCTGTGTCTGCGTAGCCAGTATAACCGCCCTTCTACACATGTATATCTGTATCTGTGTAGCCAATATAACTGCCCTTCTATGTCTGTATCGGTATAGCCAGTATAACCGCCCTTCCGTATCAGTATCTGTGTAGCCGCTATAACTGCCCTTCTATATCTATATCTGTATCGCCAATAAAACTGCCCTTTTATATCTGTATAGCCTGTTTAACTGCGCTTCTGCATAACACACCACCTTTGCAGATACGCAGCACGGCAGCAGCTGGTTATATTACAATAAATGACCTTTGCACATCTAAATGCAAAGGTGGTTTAAAGATATCTAGTGAGGATCCTCCTGCTGTACTGGCACAGCCATCTCCTAGTTTTGCTCACACACATGTAACATCAGAAACTTGAAGTGCCATACAACCTAGGTGAAAGAGTGACAGCAGTGTTCTCACCAGGATTTTTTCACAGCGTAGGGGCATCTTTGTGCGCGGCAAAGCCACACGGTGAGCGCTACAGGTGTTAGGATGAGGGCTGAAGGCATGAATACTCTAGGGGGGTCTGGGACATCCTCCCCCTGAAAATTTTGAACTTTAAGACTCTCAAAGGCACTATTTCCTGCATTCTGAGGGCTAAAGTTTGTGAAATAGAGCCAAATTTTTTTACTGATTGAAACACAGCGTAAGGGCCAAAATCAGAGCATAAGGGATCCAAATCACAGCGTAGGGGCCCCCTACGCTCATGATCAACTGCCCTGGCGAGAACCCTGGACAGTGTTTCCATGGAAGGTAAGTGAAAGGATATCAGTGTTTTCGTGGTTGAGCATCTGACAGAGTGACTGGACAGCGTTCAGCTCCACCAGGTGGTGGTACAGCTCCGGAGCCGTGGCTATCACATGCAGCTCCTGGATAGTGTCATGGAGCTCCAGCTCTGAATCCATGAACCTGCATGGAACATGGAATATTATTGGTTACTTTTTACTGACTCTGTGAACCTGCATGGGATATGGACTCTCATTGGTCTATTAGTTCTGACTACATGAACCTTCTAGTACAAGGAATCTTATTGGTTACTTTGCTCTGACTCCATGTACCTGCATGGAACATGGGCTGTCATTGGTCAATCAGTGCTGACTCCTTTAACCTACAAAATGTACATGTACTAGTACATGGAACTCTCATTGGTCAACTGGTCAATTAATTCTGCAAGGGACATGGAATCTTATTGGTTACTTTGCACTGACTCCACGAACCTGAATGGAACATATAGACTCTCATTGGCCAATTAGTTCTGACTCTATGAAACTGCATTGAACATAAACTCTCATTGGTCTATGACTACATGAACCTACATGAAACATGGGATCTTATTGGTTACTTTGCACTGAACTCTATGATTCAGTATGAATATGGATGAAACATGGTATCTCATTGGTCAATTAGCTGTGACTCCATGAACCAGCATGGAACATGGAATTCTAATTGGTCAATTACAAATGTAGCTATATGACTCATAAACATACATGGAACATGGAATCTCATTGGTAACTGTACACTGACTCCATGGACGTCGATGAAACATGGTACATGTATCTCATTGGCCAGCTAGCTGTGAACATGTAATCGTATCAGTTCATTATCTCTTACTCCATGGAGTTCACAACCTGTAGCAAGGTGTAGAAAAGTCAATTCAGACCTTGAGAAAGGAACTTCACAATCAGGTAACACATAAATGAAGCTAAGATACAAATAGTGCAAGCGATGAGAGGTGTACAGACCTTTCTGGGTTGTCGGGGTATTTGATCCTCATCTCTTGGTTCCGGTAGACGCGCTTCTCAAACGTGAGGATCATCCGCTTCAGGGCCGCCTCGTCAAGGGTCTCCATATCGTCCTCCTGGGGAAAACATGTTGGTTTATCTCAGCACTTAAGAAAAAGAACTTAAGGTCTCATTCCTGTATTACTCCGAGTGGGTACCCTAAAAGAGTCCGTTGCCCAAAAATGAACGGCTGCATGAACGTGTGTCTATATCGGTGGGAAATACCGGTACCCTTTTAGCTAGCCCAGCTGATATCAAGCGTCAAACTGATGAAAGCTTGTTTGTAACTGAAGAAATTAGCAGGCAAAGTTCGGCAGCCGCGCGTGAGGTCGGAAGTACACAGCCCGGGCATTGTGTGTGAATCGGTCCGGCGCTTACAGCTGGAAAGTGGCTTTTTGGGGGTGTAGCCAAGTGCAGATTGTAATTGCTATCAAAAGAGATTGTGTGTAGTGAAAATGTTGTCATTTTTTTTACATAATCTAGGGTACATGTTCTCAACATGGAATGAAAAACATTGGCACATTTCCTATAGCTTCATTACGAACGCGCCCATGTAAAACATGTTTTATAACATGTAAGCCTATGGGGCAAAAAAACTCATGAATGAGACCTTAAGAAAGAGCAATACCATTTGTACCTTCGATCTCTGATACTGTGTAATTTTAACATTTAATCTTATTATGAAATGATGACGTGTTGTTGCTGTAAGAATTGTGAATTGCAACGCAATTCAGGCTGTCTCAGCCTGCGATGTTGTAAACATTGAATAAAGTTTTTAAAAAAAAAGTTTCAATATTTGGGAAAATGGAGGATATTCTATCAAGGAGTTTAAAGACAGAAGGTTGGCTTCAATTTTTACTGAACCACTAACAAATGAATTTGTCTGAGCCAAAATATTTTTTTTCTATTGTACTTGGTGACAATTAGCTCTTCTCTAACACAGTTCTAGGAGGAATGAACATCTCGGCTCTTGGAAGAGTGAACACTTTTTGAATACATCAATATTTATAACTGTGATATTTGTATCTAGGGCTGTTTCTTGTTCTGTCTGATCCTGAGCTGGTTTCAGATATTTAATATTCTTCCACTGTTATTCAAACTTATTTTTGCTTTCGGACAGACAAGGACAATGTGGCAATTCACTCAACTATTATTTTACAGTCCCACATACAGAGAAGTATGCTTGATAAAGTTAAGTAGTCCCATAGCTTTTTTGAGGCCATATGGGCAGTGGGTTGTTATCCTTCCACCGCCTTTCACCTCCCCAACTTAAGTCAAGTACTCATTTTCCACCTGGGTGGAGTGAGCAAAGTCGTTGTAAGTGCCTTTCCCAAGGGTACAACATTGGTGGCATCAGGGGATTCGAACCTGGGACCGCTGGGTTTGGATCCAAAAGCTCTGCCTTTGAGCTACAGTACATAACCATGCTATAATTCACCTGTTCCAGTTTCTCCAGAATCACAGCCTTCTCCTCCTCTGACATGCCCGCCTGGTGTGCGGAGCCGGGTCGCCTGTAGCGGTCCCCGTCTCGGATCCGCGCCTTCCTGACGGGCCTGTCCAGCTCGTCGTCATCGTTGTCGTCATCGTCGTGGCCACGCTTGGCGATGGACTCACGATCAGGCTGGGTACGACACAAAGAGTAAACAAGACCGCAACAACACACTCACAACATTTCAAATCAAAATAAACACATAACTGATACAGGTTTTGATCTCGCAAAATAATGGCGACAACACTTTGCATCATACACTATTCCCGACGCATGATGGGAAACAAAATGGTGGCATCCGCAGGCGCAAGCTAAACAAATGCAGGTGTTAAACCTGTAACTTATGTATGTATGTACACATGTATGTAACTTAGTGTAAGTACTACCGAAAAGGTGAAAAAAAATTATATTTGAAGCAACAGATATCAATGCTCTAGAGTCTAGACTCACAATCTAGTATATAGATCTATGCATGGTACGTGTCTGAATCAACTAAGATATTCCTGTCTTCTGATGAAATCCGATACTCACTGAATGTTGTTAGAATGTTTCTGGGACCAGAAATTATGAGTTTGAAGCCCACTCTGCGAAAAATCGGGCTTTCAATATTCGGTACACAAAGCAGCGGTGGGAGGGGGGGCGACAAAAATACATATTTTTTTCCTACTTTAAAACCATCATAATAAATTCATGAAAGATATAAGAAAACTGAAACATCTATTAATAACACTGATGACCTCCGGGGTGTTGATTCTGGCTTATTTGAAGATATAACGATGTTTTTACCTGATAAGCGAGTAATTCGCCCACGTTCAGCGCCATTTTGGACTTCCCACGGTGCACCACCAGCGGATGAGTGCATTGCGTGAAATAGGGGTGTTCTGCTTCCTAAAATCTACAAAATATGTGACTCGAAAATGGACTAAAAAGTTAAATACCGACTCGTTTTCTTTTACATGACGGTCAGCGGAAGTTATGTGAACTAAATTCGACGCGTCGGTGATAACACTATTCTGGCGCAAATTTTGCTCCGACTGGACAAAAGTCGTAAAATCTATCTCGTACAGTCTCAAAACTGACGTCATCCTTAAATAACGCTACCATCTTCAGTGTAGCTTTCACGTCGCTGACGTGCACAAAAAAATCTCTTCGACTTTTTCAAGTACTGTGCCGCACCATTTATTGCACTACTTTATAGCCTTAGACTACTGGACTGTGGACGCGGATAGATACAGTATCCTGCGACTTTAAGAATGGGGAAGAAGACTACCAAGAAGGTGTCCGGCGGCAAATCTCGGCCACCTCTCGGGCCTATCGCCCGATCATGGCTGGTTTTCTACAACTCCGCTAGCGCAGTCGGGTAACGTTCGGTTTACTTGTCCAAAGTCCAAATGGTCCAATGTTTGCGGTGATGTGAGGAAGATTTTATCAGTGCAGCTATCGACAAAAGGGACCCCTACCATTGTCGTTTATGTGACTTTTTAAACTAGATATTTACTCCAAAATGAAACAACATAATTTCCAAAGAACCTCTTTTTTGTCAACCTCTAAACCACCTGTGCATGAAAGGCCAGGAAAATGCATGCTGGATTTTCTATGTGATTGAACCTTGCTTGACCCCCAGGACAAGAGAGATCAAGAGAGTTGTGACCTTTGGCTCAGTAAACTCAAAGCTGGCGCTCTGAATGAAGCTATATAAAATGCACCAATGCCGTTCATTCAGTATGTTGAGAACTCTTACCCTAGATCATGTAAAAAAATTGCCAACTGCCTGAAAACGGAAGCACAGCGGACACAGTACAGGATCACAGCGGTAACAGGATCCCAAGCAGATACGGGGCCTCAAGCAGATACGCCCCCCCCCCCCAAAAAAAAATTGAAAAAAAAATCGCTAAAAAATCGCTAGTGGGAAGGACTGCAACGGAGGCTACTGAAACCGTACAATTCCTGTTTATAGCAATTACAAACTGCAATTAGTCACTCCCCGCAAGAGGCGCGGCCGCACCACTCAACACCCAGGACTGTGCAGGTCCGACCTCGCGCGCGGCTGCCGAACTAATATTCTTCATTCACGAAGAAATTTTTATCGGTTTGACGCTGGAGTTCAGTTGGGCTGACTATAAAAGGGAATTTCCCACCGATCGCGATATAAACACACGCTTGATATGCAGCCGTTTACTAAGTTTTTAGGGTCCGCACTCTTTTAGCACCCACGCGAATACCTGAACGAGACCGTAATTGTTGCATGTTTGTGTGGTGCCTTTTTTTAAGAAAACACAAGTCCATTAAAATGGTATCACTGACCAAAGATAAGTAACCTTTTTAAAACCCTGCAGATGTTGACTGATAGAAGGGCAAACTTGTCGTTCTTATTGATTTTACAGGTGGGCATACGTGTTGTTCCTATTCGTTCGCCACCTTCTACACATCCTCCCCTCCCCCACCTTGTATGAGGGCGTGTATGAGGCCGTCAAGGATCCTTTGAAGGCATTCCTTCCACTAAGCTTCATCCTGGAAGTAAGTCATGCTGCACTTTCAAGAAGTAGAGTCATAGTCATGGTCCTCTGCACGTAAAATAACCCATCACACTTATCGAAAAGAATAGTAGGCGTGGAGAAGCTTAATTGTACTACTACATGTAGCTAACGAAAAAGCGACATCATGCTTCGTACCTCAGGTTCGTCTAAGGTTCGACCACTTTACCTTTACCCACCCTCCCGAACAGGCCCGCTATGCTCGGTACGTTACCTCCCATACCGGCCCTGCTAATTCAAGCCTTTAAAATCTCTTCTGGCGACGTCACCGACACTCGCTCATGTCTAATTAATGAGAAACCCTTATTTGGCACACACAGCCGTTATTTTGTCCCGAATCCAAAGTAACGATGCAAGACCTGTTGGTTGATTGGTTGATAGCTTCCCAGCATCCTTTGCGGTTTTGCTCTAGATGAACTTGTGCAAACCCTCTGATTGGCTGAAAGCTGTTTTGGTGGTGACGTCGCCAGAAGCGATTTTACAGACTTGAAATGGCAGGGCCGGTATGGGAGGTAACGTATCGAGCATACCGGGCCTGCTCGGGAGGGTGCCTTTACCTTACATGGTCTAAGTAACAGTAAGCCGCACGCACATGCTAGTCGTTAGAGTGTCATGAGCAGTAATCTCCAAGCGGATCTTTCGGTGGCTATAGGACCGTATCCAACTGGCAAAGGTTTCATCACCAAAAATATGGACTTGCAAGCGCAAGCAAACCAAGCACAACCTACATACTAAATTTGAACTGTGTGACAATGCAGGAAGACTTGCCCATGCACTGAGCAATGGAGGATGGGGGGGGGGGGGGGCAAGAGGAGAGCTCGAGCTAATTATGCCTTTTTTTTAGTTCAAAAATGTATTTCAATCCGAAAACGTGATAACTACTTTTACACAGGATAATGACGGTCACAAAAAGTCTTAAACGTCTACTAGTAGATCAAATCCCTTAATAGTAAATTGATGGGATCGCACTAGCCTCTACCAGGCCCCGCAGATGGCTGGGAAAATAGTAGAAATCGGCAAATGAAAGTATGCCAAGGGTACTCCGCTGAGGAGAGAAACAATTTGCCGATTTCTACTATTTTCCCAGCGATCTGCGAGGCCTGGTAGAGGCTAGGATCGCACCCCTTTATCCCATTAATTTACTATAAGAGACATCTGCTAATCCCTTACTAGCGACTTACTAGTAAGAGATTTTTAGATGTCTCTTATGGTGAATTGATGAAATGACTCTGCAAATACAATTTATCCCATCTTTTCCACCTATCCTGTTTTCTGACAAGAATTCTTTTCAGAACTAAATAAATGTAATAAATAATCAAGTCTGGAGGAGAAGGCGACAAAAACTTCCTTTGCCAGTTTGATACGGTCTTATAGCCATCGAAAGATCTGTTTGGAGATTAATGATCAGTGCACTAGTAGTAATGGCAGAATATGATGGGATGTGTCAAATGCTCAATAACGCTCAGAACTAAAGCAATTGAGGGCAATTCAGATTGACCACCTAGGCTTTCACTGTAAACTACAATTTAGGCAAGAGCATCTCACTTTTTTGTCATCCATGACAATGGATTTATTGTTTTCGGTTGGTGTGTATGATTTTCTTGATGTGCATCCGTACTAGTTATATGAATATTGTAGAGTGACAAGATGTGAGGTGGAAGATGGTGTAACAGGAGACTGGCAGGATGGGAAGGTTGGCCTGACTCGGTTCCAAAGTTGATCCCACGGGCTTGCTGGAAAATGTATAATTAGCATTAGCTAAAAATTCATATTGATGAATGAAACAAGAAACCTTGAATATGTCACAGCTATCAAATATAAGGCCATGCTGATTTGATTATATGGATGGCATTCGCGCGTGCATCAGTTTTTTATCGTTTCCAAAAAAAAGAAGTTCTCGTCCATAACTTTATATCGTAAAAACTACTGCAAAATAAAATAAAAATATATGCTGTAAATTACTAAAAAATATTTCGGAAAAGGGATAATAATGCCGTAGAATGCCAAAGTCAGGATGTTTGGAGATAACATAAATGAAGAACCTATATTTCGGTATACCATACTATGTGTTTAATGTTTAGTTTTGTTATTCCTTCCTGACCACGTAGATTTCATAATGAAGGCATCTTTTCGATTTTTTAAATGTTTTTTATTCACACACTAGAATCAATTTCGGGGTCCCCAGAGGATGAGGAAGTCATCCGTATCATCAAATCGACATGGCCTAACTGATTCTTATGTTCCGAATATAGCTTCATCAGGAGTTTCTTTTTACACAACCAGGAATCTCACCTGCTGACGTTTCGTTGTCTGTCTGACACCTCAGTCTTCAGAGCTACTGACTGGAGTACTGCCTCTCGCGATCACCGCTATTAGTAGCCGATATCGATGTAGGTGGCGCTTTTGCGGCGAGAACACAATCCCAAACGTGGCTGAGCTTGTATCCCCCCTTGTCACGGTTCATCACTGGTGTTGACTTCCTGATCCATACCGCCTCCTTAATCCAACGGATGCGTCTGTTGTCCTCTCTGTCAGAAGCTCTGAAGAAGGTGTCTGACAGACACCGAAACGTCAGCAGGTGAGATTCCTGGTTGTGTAAAAAGAAACTCCAAATATTCTGATACTTTTGTTGAAAGGTTCTACATGCGGCTACCGGACTCGTTCCTTCCGGCGTCCTTCTCACGGCAATGCAGATGTCCGCTAGGGTTTTCATGGTGTGGGGCGTGGCTCATCTCGTTCCCAAGGTACTTCCGCTTGAATTGTCTCTACCTAAAATAAATTCACCTAGCTATATGAGAAGGTGCCTCGAGCACGTTACAACAGCCTCGTTATGCAAATGGTACCTACTGGCTGTAATGGATATCCTTTCTCTTAATATTAATTAAGTTGAACAATACCAGTTAATAGTTGTAAAGGTTTGTGAGTTCCCATACACATTCCCATACTCCCATATTCCAATTTATGAGGGCCTGCATGGGGGGGGGGGGGGGTCCCGACAACGCTGTACGCTAAATTCGGAGGGCCGGCTACGTAATACGCTAAATTCAGAAAGCTTCCCTACGCTCTACGCTAAATTATGGAGTGGTCGGCAACGCTCTACGTAAAATTAAAACGGCCGATTACGCTCTACCTAAAAGGGGCATGCAGGCCCTCAATTTTTTTATACGTATCTTCGAATGCACTGATATTTATGACGTTGGAATAGAATAAAACATATTATGTCGATGAAGATAAGCAGATACGCGAGGTAACAGTTATGCTTTGGTACCATATTCAATCCTAGGCGCGGCCGGGCAAATTGTGGGAGCGAAATGTATGATATAAAATACAACAAAAGAAACAAAACGTATAAAAAATACTCCTAACCCCTTATTGTGTATTTTCTTGATATGTATCTTTTTATTTTATTTTTCGCGTTCGCAAACAGCCCGGCCGGGCCCCGGATTGGAAATTGGACCATAGTATAACTCAAGCAACTGGATAGGTTTGAAAACGGTCAGACGTTTCAGACAGCATCCGATGTCTTTCGATAGTGACAGTCACTGACGAAAGGTGGTACCCTGGGAGCCAGATTTGGGGATCGGGACGTTAGCCATGTTCTTTCGGCGGCCAAAGGCAGTAAGCCCGCCGATCTAAGTCAGCGCTACGTGGGAGTTCTAGCCCGAGGGCCTCTCCTAGGAGGAGTGCAACCGGACTAGGGAAAGGGCCGGCCAACTTCTCCGGGCAAGACCTTCGATCCGTTGGGCTAATTTAGATCGGCGCGGGATTACTGCCTTTGGCCGTCGAACGGCTAGTCCTCTGGGTACAAAGACAGCGGATGCCGTCCGAATCGTCTGACCGTTTTCAAATCCATTGCTTGAGTAAACGTTATCCTTCGAATAAAACCGACATTGTATTGTTTCACAGATACAGACGACGGTGTACATCTCCCTGTTCCTTATGCCGTGGTGTGTGGCAGAGGTGACCAGGTATCTTTACTACGTCACCGCTGTCCTGGGGGTCAAGTCAGAGGTGCTTCTATGGTGCAGGTCAGTTATTTTTCTATGCATAGCTTAGCAGCTGGGCTGTCAGCTATTACTTGGCAGGATGCTATCGTACGGCACTGAGTTTGTGGGTTGGCCGACTACTACCCGACGGGGCTGAATCGCAAGGGTCTGAAGGCTGCCATTTTGGCGCTAAGGTGACCTCAATACGACAATTTCCCCAGGTGCGGCCATTGAACTGTATAGTTATGAACTGTATCGTTATGAACCACTCACACAGGGAAGAACCCTACTCTTTTCGATAAGCGTGGTGGATTCTTTAAGGTGATCAAGGTGTGGCTCTCCTCAAACACGGGACCTCCATTTAACGTCCTATCCGAGGCTAGGTACTCATTTACACCTGAGTTAAGTGAGGAAACTTGTGTAAAGTACCTTTCCCAAGGGCACAACATCGGGGCATATCGGTAGTTTCGAACCCGCGACCTCTCGGTTGTGGACGAAACACCCTGGCCTAAAGCTACCGATTGCGCCACACGATGCCACAGTTGTTATTGTTGTTGTTTACCCTGTAGTACCTATTCGCATATAGGGCAACACGCTTCCTTGCTGTTTCAGTAGAATGGTATATTTTTACAGGAAGTGGTTGCTAGCCATTTAACGTGCTGAATGCACCTCCTCAAACATGGCGTTTTACACTGTGTTTTTTTCTTTCTTATAGATACACATTATTCATCGTGGCGTATCCAATGGGAATGTTCGTAAGTAACTAACGAAACTTTCTGGGTTTGATTAATAGATGCAAACTAGCACTTTTACCTCCACTGCAAAGAAAACCTGTTTCTAGTATATCATTTGCTACGTACTAGATTTACAGCAGGCTATGTGGCTTTTCGTGGGCCTCCCCTAAACCAGACAATAGTACTGTTTACAAAATTATACATAATCAAAAGTAAGCAAAATTAACGAAAGAACAATTTGAAATTGTACTATAAATCCCAATGAAACAAATGAAAAAGAAGAGAAACTACAAAATAAGTTTTGAGCTGTAAACATAATAAGTATGATTACGCAATACAATATGTGTGATTACACTATACGTTATCAATGTTAAACATAGTTTACAATTTATAAAGAAACAGATCAAAATTATGTTGCTGTATTTGATATCATGTTTGTTCTTCATATTGGTCATCCCAAGGAGGTCTTATATATATGGTCTTCCATTTCAACAATATCTTAAGTGCAATTACATATGTTTTGTGCTAGGGGGAGGCGTTGACCATGTACGCAGCCTTGGGCCCCATCAAAGAGGGCGCTCTTCACCTTGCAGGGATTCCATCAAACCTCCAGGGGGCGTTCCATTACTACTACTATTTCGTTGTAGTAGTACTACTGGCGTGGATGCCATGTGAGTGAAATGACTTTCAAATTGCTCCTTTGCGAAAGTTTGTTTATAGAAATCCACGAAAACGTAAAATTGATTAGAACCTAGTCTACTACCCAGATGAATTTAAGTCAATCCCTTCCTTGAAATTTTGAAGCCCTAGCTCCTTTTGTATACCTGATAACCACATGCATGAAATTTACGTACAACCTTAATATGAATAACAAGAAAACCACTCTACATACATATAGCCGTTTCCCTCTAAATATTCCTATATCATATAGGAATATTTAGAGGGAAACCAAGGTTTTCACAACGTCTAAAGATCATGGCGCTCCTCCAGTTTGATGTGTTTCGAATTTCCTGTAGAGCTGGATATATGCCATACCACAGTTTGGAAGTTCTACATGTTGAATAAAACATCATTGGTTACACAGGGGAGTAAATGGACTTTCCAATGCATCACATCACACGGCAAAAACAATCACTTTAAAACACCTTTATGTACACATGTACACATGTACCTCAAATCTTTACCCCCTTTGTATGCAAAGTTGGATTTGCCACGTTTGTTTAGGTAAAAAAAGGTGGTCAGCTCCAGCGTTTTAAAGAGCTATAGCCGGAAGATTGAAATGACACCAGGGTTTCACCCCGTCTTGTCCTAATGGGTCAGTCTAACCAGTAAGAAAGCTTTGAGGGGTCAATTAGAGGTCAAAACAGGGCAAAGGTCGCAAATTTTGGCCAGATTTTAAAAGAAAATTAATGCACATTCTTTTTCTCCTTCCTAGCAGAAAAACTTAACCTTTCTGAACAAACTTGCCCATGCAAAATTTCTTTAGAAATAAGTAAAAATAACTCAAATGGTGGTTCAACCGCTTAATATACTTCTATGTATCGATTCAATATGTATTAGTACTTGATACAGAGTTGTCTCTTTTTCAGGCTGGTGGCCAGTATACATGCACATGTTCCGTCAGAGGAAGAAAGCGCTGGGCAAACCAAGCACCAAGGAGGAATAAACTCAAGCAAATCGCTCTGCCATGAAAACCAGTCATTTTCGTCGCCTCTAAAGTGGTGTCTTCTGATTGTCTGAATCTTTTTTTTTATTGCTTGCTGCTTCATAACTTCAGTCTAGAAATGGCATTTCATTTGGGATATGGTGCATAATTCATATACTTACAATGTGGCTTATTGGTAGTGGTTGTATACTAAGAACACCATTGGTACAAACCAATCCAAACAAATGTTGTCTCATTAACTATGAAAAGTATGCTAATTTGCATGATTTTTGCATGGTGTCATTAATTATCGACTTTCAACAGACTTATTCTGATTCATCTGAATCTGCGGTTCCTTGCTGTATCATTTGCCGGAGTATAATTTCAGCATTATGATGACATTTTCTTGGAGACACAGTGGTGTTATATTTACGATATAATTTTTTTTAGAGTAATTGCGTATCAAAACATTTGCCAAGTAGAATTTCGCGACATCATACCTTGGCCAAGCGATTATTGTTTTTATTTAAAGTTATGCCCTTTATTGCAGAGGTCCTGTACTATTCCATTATATCATGTATTGAATGATGTTAGATTAGTACACTAGTATACGCAGTTCGTATGTATAGTTGTTAATATTCCATGTTATTTGCTATACATCGTACCTGATGCAACTGTTGTATAATAAACTTTGACTTGACTTGTCACTGCACGAAATGGCCACGTATCCTGACGGATCCGACGTATCCGGAATCGGGCCTCATGGCGTTTCCGAGCGAATCCGGAAAAATCCCAGTTCACTGCTCGGATACTGAGGTGCCCGCAGATCCGACCAATTCCGACGCCGTATTCCTCTGGATCCGTGATGCGCCTCGGATACCCGACAATATTTGTGCGGATCCCTCGTTTTTTTATATTTGGAATGTTCGGATTGTTTGTATGTCGGTAGTTGTTTCGGATCCTGACGAATAAATACACACGGCACGGCATGATCTCATTTCCTGACGAATCCAGCAGATCCGGAATTACGCATTATAGCAGACACGGAACGTTTCCGATTGAATCCGATGCACCTCAGATCCGACAATTCTGGCGCCGTATACGTCTGGATCCTTCATACGTTTCGGGTACAGATACGGAACGTTTCCGAGCAAATTCAGACAAATACCAGGTACAGCTCAGATCCGGCAATTCCGACGCCGTATACGTCTGGATCCGTGATGCGCCTCGGATACCTGAGGATATTTGCGCGGATCCTTCGTTTTCAGATATTTGTCAATATGGCAGAGGTAATCGGATTGTTTGTTTGTCGGTAGTTGCTTCGGATCCTAACCAACAAATACACACTGCACGGCATGATCTCAGATCCTAAAAAATCCAGCGGATCCGCAATCGTGCATCATAGCAGATACGGAACGTTTCCGATTGGATCCGATGCACCTCAGATCCAACAATTCCGACAAATCCTGACGTATCCGGAATACGGATTCGTGTCCAATCTCCCACAAGACACTGCGTGTCATGACGTCAGGCGCGAGAAACGGTTTTGTCGGTGAACAGCACGGAGACAAGAACGGCGTTTCATCACTCTCTGTGCTTATCATGGCATCGTCAGAGTCTACCATGGTCGACCAGTGATTTTTAGTGACTTGAGAGTCGAAGGGGATTCGGTGTAAACTCAAACGCGCGGCATTGCGAAGTAGTCTTCTTCGTGCATGCAATATTCGTCGCCCCCCTCCCCCTTGTAAAGTTGGTAGGGAGTCGATTCATCATTTAGAGGGACTGCCCTTTGGTAAGTACAAATTGGAAAATTCCTGTTTCTAACTAGTTTGAACGTCAGTTATCCTCCTATTGTGGCTTGGCATATCATCGCATTTGCATGACATTAAGAATTGTCCAGTCGACCTGCACTTCTACACCGTTAGGATCTAGGAAATTTATAGTTTTCAATTTGTTCGTTCTTGCCAATGGTCAACAGACATTTGTGTCTGGTTAACGTTTCAGATACAACATAGCAAGCGGTTGAGGGAAAGATAATTAAAGATATCCTGTAACGGAAGAGAATGTCATAAGTATTTGTCCCACAAAGGTCCCACAGTTTGTGGATAGTGAGCTAGAACTTATGTGGAGGTAGTAGTGTGTTTCAGTGATTATTGCATTCAGTTATAGCTGTACATGTTTGATCAATATCATATTCAAGTTATGAATGTAAGTTTTACGTTTTCAATTAAACGATGCCAGATTCATTTTTTACAAATGTGATTATGTGATATGTTTAATATTTGTCATTGTTTCCCTTTATATATATATCCTATACAGCATCGGCAGATACTTCCTTCACAAATGCAGCACATGTTGTGAGGACCTTAGCTTGGCTTGGAACAAAGCAATCAGCTGTCAGATGCTCAGAGTACCTCAGGTTCCTTCGGTAAGGCTTAAGTCCATCATCGGTACACTTCAATGTTAGCTGAGACAGGCATGATGGATACCCATTGTCCCTTGTTTTTTGTTAGCTGCTGTGATGAAACGAAGCCCATCACAGCAAGGAGGTTATATAGTCTATATAACCTCCTTGATCACAGTTATGTCAAAATCATGTGACATGTTACTTAAATACTAAGTATGTGAATTGATATTTATTCATCATTTGGTTTTATCATATAGGAACTGGTTCATCACAAGATGAACTCCAAGCTGAGTCCAACATGCTAGATACAGAAGAAATCAGCCTTGCCTGTACCTTACCAAGAGTGCATGGAAGAAGTGAATTCAGATGTAGTCAGAGAATGGGGAGAGGACGATTATACACATGCAGTTTCACGGCATATGCTACTTACGTGTAAAATGTGGCGTGTCATCATGGGAGTTTTTCAGACAGTATAATGTTACTTTGAAGTTTCTATTTTCAACCTCTGTATTTGAAATTATTTGTATCTGATATCTTTTAGACGAAGAACTGGCCACAAATAAGGCTTTCATTACTTAAGTAGAATATGTAGAACATGTAGAAATTTTTGGTCCAAGTGCACTATACGGCAGTAAATATTACCACCATGATGTGATGGTTGTTAATTGTAATACATTTTATAACAATTGTGCTTACACAACCCCAATTTACCGACATTAACCTGCATATGCAGAGGTGCTTTGAGTATGTGGATGTCACTCGGCCTGTCTTAAACGAAATGGATTATTTAGCCACATAAAACTTCCGTATTGTATTTGATAGTTTTTGAACTTAGAAATGCATATATGTTAAAATATGAAATAATGTTACATTCAGGCTTTCCCAAAACTTCCTGTCATTGAATAATAATGTTTTGGGTATCGTTAAATTAAGAATGCACGCGTATTTATGAATAATCAACCATTCTATCAAACTTTGTGTGTTTGATTTGTACATATTCGTGGCAAATACAAACATATTCAGAGTCACAATATGTCAAAGATTGTAGAAAGTCTGTATGTTGGATCAGTCTGTATCCGTGGCAAATACATACTGTACGTATCTGTCAGGATCTTGGGCAATTTCGTGCAATGTACGGCCCCATATCCGTCGAAAATTCCTATTTTTGTATTCCTCCGGATCTGAGGTTCCGGATCACAGTCCGCTTGTATCCGTCAGTATCCGCAATTTTCTTTAAAAAAATACAGAAAACTTCCTGTACGTATCCGTCAGGATCTCTGCCATTTCCGTACAGTGTACGGCTCCGTATCCGTCGAAAATACCTCATTTTCGGATTCCTCCGGAAATATTCCCGATCCCGGTGCGGAAATTTTCGGATCCGTTAGGTTGGATTCGTCAGTATCCGTCAGTATCCGCCAAAAATACAGAAAAATCCCTGTACGCATCCGTCAGGATCTGTGGCATTTCCGTACAGTGTACGGCTCCGTATTCGTCGAAAATACCTTACTTTCGGATTCTTCCGGAAATATTCCATATCCCAGTGCGCATTTAGTCGGATCCGTCAGGTTGGATCCGCCTGTATCCGTCAGTATCCGCCAAAAATACAGAAAAATTCCTGTTCGTATCCGTCAGGATCGGTGGCATTTCCGTGCAGTGTACGGCTCCGTATTCGTCGAAAATACCTTACTTTCGGATTCTTCCGGAAATATTCCATATACCGGTGCGGAAATAGTTGGATACCTTACACGAATCCGCCTGTATCCGTCAGTATTCGTCAGTATCCGACAAAAATACAGAAAAATACCGGTACGTATACGCCGGGAAACGAGGCCATTTCGTGCAGTGTGTGTGTGTGCATGTGTGATGATGTCATTTATTATGCATTTGGGGCGAATCATGACTAAGTATTCTACAATAACGAACTGGGGGATCTGACAAAATACGCTTTAATTAGGCCTTCACCAATATTTTCAATAATCTAATTAACGCTGTCTACATACGCTTTATCCTTCAAAAATCAATCGTTAGATTTCCAGTATGATGACTTCATATCATATTTGGTAGCGGACATGTCCATCATAACAACCCTTTGGTCGCTACACGGAAAGGAGCAAATTTCACAGCTAGTGTCTTTATCAAACAACAGATCATTGGCAAAAATGTTGTCCAATCTTCGAGCAATGAATGGAACACCATGAACAGATCTCCAAATATCAATAAGGTCAAGTTCATTCAAAACAGCCCTGAAAATGGATTAGAAGTTATCGGCTTGTTCACTTTTGTATGGCGGTCAGCGGAGATCACGTGAACTGCAGTCGACGCACAGCAGTTGCAGTTGGCGGTAGCACTACAGACCACGTCGCTGACGTGCACAAAAGAATCTCTTCCACTTGTTCAAGTACTGTGCAGCACCATTTATTGCACTACTTTATAGCCGAACTACTGGACTGGGGACGCGGATAGATACTGTATCCTGTGACCATAAGAATGGGGAAGAAGACTACCAAGCAGGTGCCTGGCAAAGCTCGGCCACCTCTCGGGCCTATCGTCCGATCATGGCTGGTTTTCTACAACGCGGCTAGCGCAGTCGGGTAACGTTACACTCATTTATTTGTCCAAAGAACAAATGGCCCAATGTTTGCGCTGGGTGAGGTGGATTTCATCAGTACAACTGAGGGAAAATGAGACCCCTACCATTGTCATTCATCGTGATCCACCGCTTCGAAAATGCGATCTAGTTATCTTGAAATGTAGTACGTTGCTCTGTTGTTTCTTGCGTGCTGTAGGGATATGTATGAACGTGTTGTGTTTTTTTTAATGACCCTAGAAGAGTGGATTAGATTTTCAAGTCTAATCTAATCTGATGGATCTCTAATAGAACATCAACCTTATTTTGAGTGCATATAATGTATTTACAAAATGAAACATGATTTTCAAAGCACTTCTCCAGTTGATTCTCGAAGACCACCTCTAAAACACCAGCGCTATGTAACTTGAACTTTGAGCCCCAGACCAAGAGAATAACCTTTGGCTCAGTAAACTCACTCAGCGACAAGGTCATCAAATGACGAATAAAGCGCTACCTCAAGGCAGTTTGCGTAAAATAATCAGTATGTAAGCTCACCTTTCGATCCGTCGATGATTATCATATGTTTTGCGATTTGCGAAGGCTGATTTTCCGCTGTTTGTTTAATGTTAGGAACCTGTTGATTGTGATAATACCGTTAGAAACCTAAAGGCGGTATAATTCGGTTAAGTACGCACCGTGAAAAACCGCGTCCGACTACTATACGGCATGTACGATTTGATTTGATTTTGATTTTTTATCATTATTCTATTGGAATTGGCGGCAAACTTCAAATATTGACCTTTGATCCCTATGCCGTTGGCAACTCACCGGTCAACTGGCTAGGTTGCCTGTTTTTTTTTAAGGACGCTCCAGTGCAGTATAGTCTGTTTGGGCTTCAAAAACAAAATAAAGATAGGACTTACATGATATCGACGAAGAACTTTATTGCACGACAAGTGTACACGGTACAATGTATGGCAACAGCTATTAAACATATGCAAAGTACAAAATAGAGGTATGGAATATAACTGTGTGACATCGTGTGGCGCAATCGTTAGGGTGTTTCGCCCACAACCGAGAGGTCCCGGGTTCGAAACCACCGATATGCCCCGATGTGCCCCCAGGAAAGCTGAGTGCACTTTGTACACTTTCCCCACTTCACTCAGGTGAAAATGAGTACCTAGCTTCGGTTAGGGACGTCCCTCGGATAAGACGTTAAATGGAGGTCCCGTATTTGAGGAGACCCACACCCCGAGCACGTTAAAGAACCCACCGCACTTATCGAAAAGAGTAGGGTCCTTCCCGGTGTGAGTGGTTCAAAACCTACAGTCCTATGGCCGCACATGGGGCAATTGTCGAATGGCAGCCGCTCCGGACCCTTGCAATCTATTCCCGCCAATTGTGTGCTCCTCGCAATTTAGCCCCTGGCTGCGAAGAGAGAGTAGTCGGCCAACCCAATAAAAAATAAAAAATAAATAAAAAAACTGAACATCCCAATTACTGATACAATAGAGGCTAGTATCCGGTATTTGTTTTGGAATGACAAAGCAGTCTTTTATATGATATAATCACCTATTTGTTGCCTTGTGTGGGTCGAAACCTGACCCCACAACCGTTAAGCGGGTATCTCAGTGGACCCGCGGCAAGTTGGTGACCTCGCTGAGACCGAGCGATTTGATAGAGCACTCAAGGAATTTAATCGATAAAAATGAAGAAGGATGGAATAATAAGATTGTGACAATGCGTTGCTATTGTTTTTACAGGTGGGCATACGTGCTGTTCCTTTTCTTTCGCCACCTTCTACACACCCTCCCTTCCCACACCTGGTACGAGGGTGTGTATGGGGCCGTCAAGGATCCTTTGAAGGCATTTCTTCCCCTAAGCCTGATCCTGGAAGTAAGTCATATTTGCGCACTTTCAAGAACTAGAGTCTTAGGAACTTGAGGCCACGCGCATGCTAGTCGTTATGATAAAATCTCGTATTTGCAAATTCATGCCCGTGGACTTATTGCAAGGGTACAAGCAGTAAAAGGTAACAAGTGTCTATTCTATACATGACTAATGTTTCTATATCCACTGCTGGGGAGTTTGACTTCTTTGTGGGCAGTGGCTAATGAAAAGTCTCACGTTGTTAATTATTTTAAATGTTTAGTGGGTTTTGTGATTTTAGTACCTGGGTGTTTACATTAACAACCGACCTAAAGTGGGGTGCCCATGTCAACAACATAACAAACTAGAGTTCCACGAACACATATCTTCGCCGAATAACCAGGTAATTATGACACTGCAGATCAAGAGCAAGCTGCTAGGGGGCCCAAAGCTACAACAATTCTACTTACATCACAAGCTTCCTGACACCAAAGGATCAAGACCATAACACGTTCAGTTCTGCTGAAGTACCAGGGTCACATACCAGGGGCCCAAAATCGACCCTGACCTTCGTCTTCCCAATACCTGCCCACATAGTCATACTCGTACCAAGTATCGTCATAATCCATCCATTCTTGAGTTATGCTGACTACAAAAATCCGGGACCACAAACATCGCACACAACCACAGACGTTAACGGCGATGCTGAGACCGTGTCAGATGATGATCACTTTGAGGGGTTTTTCAAACCAGAGTGACAGTGAAAGTGAGAGTGACCAGCAGACAAAGTATCGCACTTAAGATCAGACAGACTCTCTAGTCCTGCGTACTGATGAACGTTACCCCCCTGCTCGCACAATAGGATAGTCCGTGTACTTTGCCCCTCTCCTGTCTCCTGTGCACCTCACGTTGGTAACATAATTTACCGGGCTCGTTAGTCCTGACTCCTCCTGGACACAACAAACCAGTGCCTCAGAAACGCATGTGGTAGCTGAAACATCGATTCTTTGAATGACTCCCTTAGCCATCAGACCATTGGTGGAGGAATCTCTAATTTCTTCCATGGTCACCCAAGACGTGTTGCCGAGGAATGACAATTTCTCGGTGACGGCAGTTCCCCTCCCGGGCGGTAGGTAGCGATGATAGGGTGGGAGGAATTCCGAACTTTGACCTCGTATGAAGACTAAATTGGAAGACAAGTTCGTTGTTGCGTTCTTTAGGTGGCTGAATGAAGTAGCGTTTCCCTATCAGGTACGACGTTAGGACCATCTGGTTGACGATAGTCCCTCACAGGGCCTGACCTTTCCTGTGTTTGTTGATTTAGCTCCGTCCAAGCGGGAGAGTAGTTTGGACGGTGGTAGTGAGATCACCAGAGAGCATCAATCTAATTTACACAGGCCTGCTGACAAGCAGGTGTTGTCCTTGAATATAGGTCAACAAAAGGTACTTAAACGCAATCATAAACAAGCCTATTTCACCACTTAATTAGACCCTGATTACAATTTCATACGTCTATATTTGTTAATCATTACCTCAATAACCTACCTGTCCAAAGCAATGCAAATTCATCAAACCCGACCCGAGTTATTCACCTCCAAAGGTAACATCAAAAAAGCCCACTGCAGTTCTAAGCAAGCCACTAGGGGGTCTAAACTTACATCAGTTACTACCTGCCCCAAGAGCTGTACACCACTTAAAAATCATTACCATAGCACGTGCACTTGCATGAAATTTGACTACAAGATTTTGGCGGATTGATAAACTTTCCTCATTTATTATGCAAATTGTCGTCTTATTTGCATGACAAGTATTCAATTATGTAAAGCATCACCGAAACTATCCACATGCCATAGATTATGATAATCCGTCAATCCCTGCTGAAGTTATTCGTCTCCAAAGGTATTAACAAAAACGCCAACTGCAGTTCCAAACGAGCAGCTAGGGGGCCATAATTCACACCACTCACTTGGCGTCCCAGAAGCTATATACTACCTAAAAATCATGAACCTGACGCCTCCAGAAAATTTGGCCTCAAACGTTGAAGCTCCGCTGCAGTACCTCATGTACCCGCTAGGAGGCCCATTATCGAACTTGACCTTCCTCTTTGACACCCCTAACTATCCACTTAATATCATGCACAACCGTCAACAGCTCCTCGAGTTATGCTGGCGACATACAAACTCTCACACACACAAAGCCTGCTGCAGTACTGTAGGAAAGCGCCAGATGAATAATTTTTAAACTTGACCTCCGTTTTCACAATCTCTTCCTACCTACCAAAAATCATTGAGATTCATCAACGTTTCCGTCACATTTTTTGCCTACATACAAACACAGAAAAATTAAAAGTCCGCTGCAGTACTGTTGGAAAACGCCAGGTAAACGATTTTTGAACTTGACCTTCCTTTGCACAACCACTACGCACCTACCAAATATCATGAAGATCTATTAAAGGTTTCCCGAGTTATGCTCTTGACATACATACAGACCCACACAACATCCGGCTCAACCGAAAACATAATCTACTCCGAGTTCCTCGGCGTAGATAACAAGGCTAAACAGACGTTAAACAAGGCTAAACAAACGTAATATTTGTGAGAATGCCCATTGAAGGTAAAATCACTTGCGTACACATCACTAGTAAGACCAAACCTAGAATACGCCGCAACAGTATGGGATCCATGTACTAAGAAAGACAAAGATAAATTGGAGAGGGTACAGAACCAAGCAGCTAGATTCTGCACGAACAACTACGTCAGGGGTGCTAGTGTCACCAAAATGAAAACAGATCTGCAGTGGATGTCACTCGAAGAGAGAAGGAAAATGTCCAGACTATGCACGATGTGCAAAATGACTAATAAACTGGTGGACGTACCAATTAATAAGTATCTAATACCAGCTCAGAAAAGGACAAGAAATAGCCAAGTATCAGACTTTTCAACCGAGGATTGATGTGTTTAAAAATTCGTATTTTCCTAGAACGATCGTAGAGTGGAACTCGTTACAACCAAGTACCGTGGAAGCATCCTCATTAGATAGCTTCAAACAATGCATGCAGTTAGATATGCGAAGGTTAGACGTGACAGGTCGTTCGGTGTAATATAACCAGCTCCTGCCGCGCCGAGTGCCTGCGAAACTGGTGTGTTACGCCAAATGGCGGTTATACCGGCTATGAAGATACAGATACAGATAGTAGGAATGTGTTTTTTTGGAAAGTCTTTTAGATGGTGAAAGCTCGGAATATTGTTTTGGTTGTTTCGAAAAGCGTTTTTCTTTCATCCTCGTAATGAGGGCATTTAGAAATGAAATGCATTTCATCTTCCACTGCATCCGTTGCACAATATCTTGCAGGGCTTTAACTTTAACTTTAACTTTAACTTTAACTTTAACTTTAACTTTAACTTTAACTTTAACTTTAACTTTAACTTTAACTTTAACTTTAACTTTAACGTTAACTTTAACTTTAACTTTAACTTTAACTTTAACTTTAACTTTAACTTTAACTTTAACTTTAACTTTAACTTTAACTTTAACTTTAACTTTAACTTCCGAAGTACAATTTTGACGACAGACTCTATAATGGAGTAACTCACATTTTCATATTGATAATTTTGTTGATAGGTTCTGCATGCTGCTACAGGACTCGTCCCCTCCGGCGTCGTTCCCACCGCCCTGCAGATGTCCGCTAGAGTTTTCATGGTGTGGGGCGTGGCTCATCTCGTTCCCAAGGTACAATGTCCTTCAATTGTCTCTCCCTCAAATAGATCTACCTAGTACGTATACATCCTTTCCCCTAAGCCTCATAAACTCGAATGACCCTACAATACCATTCAATAGTTGTAAAGGATTGTGAGTTCCCATACACCATAAAATCGCACATATCCCTGACTAGTTGAAAAAGAGTGCTGTCTAGCAACTTCCCGTTCCGGTTTAATACCTTGGAATGCAAACCTGACTATGGAAAGATACCATTACGTTTTATTGGACACGTATCTACGAAGCTAAAATGATATACAACAAGACCACAACATGTCCATGGCAAAAGATACGAAAACCGGAAGTTCTGCTGCAGTACCTAGGTCGGCCACCAGGAGCTACAAAATCGAACTTGACCATTGGGTTAATTACAACACCTAACCATACACCAAATATCATCGCAATGCATCGAAAGGTTTTTGTATTATTCCGCGGGTAACGCACGCACACACGCATTCACAAACAGAGTAAAAACTATACCTCCATTTTTCATGGAGGTAATAAAACCTATTGCTTCACAGATACAGACGACGGTGTACATCTCCCTGTTCGTCGTGCCGTGGTGTGTGGCGGAGGTGACCAGGTATCCTTACTACGTCACTGCTGTCCTGGGGATCAAGTCAGAGGTGCTTCTCTGGTGCAGGTCAGTTGTTGTTGTTGCTGTTGTTGTTGTTTACCTTGTAGTGTCTAGTGGCACATAAGGCAGCAAGGTTCCTTGCTGTTTCAGGGTATATTCTTACAGGGAGGGGTTGCTAGCCCTTCCCCTTTAACGTGCTGGAGGCACCTCCTCGAACACGGGACCCCCATTTTGCGTCCCTTCTGAAAGACATGTGCAGCCCCAACCGATATGTTCTCCCAGGATTTGACCGGGACCCAGTTACCAAGTAGTTGAAACCAAGGGCTCGAGGCTGCTACCAGTAGAGCTACAGGGACATCCCTTTACAGATATGCAATGTGTTTCTAATTCATTCGTTGACGTTGTTCCGTTTTATACTTCTCTTTTTTAGATACACATTGTTCATCGTGCTGTATCCACTGGGAATGTTTGTAAGTAACTAACGAAAATTTCTGGGTTGATTAGAAGCTACGGAGTTGCACTTCTACTTTCACTGCAAAGACAAACCTGTTTCTGGTATATCATTTGCTACGTAATAAATCTAAGCTATATTCAGAACGAACTCTGCTCTTGTAGTTATGTATAGTTATTACTACAAGAATTCAATAGATTCCTACCTGTTGCAAGTCTTGATTTGTTGTATTTGATATCAAGTTTGTTCTTTATATTGGTCTTCCAATCCAACAATAGCTCGGATGCAATTACATATCTTGTGTGCTAGGGGGAGGCGTTGACCATGTACGCAGCCTTGGGCCCCATCAAAGAGGGCGCTCTTCACCTTGCAGGGATTCCATCAAACCTCCAGGGGGCGTTCCAGTACTACTACTATTTCGTTCTCGTACTACTGCTGGCGTGGATGCCATGTGAGTGAAATAACTTTCCAATTTTTACTTTGCGTATAGGAATTTTTATAAAAAATATAAAAAAATGGATAACTTACGTTTGGGACCACTTATATGACAATAGTTTACATTTGGGACCGCATTGCAAACAGCGACACCTAGCCTGCAGTGTGCTGAGGAAGGTGACAGACGGACCCCGAAACGTCGGCAGTGATTGTTTGTCTTGGTACATGGTTGAAAATAATGAACCTTGTTGAACAAAAAGACTCTTTTTACACAACCAAGAGATTTATTCAACCGACGTCTCGGTGCACCGGTGACTATCTGTCGCCTTCTTCAATGCAATTCTGACTGGTTCACATTGCAATGCAGCACAGGTGTCGCTGCTTATAGATGCGTCCCCAAACGCAAAGTATTTACATATATACAGTCACAATGCGGTCCCAAACGTACAGAAGTGTAACACATACACAACTACTAGTATCGAGGAAAAAACATTGTGCATGAATATATGTAAATACTTTGCGTTTGGGAACGCATCTATAAGCAGCGACACCTGTGCTGCATTGCAATGTGGACCAGTCAGAATCAGAATTGCCTGGAAGAAGGTGACAAATGGTCACCGAAACGTCGGTTGAATAGATCTCTTGGTTGTGTAAAAAAAGAGTCTTTTTATTCAGTGACTTACCAACCTGATGAAACTATTCACGGAGGAAAGAACCTTATTATACATTGATACAGAGTTGTCTCTTTTCCAGGCTGGTGGCCTATATACATGCACATGTTTCGTCAGAGGAAGAAAGCACTGGGCAAACCCAGCACCAAGGAGGAATAAACTCAAGCAAACCGCTCTGCCGTGAAAACCATGGCCAGTCATATTCCTCGACATTAAGTGATGTCTTTCTGATTTGTCTGAATCTTAGGTTGTTTGCTGTCTCATTTGCTGGAGTATGACTTCACCATTATAATAAACTTTTCGTTAAGACACAGTGCACAAATTATATATTACAATTTGGTTACTGAAGTAATTATACAATCAAGTAATTGTGCATTTAAAACATTACCGATGCAGTTTCACGACCGTAGCCGAATAATCATGGTCGCATCAAAAAGTATGCCTGGATTTGCACAAGTCAAATGTAAACAAGTTGGGGGAAGCATGTATACGTATTCTATGAAACGAGCTATAGGGCTAACAACATTACGCTTGAATCCCTCAATAACAATTTCCGTTCAGGTCACGTTCCACGACCTCTTACCTTCGCCAAAAACTCATTAAAGATTATGCACTTATTATGTATCATGATCTCTTTATTATGCAAGTTTTTATTTATTTTAATAATGGTTTTATTGGTCAGAAATTACCCTCAATGGCAGCCTTTCTAGCGCTGAATTGATGCAGGGTATTGCAGGTTTCACACAATACACAACATATATAATATCTTATCCACACTTGCATTTTGTGGAACTGTCGCAAGGGTCTGGGCGGCTGCCATTCGGCGCCTCCAGGTGACCTCAATACGACTTTCCCCAGCCGAAGTCAGGTACCCATTCACACCTGGGTGGAGTGAGGAAAGTCGTGTAAAGTGCCCAAGGGCACAAGATCGGTGACATGACAGGATTCGAACTCGGGACCTCTTGGTTCTGAGTTGAACGCTTTGTCGTTGCGCCACACGGCCACACGACCCCAAGTGAGGTGAGGCATGACTGCGTGTTCTACAAAACGACCCGGAGGGCGCTAGCAAAATATACTTGAACCCCTACCAGCGCGATACCAGACATACGTACATGTCTATCTGTCAGACTCTTCTATTTATGGAAAGCCGGCCGCCAGGAAACATAAACGTTGGGAGAAGACCACAGAAAACATCCAGGTTTGATATAGAAGTTGATGAAGTTAAGTCGAAAGCTGCTAGCGTTATGGTAACGTCACCATTGGGTTTTTCGAGATATCAACTACCTACATTTACATATACCGCTTTGAAGACGTACTCTAAGAATGTATTTGGAAATATGATCACAATGGTTGGGGCAGTTGCTAGAGGAGACAAAAACTATGTATGTTTGAATATACATACATGTTGGATGTGCTTATTGAAGGATATTATGTATAATGTGTCTGGACATTTAACGAGGTACGGCGTTAGGACCGAGTCCAAAAATAAAGGTGGGGTTGTCAGTGCCAAAATAGGGGCAAAGAGTGTATCATATTCATAGGGTCACAGTCTGGTATCAGTGTCAACATAAGGAGCTACTATACTTGCACGCAAATGTATTTACCGTAATATGTAGGGATGAAGTCCTCAAACTGACACACTTTTAGTTTGTATCAATACGCACTTTTAAAATGGAATTGTGTCTTCCAGGTGTTCTGACCAAAATTTTCAAGCGATTACTGTAAATGCATAAATGTTCGCAGGGATTTAATTTCGCGGCAGGTAAAATGGAGTATTCGCGGTGGTTTTGGGTTCGCCTTTGAAACAATAGTAGCGCTACAGTCACACAAGGAATGGCTTTTCGTGGCGCATGTTTCGTGTAAGACATCACGAAATCGCCGGCAGGGGCAGCCAGGGGTGCGGGCTGTTTCAAGCTTTGCACCCGATTGCCACAACCTGGTGTGAGCGCCAAAGACTCGCTTTCATGTAAGACATCACGAAATCGCCGGCAGGGGCAGCCAGAGGTGCGGGCTGTTTCAAGCTTTGCACCCGAGTGCCCGTCCTGGTGTGAGCGCCAAAGACTCGCTTTCATGTAAGGCATCACGAAATCACCGGCAGGCGCAGCCAGGGGTGCCGGCTTTTTAAGGTCTTGTGCCCGAGTGCCCGTCCTTGTGTGAGCGCATGGGACTGGGTAAGACATCACGAAATCGCCAGCAGTGTGACAAGACAGACCTTTGAATGGACTGTAGTTCGCTGTAGTAGCGTAGTTGTGGAGTCACTTGTCGTTGGGAGGCTAGCGGGTGGGGAACTGCTTGTGACTTGGACCGACATGACCTACCTGCCGTGGGACCATTTTAACGCCCATGCAGACGGCTTTATGACAAGACAGACCGTTGAATGGACTGTAGTTTGCTGTAGTTGCGTAGTTGGGTAGTCGGTCTTGCCGTTGGGAGGCTAGCGGACAGAGAACTGCCTGTACTCGGTACGGTCCGACATGTCCTACCTGCCGTGTAAACAATTGTAGACGACCGTGCGGACGGCTCTATGAAAAAAAAAAGACCTTTGAATGAGCTGTAGTTCGCTGTAGTTGCGTAGTTGGGTAGTCGGTCTTGCCGTTGGGAGGCTAGCAGATGGGGAACTGCTTGTACTCGGTCCGACATGTCCTACCTGCCGTGGAAACATTTGTAGACGACCGTGCGGACGGCTCTATGAAAAAAAACGACCTTTGAATGAGCTGTAGTTTGCTGTAGTTGGGTAGTTGGGTAGTCGGTCTTGCCGTTGAAAGGCTAGCGGACAGAGAACTGCATGTACTCGGTCCGACATGTCCTACCTGCCGTGGAAACATTTGTAGACGACCGTGCGGACGGCTCTATGAAAAAAAAAACGACCTTTGAATGAGCTGTAGTTTGCTGTAGTTGGGTAGTTGGGTAGTCGGTCTTGCCGTTGAAAGGCTAGCGGACAGAGAACTGCATGTACTCGGTCCGACATGTCCTACCTGCCGTGGAAACATTTTTAGACGACCGTGCGGACGGCTCTATGAAAAAAAAAACGACCTTTGAATGAGCTGTAGTTCGCTGTAGTTGGGTAGTTGGGTAGTCGGTCTTGCCGTTGGGAGGCTAGCAGATGGGGAACTGCTTGTACTCGGTCCGACATGTCCTACCTGCTGTGGAAACATTTGTAGACGACCGTGCGGACGGCTCTATGAAAAAAAACGACCTTTGAATGAGCTGTAGTTCGCTGTAGTTGGGTAGTTGGGTAGTCGGTCTTGCCGTTGGGAGGCTAGCGGATGGGGAACTGCTTGTACTCGGTCCGACATGTCCTACCTGCCGTGGAAACATTTGTAGACGACCGTGCGGACGGCTCTATGAAAAAAAACGACCTTTGAATGAGCTGTAGTTCGCTGTAGTTGCGTAGTTGGGTAGTCGGTCTTGCCGTTGCGAGGCTAGCGGACAGGGAACTGCTTGTACTCGGTCCGACATGTCCTACCTTCCGTGGAAACATTTGTAGACGCCCGTGCGGACGGCTCTATAAAAAAAAAAGACCTTTGAATGAGCTGTAGTTCGCTGTAGTTGCGTAGTTGGGTAGTCGGTCTTGCCGTTGGGAGGCTAGCGGATGGGGAACCGCTTGTACTCGGTCCGACATGTCCTACCTGCCGTGGAAACATTTGTAGACGCCCGTGCGGACGGCTCTATAAAAAAAAAAGACCTTTGAATGAGCTGTAGTTCGCTGTAGTTGCGTAGTTGGGTAGTCGGTCTTGCCGTTGGGAGGCTAGCGGATGGGGAACCGCTTGTACTCGGTCCGACATGACCTACCTGCCGCAAAAACATTCCTTGACGACCGCCGACGTGCGGAGGGCTCTATGAAAAAAACGACCTTTGACTCGGGTGTAGTTCGCTGTAGTAGCGTAGTTGGGTAGTCGGTCCGACATGACCTACTTGCCGTGGAAACATTTGTAGACAACCGTGCGGACGGCTCTATGAAAAAAAATGACCTTTGAATTCTTTTTAGACAGTAGCTTCAGTGCCTGCGGCATGAAAGATAATTCATGTCGCTTAGTTTTACTTAGTGTTGGGAGGACCTGTTCAAGAGCCCGACGCAGAATTGTAGTTAATCTGCTATGGTTTGGACACAAAAGCAAGCAGAGGGTTGTGAGGATCCTTTATGATATTTTGTAGTGTACGGAAGGTGGCCTGGTCCCGCCTTGAAGGCAGAGAAAACAGCAGAGACTCTACGGGGATATTTATAATTTTACAACATCGTTTTTGTACACTTTCGAGCAGGTGTGATAGGCGTTTGGACAGGCCTCCCCAAACCGGGCTGGCATATTCAAGTAAGGGACGTATGGATACTAGATAAATGCGTGTAAGCACATCTGTAGACAAAACAAGCCTTCTTAGCTACAGTTAAATAATACATTCTTGGGCGAGTTTTAGTAAGCATATACTGGACACGGGCGTCCCAAGTCATATCATACGAAATGAATACACCTAGAAGTTTGAATGTTGTGACACGTTCAATCGGGTGGCCTTCTATTGAAGGGTGGGGTGGGGACATTCTCCTTTTTTCTAGCACATATGATGATATCTTTTTTTTTTCGCATTCGCTGACAGTGAAAACCCTTCACCCCATTCAGGAACAGAATCCAGCGCTCTCTGGGTCTGCCCAGGTAGTGACCCTATCAGTAGTTCAGTGTTGGTGAGGTCATCGGCATATTTAACAGGCAAAACAGACAATGGTAAACAAGCTTCTGGATAAAATTTTGAAACAGTCAGACGTTTCAGACAGCATCCGCTATCTTTCGTCGGTAGTTTTGGCGTATCTTATTACCTGGATGTCTAACCTTTATCAACGTCTATTATGTTCCTTTTGTGTAGTGTGTGTACTAGTGCTGAGTACCGGTACTGTACCGTGAAAATCGGTTAGGTACAGGTCCAAAATACTGGATCATGAAGTACCGGTACTGTACCGATATAAATGTACACCAAGTCTATGCTTATTTTGTGACTGATCTCCTAACCTCATATCCTCATGCAACACCACACATGAAGTGATACATTGGAACAGAGTTGCTAATATGCTACAAATCATTCGGGAGGGCCGGTAGTTTTGATAGCAAGGCCAAAGGAGTTTGTTATATTCTTTGAATAAAAGTTCTGACAAGTTGTGAACAGACCGTTTCGGTCAATATGAAGAAGTTCAAAAGAACATATGTTGATTTGTAAAATTGTTTGGTACAGCTTATTCAAAGGTCGTTTTTTTTTTCATGGAGCCGTCCGCACGGTCGTCTACAAATGTTTCCACGGCAGGTAGGACATGTCGGACCGAATACAAGCAGTTCCCCATCCGCTAGCCTCCCAACGGCAAGACCGACTACCCAACTACCCAACTACAGCGAACTACAGCTCATTCAAAGGTCGTTTTTTTTTTTCATAGAGCAGTCCGCACGGTCGTCTACAAATGTTTCCACGGCAGGTAGGACATGTCGGACCGAATACAAGCAGTTCCCCATCCGCTAGCCTCCCAACGGCAAGACCGACCAACTACGCAACTACAGCGAACTACAGCTCATTCAAAGGTCGTTTTTTTTTCATAGAGCCGTCCGCACGGTCGTCTACAAATGTTTCCACGGCAGGTAGGACATGTCGGCCCGAGTACAAGCAGTTCCCCGTCCACTAGCCTCCAACGGCAAGACCGACTACCCAACTACGCAACTACAGCTCATTCAAAGGTCGTTTTTTTTTCATGGAGCAGTCCGCACGGTCGTCTACAAATGTTTCCACGGCAGGTAGGACATGTCGGACCGAGTACAAGCAGTTCCCCATCTGCTAGCCTCCCAACGGCAAGACTGACTACCCAACTACGCAACTACAGCGAACTACAGCTCATTCAAAGGTCGTTTTTTTTCATAGAGCAGTCCGCACGGTCGTCTACAAATGTTTCCACGGCAGGTAGGACATGTCGGACCGAGTACAAGCAGTTCCCCATCCGCTAGCCTCCCAACGGCAAGACCGACTACCCAACTACCCAACTACAGCGAACTACAGCTCATTCAAAGGTCGTTTTTTTTTTCATAGAGCCGTCCGCACGGTCGTCTACAAATGTTTCCACGGCAGGTAGGACATGTCGGACCGAGTACAAGCAGTTCTCTGTCCGCTAGCCTCCCAACGGCAAGACCGACTACCCAACTACGCAACTACAGCGAACTACAGCTCATTCAAAGGTTCGTCTTGTCATAGAGCCGTCCGCACGGTCGTCTACAAATGTTTCCACGGCAGGTAGGACATGTCGGACCGAGTACATGCAGTTCTCTGTCCGCTAGCCTCGCAACGGCAAGACCGACTACCCAACTATGCAACTACAGCAAAACTACAGCTCATTCAAAGGTCTTTTTTTTTCATAGAGCCGTCCGCACGGTCGTCTACAATTGTTTACACGGCAGGTAGGACATGTCGGACCGTACCGAGTACAGGCAGTTCTCTGTCCGCTAGCCTCCCAACGGCAAGACCGACTACCCAACTACGCAACTACAGCGAACTACAGTCCATTCAACGGTCTGTCTTGTCATAAAGCCGTCTGCATGGATGTTAAAATGGTCCCACGGCAGGTAGGTCATGTCGGTCCAAGTCACAAGTAGTTCCCCACCCGCTAGCCTCCCAACGACAAGTGACTCCACAACTACGCTACTACAGCGAACTACAGTCCATTCAAAGGTCTGTCTTGTCACACTGCTGGCGATTTCGTGATATCTTACCCCGTCCCATGCGCTCACACAAGGACGGGCACTCGGGCACAGGACCTTAAAAAGCCGGCACCCCTGGCTGCGCCTGCCGGTGATTTCGTGATGCCTTACATGAAAGCGAGTCTTTGGCGCTCACACCAGGACGGGCACTCGGGTGCAAAGCTTGAAACAGCCCGCACCTCTGGCTGCCCCTGCCGGCGATTTCGTGATGTCTTACATGAAAGCGAGTCTTTGGCGCTCACACCAGGTTGTGGCACTCGGGTGCAAAGCTTGAAACAGCCCGCACCCCTGGCTGCCCCTGCCGGCGATTTCGTGATGTCTTACACGAAACATGCGCCCTTTTCGTGGTGGTTTTAAGTTCGCGGTAGAGACTTTACCGCGAAAACGGCGAACATAAAACGATCGTGAACATTTCTGCATTTACAGTACTGTTGATATTTCTTCAATTTGTCTAAGTTTGAAATATGTTGAGCAACGTTAACGTTCTCTATACGTTGTAAACATTTGAATTGTTGTTTGTCTGTTCTAATGTCGTAGTCTGGGATCCTTTTGTAACAAGATTGGGTAAATAAAAAGGTTCCATGGCGATGTCAACAACCAGATCCGGCGTCGAGGAGATCACCGATGAGATCTCGTACAATCACGTTCACGGTGACCCTGACCTCCAGGTCAAAGTTCAAGACTGCACCTTCCACGTCCACAAGACGGTCCTGATGGACACGTCGGACTACTTCCGCGCCATGTTGGAAAGCGGCATGAGAGAAAGTCGGGAAAACTCCGTCCAGCTTCAAGGCTTCACAGCTGAAGCGTTTCGAATCGTACTCGACTTTCTGTACGAGTCAAAGCCAATTAAAATGGACGATAAACTACACAGTGTTCTTGAGATGGCACAGTTTCTTCAGATGCGGTCAATTCTGGACTATATCAAGAGTAAACTCAGCTGTGAGAACTGTGTCCATCTGTACATGCTGGCTGATACTTACGTCATCAGCGATCTGAAGGAAACTGCAGCACAGCTGATGGGGGACAATTATCTGAAGTTTCTTCGCTCGGAAGTTTTCGAAGAGCTCAGGGAGGAACAGCGAGAAGAGGTTCGGAAAACGCGCTTCAGGCACCAGAAGTTCTTGTGCGGTGTGAACACGGGGTATGTTACGTGGCCAGAGCCGGGTCCGAGGGAATTCATGTATTACGACAGTTTAAAGGTAATTGAAAAAATCTGCATAAATGTGCATATATATATGGCTGAATTTGAAAAAAATTGCATCCATCACATTATGTAATGTTCTGTCATACATGAACCCATGTGTTGTTATATGATATTTTACAGCAACGAGGATCACCTCAAACCTGTGATTAGCGCTGAGCTCGAAGATCTCCAACCGCTTCTAACCGCTAGCGTACCAAATCACGCGCGCTCGCGCCAGATTGTGCTCTCGCGAGAGCAGATTCAAAATGACCCCGAGAGTTTGGAAAGGGGTCTATAGAGTAAGAGATGACTATTATATCATCATACTGCCCAAGGCTGTGTGCCAAAAGTTGTCAGTTTTTTAGACCTCTTGCCAATTACGGCGGCCATTTTGAAGTTCCGGGGTCATCCCGGGGTCATGCACCAAAACGAGGCTTCAGCTGGTGCTACTTATAGGCCTGTATTGCAATATAGGTATGCCATATGCATCTTTGGTGGTACATTTCGCCCCTCTATTGTGAAATACTGCAGTACATGTGTCTATCATGTGTAGAAAATATTGTTGTGGACATTCGGTCTTGATTTTGGCTAAATCATTAAGGGCAACTGACGTTGAATTTATCATGTTTAACGAATGAAATAAATTAATGAACTTTGTTTTTCATTGACTCAGGATGTCTGGAAAGTGTTGACTGAAAAACCTGAACAGGCTTGCCGACGTGGATGGGGCGTGGCAGTTCTGAACAACTACATTTACGTTATGGGAGGGTACAGTACTCCGAGGTCTATCCATCCTTCCGGCGATGGTGACGTTCAAGCCTACAACTTCTGCTATGATCCTGTGAAGAATAAATGGACGGAGCAACGTCCAATGAACGAAGCCAGGGCTTACTTTGGAGCCGTCACGCATGATGAGTCCGTGTACGCGATTGGCGGGTTTCAGTACCACTTTCCTGTTCAAACCATGGAAAGATACATTCCTGAACAGGACAGGTGGGAGTTCAGACGGTCGTTACCTGGAGACTGGACTAACTACGATCTAGCTGTCGTCTGCAAGGGAGACATTTACGTCAACTCGGAAGAACGATGGGAAGAGACGTTTGCCCTCTTGAAGTACGTGTCAAACATCAACCAATGGGAGATTCTGTCTCCCCTGCCCAGAAAACGGGACAAGAACAGTATGGTCGCGGTGGGAGAAACCATCTACCTTCTTGGTGGACTAGTTCCAGGAGTTGACTGCTTCAACGTCACCACAAAACAATGGTTTGTACTTGCAGACCATCTGGCCACGGAAGCAATTCACTATGAGAGGGGGTGTACAGAAATGGACGGGACGATCTACGTGTTAAACAGTGATGACATGGCATGTTATATCCTGGAGGCGCAGACTTGGGTGCAGGGGTTGTCAGCCTTCCCGGGAGGGTGTAACGCCAACAAAGCAATCGTCGTGCATCTGCCTCCTGAACGCCAAATTTTTTAGGGTTAGAAGGATTTGGAGTAATTGCACAAACCTGTTGTGTCTTTAGCACCACAAGTTTCTAGTCGCTAAAATAGTTCATTAGCATTACGCTTACGACGCATAAAATTGGGTGGGTGGAGGAGGAGCATATCTCCCCACCGAAGATTCGCTCCTGCTTGCTATTGGGACTCCATCATAACAGGCATACTATGACAATTTCTTACTGCTCGCGTGCCAAATCACGCGCCTTCCCGCCAGATCATGCTCTCGCGAGAGCATATCCAGAATGCATGGCGCCGGAGTTTCGAAAGGGATGTGTTGAGATGAACATAGAACATATTTCTAACGCCGTTCGAAATCGGAATGCTGATTTGTGCCGATTAACGAGGGTATTGGGTCGTGTTTTTCTATACTTTAATCCCCTGCTGATGAATCTGCCATGGGTATTAAGTTTTTGTAATATGTTGGCATTGTTGCTTTTTTACTGTTTGGAAACATAGCGTAACAGCTAGGCTGCATATCTGTTAAGAGAAGAAAACAGACATCTCCTGAGTAGCAATGAGTTGCTGTATTCAACATAGATGTTATTGTTAATGACATGAAATGCCACTACTGTGTGGTATTATCAATTTCATTATTGCTACCATCATTATTGTCATTATCTTCATTTGGCATGAAGTTTGAAAAATAGACAGTTTTTATATATCTAAGGCTAATTCTTTCACTCATACCTACATGATATTAGGTAATATCATAATGTATTAATCTTTTTATATCATCATAATACACATAGAGACAAAAGAGCTCAAGCTATTTATCCCATTTTTTAGTTCAAAAAAAGTATTTCAATCGGAAACCGTGAGAACTACTTTTACACGAGATAACGACTGTCACAAAACGTATCCCATTATTTCACTATAGGACAATCTTTTAAAGTCTCTTACTAATAAATTACTAATAGTACCCCTTTATCCCATTAGTTTACTATAAGAGACATTAAATAATCTCTTACTAGTAAATTAATGGGATATCACCCCTTTATCCCAATAATTTGCTATAAGAGACATCTAAAAATATCTTACTAGTAAATTAATTGGACAAGCATTCTTTTCAGAACTAAACAAATGTATACTTATTAATAATCAAGTCTTACAAAATGATTAAATTGGTCGGACATCATGAATGTTTGGCTAGTTTCCGTTGCACCCAATTTACTAGCTGTGTATTTTAGTAGTTGGAATGGATAATTTTCAGTCTCAGCTTGTACTGTTTACTCTGGGATGTACATGGTTTACTAGCAGCGCAATTGAAATAGTGCTAACAATCGTGGTTTCCTGTTGTTTCTTCGTAGCCATTGATATGAAATTGCAGCTTATAATGATGATAAGGTGTTTTTTCCAGACAATAAAAGTGAAGAATTGTTTCTGTCATTTTCTTTTTTTGTGGCAATTGTGGTTTCTTCAATAAACCCTGCAATTTTAATCTTCAACATTAGCCTGATGTGTCGTACTGTGGTGATGATGAAAATGAATACATCTCCTTGTATATGGCATAGTTATTAGTTTCTAGATATTAATCATATGGATCCTTTACAAGAGTCATCTTCAATACAAAACGGTGATACATTAAGGGACAATCATTGGTCTATGTGGATGAATGATTGAAAAAATGATTAAAGAAATGAATTAGATGTATGAATAAACGAACGAACGAATAATTGATTGAATATTTTATTTTGTCATGCAAAAGGATTGCCCACTCGCATGGGCGTATACAATTGTGTGACACCATGCGTACTCCAAAAATACAAGAAAAAGAGTTCAGGCTGAAAAAAAGTTACAAATAAACAACTTATGAATTCATGCATGATATAGATATGAAATGTATCCACATTTCAAATAGTAATAAAGTTTAACATAACACATTGCATTAGAACATAGTAAACAATACATGCAAGTCATTACGGAATGTATGGGTGGGTACAACATGTCAAATGTATCCTTATGGATAAATACTGGTCATTACTTCAACACAAACGGACCAGGATCTGTCCTATTATGAACTCTCTCATGGAATGGAAATACTTGAATGCATTTAACCTCCAAAACATCATTCCAACAGTATCAAGAACCCCATCTGTTGAGGTAAAAAAGACTATATTATTATGAAAAACTTCAATTCCAAATAGAAACCAAAGGCAGATAGATTTTCCCTAAAAGAACACTTATTGGATTGAGTTGATTGTTGACAATTCTTCTTCATTGATGGTTAATTGGTTGATAACAGAACTGTGGAGTCAATGATCAATGGATACAATGGACAAAGATCAAACACTTTCCTTCAATCTACGAAATTCAAATAAGACATTGTGAAATAAAATTATGTGTCGTATTATGCTGTGGTGATGATGAAATGAATACATCTCCTGGTATATGGTATAGTTATTAGTTTCTAGATATTAATCATATGGAAGATGACAAGAGTCATCTTCAATACAAAACGGTGAGATATTTAGGGACAATAATCGGTCTATGTGGATGAATGATTGAAGGAATGATTAAATTCAAAGAAATGAATTAGATGAATGAATAAACGAACGAACGAATAATTGATTAAATGTTTTATTTTGTCATGCAAAAGAATTGCCCAACTCGCCTGGGCGTATACAGTTGTATGACACCATACGTACTCCAAAAATACAATAAAAAGAGCTCAGGCTGAAAAAGTTACAAATAAACAACTTTTGAAGTCATACATAGTATAGACATGAAATGTATCCAAATTGCAAATAGCCAGTAACCGAAGTGTAACAGAACAAATTGCATTAGAATATAGTAAACAATACATGCAAGTCATTACGGAATGTATGGGTGGGTTCAACATGTCAAATGTATCCTTATGGATAAATACTGGTCATTACTTCAACACAAACGGACCAGGATCTGTCCTATCATGAACTCTCTCAGGGAATGGAAATAATGGAATGTATTTAACCTCCAAAACATCATTCCAACAGTATCAAGAACTCCATCTGTTGAGGTAAAAAGACTATATAGTTTTGACAAGCTTCAATTCCAAATAGAAACCAAAGGTAGATAGAATTTTCCTGAAAGATCACTTATTGGATTGAGTTGATTGTTGACAATTATTCTTCATTGATAGTTAATTGGTTGATAACAGAGCTATAGACTCAATGATCAATGGATACATGGACAAAGAACAAAACTTTCCTTCAATCTACGAAATTCAAATAAAACTTTGTGAGATAAAATTACTATGATAAGTCACAAAGAAGTAAGATTGAGTATATTGATCAAATTGTTACACCATATTGGTCTAATAGAATCAGCTCAAAATTAGATAGTCTCTATAAATATGAACGTACACACAATGTTACATAATGGAATATTACTAATCGTTACATATGACAATATGAACTTCCTAGTTCATAATTTATACACCAAGAACTACTAATTTCATACATACGTCAATACCAGTATTGTGCACATTAATTTTGTTCAATACTTCCACAAAACTCAGACCATGATTTCCCCTGATTTCACTTCTACATGGAACATGGACCAAAACTTACACGATCTAAAACATCAGTTGCTATGTTACATCATGAGTGAACAGCAACATCTTCCTAAGAATAAATCTACGCAGTTATTACTTTCAAATTTGTCTAAATTTCACATCAACTTAAGTTCAAGATGTCATTCACGAATATAAATGCTATTTCCTCTTCACTAGATAGACGGATAGGTATAGGTTTAACCTCATGTATGAGTACGTATTGTAGCGAGTATAAGTGAGCTTCATAATTATGTTGATTGATGGAAATTTTGAACTAAAGAAAATATGAATTCAGAAATGAGTGCTTTGCCAGAAAAATAGATGCATCATGTACAAGTATGAACGATAGAATATATTGATTGGTTGCCCGATTCGTCCGTTGGATAATTAATGAATTGGCTGGTGGTTCGATTACTTGATTGATTGGTTGGTTGATCGATCGATTGATTGATTGATTGATTAATTGGTTAATTTTATATAACTTGCTTATATATTTAGGATTCACGTCTTGGGTTGAAGTGAAATATCACCATTTGACTAATTGCTTCTATTAGAATATCCAGATCTTCCTCTTCAAACAGGCAATTGATACAGAGGCTATTTTTCAACTGCACAGATAAATGTTAATCAAATGCACTATCTGACTAAATCCCATGCAACCCTTAAAGAGGAACTCAACTCCTTAGTATTACAAAATGTATCAATATCAATACAAAATCAAACATATTTTGTAAAACGTCATCACAAGTAAACAAAGAATTGAACCATTATGATCTAATTACTAAAAAGTGACAGTCGGTTATCCAAAGTGACAAGTTACTCTGCTGCAGTTACAAAAATGCACAATATAAGACCTACTAAGTGCAAATGTTATAACCATCTTCATCATACAATTGTACAAATGCCATCGCCGTGCATCATAATCAGTAGTGGGGGAAGACAGTGATGGTGTTTTTGTTGATCACAACTAACTGTCCTCCCGGCCCCACTGCAACCGCTGTTGGGTTTTCGGCACGGACAGCGGTGTGGCGGACGTACCTGCCCCGGTCTGTAAACATGGCAACACGCTGGTTGTCCACCACCAAGATGTGGCCAGAGCTGTCCACACAGATGCCCTCAGGATGATTCAGGCGGCCACCGCTCCGTCCCGGTCCTCCGAACTTCGACACGTACTGTCCACTCACTTCGTACTTGTACACGAAGTGAGTGTCATGGTCAGACACGAAGATGTTCCCTTTCCCGTTAACGGCGACGTTCATCGGCCTCTTCATCCGCTGCTGCTGCCCGACCTCCCACAGGAGTTTGCCTTCCGTGTCGAAGGCTTGCACACCACCACTGTAACCGTCAGACCATGTGACGGAAACGTGGTTGTTGCGCAAGCCCACGGCCATTCCGCGGAGTGCCCCCCGTGGTACGTTGTCAGGCAGATCAAACTTGGCTTTGAGATTGCCATCCCTGCCGACCTGTACCACGGAGTCAGGGCTGGCAGGATACCCAATCATGAAGACCCACAGATTGCCATCCCTGTCGATGGACACATCAGATGGTGTCTTTGATGGGTACCCTAGCCCTTGTGCACCGGGTGGGAACTGGCCCAGGTAAGCGCCCTCCAAGCTGTACACTTGGAGAAGCGCTTTGGACCGATCGGCCACCCAGATCTTTTTGTCTGGGGACACTGCAACTGCACGTGCGCCGCGCAGTTTTCCAGCCCCCGGCTCATCGCCAAAGGTGATGATCTGTGCCATGCTGCCCTGACCTGTAGAAACAAAAAAAATGATCTCATTTCATTTCATGATCATGTGACAAAGGTTTCATTTCATAAGTCTGGCGTACATCGCCTTATGTCTTTTTGAATAGTAAACCCGCTCCTCCCATATCAGAGCCCCCTCCCCATATGATACAAATAAGGCCTTTATGGTATGTGTTTGGATGTTATCAGAACAACAGAAGACACTCCCTGCTATGTGCAATCACCATTCCCGAAAGGTGTTGTCGAAAACCAATTCCCTTGGGTATGTATGCGTAGAATGTTTGGAATTCTTTCCATCCCGATCGCAAAACTATACTAACGGCTCCGCCCCAAGGTGTCCCCAAAAGTACCTTATAGTACATTTAATAAGAACTATAATCACAAACCTTTGATGTCCGTGATCGTAGAAACCGGCATGTTGATTGGGGTAGGTCCTGCTGCTTCCATCTCCGCCGTGATGCCGTGTGAAGGACCATGTCCATGGACCGGATCGACCTAAACGGTAAGAATGGGTCAAATTGTAAATAAACCATCTTTGGTGCAATAAGCATCAAAACGAAATTCTGTCATCTCAATTTCTTTCCACCACATGTTGCGATTTTGTGTCGTAAAAATGCCAAAATAATGACAGTTCCAACGACACAAAGGACTGTTTTTTAGAAATCATTTGCATAGCTAAACTATTGTAAGGTTCACCATCTATACAGTCACATAAACGTTATACATGCTGGTATTGTGTGTGTTACAGTGATACATCTAATAGTTGCTAATAGTCATATGTTGTTTTATGATCACCATCGCTGCAATCGTGTCATGAGAGACTCGGAGGAACTGGGCTTCACTTGGGAAGGAGTGAGAAGGCAGGCACTGGACAGATGTGCGTTGAAAGCAGTGGTGGCCTGCATCTTCGACAGATGAAAGCAGCGACGATGATGATGATGATGATGAATTATGTTAATTGTGCACCATCCCAAAAAACGAAGGAACGCTGACAAGTACTGACCTTGATGACGTCAGCAGATGTCGCTTCGTAAGTCCTCATCAGCACAGTGGGCCGAGCATGCGCAGCACGATCAGTGGTTGTACGTCCTGCTTTTGTTACAGCGGGCTGTAATGGGGTAAATGAACAATGCTGGTTATGCAATCTCTCTCATTATTAAATAATCAAAAGCGGATTGACAAAGAAAAAGGGGTTCTCTATCTTATATGAGTGTAGTTTGGGCATCCATCCCAAACCCAAGGAATGCTGACAAGTACTGACCTTGATGACGCCAGTCCTCATCAGCACAGCAGAACTTTTCCAGGCAGCACGGCCAGTGATGCTGGGTCCTGCTGTGGTTGTAGCCGGCTGTAAATGGGTAAATAAGCAATGCTGATTGTGCCATCTTTCGCATCATTCAACGTGAAATCGTCAAAAGCAGGTTAACAATGAAATGTGGTCTTTCTTTTAACCATTTTTTCTAAAATCATTTATGTGTGAAATCAAAACAATAATTAGTAAACTTACAGAGTCATGGTGTCCAGGTCCAGAGTTGAGGTGCGTCAGAAGTACAGGTATCACGATCAGCAGTGTTGCCAAGGCAACGGACGATATAGCAGCGCATATCAGTAGGCGTGGTCGTGACAGGCGATGACGTAGCTGTCCCCAAATGGTGCGATTTTCTGGGGCTGAGTTGGACAGAAAAAAATGCATTATTAGTGTTACTTGTACTTTCGGATTGTGGTGGCTTTAATGAACATAAACGAAGTTTCATACAGTGCTATTCTGACGTTGTTGTTTCATGTCAGTCCATCTGATGTTACTTCAGCAACTTAATAATACAATTGAAAACTGTAGATGATGCTGTTTGGATTGATTATGGTTGTAAGCAATAGCAATTTCTGTATGTCAACGGGTATCTCATCATCAAGAGGTATTTAGACTGAAGATTATTCAACCATTGTTTTGCATAGCCTACTTTGCACACCAAACAGCATTGATGGGGACTCATGTTACGTTTCAAGTTTTTCTACATAATGTATTCAGCGAACATTGTTTCGTATCGAAGAAGTATTCATAATGGCCAATCAAAAATATGACACTTCTGCTGTAACACCAACCTGGAGGCTGGGCCTGGTTTGAGTTGTACATCGGGTTCGGTCGAAGCTGGCTGAGGATTGCCTGCGGATTTTGTAACGGATTCGGCCCAGCTGGCACTTGTTGGGCCCCGCCCGCCTGCCTTCCAGGTCTCGGTGAAGAGGGGACAGGCGGTGCGTTGAGATCATCTCGGTTCAGAGCTGGCCCGAGACGCATCCCGAATGACATTCCATCCTCGTACATGTGTTCGGCGGGGGGTCTTTCTGGTCTCGGGGAAGGGGGGACAGGCGGGGGGCGGCGAGCCTCTCGTTTCAGGGGTGACCCGAGACGCATCCCGAAGGACATTCCATCCTCGTACTTGTGTTCGGCGGGGGGTCTTTCTGGTCTCGGGGAAGGGGGGACAGGCGGGGCGCGGCGAGCCTCTCGTTTCAGGGGTGGACCGAGACGCATCCCAAACGTGTCACCATCCTCGTACATGTGTGTTGCCGGACCACCGGGGCTGACTGCCGGTGGACTATGGACTGCCTGCCCGTCCGAGCCTGTCATCTTGGCCTGGGTTGCCCCACCCACTTCTTTTGGAGTTGTTTCCCGGCCATCGGGTCCTACTCGAGAATAACGACATTTATCAGCAAATTTATCAGCAAGACGACTTTGTTCCTAGATGTTTATTTAAGTATACGAAACACTTGACTATCTCCTCTGTTGGATATTGTTCATGTCCAAGGCAGAAGCAAACTCACAAAAAACTAGAAAAGCAACATTTTTGAGAAAATGCAGGATATTTCCCTCCCATTAATGAAAGTACTGTGAAATATGACGTTGTATTGTGCAAAATAGGTCGTCATTAGCATTAAACACACCACATTGTAGTCACCTTTCCTGAATCTACCTAGTACATCTATATCTCAAAAAGGAAATCCCAATTATTGACCACAAAAAAAATATGAGGCTCCTGCATTAATTATGCACATATGGCCCTCATAACGCATATTCCGTTGCATTTAGTACCTTCCTTAAAGTTACCTACACCATCTGTAGCGTGTACCGTGCGGGAAAATACGTTTCTACATAAATTATGCAAATTATGTCCTCATAAGAATAATGCACATTCAGTTTTATTCACCTTTCTTACAGGTACCTATAACTCCAATGTGACACATGTAGGTAAATATGAGTCTCTGCATTAATTATGCAAATTATGTAATTATTAGCATGATGCACATTCCGTTGTATTCACCTTTCCTAAAGCTACCTACACTCATCCAATATGACATCTGTAGGTAAATATAGGTCTCTGCATTAATTATGCCAATGATGTCCTTATCAACATGATGCATAATTCGTTTTATTCACCTTTCCTAAAGCTACCTTCACCTCCAATATGACATCTGTAGCATGTACCGTCAAGGAAAATAAGTTTCTGCATAAATTATGCAAGTTATGTCCTTATAGGATAATGCACATTTAGTTGTAGTCACCTTTCCTAAAGGTACCTGTAACTCCAATATGACATCTGTAGGGAAATATAAGTCTCTGCATTGATTATGCCAATGATGTACTTATCAACATTAACTGTAAGGGGAAAATAAATTTCTGCATAAATCATGCAAACTATGTCCTCATTAGAATAATGCACATTTACTTGTATTCACATTTACTTAAGGTACCTATAACTCCAATATGACATCTGTAGGGAAATATAAGTCCCTTCCTTAATTATGCAAAGGAGGTCCTCATTAGCATTACGCACATTCCGTTTTATTGACCTTTCCCAAAACTACCTATACCTCCAATATTACATCTGTAGCATCTTTTGTAAGGGGAATATGAATTACATGCATAAATTATGAAATTTAAGTCACATTTAGCATAATTGGTGTCTAGTAATATCAATGTACCTCTAGCTGTAAAATACAAACGTCAGACATACCACATTGTTATAATGTAAAACTATTGATTTATAAAATTTCCTAATTGATTATGCAAATTGTATTTCAGTCTATATTTCATTATGCACATGTCTGCCTCAGTTGTCTATATGTCCCATAATGATGAAAATCCATTGGTCCTTTCTTGAGTTCAACTCTTTCAATTCTTTCTATACAACAGCCGCCCCTGCATTTCTAATACAAGCTTTCAGGTCCCTACATTACTTCCTTCTGACGTCAATACCATACCCTGTCTAGAAGAGCAGAAACAGGGCGTTCACTGCAGTACCAAGGAGATCGGCTAGGAGGCACAACATCACCGTAACACACCAAATATCAACACAACCCAACCGTAGCTTCCTTAGTTATTTTGGGTAAAATATGAATAAACACACACTTACACACACACACACCGAAAGGCGTCATAACTAACCAACCGCGCAATCGATAGCTCTATTATGCTCTATTATAGATAGATAGATAGATAGATAGATAGATAGATAGATAGATAGATAGATAGATAGATAGATAGATAGATAGATAGATAGATAGATAGATAGATAGATAGATAGATAGATAGATAGATAGATAGATAGATAGATTATGCTAATATATTGTCTGGCTTAGTTACAGTCTAACGAAAGAGTAATCTCCTACTACATTTTTCAACAACAGTATAATTACATTTTGGAGTTGAATTCCGTTGAACAAATCATTAATAACATGTTTAGTTCCCAAAGTGAGACCAGTGTCTAGCACATCTCTATCCTCTTTTACAGTGGCGCAGTCAATTGGACTTTGTGAAGGGGGGATTTGCTAGGAACTAGAAATACAGCCTTCAAGTTGATAGAAAAGCATGCTGATGTAACCATATCATTGCCAACACAAGTGAGATGCGGCACCAAACGGGAAAAATAATCATGGTCTCAATTTCAGACGTTAATGCAAATCTTAAATGATTCTTCGACTGGTAAAACTGTGAGTGAAAATGCTACATGGGCGCAGGCAGCACAAGTAGTTGGTTTACATGAATATGTATAACTGGAATGTTATTATTCAACACCTTGTGGCAAGCTAAAAAAACAAGTCTCAAAATCCCGACTTACAATACAGGGCTATCAAATATTTCCTCCAAAATAAGCATCATACATGTCAGAATGATAACGCATTAGATATACGGCTGCCCCAATAGTAATAGAATTTTTTTAAATATTGCCACTTTGATGCTGCACTGTGAAGATGTTAGATATTGTGCTTTCTTATTGTTGATATCAGCAATAAACTGAGGAATATAATGTGTCTACAAAAGGGAGTATCTCACTGAAACTGCGACCTGTTGGTGACCTGTTGGTGACCTGTTGGCGGCCTCGCTGCGTTCGAGCGATTTCTCAGAGCCATCAACGAATTTCATCGATACAATGGGCTTTGTGTTCTTTTTTTCAGTAATTCTAAGTACGTTTTGCGTGATATTCCCATTATAAGTTTAACACAAATCTAACTTAGGTCGCAGCGAAGTCACCAACAGGTCGCAGTTCAGTGAGATACCCGCTAAACGTTTAATTGTTGTTTTCCTCATTTGTTTTTTATGGTTTGTAACCAGGCGATACAAATTTCCTTTTCTTTCTTAGACTTGTTATGTTTTCAATATACGAAATATGCCCATTTTTCATTTTTTTCCCTGGCCCACTGTAACATCTTTTAAATTGCATATTTAGCGTTTCAAACTTCTCTTTTATTGCATTTTTTATTTCGTTCTGTAACCAATAGTGTTTTGTGAACAAAAACAAATAGGGAAATATTTTGTCTTTCTGCATGACTAGGTTTGCGTTATTCCTACAACTGTCCAATTCTGTAATGTTAGATTTAGAACTGACCTGACGGCAGATCTAGGTCCGCGCCGTACATCGGGTTCAGCGGCATCTTGACGATGTCTTCCTCCCGTCGCCTGTGCCGGTACACACCCGCTACCTTCCCGTCCCTCTGTGTGGGGCGAACGCACACTGCCACCGGGGTCTGCCCGGTTGGATGATATGGCTCGTCGGGAATCTGTCCGGAGCGAGCAGTTGGATCCCCGGAACTTTTTCCAGAAGGACGAGACCGATCCTCCGAACTTTTTCCGGCAGGGGGAAGCGTTTCGCCTGGAGCCTGTTCGGGCGGACGAGGGGGTAGCCCCAGACTCTCTTCGGGGGGACAAGAGGGACCCCTCCGGGTCCTTCGTCCACCTCTCTTCCTTGATCCACGAGACCGTTCCCCTGGAGTTTGTCCGGATGGACGCCGAGTCGGTCGCCCCATAGGCTGTTTGGGGCGACAGGACAGTACCTCCCAGGGCTTTTCGGGTGGAAGAGGCGATACCTCCGGATCATAGCGGTCGAAATCTCCCTGGATGGATGTCATCTCTATTTCTTCACTTTCTAGACATGATGGCTCTCGTGAGTCAGCCATCTCTGCGGCTATCTGGCTGTTTGGGCCGGCTGTTTCGTTCTGGCAGTTAGTCTACCGGTGCGCCCACCGTCCTGGACCTCGGGCCGCACACGCTCTGGTGTTGATCGCAAAGCGCAGGTGTATTATAAGCCTTGTCCTGAAACGGCCTAACATGAATATTAGCAACTTTAATGGTCTCGAAAGTGGATGTTGTGGTTTATATACATAACCAACACATGTGGCTTACCACGTATTATCCGTTATTTTCGTATTTGCTGTGATTTTCATGGACTAGGAACAGAGCTAGTTTATGTTTTGATATAAAATCGTGTGATCACTTATAGGAAAATAGTAAAATATTGTGTTGTCTATTTCTTTGCGGGGATTGTTTTTCATCGGTAACGTACATAAACTCAAAATAGGCGGATCGTAGACATATTTTTCTGCATAGCGGATAACTTGCGTTAGTTCGTGAATATTGAAGAAGAGCTAAAAGCGTTCGAGGGACGCATTTTTATATGTATGTGCTTGAGGAGCGTCTACTAGATTGATGTTCTTTGAATCACTCGTGTTGTGTTTCCACTTTCTAAAGCCTTCTTATATACAAGTTTGGACAACAAGGCATTTAGATAGACATCCAACCAGTCACAAATAAGTGTACTACATTCCAAACAGCCAGCAAATTGTATAAATTCTGGATCATTTTTTTTTACTAAAATCAGAAATATATCCAATATCTCCAAATTCCTATCCAAAATCTAAGAATCGATTTGCAGAAAGAAACTTTTCTTCGAGAATGAAGGTCTCTTGAGACATAAATAAAGTTTTGAATAATCATGAACATTTACAACATGTGCTGGGTGAGATGTAGTTCTAAAACTTCCCTCTCTCTGTAATCGGCACAAAATTTTAGCCTAAGTTTTGATGATTAACAATGGCTTTGTATATCAACCTTCCTATTCCCGTTGAAATGATCAAACACTAGTCATTATAATATATTAAGCTTAGCCTAAACCTATAAACAACATGGTGCAACTATTTAAGCAACCAAGGAAGCAATTGTTCGTATTGTTTCAATTATCATTACATTCACCGAGAAGGTTTGGTGTGTGTGTCTGTCAAGACGATAACTCGAGAACGCCTGAATGGATTGTCATACATGTATTTTATAAAGTAAAGGTAAAGCAGGCATCCTCAATTGAGGTGAAGCATGATACTTTTTCAAGTTGCTAGTGGTAGTGCAATGCGGCTTCGCTACGGCTCGCGTTTTTGACCAAGCACACCGGGTCACCCCTACTCTTCTCGATAAGTGTGTTGGGTTCTTTTACGTGCCCGAAGCTCCCTCATACACGGGGCCGCCAGCTTTACGTCACCATCCGAAATGACAAATGCAATCCATTACAACATATCCGAGCTCGAGTCGACCACTGAGGTTCGAACCCGGGCCCTTAGGATCCAAGGAATTTGATCCAGATGGCGAAGCAGCGGGGTTGCGTTACCGCTTACGCCACGGGAACATAGATATTTGTAAGACATGGTTAGATAAGCAGTAACTTTCTATGACGCTGCAGCGCAACTTATCGGCTCTTTGAGACCTGCGGGTGCCAATTTTGTTTTAAACTTTAAAAGATAAGACTCAAGAAGGGGTAGATGGATCATTATAACAGCTGTTTCCGTCTAGTAGTTAATCTTCCAGTGCATGCCCACCGTCCTGGATTTTTGGTCGCACAAGCTCTGGTGTTGATTGCAAAGCGCATGTGTAGAGGTGTCATGAACTCGCCTCTCATGAATAGTAGCAACTTTAATTGTCTCGAAAGTGGATGTTGTGGTTTATATTAATAACCAACACGTGTGGCTTACCACATATTATCCGTTATTTTTCATATTCACTGTAATTTTCATGGACAGGGAATGGAGCTTGTTTGTGTTGTGGAAAAAATCTTTTCATTGATTATCTAAAAAAAGTAGCAACATATTGTGTAATCTATTTCTTTGCGGGCTTTTTTTATTGGTAACGTAAACAACATCAAAAAAGGAAAATGGCCGACTTGTTTTCCTGCGTGCCGGATAACTTGAGTCAGTTTGTGACTATTGAAGAGCTTAAAGCGTTTGAAGAAATCATTTTCGTATGTATACGACATAGGGGTGTTGATGAATGTTCTTTAAATTTGACTCACTCGTGTTGTGTACCAACTTTCCAAAGCCTCCTTATACACCAAACATTTCGGGCAACAGGGGGGGGGGGTAAAATTGACATCGCAACAATCACAAAAAAAATGAATAGCATGAATAGTAGCTAATTCAATTGTCAAGAAAGTGGATGTTGTGCTTTATATACATAACCAACTCGTGTGACACCACGTATTATCCGTTATTATTTTCGTATTCACTGTCCTGGATTTTGGGCCTCATATGCTCTGGTGTTGGTCGCAAAGCGCATGTGTAGAGGTGTCATGAACTCGCCTCTCATGAATAATAGCGCCTTTAATTGTCTCGAAAGTGGATGTTGTGTTTTATATGAATAACCAACACGTGTGATTTACCACGTATTATCCGCTATTTTCATATTCAATGTCCTTGATTTTGGGCCGCTCACGCTTTGGTGTTGGTCGCAAAGCGCATGCGTAGCTGTGTCATGAACTGGCCTCTCATCAATATTAGCAACTTTGATTGTCTCGAAAGTGGATGTTGCGATTTATATGCATAACCAGCACGTGTTAATTCCAAACTATTATCCTTTATTCTCGTATTTACTGTCATTTTCATACACTAGGAACAGAGCTTATGTTGTGGAAAGAAATGTTTTCGTTGATAATCTAAAAATTAGCAAGATATCGTGTTATTCTTTGCAGGGACTGTTTTTTATCGATAACGTACACAAGCTAAAGATAGGCATATGTTTTGCAAAGAGTTTGTACGTGTGTTACTGTTCGTCAACACGATAACTCTAGAATACCTGCATGGTTTGTCATGCATGTATTCCGTAGGTGGGAATGTAGTTGTAAGACCTCGAAATAATAAGATTTTGGGCCCCTAGTAACTTTTTATGATACCGGAACAGAACTTAGTGGCATTTTGGGGAACTGTAGGAGCCTAATTTGTTTCAGACTTTGAAAGAACAAACTTAAGAAGGGGTAGGTGGATCATTAAGACATCTGTCCGTTTTGATCTGCTGTTTCGGTCTGGTAGTTAGTCTACCGGTGCACCCACCGTCCTGGATTTTGGGCCGCAAACGTGTACGCTCCGCTGTTGTTCGCAAAGCGCATGCGTAGCTGTGTCCTGAACTGGCCTATCATGAATAGTAGCTACTTTAATGGACCGATCCAGTCGAACACCATATCGAACATATACAACCCCCTATTCTATTTGGAATACCTCCGTCAAGAACAGCGCTAGTTGGACAGAGATGGCACGTGTTAAGCAGGGTATGTACATCTGTCACACGGTTTTTCACTGTATTGGCTGCATGTAAGCTCAGGGAAAAAACGAAATGAAAAAGAAAATAGCTCGGGCACTCATGAGGAGGGAGCTCGAAACACATTGCCAACTACTACAAAGTCCGCTAGTACAGAGTTTCGCCTCTTCTGTACCTGTGTATGAAACTGATTAATATGAATGCGACACGGTAAGTAAAAGAATTGCATTTTGATAGTTAATTACTAAAGGACATGCAGCGACAATCCATGCAGTCAACACAGTGGGAACGCTGTCACAGATATACGTACCCTGTTTTACACGTGCATCGGCTGCTTGTCAAAAATCGGGCACTGATGGTCACCAACAAGGTAATGCTATGCAACGCAACCCGCTTCCGCATTGACCGAAAACATAACGCCCTCACCGTAACTACATTTACCCCCTCCTCAAACAACCCTACTCGGTGGATACATCAGTCCACAAAGAAGGCATACCATTTTTATTTGGTCCGCTCTGAAAGGGTTTCAGAGCCAAAAAAGCTCAAGAGAAGACAGTCTGCATATTCGACAGCCATGCGCGCGCGGCCGTTTTTGTCCGTCAAGGGCTGTTTTTGACGGACTTTTCGAAATAGAACAGGGGGCGGGGCTTATGGTGTTCGAACTGGATCGGTCCATTGTCTCGAAAGTGGATGTTGTGGTTTATATGCATAACCAACACGTGTGACTTACAACGTATTATCCGTTATTTTCGCCTTTACTGTGATTTTCCTGGGCTAGGAACAGAGCTTGTTTATGTTGTGGAATAAAATATTTTCATTGACTATCTAAAAAAAGTAGCAAGATACTGTGTAATCTGTTTCTTTGCCGGGTTATTTTTCACTGATAACGAAAACAAGATCAGAATAGGAAAATGGCCGACTTGTTTTCCTGCGTGCCGGATAACTTGCGTCAGTTTGTGAATATTGAAGAGCTTAAAGCGTTTGAAGAACTCATTTTCATATGTATACGACATAGGGGTGTAGATGAATGTTCTTTAAATTTGACTCACTCGTGTTGTGTACCAACGTTCCAAAGCCTCCTTATACACTAAGCATTTTGGGCAACAGGGGGGTAAAATTGACATCGAAACAATCACAAATAAATAAATAGCATGAATGGTAGCTAATTCAATTGTCAAGAAAGTGGATGGTGTGGTTTATATGCATAACCAACACGTGTGACACAACGTGTTATCCGTTATTTTCGTATTCACCGTCCTGGATTTTGGGCCTCATATGCTCTGGTGTTGTTCGCAAAGCGCATGTGTAGAGGTGTCATGAACTCGCCTCTCAAGAATAGTAGCAACTTAGATTGTCTCGAAAGTGGGTGTTGTGGTTTATATGCATAACCAACACGTGTGACTTGCGACGTTTTATCCGTTATTTTCGCATTTACAGTGATTTTCCTGGCTAGGAACAGAGCTCGTTTATGTTGTGGACATTATAATGTGGAGAAAATCTTTTCATTGATTAGCTAAAAAATGTAGCAAGATATTGTGTAATATTTTTCTTTGCGGGATTATTTTTCATCGGTAACGTAAACAAGATCAGAATAGGAAAATGGTCGACTTGTTTTTCTGCGTGCCGGATAACTTGCGTCAGTTTGTGAATATTGAAAATCTTTGAAAAGCGCAAATAACTCATATCTATATGTATGCGATACAGGGGTGTAGACTAGTGTTCTTTGACTCACTCGTGTTGTGTTTCCACTTTCCAAAACGTTCTTATACACAAGCTTGGACAACAAGGAAGTAAAATTGACACCCCAGCATTGAAAAATAAATGTACTACAGCCTAAACAGTCACCAAATTATATAAACTATTGCTTATTTTTTATCAAAATCAGGGATATATCCAATATCTTAAAATCCTAATCCAAAATCTAAGAATCGATTTGCAGTAAGAAACACCTCTTCGAGAATTACGGTCTATTGATACATGAATAAAGTTTTGAATAATTATAAACACTTACACCATATGCTAGGAGAAATACAGTTCTAAAACTTCCTGTAATGGACACAACATTTAGCCTATTGTTTTGAGCAGTAACAATAGTTTGCAATATCAACATTCCTATGTTGTTGAAATGATTAAATACTAGTCCCTAAAGTTTTGCCTCAATCCATAAACAACATGGCGCAACTGATTAAGAAACCATGCAATTGTTTTATATTGTTTCAATGTTTATGACATCCACCGAGAAGGTTTTGTGTGTGTGTCTGTTTAATTTTTCAACACGATAACTCGAGAATGCCTGAATGGATTGTCATACATGTATTTCGTATTCCGTAATTTGGGAACTGCAGGAGCCGATTTTGTTTTAAACTTTGAAGGAAAAACTCAAGAAAGGGGTAGATGGATCGTTATGACATCTGGCTGTTTTGATGTGCTATTTTCTTCTGGTAGTTAGTCTACCAGTGCACCCACCGTCCTGGATTCTGGGCCGCACACGCTCTGGTGTTGGTCGCAAAGCGCATGTGTAGAGGTGTCATGAACTGGCCTCTCATGAATAGTAGCAACTTTAACTGTCTCGAAAGTGGATGTTGTGGCTTATATGCATAAGCAAGACATGTAATTTGCCACGTATTACCGGTTACTTTCGTATTCACTGTCCTGGATTTTGGGCCGCACACGCTGAGGTGTAGTTCCCAAAGCGCATGCGTAGAGGTGTCAAGAACTGGCCTATCATGAATAGTAGCAACTTAAATTGTCTCGAAAGTGGATGTTGTGGTTTACATGCATAACCAGCACGTGTGACTTACCTTGTATTACCCGTCATTTTTGTATTCACTTTAATTTTCATGGACAAGGTAAACAGCTTGTATATGTTGTGGAGTAAAATCTTTTCATTGATTATCTAAAAACATAGCGAAATGTTGTGTAATCTATTTCTTTGCGGGATTATTTTTCATTGATAATGTAAACAAGATCAGAATAGGAAAATGGCCGACTTGTTTTCCTGCATGCCGGATAACTTGCGTCAGTTTGTGAATATTGAAAAGCTTAACGCGTTTGAAGGACTCATTGTTATATGTATACACGATACAGGGGTGTAGATTAATGTTTCTTGAATCACTCCTGTTGTGTTTCCACTTTCCAAAGCCTTCTTATACACTCAAGTTTGGGCAACAATGTACAGTGTAGTTACATCGACACCCCACCAGTCGCAAATAAATATACTACAGCCGAAACAGACACCAAAGTATATAAATTCTGGATTATTTTATCAAAATCAGGGACATATCTAATGAGTCAAAATGCTAATCCGAAATTTGAGGATGAATTTTCTACATCGTCATGTAAGTGTGATTTTGCAGCAATAAAAACCTCTTCGATAATTTGTCTAGAGTAGTGATTCATAAATAAAGTTTTGAATGATAATGAGCACTTACAACATGTGCTGGGTGATATATATACAAGTCTCAATGAGATTCCTTGGCTAGAACATTAACATTTCAAAAGCGTCACCGTGCGCCACCCGAAGTGTCTGCATAGCACCGGCACTGTGGTTGGTCCAAAGTTGTGCGCAGTTCATGGCAAAGCGGAGTGACATAGAAAGAATGCGCTTCACCTCGGCTGAGCATAGGTAGCGTCACATGTATTATGTTAATGTTATGACGTAATGTTATGATGTAATGGTCACGTGCCCAGGTGGTACCCATCCGCCATCTTGGTTATGGCTCTGTTGTATTAAAGTTACTAATATCTCCGTCGCGGACCTTCTCCCGTGTCGATAACTGATGTAGAATCTACGTGAGAGAAAATTTGCGTAGAGCTGTATAGTTATTTTTCTAACAGAATCGTCATCGGATAGGTTGGGGGAAATTTGATGATGGTGCACCATTTGAATGTAGGCGGAGACATGAGAAATATTACAATTGGTTTTCTTATTACAGAATTTGACATCATTATCGCCTCCAAAGGCCTCACATATATTGGTTAACGTTTGCAATACCTTAAAATACTGAATAGAGTCACAATATTTACTGCGTATCTTAAGTAATGCGGACTGCCATGCGTAAATACTGACACAGCTAGGTCATGATTTATACACAAACAAAGACTACATTTATACACACACTGACAACAATACAGCTACATAATTACCTTCGCCGAGAAGGTTATGCAGAGGGTAGCGTTTGTATGTATGTATGTTTGTAACCAACAGCATAACTCGAGAAGGCTTGGATTTATTGTCTTGATATTTGGTAGGTGGGTAGGTCTTGATGAGACTAGGAAATGATTAGATTTTGGGTCCCCTAGCGGCTTGTTACGGTACTGCAGCAGAACTTCCTTTTTCGATATCTCGTGTTCTGGACAAGCTATGGAACTGATTTTTGAGTGGTAGATAGCTCTTTGGACAGAGAGTGAGTGGTATAGGTTTTGGGCCCATAGCGGCATTGGAACTGCAGGAGCAGGTTTTGGTTCAGACTTTGAAAGGGAATAACTCAAGAAGAGCTTGATGGATGGTTATGATTTTTGGTAAGTAGATAGTTTGAGTGATGATGTACATGATTAAATACTTATTATGTAAATCAGTATCTAATTTGCATAATTAATGAGGAAAGTTTATATATCCGCCAAATTCCACCATAGGACTCTCAAACATGTGACATACCTAACTGAAGAAGAGAGAAATATTAATACATATCAATTATGCAAATGAAGACCTCATTTGCATAATTAATGAGAAAATACTGTAACTCAAGATGGGCTTGATGGATGTTTATGATTCTGGTATGTAGATAGCTTACGTGATGCTTTGAATGATTGGACGATAATTATGCAAATCAGATTTTAATTTGCATAATTAATGAGACAATTTTAAAAACCCGTTGTGTTCCATGATATGACTATTGAAATATGTGACATTTGTTATTAAGGAATTTTGATACATAGAAAATATACAAATGAAGGCCTAATTTGCATAATTAATGACAAACTACTATAATTCCATACAGGTAAATGATGGCAATTTCATACTTTTGTCATTTGGAAGTTATGTGAATGTGAGCATCGTTGAATCAAATTATGCTAATAAGGACCTCATTTGCATAATTCATGATAAATGTTACTTTTGCATAATTCATGATAAATGTTACTTTGTTAGCATAACCTTCTTTGTTAAGCTCATACTTTTGTTTTTTGGGTGAAGAAGATCAACTGGTATGATTTATAATTGATGAGTAACACTCAAAAAGGTTAAAATCATTTGGCGAATGTATGAGGTCGTGGAACTCTAGTTAATCATGTGTACATTCATTTTCTTCATCACAAAATACCTACCATGATTTATACACTGACCGTGATCTATCCATATCTCCAGGGAATCTCTAGACTGGAAAAGATTAGTACAAATGATTTTTTCAAAACATGGTCATATATATGAACCAAACGTGCACAGATTTCTGACTCGACATTATAACATGCACTCATACAGTGAGATTAGACATGCGGACCCCTATTAAATAGTTTAGTTTAGCAAGAAGGTGCCCATAGCTACACATTATGCTTTTGCAGTATACCAAATGCAGTCCTAAACTAAACGAAAATTTCCAAATTCTATCGAAAGAAGTTCGGCGCAGTTTACTATTTACATGCACAAGAAAAAAAGGCGGAGACAGATTTTCCCTTGATTATATAAATAGCCGTTCGTGTCGTAGCATACCGTGGCGCGTGGCGACGAAATGAAAATGCAAATGGTTTCCAGATCTCCAATGTTTCTTCTAGAGATTCTTAATCTAATGCGAATAAACAATGCAACTATCTCCTATATAAGCCATAGTCATCAGTTTCTACATTTAGATCATATCTCATAAAAATGTTCATATTTCCTATGGATGGTCTGTCTCCAGTCCTCAGTGCATCCTTCAGACCGAAATAAAGATACCGAGTCGGAGGTCTCATCCATGCGCTTTTTATTTACCAAGGCCAAACAGGATCAGTGATGATTGGATATGGCCAGTGCGGTACCTGGACAACAAAGGTGGCAATGCAAAGGCGCATCGCCAGATGTCGCTTTTGTACTACATACTTACACCATGTTATGCATGGTTCTTTTTATGTACTTACTGTTTTAGAGAAGAGATGTTATAAATATACGGCGAATAACTAGTCCTTTTAGTGTTTATATCTGTTTGCGTATAACGTGAAAATCACAACATAAGATTTTCCAGGCAGAAAAAAACAGCCAATTGAAAGGAAAGTCTTCCAACAAAAAAACAATCTCAGAATGAAGAAGTACTAACACACGGGAACTTCTATATATCCTGCCGTTCAGGAGACAGATGCACGACGATTGCTTTGTTGGCGTTACACCCTCCCGGGAAGGCTGACAACCCTTGCACCCAAGTCTGCGCCTCCAGGATATAACATGCCATGTCATCACTGTTTAACACGTAGATCGTCCCGTCCATTTCTGTACACCCCCTCTCATAGTGAATTGCTTCCGTGGCCGGATGGTCTGCAAGTACAAACCATTGTTTTGTAGTGACGTTGAAGCAGTCAACTCCGGGAACGAGTCCACCAAGAAGGTAGATGGTTTCTCCCACCGCGACCATACTGTTCTTGTCCCGTTTTCTGGGCAGGGGAGACAGAATCTCCCATTGGTTGATGTTTGACACATACTTCAGAAGTGCAAACTTTTCGGTCTCTTCGTCTTCCGAGTTGATGTAGATGTCTCCTTTGCAGACGACAGCTAGATCGTAGTTAGTCCAGTCTCCAGGTAACGACCGTCTGAACTCCCACCTGTCCTGTTCAGGGATGTATCTTTCCACAGATTTGACAGGATAGTGATACTGGAACCCTCCAATAGCGTAAACAGAGTTATTCCAAGCCACAGCTCCAAAATAGGCTCTAGCCTCGTTCATAGGACGTATTTCCAACCACTTGTTCTTTACCGGATCGAAGCAGAAGGAATCCCCTAGGACGGCACCATCGCCAGAGGGGTGTCCTAGAAAGTGTTTGCTGTACCCTCCCATGACGTAAATGTAGTTGTCCAGAACGGCCACGCTCCATCCTCTTCTGCCCGCCTCCTCTGGCTTGTGAGCGAACGTTTTCCAGGCGTCCTGTAGACGGACAGACATGTAAAAAGAACAACAAGAAATATTTACTTATGATCAGTATATGGTGGTGGTATGTTCGTAGTTATGTGAATACATTAGTGACAGGAAGTGAGTGAGAAAGATTGTGTCAGCGCAAAGGTCAGACTTCTGGGAGTGACAGGAAATAGAGTTCAGAGCTGGTAGAACTATTTTTTGAAAATAAAAAATGACAAACATTCCAGGTCATGGGGTCAATGGAAGAGGCTACTTATTCACCGGGGAGATATCATTTTTGCTCTGTCTGTTTGTGTCTTTACAGGTTTGTCGATGGCAAAAGTAATGCATCACATACTTTCAATAATCAAACAAGACACTCTATTATGATTATAGATATCTAACGGAGGCTTGAGATCTTCGAACTATGAGTCGGATGTGTGTGTCGTTTTCTTTCCCCTCGTATCACTAAATGGTCTGTACAAATTGAAATACTGGTGAGCCATCTCATATCCAACAATATTCTTACCTTTGAACTGTCGTAGTGCATGAATTCCCTCGGACCCGGCTCTGGCCACGTCACATACCCCGTGTTCACACCGCACAAGAACTTCTGGTGTCTGAAGCGCGTCTTCCGAACCTCTTCTCGCTGTTTCTCCCTCAGCTCTTCGAAAACTTCCGAGCGAAGAAACTTCAGATAATTGTCCCCCATCAGCTGTGCTGCAGCTTCCTTCAGATCGCTGATCACGTAAGTATCCGCCAGCATGTACAGATGGACACTGTTATCACAACTGAGTTTACTCTTGATGTAGTCCAGAATTGGCCGCATCTGAAGAAACTGTGCCATCTCAAGAACACTGTGTACTTTATCGTCCATTTTGATTGACTTTGACTCGTACAGAAAGTCCAGTACGATTCGAAACGCTTCAGCTGTGAAGCCTTGAAGTTGGACGGAGTTTTCCCGACTTTCTCTCATGCCGCTTTCCAACATGGCGCGGAAGTAGTCCGACGTGTCCATCAGGACCGTCTTGTGGACGTGGAAGGTGCAGTCTTGAACTTTGACCTGGAGGTCAGGGTCACCATGAACGTGATTGTACGAGATCTCATCACTGAGCCTTCCGACGCTGGAGATTGCAATAGGCTTTGCCATTAGAGTTTCCTATCCTGCAAGTTCAAGAACGTAATGTCAACATACCATGGAACGTTTTAGGTAATGTTATGATTGCTGAAAAAAACGTTGTTGGCATAGTGTTTGAAATAATGTGTTTATGGCTTATTGCTGTTAATTCCCAAAGAAGTTGGCTATATCTTGAACATGAAGCGTTTGTCTTCCATTAATTACTTCAATCACATGAACGTCTTCTGGCTGCTGAATGGATCAATCTTTAGTCTAGTATATCAGATCTAAATCCGCTATAGTGACGGGAAGAATTCTCATAACTGCCATGCTTTTGGTTGCAACAGCAGCAAACGGACATATGGTATACTATTAGGCTAACTCCTGGGGCGTTACCAAAATCATCAGACTTATAAGCTTGATGTTGCAACTAGAACCAAGATACTAATAGGTCGATCCTCTACTTACTAAAAGACAATTGCGTATCGCCAGATGTCAACATACGCACGAGCGTGACCTGATTGCACACAAGTCACAAGTTTATTACCGTTTTGGAGCTGCCCTCTGACCTTGAGTTCTAAAAGCAGATGTGTCACTTCCCTCCGCCATCGTCCAGACAATAACAGAGGTTTGGTTTTGTCTTTCATACAGCAAATTGTTTGATTTGAAAACAAAAAATGTAGATTCAACGTACAGTACTCCCCGTGCCATGGCAGTGTCATAATCAACAGCTGCCCCATGTATCATATTCGCAAATCCATATGATCATTATTTTTCAACATGTAATAGCTGTTAAAATCTATGCTAAACTTTCATCTTGACTTCTTGTTATGTCTTATCATAAGTCAATTTTCCAAGACAATTCCATCTAATTTGAACAAACCTGAAATATTCCTGTCTGCTGTATATAATCAATCAATCCCGCTCGAGCCACATGTACGTTTTGGTCCTGGCGGCCGGCCTTCCAAAAATAGAATGGAATGGCAGATGGCATGTGCGTATGGCATCGTGTTTGTTATGAACTGCTTGGCAATCTTTCAGATATAATCCATAACTGTCTTCTTGTTACCTTCGCCAAGAAGGTTATGTTTTTAGAGACTATACGTTTGTAATACGTCAGTCGTAAGGGTTATATTATTTGAGGGTCGTAGAATCCTAGTTCTATGTGCAATACGAATTTGTGTGGATGGTTTTGTTGATTTGTTCAAATAGTTTGATTGATTAATTAATTAATTAATTAATCAATCAATTAATTAATTGATTGATTGATGTCCAAATCAATAGGATAAAAACCATGGCGTTGACAAAGCCAGAGACCAGCTTTAGAGGAAACGGCGGCGAGATCTCGTACAATCACGTTCACGGTGACCCTGACCTCCAGGTCAAAGTTCAAGACTGCACCTTCCACGTCCACAAGACGGTCCTGATGGACACGTCGGAATACTTCCGCGCCATGTTGGAAAGCGGCATGAGAGAAAGTCGGGAAAACTCCGTCCAACTTCACGGCTTCACAGCTGAAGCGTTTCGAATCGTCCTGGACTTTCTGTACGAGTCAAAACCAATCAAAATGGACGATGAACTACAAAGTGTTCTTGAGATGGCACAGTTTCTTCAGATGCGGCCAATTCTGGACTACATCAAGAGTAAACTCAGTTGTGAGAACTGTGTCCATCTGTACATGCTGGCTGATACTTACGTCATCAGTGATCTGAAGGAAACTGCAGCACAGCTGATGGGGGATAATTATCTGAAGTTTCTTCGCTCGGAAGTTTTCGAAGAGCTGAGGGAGGAACAGCGAGAAGAGGTTCGGAAGACGCGATTCAGACACCAGAAGTTCTTGTGCGGTATGAACACGGGGTATGTGACGTGGCCAGAGCCGGGTCCGAGGGAATTCATGTATTACGATCACTGCAAGGTAAATTATGGACAAAGTGTGGCTGGAAGGAAATGTATGCAAATTAATAGGCGTACAGTTCTTGTTAAACTTGCTTGTGACACAACGGCGACATACATATGAGTAGACGGAGTTTGGTCGGTGAGATGAAAAGTTCAGAACAAGGAACTTGCATCAAACTGCATGCGGCGCATGCGCACTCGGAAGTTTGAACGAGCTTATGACTTCACTCTACTTATGTATGTAACGTCATGTAACACTTTTCTGTGTTTTTATCGGCAGGATGTCTGGAAAACCTTCACAGAAAAGCCGGAGCAAGCTTGCAGACGGGGATGGGGTGTAGCTGTATTGGACAACTACATTTACGTCATTGGCGGTTACGGCAAACCGCGATTCGGCCATGCCTCCGGCCTCGGAGACGTCCTATCCGTGTGCTTCTGCTACGATCCTGTCAAGAACAAGTGGTTCCAGATTCGTTACCTTAACGAAGCTAGGGCTTACTTTGGAGCTGTAATCCACGATAGGTCTGTTTACGCCATCGGTGGCTACCAGTACGACTATACGGTAAAATCTGTGGAACGATACATCCCTGAACAGGACAGGTGGGAGTTCAGACGGTCGTTACCTGGAGACTGGACTAACTACGATCTAGCCGTCGTCTGCAAGGGAGATATCTACGTCAACTCGGAAGACGAAGAGACCGAGAAGTTTGCACTTCTGAAGTATGTGTCAGGCATCAACCAATGGGAGATTCTGTCTCCCCTGCCCAGAAAACGGGACAAGAACAGTATGGTCGCGGTGGGAGAAACCATCTACCTTCTTGGTGGACTCGTTCCCGGTGTTGACTGCTTCAACGTCACCACAAAACAATGGTTTGTACTTGCAGACCATCCGGCCACGGAAGCGATTCACTATGAGAGGGGGTGTACAGAAATGGACGGGACGATCTACGTGTTAAACAGTGATGACATGGCATGTTATATCCTGGAGGCGCAGACTTGGGTGCAGGGGTTGTCAGCCTTCCCGGGAGGGTGTAACGCCAACAAAGCAATCGTGGTGCATCTGCCTCCTGAACGGCAGGATATATAAAATTTCGGGTGTATTATACGTCGTCATTCTGAGATTCGTTTTATTGGAAGGCTACGTTTTGCAATCGGCTATTTTATTTCAAATCTGCCATATATTGTGATTTTACGGACTACGCATACAGATATAAAACACTACAAGAAAATGCACGTCGCACTATCTTTAGCCTACCTTAGCGTTTCATAGAGTAAGGCAGCAACGCAATAAATATGTAGCAGAGCCATGCAAAAGATAGTGTTGTGGACAGGTCAAAAGCGACACCTGGCGATGCCCCTTTGCATTGCCAGCTTGTATGTAGGGCTGGAAAGATTGAATTATAAGTCGCTTGTACCAAGATGTCGTTACGCACTAAGTAGTGAAGATAAGACACACGGTACTAGGTACCTTAAGAGGTCAATAAAACAATAAACGCTGTTCAATATTCTTAGTAAACTTGCTTAGTTGTTTCTTTCACTTCAGCAGACGAACTTTGACTCTGTTCAGTGTCGAATCTTCTTGTTTTGACTAGCTTGTTGCTGCTAATAGCAAAGAAGTCCTGAGATATGATTTGCATTTTATCTACGTCACTTCAGTCGGTGTTCGTTTGAAGATGATTCGGTAGTTGCCAATCTTTTCGCAAGGTGGCGTTCTTCACATGATTTTGACTGAAGCTGCTGTTGGCGTTACGATAATGTCACCCAAATATTGAACCATGCCGCCGACAAGACAGTGGTTGGAAATCTTTATACCAAACCATCAATACCTGGGCTGTTAGCTTGCTTGTTTTTTTTCGTTTTTTTTTTCATAACATAAGCAAAACTAAGAACCAGTGGTCAAATGGCATACTGCAAAAAAATTACGATTATGATATACTTTTCCAGACAAAACCACTTTAATAGACTGCGCTGTACTGTGTGCTTGTCATTCTTGACGTGGGCGTATGATGTAATGCAGAGTTAGATATCAAGAGTTAGATATTAAGGAAACGTCAGGTAATATTCAAATTTCAAGCATCTCTCTGCTCTATGATAATCATGTTAATGATATGTGGTAAAGAGTGAGCCGGTAGATCTAAATTTGGTATATTGATGACATGTTGATTGTCACATCGCCCAGTCTATATGATATCACACAGAATGATCACGATGCCCATGCAATATCATTGCGATACAATTTACGACCAATAAAGTTAAGACTAAGTCGTAACTCTGTCGTAACAACGTCGTATAATTTTTGTTTCGTATGATTTTCAGCGAGGTTGTGAAAGGACCGACGGCAAAGATATACAACGTCACGAGGGTTTTGTACGACACTCCCACAACCGTCCTAAGAATGTTTTTGTCGTAAAACAGTCGTGCTGTGACGTATACGACAGACATACAATCACCTCCCCAACCGAAGTCAGGTACCCATTTATACCCCAGGGTGGAGTAAGGAAAGTCGTGTTAAGTGTTCTACCCAATTGCAAGGGCAAAACATCGGTGGCATGTCAGGGGATTCGAACCGGGGATCACTGGGTTCTTGGCCAAACACCCTGTCGTTACAACACACGACCACACGACATTTTGTCAGCCCTTCTCCTTCCCTAGCCTGCCACTATAACGTACCTCCCCCGCCAATAGGATAATCCTGACAAGGTTTTATTGTGAAAATCGTAGCCTAAGATAACGGAAACGAATGTATGTGTGGCCAATTTCGTGCTAGTACAATCTTGGGTCTAAATCTTTCGCCCGAGGAGAAACCTGCGGGGTAAGAATTTCAGATTGTATGGAAAACGCCATCTTATCAGGCCTGTGACTGTGGTCGTTTTCTGCACATATGAATAGATAAAACGCCACACGATGCAACAAAAAGGAAGGATTTTCCATAGATTCCAAAGGTGCTGATGAAAATGACAGCAACCCTTCTGGGCAACATTATTGACATGTGTCGTTGAGCGACAGGATATGAGAAAATTTGTGCGCAGAAGACTATCTAAATGACTACACTTCCTCTGCCAGCTTACGGCGGAAAGATATGCCATAGATACGCTGGGGGTATATTCTACACAGTGTAACGTTAACGTTGGTTGGTACACATGCATGGTTCTTCTTCACGCTTCCTTCAAAGAATAACAATAGTATGCTTCCGTTTAAGGATGACATAATGGTGTGGTATGATTCTGTTTATGTATTATGAAAGGGCTACACTTTACATAGCCAACACTGAAATAATTGAATTCACCTACTTTTGTTGTAAATTTTGTTTTAAAAATTTGGGTGAGTACCGGTTACTTCAGCGTTGGTTGTGTAAGGTTTAGTCTTTCCGTAATGTTATTTACCAATACAGATGAAATTTCAGTCTATACGATTCCTTTTATTATAGTAGACTTGCATTTTCTTGTTGCATATCATAGAGAAGAAAGTTTGATATCAGTAATCATTTCTCACCAATTGCATTATTATAGTGCTGTTGACGTGGCCATTTGTAGATATACATGTATGATATACTTAAAAGAAAATCAAATAAGACTCTACACTAACACCCCGGGAAATTCTGCACAAAGTGTCATTGACTTAGATGCTTGGGGCGTTTTTGCTTGATGCAAATTATGTATCGTTTGAAATGTGTTCTTCTGTAGGCTAAGATATAGCGCTTTGTTAATTTGCCCCGTTGAAACGCCTCAGAGAAATTTGATATTTGAAAAGTGGTGAATACAAGCAAAGTGGGCAAGTCTAATCATACGACATAACCGTTTTTTAATATAGTTTTCTGTCGATTTTTAGTAGTTTCTTTAATTTGTCAGTAATGCACGAGATAGCAGCGTTCTTACGATTCCAAAGTAACCATGTTCCACACAACAGATGTTGTTAAAGGAAACCCAAGCAATATTAGGGCCCAAAAATCAGATTTTAGTCATTTCCACACATGATTACTTAAAACACCACCATCACAATGTATAACAACGTCCATGATGCAAAAATAGACATTGTTGTGATGTGAGAGCTCACTGAAAATCTTCGCCGGCGTTTTTGTAGGCTCATGAAACTTAGGGAATTATCGGACTTGTGCGGTTTTAAAATGCTCAAAGTATAAAGTTATGAAGAAAATGTGCTAATGAGTGTTAGTAAATGTCACTACGATGAAATTTCAGCATTTTCTTCATTTCCATTTTTGGGGCCTTATATTGCTTTGGTTGCCTTTAACACTCGTCCGCTTTGAGCCGTTACTGTCCCTTGTGAATCATGGCTGTTATCATCGACGACGAAACTTTAAAGGAAACAATGAAATATGGATGTCTAAAGCCTCTTTATCAAACCATGTCATATCGCGGGGATTTCAATGCTTTGTTCGAAGTTCGGAGCGTATTTCAAAAAGTTTCTGGTGAGGTTCTTGGCAATGATCGACGAAGAAAAGTTGAGCCGGCGCCATGGGGGCGTAGTTTCTCTGTGGGGGCTGCGGCGGTGTCGCCCGCAGGCCCGCCAAGCCTGGCTCTACGAGCGGTACTCATCCCGCGTTCTCATTATTACTTTTGCCTGCCATCAAATCAAAGTCCGGGATTTTCTCTGGAGGAATCCTCCGCCCTCGGGCCCAGCCGGAAGAAGCAAAGGGATCTCAAATAAACGTAATGAAAAGAAATACGTCAAACATTCAGATCTATATATTCAGCGCAAACTTCAATCTCGTACACACACGTCAATAATACGCGGGAAGGAATTGTGTAGGAACGGACGCTCGCAGGCAGGCTTATTCCTCTTTAATTTGTATTTTTCCACACATGATAAAATACACGGCGATTCGGAGGATTCTAGGGTTATTCTGGTTCAGTGAGCTTTTTCGACTTCTTGGCACCGTGGTCCAACCTCGTGCGATGTTACCCGCTGGCGAATTTGAGGAGTCTGATCGCCTTACAAATAACTTCACAGACACACACCGTGTCTCTGCAAATACGCAGAGACCCCCATGCACTTGGCAAGCCTTATCCGTATGGGCTACTCCACCTACAAGATTCGGGGGGCGATAGTCCATAGACTTTCGAGAAGAATCAAATGTATGTAAGAGAAAAATTTGATCGAAATATATTCTCATGAACGAATTCTATAACATTACATAACTTAGTATAGATTCACATTCTTTGTGTGATCTAAATCACATTCTTAGTGTAAAACCAATTGATAGTATTAGTCTGAAATGATTTTTGGTGACACCCCTCTGACGAATCTACGAGATGGTATAGCCCAACACGCAACATACAAATACAGACGTAGATCACTTCAGGCTTACTACATATGTACATATACAAATATTACCATTATATATTCTTTTAGAATTATTCTTTACGGGTTAGTCATAAAATACTGCGAAACTTTGTTGTGGCTCATATACTGATGCAACTTATGGTGAGTTAGCACTGAAACATGATTGACCTTGTTTTAGATGCTAGTATACAGAAGATCATCAACATTAACTTGTGATTTTTTTATACAGAACAAGTTTTTACACATGTGAAACAGAAATATATGTCTACGGTGCGATACAGTAAGAGTTGTTTTACTAAGAAGACTTCAATTCAGCTATATTAATGTCTGCGTATAGGTTGTGTATTGGTTGTTTACTGCACAGCATGTACACAGAAAGTCTATCCGCGAAATGTAAGATTTTAGCACACGTAAAGCATTCGTAAACCATACGTAAAGGTATGCCTTTATTTAAAAGAACGTGCCTTTACGCATGCTTTAATGCGCGCTGAAACGTTTGATTTTGTGCAGTGAAAACGGATTAGTCCTTGGGACATTCCGTTGAAATTCACTTCCACGAAAGTTTTAAAATGTATATTATGGCAACTCATTTAGACTTTGGAGTTTCTATACGTAAGGGTGACCGAGCTGTTTTGAGACGGGAATTTTGAGAATGGTTTTGTCACTCCCTACGGATCTTCTCACGTTTAGGTCAGTCTTCGATGGGCTCTTCCTTTACTTTGACAGGGGGGACTCTTCGTTCACGGCACAGCACATACTCGCTGAACTGGGAGTTCTCCACCCCTCCCCCACATGATGCACGAATCCTCAGTCCGTTCTGTAACATCCTCTGCAACACCTGTAAAAAAATAAAACATTCAAAACTTTAGCAGATCTTCTAAGATTAAAAAAATCACTTTGAACGACACAAACGTGTATAATCTACGACCATTAGTCATCATATTTTCGTCAATAAGGTCGTTCACACTTTCGAGTACGCATGCACGACAACAGGAATTGTGGGTAATGTCAAAGGTGAAGGCCCGGAGGCATAAACAAAACACGCCTGAACATTCAATGTTATGCAAATCGGACAACGGTCGAGACCAAAACTGTTTACAGATTAGGCGCCTTCACCAATTCCTGTTGCTGCACATGTGTACTTTAAAGTGTGGACGACCTTATAGCTCTAAGAAAGACAAACATTGATGCCCGATTCAAGTGTGCATAACGGGCGGTTGGGGGCGAGGTTTCGCCCCGCAGCTTGCCTGGCTTGGCAGCGGGCCCTCTCTGATCATCTGTGCCCTGTCAGCTAAACGTGACAACCGCTGCAGGCAACAATGCCGACACGTCTGGATTTTTTCTACTCTGATGCCAATATACCACGTCTTTAGAAGGCTTTCCCTAAATCTGCTTCCTAAGTCTTTCTGTATAACGTGGAATCGTAACTTGATGACTATTAAACCTGGAATTGAGTTCCACGAGGATGAAAATTTTGACACCAAAATGTTTACTCGGAAGGTTCATATTTTGCTCAGCATACAGTGATAGATCATAGGGGTGGGGGGATGCACGGGGAAACTGTAGCCTTTACCTAGTAAGGAATTGCTTTGTTTTAGCCAAGGTTATTTTTGTGGAAAGGTTTTAATAGAAGGGCAATTCTCCTTTCAGCAAATCGACGGTCTTACAGTGGATGCCAAGATGGCACGGGATACCACGGGATGGTACGGACATTGCCTATCATGATATCAGTTGACATCAAAGCCTGGTCCCTCTCTCACAGGCAAAACATTGCCTACTTGTCTCTTTTCTATCGGTGCTTTTACGGCCATTGTTTCAATAATCTTACAAGCATAACTCAATAGATTGTGGGTGGATGTTTACGACGTTTTGTAAGTGGGTTATGTCGGCAAAACAAGTAAAATGTCGATCACGGTCCCCTAGCGGCTGTCAACAGTGCTGCAGCAGAACTTCTGTGTTTTGTATTCCAAGTTCTGAACGTGCTGAGTTGACAATGTTTTGGTGGACTATAGCGTTTGGCCTCTGGGAGAAGTGGTGTCGGTTGGGACCCCTACCAGTTTTCTCGGAAACTGCAGGGGCGTTTCTGTTAAGAGACTTCGGAAAAGGATAACACACTTTGTCCCTCCATTGAGAATCTTTCAGCGCGACACTAGGTTTTCCTCTAGCTCATATTGTTACACCTTTCAATTACAAGTCTCAAAGTCTTTCTACAGCAACAAGTTCTTTCCACGAACTGCCAAACTTTCTCGATGACAACTGTTTCCCTCACGCATATAACCTGCAAGCCTTCACAACTAATGTTCATCGCTATCTCTTTTAATGATCGTCTCCATATCCCATCAACATAGTTGTAGAAGTAGTCGATTTTGGCCTTGCATTGAACAAACCCGTTAGAAAAATCTTGTGACTCACTTGCACGAAATTGAGACTGCAAAACCCGTTCAGCGGAAACCTGATGACCTGGTGCGCGTCGTGGTTCCACCCCGCATGCGCAGAGTTGCACACGGCACCACTGACCTCCGGAAACAATTCTTCGATCAGCGCTCTCTCCCCGCTGACACACACCTACAGAACGACAAATTTTTTTTAAAAGTCTTTTTCTAGTTTGCTTGCTTTGCGAACAAGATTTGTACTGAAGTGTACAAACTACATATTTGGACAAACTTATTTGATCCAATCACACCGGGAAGGACCCCTACTCCAAGATGATGAAGTATTAAATTGCTTAGTTGTGTGTGGAAACATTCAGGAAATTCCGTACACATAGCACCAAATACACAACAAACAACTGACAACATCTTTCATGGAAAAAATGAAAAAAATGATTATGATGATGACGGTGATGGATTAGTCATTCCTTCAAGTGATAGAGTTATCAACCTAGCATTGGTGTGTTAAAAATACTTAGTTCAGTAGAGACATATTCACTAAAAACGACGTTTGCAGCTAGATGTGTGAAAGTTAGGTGTTCAGTGTGATACCTCGGTTGATACGGAATACACCGTGTTGTATTCTATGTGTAGCAATCATTATAACTTATAACCTTATAGCTGATGACGTCATACTCACCCTTTCGCCGAGCTCGGGGCTGACGTGTACCACAATGACGTCACAGATCTTGTGGTAGTATTTTCCTTCCCGCCATTTCTCCAAGTCGGCGACCAAAGGGTGGATCTCGAAAAATCGTGCTTCCTACGGAAGAGACAGTTAAGATGTTAGATACAAAACTATCGAGCAAAAAACATTGTGACTGTATATATGTAAATACTTTGCGTTTGGGAACGCATCTATAAGCAGCGATACCTGTGCTGCAATAATGAGATGCATTCTGCTTCAGTAAATGTTATCTTGCATACTTATATATGTATTATATTTCTACCTACGAACAGAGACATCAATGTTAAACCTTAGAACTGTTAGTAAATATATTCAGAAACAAAATTAAGAAAAGATCAAGAAGACGACAACAACAACAACAACAAAATCACAGTTTGATAACAAAAAAGACACGAACAAATATAAGCTACTAATACTAGATTGGAAACCCAAATATTCCGTCTAATCGCAAGTCAAAGAAAATATTAAGGTCCATTCAACCTGTATTAATTATTTTGCCATGAAATAAAGGTTGAAAAACAAAGCTTAAGAGATGGTAAAAAAAGAAAATGTCTCAATTGTACTGCGCATTCTGATGGATCTGAAAGACCTCAATAACAAGAGTGCCAGAAATCATTCTACGCAAAGAGCTATCGACAAGACGTCGCGGAATATTGATCAAGCCTTCTTTTCCAGACAGCCTGCGCACTCTGGGGTACAGCCTGGCTGACTTCTTGTCCATACGTCTGTACACGTCCCGGAAATCACGGCACGCATACTCATTAGCTAGCACACCATTATACTGTCACTGTGCGGATGTCAAACGCTTTGAAGTTTAGGTCTGAGGGAGGTTATGACGGTTTGATTGGCTGAATCATTGTTCTTGTATGCGTGTTAGTTGCCAAGCATTGTACCAGTTACAATTGTCGCGCAATAAAGTTCGTCTTCTCCTTCTGTGTATTCAACTACCAGGGATGTCCCTCTAGCTCAACTGGTACAAGCCTCACAATTGAGCTCCTGGTTCCAAATAGTTGATAACTGGGGGACCCCAGTTCAATCCCGGGTAAGGGCATCTCGGTTGGGGCTACACTGGCCTTTCAGAAGGGACGTAAAATGGGGGTCCCGTGTTCGAGAAGGTGCCTCTAGCACGTTAAACATAAAGGGGAATGGCTAGCAATCTCTCACTGTAAGAAATATACCCCGCTACTGGTGCAGCAAGAAGACCCGCTACCTTATGTGCCAAGGGTCTGAGCGAGCGAACGAATTCAACTACCTGGAATATCAGTAGGAGAATAGCATAACTGAAAAGGTTGAAGATGGATCTTTACGACGTCTGGTACGTTATGTGGGTATCATCAGTAAAACAAAGCAAAATGTCGATCATGGTCCCCTAGTGGCTTTGAACAGTGCTGCAGCAGAACTTCTGTGTTTTGTATCCCGTGTTGTTAACCTTCTGTGGTCACAATGTTTTGGTGGAATATAGCTTTTGGACTATTGAAAAAGTGGTGTCGGTTTGGGCCCCCTAACAGTTTTCTCGGAAACTGCAGGGGCGTTTTTGTTGGAGACTACGAAAGAGGATAACACAAGAAGAGATAGATGGATTTTATATCATGGCTTTGGGCATGTCCTTAATTATATAGATGGAGAAAATAATTATTTTCTAAGACGAGTGAAAGAGGCGATCTACATAAGAGCCTATCGACTATCCCTCAACAGAGACGGGGGCCGACACCGACTTCCGGGCACCTTTGAGCTGTTGCTGACGTCACACTTCCGCTCAGGTCAAGTGACGTAGGCTTCGGGTCAAACCAACTTGGGAAGGACCAGAGTACTGGTCTAAATCTGTGTACATGTACGGAATTAATAACGTGTAAAAATTTTTCAATAGATAAAGATTTTTCTATACCTCATAAAGGTTGTCGAACGTGCCGAAGTCGTCCGGCAGAAGGAGTTTGCCCGTGCGGAGGTAGTTGAGGATGAAGCCGAACATCTCGCCGTCCCGGTCGATGAAGTAGTGCTGTTTCAGACTGTCCAACACGATAGGCTCGCTGCCGTTAAACAGCCGTGCCAGCCGGGACTCCGGATACTGAAATATGCACACATGTTAACTTCAGAGACGGTTGGAACTGAAGTAAAAGTTGGAACAGAAACAGCCTACGTACATGTATGTAGCCAGCACTGACATTGAGACGGAAGGACAATGTTTGGAGCATTATTATATGTTTCTCTAGCCTCCTTTCTTCCTTTCTTGCATTCTTCCTTGCTTTGGTTATTTAATTTCTTGCTTTTTTCCGTTATGGTCTTTCTCTTTCTTCTTATCTTTTATTCTTTATACATGTATCTCTCTCGTTATTTCTATTCAAAAGACTAACATATTCGTTCTTGCAATATATAAATCTGGTTGTACCTTGGCGAGTGTGGTGAGGGAGGGAAGAGGTGTAAGTGGTTGTACCTTGGCGAGTGTGGAGAGAGGGAAGAGGTGTAAGTGGTTGTACCTTGGCGAGTGTGGAGAGAGGGAAGAGGTGTAAGTGGTTGTACCTTGGCGAGTGTGGAGAGAGGGAAGAGGTGTAAGTGGTTGTACCTTGGCGAGTGTGGAGAGGGGGAGGTGCTATAGTTGTTGTACCTTGGTGAGTGTGGAGAGAGAGGGAGGAGGTGTAGGTGGTTGTACCTTGGTGAGTGTGGAGAGAGAGGGAGGAGGTGTAAGTTATCGTACCTTGGCGAGTGTGGAGAGGAGGGATGTGTAAGTGGTTGTACCTTGGGGATTTCGGAGAGAGGAGGTTTAGATGGTTGTACCTTGGTGAGTGTGGAGAGGGAGGAGGTGTAAGTGGTTGTACCTTGGTGAGTGTGGAGAGCGAGGAGGTGTAAGTGGTTGTACCTTTGCGAGTGTGGAGAAATGGGGATGTGTAAGTGGTTGTACCTTGGCGAGTGTGGAGAGAGGAGGAGGTGCTATAGTTGTTGTACCTTGGCGAGTGTGGAGAGGCTGGAGGTGTTAGTTGTTGTACCTTGATGAGTGTGGGGAGGAGGATGTGTAAGTGGTCATACCTTAGCGAGTGTGGAGAGGGAGGAGGTGTAAGTGGTTGTACCTTGGCGAGTGTGGAGAGGGCGGAGGCCTAGGTGTAAGTGGTTGTACCTTGGCGGGTGTGGAGAAGGAGGATGTGTAAGTTATCGTACCTTGGCGAGTGTGGAGAGGGAGGGAGGAGGTGTAAGTGGTTGTACCTTGGCGAGTTTGGAGGGACGGAGGAGGTGTGAGTGATCGTACCTTGGCGAGTGTGGAGAGGGAGGATGTGTAGATGTGCCCGCCCACGTCGATGTGCACGGGCGCCTTCTCCCGACACGGGGACGCCACCCTGGGGATCCCCGACATTACCACCTGAACCCCGTTGGTCTCCATGGCGACGACTAATACGGACCTGAAGGTGGTATACAAACATTTGTAGTCAGTCAAGGTCGCGGTGTCGCCGAATAATGGTGCGTAATGGTAGGGTGTTTGGCCCAGAACATGGCGCTCCTGGGTTCGAATCCTGGGTCCTCTGACTTGCCGTGTTGTGCTCTTGAGAAAAACACATTTCCTCCCTACACTCAGGTAAAAATAGTACCTAGCTTCGGTTAGGGACGTCCCTCGGAAGTTAACTGGAAGTCCGGTGATTGAGGAGTGCCCCATCGAGCACGTAAAAGAACCCACCAGACTTATCGAAAAGAGTAGGGGTCCTTCTCGGTGTCGGTAGATCAAATAAATCTGTCTGGCTATATAGCTTGTACTCTTCAGTACAAACCTTCAGCACTTATGTGACTTAGAATAGCCCACCATGAATATCGAATAAGGAGTGCCCCAAGAAAGACAGTTTGAAGTAATACGATCTCTTCCCACATGGACTCGGGACTGAGCACACGGCAATGTACACTACTAACCCAAGACTAGAATACAAGGTTATAGCAGCATCTACGGTCTCTGCCTCATGAGTCACTACAGATAAGCGACGTGTCACATGGTAAATAAAAAATTTTAAAAAACCTGGTGTGTTACGTGATGAGGCGGATTTACCGGATGTGCAATACAAACAAACACAAATAACAAGGTTAGTTTAGTTGTCATCGGACTGAGGCAAAGCGTGGCGTTTTGTCGATAGCTCGTCGTGTCACAGCTCCATTTTTCAGCCAAGCAGACTGGTCATACTTACTCTTCTCGACAAGTGTGTTGGGTCATTTTACGTGCAGAGGTTTGACGCCAAAGTCTAACGCCTGAAGCTATCCCCATAGCCACCGGCTTTACGTCTCCATCCGAAAGAACAAATGCAACCCCTTACACTGCGCCTGAATGGGGTTTGGACCTGTAGGTCACCCCTACTCTTCTCGATAAAAGTGTTGGGTTATGTTATGAGCAGAGGTTTGAGTCCATGCATGAAGCTACCCCCATAGCCACCATTTTTACGTCACCATTCGAAAGGACTAATGCAACCTTTCCACTGTGTTCTGGGGTTCGAACCTCCACCCTCTGGATCTGTGATTCCCAATAAACTCCTTGAATATACGAAAGGCAGTGCTGATATAGTTATGTCTGTGAAACTGGAGGGGTCCAAGGGCAGTATGGGTAAGGGGATGAAGTCTGCCACCCAATCACCTTGTTTAGATTCCTGATACTCAGAGAACAGTTCCCTAGACATTGAGACGTCTTCTTAAACCTTAAGTGAGCTTCTGATAAAAATCCGATTAAGACATGACACATAAAACCCGCCTTGTTTGTCCTATTTGTCTGGCACTGTCTTAACAGATAACAGGTTCCGCTGTTTTGAGTGATACAATAGTTCACCAATTATCCTCTTTATACAGGAGTCTACGGGCAGCCTTGTAATTATGACGTAAGTCCGGTCTTTAAAGTCGGAATGTGTATGATTTGGGTACGGACGCAGTATGACGTTTTGCCCATATCTAATAATGTGTGCTGAAATATATGAGAAAAGACAATTCAATCTAGCCTACGTGTCCCATTATGATATTCAGTTTGAATAGCAAACTTACTTCTGCTTGGTTGCTGCAGTTTTGGAACGTGTATGTGTTACAAGCCAGAATGTACCCTTAGCCATAGTGTACACTGTCGGGGTTTAACCAGACCAAGGGTATATTCCGGTCTGTTACACCGGGTTTGTACATGTTGCCACCAAGGCGGTCGGAAGGATAATGCCATGTTTATATTCATGTCTATGCTGACTCATTCCCATATTTGACACTGAAAGCAACCTTTCTTTTAAACCAGACATCAATTTGTCCGACATTAATATCGGCTCAGACCGGGAAAACCTAAGACGCAGCTTGAACTATCTTTGATCCTAAGTGGCGATGATTAAAATAATTGGCCATGTAAAGCGTGTGATTTAGATCAAAAGAAACGGTTCTTATATGTCTGCCGAACGCCTCGGGATGTCTTAATCGAGTTGAGGGCCTCAGAGTTCAAAATCTGAGTCAAGAGATTATGAAAATTGGGGAGGGGGGCAGAGGGAGGGGGCACTGACCTCTGTAACTCTGTACTACATTTATGTCGATGTTTTGTATGAGGTATTAGTACAGTAACTGTGAGATTGGTGAATTATGATCACTTATTATGATAATCAACATTCTTAGCAAGTTTGCTCTTTTTCTGATACATTACCATACATTTATCGTGGGAGGGAGGGCAGAGGTGGACTATAGCCCTACAGCCTTAACGCACGCTCACATTGAATATGATCGAAATCAAAATCAATTGCAACAAAAATAAACCGACTCTTTCTACAAGCACTACCCTCATAACAAAGCCATCGAAATTCATATGTCACATACGATGTTTCATGTTCACAATATAAATGGTGGGACAACCACAGTGAAGTTTCAGAGACGCTAGTGGAACCAAGAACTGGTCACCACGTCCAGACAAGCACAGGTAACACAAGAAAACAACACTAGTACCCGAAAACCCTACTTGTTTTTGACACAAAGCCCACCTGAAGCAAAAAGCATTGTAATCTATTCAGAGCATCTTCGGGTATCTTGTTAACAAACAAACAAACAAATAAACAAACGAACAAACTGCAATAAGACACAACTTGGCTACGTTAGCATACCCATTTGGCTATTCAATAAGGACCCTGCCATGTATGTCGCAAGACAAGTTCAAGACATTCTTAAGATATTCGTGGATTTGTCGTGGAAAATTCAGCTGTCTTCTCACGGTAAATATCGTTAGAGATTCTTGTCAACGGTCTAATCTGTCATGGCTTCGCTGAAAACCGTACACGACAAAAAAAAATTCGCAAATGATGGAACACTCTTTTAGAGAGGAGTGTTTTCATCTAAATCAACATGTGATATACCAGTAGGTTTCGACAAAAAAGATACCATAGATAAAAACTACAGTGCAATATTTGCTGAAATGACTCACCTATAGATTATCAGGCTCTATCTAAAGCACAATCGCTACAAAAATAGCTACTTTTGACGATCGACTGTCATTGACTTGCGTTTGGCATACAAGCTCGCACTGCAAACCGATATGACATCCTATACAACCATGCACGCCAAAATCACCGACAAAATGTTTATAAACACGCTAAGAACATATAAAATCCTATTTCACAATTTCCATACTTGAAAAGAACAACTACACCACAAAAAAAACGTCTGCCCACCTGTTTCTAAGCAATGGAACGACTCCTCAACCCCCGCGCACACACAACACCTTAAAGACGACTGTCTACACTAGCCAGATTTCTTTCCCCTCGGTTTATTTCATCTTTCATATCTCCGAGCATCAAAACGTCATCCATCAATAGGGACTTCACCGTTTCAGTGACGCCGTCAACAGCGAGACAGACATGCCGTAATATCATCCCGTAGTCCAGGATAGGTACGTATGCGCAGCCCGCAGTGCCCTACCCCCTAGGCGGTAGTGGATGGTATAAAGTTTGCTAGTCTAGCGTAACTCTCTGCGGTGGAGTACTTTTGACTGGTGCGTGTATGATTCACGGGGCAATGTAACTAGATATCGTTTCCGGATATGGCCGTTATGTATACGTGTTTTAAAGATGATACGGCCAAGTTTTAACTTTTATAGACAACTAAAATGTGTATATTTTTTGTAGACTAATTTTATCAAATCTACCATTTCATAATTTCTCGTATTGATGCAATCAATGATAACTCACTGATAAAGCAAGACGTCTTTTGTTGTTTCACATGGACTTTTTTAAAAATCCTTTACACTCTGAAATAGACGCTTGGCACCCGATTTCCTATTGGTTACAGAGTTAGGCAGCAGGGAGAAGGTTAACGATCTTTCCCGTCTCGAATATGAACGACTAGTGAAGCATCACGTTAAAGGACTGCCACTAAAATTGACAATTTGTGGCGAGGCGGTTTTCCTCTATGAGGAACTCTGTCCAACTACGCATGCCGTGTCCCCGTCTTTTGTCCGTTCCCCGGTGGTACACAATAGAAAGTCCCTTGCTGTGCGGTGGCGTAACCTTGCTACCACGCCGAGTGCCACATCTGAATTTCTATCATGCTATTAAGAGATCATCTGATGACAAACCCCCATACAAGCCCTCGAGTCACAGCTCAGCCGCCGTCTTCAAAAGTGGCGACTGAAAACTTGGGTTGCACAATTTGGCGGGCCAACCCAAGCAAAGGTTACCGGTTCCTGCTGTAATGATTCGTCTCCGAACCTTTATCTCTTCTCTCCTTGCTGCGCCCTGCGTAACCCACCCGGCGGACATGGCGCGCTCGCTGCCTTCGAGCCCCGCCATTCCCACTAAATCGAATTACGGCGGCCTGGCAACTGCCACGGCCGCAAGCCTCTCCCAAGGATATTCCTACCCGCCCGAGCCAATGGCAGCCGCCGTCGTAGGAGCTCTCCAGACTTTTAACGCACAGCTCGCGCCAGTAGGGGCAACCCCGCCTCAAGGCATCCGACCTTTGGAGGAAAACAACATCTTATGAGGTTTCGCCCCAGTATTGCCTAAAGGTGACTGCCCCTGCCGGCTGCACACGGTAGTCAAGTCGTCTGTGCACCGAGATGAATGTACGCCAACGCAGATTTCAGAAGATTTAACTCCTTGCTCATCTCTGTTTGGTCCCCGACGCTAATTTCAAGTAGAAAGCGACCGGGGTATTAAATTCTGCCCGCGGACACCGTCCTAGCGACGCTTAGAACTCAATTTCGTGGCGCGGCACACTAGCGTTAGCCCGACGGTCCCCGCGATTTGCCCCAGTAGTTTGATTTGGTATAAGGCATTAGGCCTGTCAGGGCTAAAAGAAAATTGGTCGCCCGAGGCCATCTCTCTGAATAAATAACAGATGTCTGTATTCAAGATCAGTTGGGGAAAGCAACCCCAGGCTGTGATTATCTATAGGGAGAATGGGAAACCGTAACTCACGAAGCAGGAGAAACCATTCAGGAAAAAAAAGGAGAAAGAGAGAAGCGTTTGAACCTCGAGCCTAAAATCTCTAGCAAGGCAACGGTACACAAATTTGTGTGCGGAAGTTGTCGACTTTGATAAACGCACTCACAGGGCGTATCCGGTTGACCTGTTCGCTAAAACATATACCGCAAACCCTTTGACTTTGGCGCACACACACAGGTAAGACAATGCCGACTTAGCGGTCTTCCCTTCTCTCTAACCACTACCATAACTGTACCCAGCAATCACTAGATTCTAACGTGTACGATTTTCGCTAACTTTGCGGTGAAGTAGCCCAGGAAAACATGTTTTGAAAACAGCTGGGCCCAAGATCGCAGAGGCAAAACCGTTCTGCGCCAGGCAGTATGCAGAATCGTACCCCGGAGGCATAGACCCAGAGCCCGGGAAACACGACAGAAATGCGAGGGAACCGAGACGATTTTCGACCGTTTCCCGACACCTTACGGACTAGAACGGTTCCCAAGTGTGGTCCTTGAGTGAACAACACTTACCTGGACGCCAAGAAATCTGGAAACTCTGCAAAGAAACGGCTGAAAAACCCTGCAACGTGGCTGTGGCGAAAATTCGTGCGCGTTTACTTCGGGGCTGAGCCGCTGCTAATGGTAGAGCGGAAAGAATTTTGGCTGCGGGCGAAATACAATATTATGGCCGGGGGCGACGCGCATTTCTAAGCCGCTCTGTGTGCGCCCAGTCGGTGCCGATATATCTCATCTCCCGTCAGGACAAAAATCCTGTTTCAGGAAACACAGGACGGATAAGACAAAAAATCTAAAGATGAGTCCAGCTACGTCAGGTCAGGGGCAACGGCCGCTACCATGGCAACCCGTGACGACCACGCCCTTTCAACAACAACTTTCGCCCCGCAAAAGATTATAGCAGTGAAAAAAGTACCATCTAATTACACTGTAGACTACTGTAACATGCTTCGTTAAGCATTTGAATTGTGGGCTCGCCTTTCAGGCAATATTAGTGTTCCGTACATGTAGCATATCCTATATATCATTTCATGTAACGTTATATCAAAAAGATTTTGACAATGACGCTAAGGCAAGGCTCAGAAAATTGCTGTTTTACTCAGCAAATCGGTGTTATCAAATAAGCCTTGTGTAAAATTGTGTTCTACTCATATATGCCATCTCTGTATGACTTTACGTTACACCATACAGGCTTACGAAAAGTTAGAACGGGAGCAACGTCACTTTGTGACAGAAATCTCCATACACAGATCATAGGAAGGCTTGAATAAACCGGTTAGAAGAGCATAGCCCTAGTCGTCTTGTATCATAATCCTTTGTCGTTTCGCCCAGAAAAGACAAGTTGACTGCTAAGCGCCCCTGAATTCAAGTACAAGAGACATGCCCTCGGGAGTAACGAGCCGACGCCAAAGCTATTATCAAAGAGCCTGAAGGAATCGGTTGTTGCTGATCACAGTTGCCAATGAATATCTCCATCCGTCTGCACATGATCTTTTCAGATTATTAGAAGCCCATATTTATTCATGGTGACGTGTATGTGTTTTGGAGAGTTTGCAAACATTTCTAGCTTCGTACGTACGACCAAAAACATGTCCGTAACTGTGGGTATCATGCCAGCTGCAGACGACATTCGACTTTCGCATTTGAAACATTAGTGCCCCCCTCCCTCTCTCCACAGTTTGATTTTGATTATACTTCTATAGTTTCACTGTACTGATATCACGTCTCGTATCGTAATTTCTGAGGAATCTTTCCGCATCAAAGGGGAATCTAAAATAAAATCACACCCCTCCAATTTAGGAAGTGAGATCGCCCACCGTGGGTTTCGCGCCACAATCAATTGAATCGCCTGTCAAGAAGCCGGGATAAAATCAGCATTATTGTAGGTCTGTCAATACTGTTGGGCCGTAGATCATAACGGAAAGATAAGATTCTAGGATGGACCAGGGGAAAACTAGGCGTCTACATAGCTCGCAGGGACCGGCTAGCTTTAAAAATTCGTGTGGTAACATCAAAAAGGGCAAGGAACGATTGATGTGGTCGTTTGTACATGCTGTGGTTCAAACAGAAGCGAGGGAGATAGTTTCGCTTGAATTTCCGCACATTTCACTTCTCTTTCAGGCCTCTTGGTTTTTAGAAACAGGCCCTGTCACTCAATTCGTCCCATTTTCAGATAATTTACTACTATGAGAATGTGTTATATCGATTGTTCTAGATATATATCAAATGGTTTTCTCTCATTTAGTATTCCGTTGTGTAACTAGCATTTTTTTCTTCTTTTAAAACACGCTGTGAAATATGATAATTGTATAACTCCTTTTCATCGAAGGTAGATTGTATAGACATGACATACCACATTGGACGTACGGTTGAATTGTAACGTTAAAACACAGTATATCTTACCAATAATGACATATCTTTATGGCATACGTTGTACATGTATTATGAACGTAAATAACTACACACAATTATATCCTGTTTATGTTATATGTGTATCAATATATGGCCACTGCAAGACAGAATATCAAAACTGTAAAATTCAACGTTATATCAGTATCATTTTATAGTTTCAGTGATAACTTGCGTATTGTTTGTTTACAACATCAACATAATACCACGCTAAGTGTACACTTTACTATGGAGCTATCTCCACAAAATACACACCGCTCTCTCTACCATCTACCACAACTGACTAAATCTGAATACTTAATTCTCCGCAGTAACCGAAAAATTATGTTTCAGTCTCCGCAACCCGGCCTATCTCTTGTTGAGCGGATGTCTTCAAATGGCGGCACGCCAAAATCGCAGCGTCTTTTCCCTGGGGGCTACATTAAGAAAAGATCTTTCCGAAGAAGAAAAGGAGTTTAGACGGTTTGCGGTAAACCTAGCCTGTGGCTGCCGCGGAGTCTGGACATTTAGCCCCGGGTGTTAGCCGTGGCTCTATCCCTCAGATTTGCGGTAAGGTGGCGGGGCAAGCTAGGTGCGCCATGGAAGATACATACATCTTACCAGTTCTCCTTATTTTCCCTTTCCTTCGCTGGGAAGAGATTTAATCGCGAAGCCTTCTTGTGAGCTTTCGACAGACATAAGTCTTCTTCCGTCTTCTTAGCCGTGTCGCTCGATGTGTATAAAAACAAGTAGACATGTAGATATAAAACCAATGATGCGTTCCTGGTGTGTGCTTTGCAGAGAGAATAAAACATAATCTTGGTTTCAAATACTGCTTTTGTTTTCAACTTGAATGCATATGCACATCTATAGCATACACCGGAGCCTTATTTTAAAAGCACGCGTATGCCTTATCAAGTTATATATGTAAGATGTCTTCGAATTACATAAGCTTGTTCAAAGAGAACGCCTCACCAAGTTTTGACGTTGGACGCTTAGAATCAGATAGCCTGTCACATAACTGACAAGGACCTTCGACAACCTGAAACTGAAATTTGTACGGAAAAGGCAAGGGTGTCCTCAAAACATCACCAACAAGTTATTGCAAAACGTATACGTGACAGCCAGAGAACTTACCGTGAAAGTTCGGTCTTGGAGGTAACGCCGATATGATTCTTTATACAGACTACAAGGCGGTTATGTTCGTTGAAGAGAGACATATTGCTATCGAATTTCTGTAATGCAGAGACCTCGATCTTGAAAATGCGATGGTTTTCCATCATGTTTTTATTTCTCATATACCTACGTATAAAAACGCCCTGGAGTGGGGCTTTCCAACAATTTTATAAAAGTCAAATCTCTCCTCGTTTTGACGTTCACACTCCGTACTTTCCCGCGTTATCAACGATCGCCATCTGGTCACAAAGGGGGCGAGAATGTGAGGATATTTGTGAGAATCATCTGGACTCTGAATCATCGGCCGCGGGGACACTGCGATGGTAGAAGTGTCACTGTGAAAGTTCCCGTGTGTAAATTATCATAGTCATGGTCAATAGGGCGTCTTTACGTGACGTCACACAGACGCCACGCTGATTGGTTGAACGTAAAGTGGTTAGACCAATGAACTTGCTTGTGTATAATCTTATCCTCACGTGGCTGTAATTATATTTCTTGTTGTTGTTGTTTATCTTGCTGTTCTCTGTAGCAGGGTATATTTCTTTTACAGGGAGGGGTTGCTAGCCCTTCCCTAGCACCTCCTTGAAAACGGGACCCACATTTTACGTCCCTTCCAAAAGATGTGTGCAGCCCCAACCGAGATGTCCTGCCCAAGATTTGAACAGGCGTCTCCCAGTTACCAACTAATTGGAACCAGGAGCCTCAACTTTGAGGTAGCTACCAGTTGAGCTACAGGGACATCCTTGACTGTAATGATATACAAAAAGCTAATGGCTACTACTATAACGGGTTTAATCAATCAGCATGGCGGATAATACATTACGTCATAGCCATGTGATTATGACGTAAGCATCATCCGCCATCCTGGATGGTTAAAGCCTACGTCATAGTCACGTGAGTATAAATACCACATTCTATGATAGGAACGCATGTACATGCGATGCAGGTCATTCGAGGGTTAAGTTACCCCCAAATGTGGCGTCGTGTGGCGTTATGGCAGGGTGCTTATTTGCTCAGAACCCAGAGGTCCTGGGTTTGAATCCCCTGACATGTCTCGTTGACGTTGTGCCTACAAATTGTCTCACTTCGAAAAAGAGTACCTGGATTCGGTTAGGGGCGTCCCTCGGATAGGACGTTAAATGGAGGTCCCTTATTTGAGGAGTCCCTTATTTGAGGGGTCCCTTATTTGAGCAGTCAAATCTCGAGCACGTAAAAGAACCAATCACACTTAAGTTATCGAAAAGAGTAGGGGTCCTTCCAGATGTGAGTGGATCAAATAAATCTGTCCGGATATGCAGCTTGTACTGTTCAGTACAAACCTGGTGTGTAACGCCATGAGGCGGTTTACCGGATATGCAATACTTACAAACAACATGTGAGGACTGCTGGCAGCTTAGCGGCTATACGTACCTGGCGATAACAATTAGGAGAAAGCTCTTAAGACCTGCGAAAATAGCACAGCTATTCTTGTGACACCTGTCGGATCGGTTACACCCCTAATCCACCTGGGAAGCGACCTCGCTGCGACCGAGTGATTTGACACCGTGCTCAACGAGTTTCTTAGATAAAAACGAATAATTTTACGCTTTGTAAGCTTTGTTGTCTTGCCAGTCATACTTCTACGTTTTGTGTGATATTATGATTATGAAGTCAAGGGTTGAACAAATCTGATGTAGGTCGCTGCGATGTCGCAGCGCGATCGCCGTCTAGTGGAATGGGGGGGCCTAAGCAATTAGCAACTTAAAGTTAGGTGCGTGACCTGTTCGAGTTACAGGCGCGACTTGGTAGTTTTTCTTTGTCCTACTTTTCTTTGGCACCAATTAGACAGGCTACCGACCTCTGTTAATTGCCAAATTATGCAATTATGACGCGTGCTTTCTTTGTTGATTGACAGAACTCTGATTCTCATCGGTTGAGTTGAGAAGCCTGACTGGAGGCGAACGGGTTTTCGAGCAAGGACAACCATAATTTGACAGACATCGCCCCGGGCGAGAGAAGTGTAGTCCTCTTGGGCGGTTTTGCAAACCAAACGCACCGCGCACGGTCCTCAGTTTGCCCCGGTTACACATACCGTAGTCCTTGTTTCTTTCACTGTAACTTAATGTTTACTGTTTTCACGGTCAAAAACGTGTTGTAATTATCTATGATTCCTTCACACATCTGTTTTGTAAACCAATTGCCACCACCGTGAACGTAAAGTTCAGTGAAAATGTCCATTTTCCTTACATCGTGAAATTTAGCTACCGTGAAGATAAAGTGAATTACACATAGCCGCGAACATGGCCTCCCTACCTTCTTCCAACCATGGTTGAGAGTGGTTTGGGAGCTAGGTCGGCTGTGGTCGGCTGGCGTTCGGCGCGGTTAGCTGCGCTATCCGAATGTTTTGAAATTTTCAAAACATTCGGCTGTGAACGGGAGGTCTAGAATGCGTTGGCTGGCGGTTGGGAGTACGTCACTAGTGGTCAGGGTGTGTTTGTAAGTTGATCTAAAACTAGTCAGACTGCTCCCGACTTACCGCCGACCTTGGTTGGCTAGTGGTCGGGAGCCATGTTCGGCTATGTGTAAGGGCTACATGCGTACAGCACTATAATTAGACCACAACAAATTGACTTATTGTCTCTCGGATGTTTGCAGGAAATTAATGGAGCGGGCAGCAGGCGAAATCAAATCAACTTGAACTGACTAGCTATAGAGTACAGGGTCACAATGTCGCAACGTACATGTACGAACATACTTGTACCAAAGTCAACAGTCATATGCTGAACGAAACAGGTGTTGTTGTTGTTGTTGATTTCAAATCAGAAAAAAAATGAAGCGGGGGTATCTTTGAACCACGAAATTAAAGTCACGAAGCCTTAACTTAAATGTGAAGGAATGTAGTGTTCCTTGAACTGCTTTTATTCATTACTGATATAAAAAGGACGGTTTGAAATACAGGCGTCATTGAACTGCAGTGCCTTCAACCATTGTCAACGTCTCGCGAAGTTGTGTTTTCCTAACTCTCTACCTGTTCCCAAACTTCTCGTGAGAAATGAGGGCTGCTCCGATGGCGTCGGAAATATGCGACTAAAAGTTTTATATTATCGCCAGAAGTTATGGCGACGTTAGCGCAGCGCCATTGGTCAAGCCTTGCGGCTAGTACGGGAAGTGTCCCAGACGACTTTAATCGTCATTTAGAGCGAGTATAAACACCTTGTGCCTTCGCGCTACCACCTTCCTATATACCGCCTCGTTTTTAATGGAGCATTCATCCTCAAATGACACCCACTTTAAAACAGCAACGGTCATTTCTAGAAAGGTGCCGAATTAGTCCTGCTTATGTTTGAAAAATAGGGCATTTATTACATCAGGGTACATCCCCGGAAGGCGACGAAATGTTGGCGTTAAATATCTCAGGCTGTAGTCTTTTGATTCTTGCCGGAGGGGAGCGCGATCGAGAAAAGGCGCGAAAGCAGCGAGTTTTAAGCCCCGAGAAACCGTTGGCGCCAACGCGGCGCGGTAAAAGTGCAAGTACCACACCTTGTGCACTTGTCCCAGGGGAGAGTGCAAGCCGTCAGATTTTATTGGGAACTGCAATTTTTCACCCCGTAACGACTTTTCTGGATCGTCGGAGCGCTAGTGCTGGAGCTGAATGATGTTCGTCCCATGTCCGATATCGGCACGAAACTCTAGCTCGCACAGACACGAATTCGAACACTCTTAAAGCGCCAGTGTTGTATACCCGTGGGCGTATGCAATTTATCGAGTTCACTTGCTCTTTTTTGAGCGATGTATTCTCTCTCCTTACTGCTTACGTTACGTTCAACAAAAGCTAGCTTCCTCCTAAAACTACAGGCTCAAAGACTGATATACAGATGCACACACAAAAAAGTTGAGAAATACGTATAGAGGCGTATCACAGAAATACAAACCAAGATACACTACAATTTGCTTTACGTATACAGGGCTATAAACTTGACGTGGACGTTTGGATTATTTCTAGTGGCTAGACGTTTGCATTGAAACTTATCATACGTATTAGGCACTTGAAGCATTGCTTCAAATCAACAGGATCTGAGGCGTATCACATGTGCTGGTCAAAGTTTGTAATTCTAGCTGTATTGTTGTGAGGAAATCGTTAAAAAAACAAGGCATGTCCAGTACAAATCATACAAAATCGGCAGTTCTGCTGCAGTACCAAGGTCACACACAAGGGGGCTTAAAGTCGACCGTGACCTACCCACAACCAAAAATCATTACAATCCATCCAGAGGTTCTTAAGTTATATAATCTGATCACAAAATGCCCACCCACAGAAGGACACAGACAGACAGACAGGCCAAAAACTATACCTCCATTTTTCATGGAGGCGATAAAAGAAAATCTGTCTCTGTAGGTTGTGGCGTGTAAAATCTTATCGAGTGGAATCGTTTTAGGTTTAGGTTGGGTGGAGTAAAATGCATGACGGCAAAGATCTAGAGAGCTTTTGTGGACTTCTTCTTTGTAACATCTAACAGAGTAGAACACACTGCGTCTATACTTGCTTTTTCGCGTTACATGGGGCGATACTGGGATGACTTATGTTTCATTGCTCTTAACGATCCGGTCACATTCATTCGTCGTAATGTTAGGACGTCGTACCATTTTTGATGTCGTAGAATGTCTAAGGAAGCTGTGCCAGAAGAGACCGCCAAAAAAGAATCAAAGACAGCATTCCTGTAACAAGACAACTGGATTTTGTACGACACATGCACGATCCTAAGGGCGTCCTTGGTTTACAATCGTACGACGATCGTACGACGATTTGCAATCGTACGACAATTTGTAATCGTACGACTATTTGCAATCGTACGACGATCGTACAACAATTTGCAATCGTACGACGATCGTACGATGATTTGCAATCGTACTATCGTCGTGCGACGGTTTGCAATCGTACGACGATCGTACGACGAATGAAACCTGGCCCTTATCGCCCAGACCTGTGCATATCCTATGAAATACACATCCACGGTCTCCTGGCTGATACCAAAGTAGGCCTCCCAATATCATGATTTCTTATTCATTCTTCACACACCCTCTAGAGCCCCATCCTTGAACTGCAGCTGCTGACAGTAACATTATCACCATCAAGTGTCAGCCATTATTTATACATAGTCAACATTGATATATCTTACTCGGTCTGAAGACCCGTAATGCTAATAGACATTGCAAGGTTAATCTGCCTGCTACGAATAGCGGGCTTATGTCTGTATGATGAGAGGCGTGGATTGTTGCAGGTGTCAGAGGGCATCACACACCCGTTACCGCGTTATGTCCGGGGCTCAACTCGAAAAGACTTTCCTCGCGTAAAAAGGAAAAATGTCACCTTGCACGGATGCCCAGTGACACGTCTCTCAAGCATCCTCAGTGCAGGCTATACGTCTTGGAATGACATCTTAAAGGACTTGTAGGAGTGTACCATCTTCTATCTGCAACGGTAGAGGGTGGCCTTTTTATCCTTCCTTCCTTCCTTCCTTCCTTCCTTCCTTCCTTCCTTCCTTCCTTCCTTCCTTCCTTCCTTCCTTCCTTCCTTCCTTCCTTCCTTCCTTCCTTCCTTCCTTCCTTCCTTCCTTCCTTCCTTCCTTCCTTCCTTCCTTCCTTCCTTCCTTCCTTCCTTCCTTCCTTCTAACGTTAGATATTTATGTAGCCAGCCAACGGAACTGAAAACATTTCCTTACGGCTACTAATAAAAAAGGAACTATCTGTTAACACCTTCGATGTCAGATTTTAAAAAGTGTTGCAACGTTGAACAGTGTTAACTTGCTTGTGAGTCGTGTGGCATAACGGCTGGGTTTTCGGCCCTGAACCCAGTGGTCCCGAGTTCGAATCCCTTGACGCCACCCATGCATGTCGTGCCCTTGGGAAAGGCACACTACACGGCTTTCCTCACTCCACCCCAGTGTAAAAAAGGGTATATTATGTGTGGGTCACGACACCAGCAATAGCTTCCTGTTGCAATTCTTATAAAATTAAAAATAAAATTAAAAAAACATCTGCCCTCATCTTGCCCCAACTTGCCCGTTTTTACACAGTAACGTTACAATATGCAAAAAACAAAACGTCAGCGTTTTACAACTTCTCTCTACAGTTACTGCTGCAATAACACATCACAGAAGTGAGTATGCATAAGGACGTCGGGAAGTGGGAAGACAAAAAAGATGGCCCCTCCATACAGAATTGCCCGCTGCGGGCCACGATTGTATCGGAGTCGACTGGAGGCTGGCCGGGTCCCATTACGGCCCGCCAACACGCCCAGAGGTTGTAATTAAGTGCAAGGAGGTCACCATCATGTGTATGTAGTACATGCGAATGCCCGCCAGACAAACTACTATCGGGATGCCCTGTCCATAGTTTGCCGTCAATTTGCCGTGTCAGGGTCTTCGCAAACGACTTGCTTGGAGAGGCCAATCGGGGGATGGTTAACATACTTCTTGTCGTGCTGACTGTAAACACCAATGAAGGCTCCCAGGACTTTTCATAAAGAAAGAGATTAAAATGCTTTATGTCCGTCATTTTTTTCAGTGACATATTTTAGGATTCTTTTCGTTATTAAATCATGCACTGTATATCTCTATCGATGTCTGATTAATCAATTTCTGCACTGGTTAATATGTGCGGAGAGTATGGTTTGGGAAAGGCGGTGCAGAATGAGATGGAGGTTGCGAATAACATGTCACGTCTACACATTAAGCACGTCATGTCTGCTTTTGACAAGTAGGCTTAGTCTATGATCTTCTTCTAGTCGTCTGCATATCCGACAAAATTAAGTATCTGTGGAAATGTGTGTCCTTAGAAATCTTTAACATCGACTTAGTGCATTCCTAAAAAACAACATTATTTCCCCTTATCATAACAGAACTGTAGATATATTCAAATAACATCCAAACTTTAATTTGGATAGTGTAATTGCAGAAATGTTCGCGGTGGTTTTATATATGTTCGCGGTTTTCGCGGTGAAGTCTTCACCGCGAACTTAATACCACCGCGAAAAGCCGTTCCATTATGTGACTGTAGCGCTACTATAGTTTCAAACGCGAACTCAAAACCACCGCGAGCACTTCATTTTCTCCCCACCGCGAAATAAAATCACCGCGAACATTTCTGCAGTTACAGCAGTCTCGGATCTTGTTTATATGATGTTTTATTTACTAGTATGTCTATGTCTATGTAGCTTGGTTTGGGGGTAAAGATCTGGTGAAAACGATACTATCTTCTCAGAGCTTTTCGCTGTCCGAGTGTCTGCAGTGTCTCCTCCGGAGAAATATCTGCACATACAGTCTTACTTGCAATACTGCTCAATATCGCTATGTGGCGCTGTTGAGAGATGCCTGTAGCTATGCGTCACATTCCAGGTCGTCCCAATATAAAGATCACGTATCATTCATCAGCCTGCAATGCAGAAAGACGCCCGGGGCAAAGTCACGACTCGGTACGTTCATGTGAGCTGTCTCATTCGCTTTTACTGTTAGTGGACATCATGGAATAGACTACACGAATTTAAGAATAACTTGCTCACTATTAGTTAGTTAGACCAACAGGGCGTAGCGATAAAAGCTTATGGTTACGTTGTATTTATAACATTAGCTGCAGATAAGGCATTGCCTGTATAAATATTATGTGCATTGAATTTGCATCTTGAATGAAACCCCCTAGCTAGCTCGATACCAACTCTGACACTCGTTGTATCACAAAAGCCAGTTCTTGTAACGACATATACCTTCGACGAAAATGTCCTTTTAATGCACTACCGGTCATTGAACACAAAAATGTATCTACAAAGGGGAATGTAAATAAAGGATAGTTCACATGCAGATATAGATGGATTTTGATAACTCAGTTTGGATTTCTGGGTTTTCTAGATTCTGGATTTTGATTTCTAGATGTTGTCCTCTCCGTCCACAAATTATCTTCCAGATCGACTTGGGTTCACATTCCAGGGCTAACTCAAAGTTATAGCGAGTCGTACCAATACTGGGCATCCTGTGTAAACAAGTGTTACCATGAGGTAACAGCTCATAAAACGCACTATTTATAGAAGTGAGGAGTCAAGTTTCAAGTGTAGTATAGACAGCTGCAGAGAAATAGCCTGTGTACCGTAGTAACAGGCGCCCAGAGCAATATAAGGGCCCAAAAAATGGAAATAAAAAAAATCTGAAATCTTAATGGTAGAGACACTGTTTACACCGTAATAACTTCATACTTTGAGCATTTTAAAACCTTGCAATTGTAAAAACGTGCTATATGAATAGTTTCGCGAGCCTACAAAAAACCCCAGGGACGTTTTTCAGTGAGTTCTCACACCACAACGACGTCGTATTTTTGCATCATGGACATCGCTATACATTGTGATAGTGTTGTTTGAACTAATCATGTATAGAAATTACTAAATGAATTGACTTTCAAAATCCTATTTTCGGGCCCTTACATTGCTTTGGGCCCTTTATTTTCGCTTGTGTGCGAAACTAAATCCCCGCGAACATTTCGTAGCCTCAACCAGGCTCCAGAGGCGGCTGGAAAGAGTAGAAATTGGCTAAGTAGACAGATAACATGCCAGAGAAGTTAGTCCGCTGAAGGAGTACAGTTTGTTGCCTCTGAAGCCTGGTAGAGGCTTAACATTTCAAATTCTACAGTACTTAACGCGGTACGTAGAAGATTAACTTTGCTCCAACACATGGAATACATGCACCTAATTTTGACGTCATGACCTAATGAACAAAATTGAGACTTGTATAATTATGTATAATTTTTGCATTTCTTTTTCAGAAAGATACCAAATATGGGCAAAAGACAACTCCCCGGCAACAAATCAACGTGAAACCGACTAGGAAAGTTTCCATAACTTCAGGCATGCTTTTGCGCCGACTTTGATGCAATCCTATGTATCAAGGGCAGTATTGTCGTTTTTCTTAATCTTTGAGATATCGAAGGAAGCTAAATCCGGAATTCGAAGCTCTTAAAGTCGCCCTGTATTCCATCGAAGTCTGAAAATTTCTTACATATCTCTAAAAGGATTTTCCACATCAAAACTATAATGGCCGAGGCCCCAAAAACTCGCCGATATTTGCGCAGGCGCGGAAGCAACGAAATCACATACGAGCACGTTCACGGTGACCCTGACCTGGAGGTCAAGGTCGAATCACGGACCTTCCGCGTACACAAAGTAGTCCTCATCCACACTTGTGGCTACTTCGACGCCATGTTGGAATGCGGCATGCGAGAAAGCCTCGAAAACTACGTTGATCTTCAAGGCTTCGACGCCGACGCTTTTGAAATCATTCTCGACTTTTTGTATTCCCCCGAGCCAGTCGTTATAGACGAGAATTTAGACTACATTCTAGAGTTGGCCAACTTCCTTCAAGTCCATCCTTTGCTACAGTACATGAAGGGAAAGGTGAATAAAGGAAACTGTGTACATCTATACATCCTTGCCGACGCCTATAACGCCATAGAACTCAAAGAAGTGGCAGGTGACATTATCACTAGAAACTATTACAAGTTCCTGCGCACTGAGGACTTCAAGCGGTTGTTGCCGGAACAGCAGGATGAGTTACTGCAAGCGAGATTTAACCACCGGAAGTATCTTGGAGCCATTAACAACGGATACGTGTTCTGGCCAGAGCCGGGACCGAGGGAGCTTATGAAGTACGACGAAAAGAAGGTGAGATTGTATTTTCCATGTGTCATTTGTTTCCTTTAAATGTCAATCTTTTTGTTTCTGATAAAATTAAAATGGTAACAATGCAACGAATACATGTCACCATACAACTTAACTGCAGAAAAGTGTAATATCTTGTCATCATACAGTTTCACTAGCGAGTGTCTCCCTGGATTACGCCAAATTGCGCGATGAAATTGCGTCAATTTTGGGAATTCTTGCGGTCACACAAACAAAATGTCACATTTTCAGTTTCGATACGAGAGAACTTTTTTGGAAATTGCAGTGTTGGCCACTGAATAAAAAATAAATTTACAAAGATTAAAAATTCACCGTTTTGCGCCATTTTCGCCCATTGCCAGCATTTCGTCAATTGCTTTTTTTTAAATCTAAAACAAATCTCAATTTCTGGAGACAAATTGCGCCAATTGGCCTTTTGGCGCAGTCCAGTTAGATACGTAAACATGTACCTGCTTTATAATCCATTCAGAGATTCAGGCACAACTGAAAGCGTGTTTTATTTTTCAAAACTAGAAGAAACGCTCTCTTTGCTCTGTGGTGTAGTATATAAAATATGTCTGTTCTTGCCCCATGTATGTACAGGATACCTGGAGTACGTTTGCCTCTAAACCTGACGACACCCCGAGCCGAGGTTTCGCCGTTGCAGCCTTAGACAACTACATCTACATCGCCGGCGGGCACGGCAAGCCTCGCTCCGGCCACCACGCTTCAGGCCTGGGGGACCCTCAACACACCGTCTACACCTACAATCCTCTCAGTTCCGAATGGGCCGAGGTGTGCCCCTTGGGCGAGGCTAGGGCCTTCTTTGGATTTATTCAGTACAAGGCACGCCTTTATGCTATTGGCGGCTTCCACTTTGACTATGGCGTACAAAGTGTCGAACGATACGATCCTTTGCAGGACAAGTGGACGTATCTTGAGCCACTACCAAATTTTGCCACCGACTACGGAATGGCGGTGGTCTGTAAAGACGACATCTACATCAGTTCTGAAGATTATGACACGTCCATATTTTCTCTGATGAAATATAGCCCGGTTTGGGACGAGTGGGAAGTTGTGTCAGAGTTACCCAGGGAACGAGACCGCCATTGCATGGCTTCTGTCAATGACGTCATCTACATCTTAGGCGGACACGTACCCGGGGTAGACTGCTACGACGTGAGCACTAACCAGTGGTCTGTCTTAGAAGAACATCCAGCGACCGAATCCATATCTTACGACAAGGGGTGCGGGGTTAAAGACGGTGTCATCTACGTCTTAAACCACGAAGACACTGTCAGTTACATCACGGATTCTGAGACATGGGTACAAGGCCTGACTCCATTTCCAGGTGGATTTTATTTATCCATGGCATTTGAAGTTTACCTACCCGAAAAGAATGATGAGTGTAAATAAGATATTTCTTCTTCTTCTTCCTGACCACCTATGTCCATCTGCCGAGAAATCGGCAATTACTGACATGTATCGGGTAAAACCTGTCTGTAAGGTTTGGACCATCGCACACCGAGGCATGCCCCTAGTCTTTTTCGAAAGGTGTGGTGGGTTCTTTAACGTGCGTGGGGTGTGGCTCTCCCCAAACACGGGACCTCCATTTAACGTCCTATCCGAGGGACGTCCCTAACAAGTAGGTACTTAATTACACCTGAGTGAAGTGAGGAAATTTGTGTTAAGTGCCTTTCCCAAGGGCACATCGTACGGGCGCATGTCCAGGCATGTCTGGGGGCAAGCCGGGATCGAACTCAGGTCCCCTTGTCTGACAGCCGAATGCCACACAACTTTCAAAGTTAATGTCATTATAATATCGCATTTCTGTTCTTGGTTGCTTTTGGGTCTAACCTTCATTAACATTAATCCGCCAGGTTACACATAAATCCGCCACTTTGAAAAACAGTTAGGTTTGAGAGATCTCTAGTGTAGCACCCCCCCAGGTATGCACAGTTTAGATATACAGGAGTGTATTATACTGGGGGACGTTGGGTTGGAGATCTGTTCAGGGTGGTATAATTATGTAGCCTTCGTGGAATTATGTTTAGTAGATGCTAGACTTTCCGGAAAACTCATAAATAACCCTTAAAGGCATTTGAGGTTTCAATGAGGGTACTACCAACTAAATTGACTTCTTAAAGGCAACAAATCGTTGCAAAAGAAAGAAATTTGTCTTAAGTGTTCATATTTCAAGCACAATGGCCTCAAAAGCTTACATTCAAAAAGATGCTGTAAATGCAGAAATGTTCGCGGTGGTTTTACATGTATGTTTGCGGTTTTCGCGGCGACTTTTCACCGCGAACTTAAAGCCAAGGCGAACATTTTTGTCCAATACTGTAGCAGGATGTGATTATAGCACTGCCGCGAACTTAAAGACCACTGCGAACACTCCATTTTCCCCTTAGTGCGAAATATAAACCACGCAAACTTAAATGCATTTACAGTATTGTATACAGCTTTTTATTCAACATGTTCATGTACATGCATAAGCATTATGTCATTTGATAAGGGTTATTCCATTCAACATGCCTCTCGGGGGTGCAAGTGCAGGGCTAATAGAAAAATGGAAGAGCAATGCAATATTTAAGAATAAAATTAATATACAGTTTTATAAATCTGTAACCTTGGGTGCACAATCCACTGGTGCTGCAACCAATAAAATCTACAAAATATTTGTTCTACATTGTTGAATATGACGTCAAAGATCAACAATTCACATTGATATATGATATAGACATGTCATAAGAGTACAGCATCAAATCTTCTGTATAAATATAACAATACACAATATATATAGTGACTGATTAAATCATGGCTTGAAACAGCCTTAGGTCATGTAAAGAAGATACACAGCTACATGTTTAACCTTCTCGCTGCTAAAGTTGCCATTTGGTATTAAATTTGTATTGGTCATGGTGTTAGGCAGCAGAGAGAGGGTTGATTTTATGAAAAATTTTCTTGAAAATGGAATGTCAGTTAAAAAAACTCATTTGTGGTACTTTTGTTAACCTCCATTATCATTAATACGGCGGGTTACATAAATCCGCCACTTTCAAAAACAGTGTGTTTGAGAGATCTCTAGTGCAGCACCCCTCAGGTATGTAGAGCTTGATATACAGGAGTGCATTCTACTGGGGGAAGTTAGGTTGGAGATATGTTTGGACATATCTTTTCAGGGTGGCAGAATTATGTACCCTGGTGGGATTATGTTTAGTAGATGGTAAATATCACAAAACAAAGTTTTGAGGCAAACTATCAACATATTGACATTGGCAATGTTTTGATTTTGTAGTGCAACATACTTGACATTTTAACAATTTGTCAGACTGACACATTTTTTACGTTCATATCCTTGTAGTCATAGTTTTTAGAATAGACTGGTATCATTGTAATACTTTGTCATATTGTTGCCATACATTTTACCATGTACAACTCTCTAGCAATAAAGTTTATTAATTCATTCATAATACAATTTTGAAGCATTTATTATGAATGATATTTGCTGTCATCTTACATCTCATTTGTTTTCTTGCAACAGTTTGTCTGGAAAAAAACATAATTCTAGTAATAACTATCATGTGTAGTTTTAAAAAAATGCATCAATAAGGCAATTGGCTAGGGTAATAAATGTTCTCTGATTGCAGAGAATTCCTTGATATATCAAATATAAAATTGCCTCAAATAAGTCATTTAACAGTTTAAACTGCACATGCAGAAGGTCAAAATAGAAGGCCCCTAATTTGTAAACAGTTCTTGTCTAGACCATGTTTAAAAGCAACCAAAGCAATTTGATTAGGGCTAAAAAATTAAAATTAAAAAGAATGCTGAAATATTTATGGCAGTGACATTTACTAACACTGTTTAGCACATTTGTGTATAATAACTTCACACTTTGAGCATTTTAAAACCGTGCCAAATGAGCTGTACAATGATCTCCTAATAGTTTTGCGTGCCTTCAAAAAAAACGCAATGATTTTCAGTGAGTTCTCACATCACATCGACCTCATATTTTTGCACCATGCATGGATGTCGCTTTACATTGTGATAGTGTTGTTTGAACTAATCTTGTATCAGAAACCACTAAATAAATTGACTATCAAAATCCAATTTTTGGGCCATAATATTGCTCCAGGGTTTCCTTTAATACATGATGTAAAAAATAAAATAAAAATTACGGCTTTTAGTGGCAAATGTGCAGAGGTTAGCACATTGGCAAAACAAATCCGTGTGTCTTTTTGGGACACTTTTGACAGATAAGTTGAGAGGCTTGGTGGGTGTCACTCCATTGTCAATACAGGTATATCATGTAAAGTACCTTTCCCAAGGGCACAACGTTGGCGCATAGCGAGTATCGAACCCGGATCTTTAGGTTCTGTGCCAAACACTCTATAACGGTTGCGCCACACCAACCCTACTTATAATGTACAAATGTGTTTGTTTAAGTGTCAGGGGTCTTGAACTCTGACATAACCTGACATAACCACTACATATGTGAACTTCAAACCATGAAATGGCTTATTGTCTGAAACTCTGCTTCCAATGGTACAAAGTACAGACGTGCTTGTTTATGTCTCAGGACCCTCAAACTTACAATGCATTACTCTGCACATGTGCACTTCAAACCGTGAAACGGCTTATTGTCAGAGACTCTGCCTCCATGTCCTAGTCAAACACGATAGTGGAGTACTCCGTGGGTTGGTCCATGTAGGACGGTCCTGTCTGCGTACGCGATGCACCGACGGGCCTGGGCTGTGAACCGAAGCTCGCCAACTCTGCGTAGGTTATCCCTGGGACATCCACGTACTCATTACTCTGTGATAAAACAGTGGGGCATGGATTAGTCTTGTGTTGTTCTCTTGAAAGTTAATCTTTTTAGGGCACTACAAGTACAAGGTCAACTACAAGTACAAGGTCAACTACTTTCATAAAGATTTTTCTTTCTTTTCTGCGGTAGAAATGTGATTAGACTTACCGTGGCCTGTGGCTGCCTGGGCGTGGCCTCGTTGCCCTTCGCTCGCGACAGGTGGGCTCTCACGTGGTCCACGTGTTGGAAGATCTCCTCTGGTACGCTGGATTTGAAGGTGAACGTGCCCTCCCCTGACGCACACCTACTCCCTGCTTCTATGGTGAAGTCCATCTTACTGCGCCCATACCGACGGATCATCTTGTACGGCCAATCATACACGAGCTGTTCTGTCGCACTGTTCAAGAGAAGGATGCCCTCGGAGCACACTTGAAGTGTGTAGTCCCCCTTGAGCTTACAGCGCTTTGATGCCGTGGTAGGGATAACGGTGACATTTGTCCGCATCAGAAACACTCTCTTCCGTAGGTTATCCGCTGCAAGGAAAACGTCGTTGGGGCAGGGGGTACGGAAGGCAAAGTCTCCCTCCCCGGACCCGCACTTTCTCCCGCACTCAAACAGAAACGCGTCAGCGTTACGACCGTACCTACGGATGTGTCGGAAAGGCCACAGGTACAGCACGCGGTCGGTGTGCGGATCAAGCAAGGACAGACCAATGGCGGAGACTTTAAGGATGAAACGGCCTTCGAGACCACAATGTTCGGAGCCTTGGGTCGGAATGATGATAATAGGGAAGTACACTGTGGAATCGTCATCACCTGCATGAAATGTACAATGAAATATATGATATTTATATATATATTAGGTAAGTGAAATATCAAACGAGGCCACTTATTGAATCCATTTATGGAGTCTTCATTTTCGGTGTTGGTTAATGTGTCCTTTAGTTATTTGAATTCACTGTCAGTAGAGTGTCAGTAGACTGCAAAGGTGAGACTTGCCAGAGTGGCCAGAAGTAGAGTTCAGAGGTGGTCCAACTACGTCCGCAATCAGACATGACAGTCCAGGTCATGGGGTCAATGGAAGATGCTACTAATTAATAAGTCATGGGGAGGTATTTTTATTGCTTCTGCAATTTGCTGCTTAGCTGAAAAAAAAGATCAAATGTACCATTCTGGCCTGTCTACATCAACCCCAAATCGCTTTTGGTACCGAAGGTAGAGGAAAGTCCTTGTCCAGTCCTAGCTGCTCTTTCTTTTTTTTCTTCATTTAAAGTTCAGAATCTATATTGATTGAAGTGCCAATATAGATACAATCCAGAAGTTAGCCAGCTGGGTATGTTGACTTATGGCTCTAGAGTTCAGACATGCATGAGATGAGACATTTAATACATAAATTTCCTTCCATGCAGAATTTTACTTACTTCCTTACTTTACTTACTTTGGCCTACTGCCCACCCTTGAGTTTTACTGCAAAAGGAATAATGTTCGCTGTGATGATGGTTAAGATGTCACCGCGAAAAATGCGAAAAGAAGTTTGGACTGAAGAGTACTACATAGCTGCATATCTGGACATTAATATTTGATCCACTAACACCGAGTGTGGTGGGTTCTTTTATGTGCTCGAGGTGTGGCTCTTCTCAGACCCAGGGCCTCCATTTAATGTCCTATATTATAGGGGACATCCCTAACCAGATAGGTACTCATTTTCCCATGAGTGAAGTGAGAAAATTCATGTTATTCCCATGAGCACAACAGCAACGAGACAAGTCAGGGGACCCATGCAGGATTCAAACCCAGGACCTCTGAATTGTGGGCCAAACATCCTGCCGTTATGCCATAGTGAAGCACAAACTCAACCTACCTCTTCTGATGTTTGTAGGTTGTTTGATGACTGGCTTTGGTGACCTGCTCGGTCTGTTGACCACGGTGTTCTCCTGCAGGCCCGTTGTGACAGGGTAGAGGAGAGGGCAGGCCAGGCCCTGGGGGTCGGTTCTGTAGGAGTCCATCAGATCTGTGAGAGTCGGGTACTCTCTGTTGACATGACCCTGGAACGAAATGAAATGTGACGGGTTGTTGGAATTAGCTGTCCGGTCCGATTGGCGGAAACAGCTGTCCGGTTTGATTTCGGGGTGGAAAAGGCTGTCTGACTATTTCCATGACTGTGTGGTTTCCACCCCTTACCCCCAATAAACAAAAAGCTGTCGCGCCGTCTTGGTCTACATTTTGTATTATTGACTTGTCGCTCGCATTCCCCGACCGTATTGTCGGCATTTGCATGCTTGTATCCAATGAGGGCACTTCACGCCATGACTGCACTTTTCTTAATTTCTGCTAGGGGGCGCAACCACACACAGAAATAGTCAGACAGCTTTTCCCACCTGGAAATCAGACCGGACAGCTGTTTTCGCCAATCGGACTGGACAGCTAATTCCAACAACCCAAATGTGACGCACATCCCTGAAGGAGACCTTGAGTATCATTAAGATCACCAGAGCACACCGGGTCAGCCTTAGCCTATAACCCATCTCAAAGTGTGTTGGGTTCTTTTAGGCAAAGAGGTTTGACACGTACGCTGGTGCGAAACACCGAAGGGCAGTTATACCGGCTATACATGTACAGATACGGATACAGATACGCCTGCATCTCCCTCATACCAAGGAGGTTAAAATCCACTGGGCCACTGGCTTTAAAATAATATAAATGAAGCGCAAATTCAAAATCTAAAAACTGACAAAAGACAGTGGATGGATCTTGAAATATCTGTGATCGTTTCCAAAATCCATCCAGTTGTATGAGTGCCAGTAATCTTCTGCATCGTAATCACTAATAATCAAATTTGCTCGTCTCTTTATGTTTCATACTAGAACATACATAATATTGAACTTGTAGTGATTGACTTCAAACGTGCATTTACTATTGTTTTAATCAATCCAATTAGATTCAATTAATTCCTAATTAATGTAGGTGGAAACTACATGACAGAGTACCAACAACAGTCTTCGTAACAATAATCTACGGCATTGACTGCCAGTTTCTTATTCATAATCAGATCGACTTGATAAAAAAAGGCAATAACAATTGTGGCCTAATCTATTTATAACCCTATCATTAAAAGATAAGAATCTGTATGTCTAACCTGGATCTGGAGACACCTGTTGTCTGTTGGCAGGATACGATACTGCCTCACACGACCTTCGTCCCTATAAGGAGATAAAGGTCACATGATGAATAAATGACATGTAAACTGAGTTCAAAGATCGGCTAATTATGATGCCGTGGCAAGATCTAACATTCTATTGAATATGCTGCGTAGTGTTGGACAAATGTGTGCTATATATATAGGGAAAGCCACGATGATGTCTACATATACATACATTACACACACACTTACGCATATGCAAATAAAATATATGCACACATACTAGTACATACATGTAACATTCACATGCACACTTATACATTATATAATATATACACACATCTCTTGTTGTCACTGACACACAAACACGCACACATGCACATACACATACAAAAAAAAAAGAAAAAAAAGCTCTATCTAGTCTATGACAGCATACCGTAGCCAATTATCATATTCTCATTAACTATGGAATTATGACCTAATTTGCATAACGTGTGACATAGATATGTAAAGGCAGCTTGAAAACTTCCTGCCACTCAAAAATCATGCCTATAGTATAACACCTTCAGAGCACATTAGGTACCCAAATTAGATTTTATGCTGCAGTATCGGTAGAAGCTGCTAGGAGGCCCATATTCAAACTCATCTTTTGTTTTGTTGACACCTAGTAACCTTGTACCAAAATTTAATCACAATACATCAATAACTTCTTAAGTTATGCTATTCACACACAAATTAAAAACAGCTACAAACCATTTCATAATGTCCAACTATACTTAGAAACATACTGTTAAATGTACTGTAATTCTTGTTTCTTTCACTGTAACTTTATGTTCACTGTTTTCACGGTCACCTCTGTACCGTGTACTTATCATCACTGTGATAAAAACTGTTGTTATTATCTATGATTTGTTCACTTGTCGCCAACGTGAAGTTAAAGTTAAATGAAAATGTCCATTTTCCTTACACTGTGAGCTTAACTGTGAAGATAAAGTGAATTGGTAGATCTTATGTGTAGATTAACACTTATAACATTACACAATGTCATGTAACATTGATACATTATATAAGAATAGTCTACAATGACGTAACTGTCTACCCACACACAGAATGGCAACGAAGTAATAAAGTGTCTGACTAGCAAAGATCACAACAACATGACTCAATAGATGTCTGGAATAGGATTTTTTCCTTCTCAGTATCATTATAGACTTAGATTTCAACTAAGGAAGACCTCACCTCATCACATACGCATTCATTGAATTCTTATAATTTAAACATAACCCGTGATATTTTCTTGGAAACAACACAGTACAATGGACTACCCAGGTAAATTATGTTGATGTCAAGTGCCCCTAGCTGAATAAATACATTGCAAAAATAGTAATATTCATACTTCTGTTGATAATGATGTTATTATTTGGATGGAGAAGATGATCAACTGGTAACCTGACATAATTTATGCAAATAAGGACATTATTTGCATAATCAATGAGAAACATTTGTCAATCGTAATAAGGTTTTTCTGTCCTTTCTCCAACAAGTTCACATCATAATTCAACCCGGAAGTGACCTAAAATGACCCCACACTTTTAAAGACTTGTTATTATTGCAGCTAATAAAGTTAAACTGTGAACCTACAGGGGGATTTATCAAGTATTATTGACATTCCTTAAACGACTTGATAAACGTGTTGCCACGAGTCGATAAGTTTGTATAAATACAGGCAGACAGACTGACTTACCAAATGCACAGTGCGTAGGCCCCCTCCCTTTTCTCGCTATCCCTCACCAGGAAACTCCCCGTCTGCATGCCCGCCGCCACAAGTAGCCCCTCCGCCTGATCCTTGGTGATCCCCGGGTGGTGCCACGGGGCTGCCATGACATCCAGGCTTCCGTTTAATCTAATTATCTCGAACAGAACAGAAAATCTAACGTTGCAGCGGCTACTGCGAGCTGTACTCTCTCTACCACAGTCTGAGATTTACTGGGACTCTGGCCGCTCTCTATGTGTAAGGTCAATCACTGTGTTAACTTCATTACGGTTTAGCGCTCTCTCATTGGATGTTTGCCTGGTAGTAGGCGGGGCAAAAGTAACGTCATCATATTTAAGGCTCTCCCATTGGTTGCTTACCTGGAAGTGGGCGGGGCAAACTCAGAGTTTGACATTACTGTAGTTCGAACGTTCACTTTGACGTGTGCGTGAAGGTTAATGGTCTAGACATGACGTTGCGCCCTTTCCGCGAAACAAGAACGGTATTAAAAGGAAGTGCCTCGGGAGAATGTTTTCGGTGTCTTTGGTTTGAGTTTGTGGCACAGTGGAAAGCATGATCAGAGATGTACAATGTATGTACCTTGAATAGGAATTTATTTCATGATAATATAAGATACCAAGATATGAATTATTCAAATCAAGACCTCATCATTCCATAAGAAAATGCTATAACGTTGATTAGAAAAATGCTGGAAAACATTCAGATAAGTGAAATGACAGCAGTTACTGTTGCTTATTGATTTACTTAGATTTATTGACATTTTCTATTGATTTTTATTGATTTATTCGTATACATACATATAGATACATAACTGCGCATTTCACGTTCAAGTTACCTTGTACAACGAAAAAGGCGTATATAGGTAATGTTGAATGGAACAATGTACTCGACGTTCATTCCTTCTAAAGTAGAAATGTAACGTAAGGAATAAGATTTTTTCTTCCTATAGTAATAAGCGATATTTTCAAATTATGAGTAGCATAAGAATTACACGTTTAGTAAAAGAAGAAAAAGTTGGGCGTGTTAAGTTATTAGTATGTAGCTATAGAATGGAGTGGATAGTTATTATATCAGTTTCACTGACTAGCAATTACGCCACCTTCTTAAGCTTATGAAGACTTCGATTTTTGATGCTCGTTCCACAATGAAACAGCCATCATGAACCATCAAAAGGTGACGAGACCATGTTTGGACGCGCCCCCTAGATATCACTGTCAAAACTGCACCACACGACACACCTTGAGACCAAGTAGGTTTGCATTTCAAATGCAACCAAGTAAAGTATCCTAAAACAGCAATGTGCTAGCAACGCTCCTTGGTAGGAAGAAATTCATTTTTTTCCATATCAACTTGAAAGCTATACATATTTTCCGTATCAATTTTCGTGTGCGACTTATACTACTACAGTACAACACTCCCACATTCTCACTACGAGAAGTAATAGACCGACCCCACAGCCCCGCCCACCTCCGTCCAAACATGAAAATGCAAATTTAAAAACATACAAATATCTTGACGGACATGCAGCCACTCTCTCATTGGCCGAACCGCTAATTACCATGCTATGATTGGTTGAACTGCTAATTGTGATTGGCGCCAGTTAGGATCAGTACTACGGCTTGTGAACAGGTGGAGCTTTACTCTGCTGGACCAACATCACCCCCATAGACTTCAGCTGTAGTGAGACGGTCTTCAGTGCGGTCTCCATGTCTTCCAGCCTCCGACGTACGTCCTCTTGCTCTTCCGGAGGACTTCAGGAAGATATCACAATATTAAAGTGATGTTCATAAGGTCACAACAAGTAAATTTTATGACTGACATCAGTGCGCTCATTAAAGGAAACCCAAGCATTATATATAGGCCCGAAAATTTGATTTTGAAAGTCAATTTATTTAGTCATTTCCACACATGATTAGTTCATCACTATCACAATGTAGCGACGTCCATCATGCAAAAATATATTAAACACGACGTCGTCGTGATGTGAGAACTCACTGAGAATCGTCGCCAGGGTTTTTGTAGGCTCAAGAAACTAAGGGGATCATCGTACGGCACATTTTTGCTTGTTTCAATTAAGATGCTCAAAGTATGAAGTTATTGCGCAAATGTGCTAAATACTGGTAGTAAATGTCACAACCATAAAGATTTCAGCATTTCTTTTTAAATTTCCATATTTTGGGACCTAATATTGCCCAAGTTGCCTTTAAGTTTCACCCGGTTTGAAAAAAAAAATACCTCCGCAGATGGCCATGGTCCACATGACAAAACTAGTGAGGAAACCATGACCATGACTGTAATATGTAGAAGCGAAACAAGTTCGGTAGTTGTAGATGTGGCACCAATGTGGTAGCCTTGAATGTGTTTGCCAACTTGGTACTTGATACTACTAGTCTACAACACTAGTGTCACTTTGTGCACTTCTTGAATACATGAATAAACGACTTATTTGCTGTAATAGATACCATGTTTTGTCACTTCTTGTTAGAACGTATACAGTGCCTATTTTAAGAAAAAATCCTCAAAAAAATGAAAAATTGAAGAATATGAGGGCCCCTTGACAGCCCCGTATACAATGATAGAACAATGGTACAGGATCCAAATAGAAGGGTTACATTCCTCAACTACATTCACCCATGCCATACAAGGTCAGCGTTCTCTAACAAATATTGAATAAAGGATTCGTATATTCTGTCTTAAACATTGCGGGGGTAATTTGAATTTCAAAGCATTGAATAATTTTTTTAGGCTTTAGAAACAATGGTACTTATGTGGTGTATTGAAGTTAAGAATAACCCAATATGTTTATGAAAAGAGACTGATTTTATAAGAGACCTATCAAGCACAGGGTGTGGATAAGCTTGGCGGTTTCTTTTGGTTGTAAAACAAACTTCTTCAGATTTGGCAGGACTTAATTCAATCACCACTGCGTTGACATGACCATAAGTGATTTTTTTCCAAGTCCGAATCAAGCTAAGCTGGAGTACTGATTGGGTTGTCATCGACTTGAAGGAGTGACCTGTCAACGACAAAAAGAAATGGCTGGCCAGTCCCTCATTTATATCGTTTACATAGACTAGGAAAAGTGGGGGGGCGAGCACAGACCCCTGTGGAACACCCGTGGAGAAATAACACCAACTTTAAGAATGGACGTCGATGACGACGCGATTAAATGTATTACTGAGGTAACTGTTTAAACCATGTAAGAGAGGCACTTCAATATATTTTTCAGTTTGAACAGGACACGGTGTGGGCGGAGCGTCCATGTAAGACATCACGAAATCGCCGGCGAATGCACCCGGATACACGGCGACATGATGAACTGCGTGCCGATTAACGGCGCTACGAACGTCCCTTGCTCGCACGTAAATGCTTCCCGACTTGTGTGGGTCCACATCACGAAATCGCGGGCGAATGCACCCAGACACACGGCGACATGCCGACTTGCGTGCGGATTATAGACGAGCGAAAGAAAAGGCAGCGCTCTTCTGAGGCTTGTGGCACAAGTGGTATACGGTGGTACAGGTGGTTTTTAGATTGAGACATGCGAAAGAAAAGACAGCGCCCTTGTGAGGCCCGTGGTACTAGTGGTACGCGGTGGTACAAGTGGTTTTAATATTAAAACGAGTTAAGGAAAAGGAAGCGCTGTTCTGACGCCCGTGGCACAAGTGGTATACGGTGGTACACGGTTTTTATTATACTGAGACGAGCGAAACTAAAGGGAGGGCTCTTCTGAGGCCCGTGGTTTAAGTGGTAGGCAGTGGTACAGGTGATTTTATGTTGAAACGAACGAAAGTTGTGGTAGAGGAGGTCGCTATACTTAGACGAGCGAAGGAATAGGCACCGCTACTCTAAGGCTTGTGGTATAAGTGGTACACGGTGGTACAGGTGGTTTTTGTACTGAGACGAGCTAAGGGATGGGCAGCGCTACTCTAAGGCTTGTGGTATAAGTGGTACACGGTGGTACAGTTGGTTTTCATACTGAGACGGGCTAAGGAATGGGTAGCGCTCTTGTGAGGCCCTAGGCACCGTATAGGTGGCCAACCCTTCTACGGGGCAGACGGAGCTATCGTCCGCCTGGGTCTACTTTGGCACCCGGTGGTATAGGTGGTTTTCATACTGAGACGAGCGAAGGAATAGGCAGCGATCTTCTAAGGCTTGTGGTATAAGTGGTACACGGTGGTATAGGTGGTTCTCATACTGAGAAGAGCGAAGGAACATGCATCGCTACTCTAAGGCTTGTGGTATAAGTGGTATACGGTGGTATAGGTGGTTTTCATACTGAGACGAGCGAAGCTAGGAATAAGCATCACTTTTCCAAGGCTTGTGGTATAAGTGGTACACGGTGGTATAGGTGGTTTTCATACTGAGACGAGCGAAGGAATAAGCATCGCTCTTCCAAGGCTTGTGGTATAAGTTGTACATGGTGGTATAGGTGGTTTTCATACTGAGACGAGCGAAGGAATAGGCAGCGCTACTCTAAGGTTTGTGGTATAAGTGGTCCACGGTGGTATAGGTGGTTTTCATACTGAGAAGAGCTAAGGAATGGGTAGCGCTCTTGTGAGGCCCTAGGCACCGTATAGGTGGCCAACCCTTCTACGGGGCAGACGGAGCTATCGTCCGCCTGGGTCTACTTTGGCACCCAGTGGTATAGGTGGTTTTCATACTGAGACGAGCGAAGGAATAGGCAGCGCTCTTCTAAGGCTTGTGGTATAAGTGGTACACGGTGGTATAGGTGGTTCTCATACTGAGACGAGCGAAGGAATAGGCAGCGCTATTCTAAGGCTTGTGGTATAAGTGGTACACGGTGGTATAGGTGGTTTTCATACTGAGACGAGCGAAGGAATAGGCAGCGCTACTCTAAGGCTTGTGGTATAAGTGGTACACGGTGGTATAGGTGGTTTTCATACTGAGACGAGCGAAGGAATGGGTAGCGCTCTTGTGAGGCCCTAGGCACCGTATAGGTGACCAATCCTTCTACGGGGCAGACGGAGCTATTATCCGCCAGGGTCTACTTTGGCACCCGGTGGTATAGGTGGTTTTCATACTGAGGCGAGCGAAGGAATAGGCAGCGCTCTTCTAAGGCTTGTGGTATATGTGGTACACGGTGGTATAGATGGTTCTCATACTGAGACGAGCAAAGGAATAGGCAGCGCTCTTCTAAGGCTTGTGGTATAAGTGGTACACGGTGGTATAGGTGGTTTTCATACTGAGACGAGCGAAGGAATAAGCATCACTCTTCCAAGGCTTGTGGTATAAGTGGTACACGGTGGTATAGGTGGTTTTCATACTGAGAGGAGCGAAGGAATAGGCAGCGCTCCACTTAGGCTTGTGGTATAAGTGGTACACGGTGGTATAGGTGGTTTTTATACTGAGACGAGCGAAGGAATAGGCATCGCTACTCTAAGGCTTGTGGTATAAGTGGTACACGGTGGTATAGGTGATTTTCATACTGAGACGAGCGAAGGAATAGGCAGCGCTACTTTAAGGCTTGTGGCATAAGTGGTACACGGTGGTATAGGTTGTTTTTATACTGAGACGAGCTAAAGAAACGGCAGCGCTCTTCTGAGGTTCGTGGTAAAGTGGTATTGATTACTATCACGAAGCTTTCCACGAAATCGTCTTCCGGGAGGGACGTAAAACGGGGGTCCCGTGCTCGAGGAGGTGCCTCGAACACGTTAAACAGCCTCATTACCCTACACATTGGGTACCTGCCTGTGGCACTGGCTGCAAATACACCTGATATTATTATTATTATTATTATTACTATACGGAATCGACCTGGAAGCGAAGGAAAAGGCAGCGCTCTAATAAGGCCCATGGCACCGCATAGGTGGTCAATCCTTCTTCGGGGCAGACGGAGATCTCTTCCGCTTAGGTCGAATTTGGCACCCGGTGGTAGAGGAGGTCACTATACGAGAGAATGAAAAGGCAGCGCTTTTCTAAGGCTTGTGGCACAAGTGGTATAGAGTGGCCGTGACATGTGGTTTCTATAATGAAACGAGCTAAGAAAAAGGCAGCGACCTACTAGGGTCAGTGGCACCGTATAGATGGCCTATCCTTTTCGGGGCAGACGGAGATCTCTTCCGCCTGGTTCGAATTTGGGACCCGGTGGTAGGGGAGGTCACTATACTTTGACGAGAGAATGAAAAGGCAGCGCTTTTCTAAGGCTTGTGGCACAAGTGGTATAGAGTGGCCGTGACATGTGGTTTCTACAATGAAACGAGCTAAGGAAAAGGCAGCGATCTACTAAGGCCCATGGCACCGCATAGGTGGTCAATCCTTCTTCGGGGCAGACGGAGATCTCTTCCGCTTAGGTCGAATTTGGCACCCGGTGGTAGAGTGTATCTCTTCTGTGAAAGTAGACGCGTTGGAGCAAGAATTGAGCTCAGTGTGCAGCGCGCGGTCGCAACATAATGGGACAGGTGCTTGTACTGTCACGGAAGGCTGACAGACTCTGACCCCGTTCACACTCATTTTTTTCAATCGCGATTGAAGTATAATCGCGATTGTTCGATCCGATCGCGATTGAACGCAAATAAACTTTTGCGTTCACACTGCTTTTCGCCAAGTGGATTAAAGTACGCCGTGATCCGATCGCGATTGAAGCACGATTGAAGCATGCTATCGGCGATCATCTGGTAAATGTTCTTGTTGTCCTTGTTTTGTGTCTATTTTTCAGCTAGACATTGTCACTTGGTTCGGTAAATGTCCCTCTTTCGGTGACATTTCCCCAGTTTGGCCTGCACCTCCTCTCTCCCCCAGATTGCGATGAGGACCCTGGTCTCCTCATCGCGCCATCTGCCACCAGCTGAAGTTGCTGACGGAGTTTTATTCTTCTTCTTGGGCATTGTTGACGATGAAAAGTTGTTGTTGTTGTTGTTGTTGTTGTTGTAAAAGAGCGATCTGACGTGCGGATTGGGTTTGTTTTCCCGCGCGGTGCGAACTATGACCCCACGTACCCGCATGTATGACCTCCCACCCCCGGAACCAGCCGAAATCCCCGCCGATCGCGATGGAATGAATCGTAGTTGTGTTCACACTCAAAATTTGATAGGATTGGATTGGATCCGATCGCGATTAATCCAATCAAACTACCTCCGGAGGTAGTTACAATCCAATCGCGATTGGATCGTTTTGGATCGTTCCAATCGCGATTGGGAGCGTTCACACTGAAAAAATCAATCGCGATCGGATCGATTCAATCGCGATTATACTTCAATCGCGATTGAAAAAAATGAGTGTGAACGGGGTCAGAATAGGGTCAGCCAATCCGGGAGTGTCAAATCGCTAAATACATACTCCAGTAAATGATAGGAAAACCAGGAAGATCAGATAAAAAATCACGATACGCCAATGACATTACAGAAGCCTACTTCAAAATAGCCTGGTTAAATATAAACAAACCATCGTGCCCCGCTTACCGGGTCGCTCCCGGGTCGGCAGTTACTCAATACTATCAGAAAAGAGCGATCGGAATAGGAAAGAAAGACCATTTAAGACCGCTGGAAATATAGGGATATCCAGCAGATGAGAAGAGGTCCATGCTTTCTAAGACTGGGGCCAGTAGACCACCCCCAATTCAACCCGTATATAGTTTAGTTACCAGGCTACTTGTAATATGGCAATTTGGCATTTCGGTTTCCAGCAATTTGAAGCCCTAAAGGTAATGTGAAGAAAACTAATGACAAAGCGCTCTACATGTAGAGTAGAGTAGTGTAGAGTAGTGACTTTATTTGTATAAAGAGAAATTCGTGCTAATCTCAATTTATCTATTTTTCGCAAATTTTCTATCTTTCCACGTGCTCACGGTAAATGCAAGTCTTCTTTGAGATTTAGTTTTTGGTATACGCAGCACTGTGGATTTGTCGGAAACTTTCACTAGGTTTCTGGTAAAACGTTGGCCAGAAGGGTAGCAGATAGGGATGTAAACCCTAGCGATCGCCGATTCCAAACTGTCCACATTATGTTATAATGTACGCCAAATTTCAACCGCTGACATCAGTTCTGTACAGCGACAACAAACAACCCGGAGGAGGTGTCTTCATGTAAAGCCGGGGTTTCTTATGATCGATTTTCCAGGGTTCAAGCATGGGTCAAGGTAGATTGTAATTTTCTGTATGGTACCTTCCAAAATCGCCGTGATTCATTTTTGGGGACCAAAGCAACCATATAGATTTTTAGCGTGTCGATAATTTCTTCACACACGGAAGTTAAAGATTAAGCTTTGTTTTATAATTCTTTAGGGTGGTCCCTTCAGGTTTCTGCGCTCGTCAAGCAAGCTAAGGACCTCGACGCTACCTGGTTTACAGTGAACCTAACCTCGTTTCTGCACAGAGATAACAACCACTGCAGCACTATAGAGCTAGCGGAGCCGGCAGTTTCTTAGTTGAAACAAAATCACATATTCGTTTTTCCAAACAATACAGGCTTTAAGCGCGGAGCTTTCTTTGTTTACTTTTATGACTATGCTATATTAAGGGTCTCTCTCTCCTCCTCCTCTACCATCGTACAAACTATACCACCGTGCAACACTTATACCACAAGCCTTAGAGTAGCGCTGCCTATTCTTTCGCTTGTCTCAGTATAAAAACCACTGTACCACCGTGTATCATTTTTATACCACAAGCATTGAGTAGCGCTGCCTATTCCTTCTCTCGTCTAAGTATAGCGACCTCCTCTACCATCGGGTGCCAAATTAGAACCAGGCGGAAGAGAGCTCCGTCTGCCCCGTAGAAGGATTGGCCACCTATACGGTGCCACGGGGCCTCACTGGAGAGCTGCCGATTCCTTAGCTCGTCTCAGTATAAAAACCACTGTACCACCGTGTATCAATTAAACCACAAGCCTTAGAGTAGCGCTGCCTATTCCTTAGCTCGTCTAAGTATAGGCGACCTCCTGTACCATCGGGTGCCAAATTAGACCCAGGCGGAAGAGAGCTCCGTCTGCCCCGTAGAAGGATTGGCCATCTATACGGTGCCACGGGGCCTCACAAGAGCGCTGCCCATTCCTTAGCTCGTCTCAGTATAAACCACCTATACCACCGTGTATCAATTATACCACAAGCCTTAGAGTAGCGCTGCCTATTCCTTCGTCTAAGTATAGCGACCTCCTCTACCATCGGGTGCCACATTAGAACCAAGCGGAAGAGAGCTCCGTCTGCCCCGAAGAAGGATTCGCCACCTATGCGGTGCCACGGGCCTCAGTGGAGCGCTGCCTTTTCTTTTAGATCGTCTCAGTATATAAAAAGCAACTGCCGTGTACCACTTATAACACAAGCCTTAGAGTAGCGCTGCCTATTCCTTAGCTCGTCTAAGTATAAACACTAACTGTACCACCGTGTACCACTTATACTACAAGCCATATAGTAGCGATGTCTTCTCCTTCGCTCGTCTAAGTATAGCGGTATAGCGACCTCCTCTACCACCGGGTGCCAAAGTAGACCCGGGCGGAAGATAGCTCCGTCTGCCCCGTAGAAGGATTGGCCACCTATACAGTGCCTTGGGCATCACAAGAGCGCTGCCTATTCCTTAGCTCGTCTCAGTATGAAAACCACCTATACCACCGTGAACCACGTATACCACAAGCCTAAGTGGAGCGCTGCCTATTCCTTCGCTCGTCTCAGTATGAAAACCACCTATACCACCGTGTACCACTTATACCACAAGCCTTGGAGTAGCGCTGCCTATCCCTTCGCTCGTCTCAGTATGAAAACCACCTATACCACCGTGTACCACTTATACCACAAGCCTTAGAAGAGCACTGCCTATTCCTTCGCTCGTCTCAGTATGAAAACCACCTATACCACTGTGTACCACTTATACCACAAGCCTTGGAGTAGCGCTGCCTATTCCTTCGCTCTTCTCAGTATGAAAACCACCTATACCACCGTGTACCACTTATACCACAAGCCTTCAAATAGCGCTGCCTATCCCTTCGCTCGTCTTAGTATGAAAACCACCTATACCACCGGGTGCCAAAGTAGACCCGGGCGGAAGATAGCTCCGTCTGCCCCGTAGATGGATTGGTCACCTATACGGTGCCTTGGGCCTCACAAGAGCGCTGCCTATTCCTTCGCTCGTCTCAGTATGAAAACCACCTATACCACCGTGAACCACGTATACCACAAGCCTAAGTGGAGCGCTGCCTATTCCTTCGCTCGTCTCAGTATGAAAACCACCTATACCACCGTGTACCACTTATACCACAAGCCTTAGAATAGCGCTGCCTATCCCTTCGCTCGTCTCAGTATGAAAACCACCTATACCACCGTGTACCACTTATACCACAAGCCTTAGAAGAGCACTGCCTATTCCTTCGCTCGTCTCAGTATGAAAACCACCTATACCACCGTGTACCACTTATACCACAAGCCTTGGAGTAGCGCTGCCTATCCCTTCGCTCGTCTCAGTATGAAAACCACCTATACCACCGTGGACCACTTATACCACAAGCCTTAGAAGAGCACTGCCTATTCCTTCGCTCGTCTCAGTATGAAAACCACCTATACCACCGTGTACCACTTATACCACAAGCCTTGGAGTAGCGCTGCCTATTCCTTCGCTCTTCTCAGTATGAAAACCACCTATACCACCGTGTACCACTTATACCACAAGCCTTCAAATAGCGCTGCCTATCCCTTCGCTCGTCTTAGTATGAAAACCACCTATACCACCGTGTACCACTTATACCACAAGCCTTAGAAGAGCGCTGCCTATTCCTTTGCTCGTCTCAGTATGAAAACCACCTATACCACCGTGTACCACTTATACCACAAGCCTTAGAAGAGCGCTGCCTATTCCTTCGCTCGTCTCAGTATGAAAACCACCTATACCACCGTGTACCACTTATACCACAAGCCTTAGAGTAGCGATGCCTATTCCTTCGCTCGTCTCAGTATGAAAACCACCTATACCACCGTGGACCACTTATACCACAAGCCTTAGAGTAGCGCTGCCTATTCCTTCTCTCTTCTCAGTATGAAAACCACCTATACCACCGTGTACCACCGTTATACCACAAGCCTTAGAATAGCGCTGCCTATCCCTTCGCTCGTCTCAGTATGAAAGCCACCTATACCACTGTGTACCACTTATACCACAAGCCTTAGAAGAGCGCTGCCTATTCCTTCGCTCGTCTCAGTATGAAAACCACCTATACCACCGTGGACCACTCATACCACAAGCCTTAGAGTAGCGCTGCCTATTCCTTCTCTCTTCTCAGTATGAAAACCACCTATAGATACCACCGTGTACCACTTATACCACAAGCCTTAGAATAGCGCTGCCTATCCCTTCGCTCGTCTCAGTATGAAAGCCACCTATACCACTGTGTACCACTTATACCACAAGCCTTAGAAGAGCGCTGCCTATTCCTTCGCTCGTCTCAGTATGAAAACCACCTATACCACCGTGTACCACTTATACCACAAGCCTTAGAGTAGCGCTGCCTATTCCTTCTCTCTTCTCAGTATGAAAACCACCTATACCACCGTGGACCACTTATACCACAAGCCTTAGAAGAGCGCTGCCTATCCCTTCGCTCGTCTCAGTATGAAAGCCACCTATACCACTGTGTACCACTTATACCACAAGCCTTAGAAGAGCGCTGCCTATTCCTTCGCTCGTCTCAGTATGAAAACCACCTATACCACCGTGCACCACTTATACCACAAGCCTTAGAAGAGCGATGCCTTTTCTGTCGCCTGTCTTAATATTGAAACCACTTGTACAACCGTTTACCACAGATACCACGGGCCTCTGTAGAGCGCTGCCCATTCCTTCGCTCGTGTATGTTCCGCACGAAGGTCGGCATGTCGCCGTGTGTCTGGGTGCATTCGCCGGCGATTTCGTGATGTGGACCCACACAAGTCGGGCAACATTAACGTGCGAGCAAGGGACGTTCGTAGCGCCGTTAATCGGCACGTCGTTCGGCATGTCGCCGTGTATCCGGGTGCATTCGACGGCGATTTCGTGATGTGGACCCACACAAGTCGGGCAAGAAATTTACGTGCGCGCAAGGGACGTTCGTAGCGCCGTTAATCGGCACGCAGTTCATCATGTCGCCGTGTATCCGGGTGCATTCGCCGGCGATTTCGTGATGTCTTACATGGACGCTCCGCCACGGTGGGTCAAACCTTGTCAAAAGCCTTAGAAATATCTAGAAAAACAGAACGAACCTCCTTCCAAAAAATCTTAGGCTTCAAGGAGTAAATGAGTGAAATATACCAATTGTAGTATAGTTGAATCGCCACGTATAAAACCCGATTGTAATTGGTTAAAGAGGCTGTTCTGTGTAAGGTAAGTGTACATGTGTTTATTAAACAACTCTTCAAGAACCTTTGACAAAGATGTCTAAGTTACGCACAAAGAGGCAGACTTCTTCAGCTGAAGTGGTGATTTCGAATCACGAATGGTTGATTGCGAGACAAAGTTCCATAGAGTCTATAGTAAAAGAACAACTGCTTCAAGGGGAGGGGGTATATACGTAGGGGAAGTGACCTTGACCGAAGATTGACCTGAGCTTGAGTGACCTCTCCTAAGAATAGACGTTTCATACACGCCCCTGTTAAGAAAATAAACAAGACTTGCAAAGGAAGCGTAAACTGATTATTGTTACTGGTTCACCTTCCATTGTCAGTCGTGCCTGATATGTCCCACCCGGACGTCACTCTCGTCCGTCCTTCCGGGGATCTGTCCAAGTAGTCCCAGTGGTTTTCTCTTGGCTGTGTTTCCAGCTAAGCTCTGATTCATCGTCAGCGTCCTTCGGTCTCTAGGAGACCATGGATCAGTGGAATACATGCCCGGACGGAGATGTAAAGAGAACATGCCCATGTTGCCCATGCAGCAAGCTCGATCCCCGGCCCTCTGTACCCGATTGGCGCGGTACGAGCGAAAGCCAGGGGCGGGGACGAAACAGATTGACACCGACGGTGTCCTAGGACGCTTCGGTCCGATTCTGAACGATCGAGCAAAGTTCAGAATCTTCAGCAAGTGGTAGCCTCAAAAGAAAATCTTTACTACCTATAAGTAGTAGAAATCGGCCAAGATATGTTGCATCAATTGACCGGCATTTAATATTCCAAGGCAATTTCAGTCCCCTTGTCATTTTTTACACCTTATTGACCTGGCTGATTTTACCAGCTTTTTCAACTTGACCGGGGAGGGGGACCTAACACACTACTGGTTTGATCCACTCACGTGATGTTAAAAACTTTGCGGTTTGGGTTAGGGTAAAGTGCAACAACCTTTGTGGTGTAACGTGAGGCGTTAGCAAGGAATGGTTGGAAGTTGCAAGTTAAGAGATCTTTATGGAAGTAGCTGATAAAATCCCAACAGAACTAGCACCATGTACATTTAAAGATTATGTTGGATGTAGCCCTTTGATAAAATCATATTTATCATAATAATTTGTGTTGTTTGTATTTGAAATAAACTTTGTATTACAAACTACACGTATGTCGAATAAATATTGTACCAAATTATCCACTTATCTGCAGAGAAAGTAGGTGAAACCACAATCCGGACATCAACCTGAACCGGAAGTGACGTCCCCGGCTAATAATAGACGTCTCCATGGACACACCTGTAAAATAATAAACAAACAAGACTTACAAAGAAGGCGTAAACTCCTTATTGTTTCTACACCTCACCTTTCATTGGCAGTCGTGCCTGATATGTAGTGTTAGTGGTTTTCTTTCGGCTGTGTTTCCAGCTAAATTATGATTCAACGTCCGCATTGTTATAGCCTGAGTGCCAGCCTTTTTAGCTTCCGTCCGCTACCCTAGCTCCGCTGCGCTACCCAAGCTCCGCTGCCGGCAGCGTACGGAAGCTAAAAAAGCTGGCACTCAGGCTAGCATTGTTACTCTCCAAGCAGAGGATGGGTTCCGGCAGGTTTTTGACGTGTTTTTAGGCGTTTTTGTCGGGCTTTCTACTTTTTTTTGGTTGGCTAGACAAAAAAAATGACAAAAGTAGAAAGCCCGACAAAAACTCCTAAAACATGTTAAAAACCTGCCGGAACCCATCCTCTGCTTGGAGAGTACGCATTGTACGGTCTCTAGGAGACCACGTATCGATCAGTGGAATATAACGTTATACGCAGGAAGAGTCACTCTCTACCGTCCTTCCGGGGATCTATTTCAGTATTTCCAGTGGTGTTCTCTTGGCTGTGTTTCCAGCTAAACTCTGATTCATCGTAAGCGTCCTTCGGTCTCTAGGAGACCATGGATCAATGGAATACATGTACATGCCCGGGCAGAGATGTAAACTTGACTGTATGTATGTATAGATGTAATAGACCTTACGGAAGTCGCTGTATTGTACTTTGTTTCGATGTCAATAAAGATTTTTACTGTAAGGAGAACACGCCCATGTTGCCAATGCAACAAGTTCCCCGCCCCTCTCTACCCCATAGGTGCGGTGAAAGGGAAAGACAGGGGACGAAACAGCTCGACACCGACGGTGTCTTAGAACTTTTTCGGTCCGATTCCGTACGGGTTTAGATAACAAGTTCAGAATCTTCAGCAAGTTGAAGTTGGTAGCCTCAAAAAGAAATTTAAAGTCTCTACTACATAGAAGGAGGGAAAATTCGGCCAAAAGATACTGCATGAATTGTCCGAGGTATTTCATATTCCAAAGCAGGTTAAGTCACTGCAATACACCTTATTTTTGACTGATTTTTAGCAACTTTTCCATCTTGACGGGGGGAGGGGGGTCAAACTTACAACGCGCGTTACCGCTAGAACTTAACACCGACCACTTCGGTTGCCGCGCGGTACCGACAAATTGGTGTTGAAAGGAGCTTATAGTGACGGGTGTAACGTGAGAATCGAGAGTAAATAGAACCACAGCGACACCTGTTTACCGCAAGCCGGTGAGGTATAACAAGTGTGCGTACATGTGTGTAAATACGGGACGTTGGACTATTCAGGAGTTTTTACCCCCATGAATAGTGAGAGTGGATCAAAATCGTAAATCTATACAGCTTTCGATAAGGTTTTGATTCACTTGTTACACTTCACGGCTGTGAAGAACTGTTACTTTTGTTTTACCTCACGTAAAACCGCAAAGGTTTGAAGGGTGAATTGATCAAACCCGAAGTCGACATGACTCAACATACAGCCATCCAAACAAGTCAAGTCCCTGTCACACAGAAGAATTTACCATGGCCTCCTGACTTTTTCCAGACCATAGGTAGTCGTAAGCAAGTTCAACTGTGGTTTGGAGTACGTCGGCGAATTAGCCTACTAGTCTTTAAAAGAAATCTGCGCCAGCCGCCCGGAAAAGGTCAAAAGAGAAAAGTTCAGAAAGTCATATTCTGCTTGGATACGACAAGAGGAGGGAACTGGAGCTAGAATAGGATAGATTCCAGGTTACTCCCAGACCAGCGCTGACCCTGACCCTTACCTCTTCCCTCCTGTAGTTGTAACAGTGGAGATCAACCTCCATTAACTGACCAGTCTAACTGGTCCGGACCTTTCAGCCCAGTGGTTTAAATACCGCTTTAATTTCCCAAGCCGTGCGGATCGGGATTGGCGCGGGTTCTAGTCCCAATAGCGGCGTACTCGCCCCTTTAGGTTTTTACAGTGGTTCCCACACCGGCCCTGTGAGAAACGATCAGAGCACACAGGAAATGTCGTACTCGGAGACTCGGGACGAGTCTAGAAAGTAAAGGGGGAGCAGTTTAACAGTGGGGATTAACCTCCACTAACTGACCAGCCTGACTGGTCCGGACCTTTCAGCCTAGTGGTTAGCGCGTTGATTTCCCAAGCCGTACGCGTGCGGATCGGAATTGGCGCGGGTTCTAATCGCGCCCCAGTGGGTTTTTACAACCTCAATGAAAAGCTGCCTGCAGTCCAATTGGAGCCTCCCATGATATGAATAAACAAAGAAAGGTTCAAACAAAGTGCGTGCATATATGTAAATAATGACCGTCTGCTTACGTAACACATACATTCCAAGGTCATCTCCAAGGAGCGCGATGTCTCGTTTAGCAGACTGAAAGGGGCATTTCCTTTTAAGAAGAGGTGCGGTGATGACGAAGGCAGGAAAGGTGTGTTCTGTCGCATTTTAACAACGTCAGATTATGTGGACACAATATCAATGGAATTCCGAAAGGAGGAGCATGGATGGGGGCGGTGCTCAGGTAATAATAGACAGGAAAATGACTGGGTCGAATCCGAGAAAAGGCGTCCCTTTTGCCGCTTCTACATCAACACAAATGGCAGCAGGAAAGGTGTGGTACTCGTGCAATAAAAAAAAGCAGGAAAATGACTGGATAAAATCCTAGAAAAATCACAATTTTTTTCATCAAAGTTTATGATGACTAAGTCTAAAACAATACACGGGTTATTATAAATTCGGTGTGGACGCCTGTATATCGACAGTACAAGCCCAAGATTATCTCAAAGGCGCTTCTCCGAGTTCTTGTGGACCGAGACCTTCTCTACGTACAACTCATCACTTGGTACCTGAGCTGCAACATGTCTTCTCAACTCACAGGTGAGAATGTCCGGTCTATTTTGCCAACGCCATGTCAACGTATCGAAGTTTTAGTAACGAGAGAAAATTAGTGAGGGCTCTACTTTATCCGTGAATAGTTTCATCAGGTTGGTAATACATCATAGGATATAGGAGCTTAATTTTTCTTCTATAAAACCAACTTTTTGTTATTTGTCAACTTTCCGTTTTAAACGTCTGTCGGCTGCCCTTCTTAGGGCTATAAAAAAGTTCAATTGTATCTACTAAATTAAAACAAAAAAAAATAGTTTAGGCAAAAAAAGATACATGTATATACAATATACGGCTGGTCATTTGAAGCTCGTCTATGTAAAGTTGCCTAGAGCTGAACAGATAATAAGATAACTGTGGGCAAGACGTAAAAATGATGGCTTATCTGCGAAGTATTTGCTTTACATCTATTTCGGGGCACACAATATGTTTGTTGTATAGAATGAAAGACTGGATACGAAAGTTTCGATCTTTTTCGGGACGCGCGTATTATCGCGTGGACGCAAACTGTGAACGGAATATATCTATCCGGTAATATGTATGTTTAACAAAACTGTGGGCTATGTCACAAAAATTCTAACGTCCATAGTGTATGAATATGTCCTAAAACTAATCTAAAGTTCTAAACGCTCGTTTTTTCAGATTGTTGTAGTCACCGTTAGTAAATCCTAAACTAACTAATAATGAATGAAACTTTAAGATTGAAGGGGACAAAATGCTACATATATAAACGCTAAAATGTACAATTTGTGACGAAGGACAAAAAAAGAAGAAACAAAAAATGCTTACAATACAACGTTGACACTCCATTTCATTGGTCTACAGCAAATCTGCTAATGTCGACGTTGTTCCTGGTGGCCGTTGTCGGGTCTGTCTCGGCCTTTCCGACCGGATCCGGAGATTCCCGACTGTTGGACCGACAGCCTCGCTTCGTGCACTACGCGGCGAACCCCTACCGTCCGTGTGAGAGGAGGGGGTTCAGGAGAGACCTTCAACTGACGGCGAGAACAATCCAACAGACCAACAATACTCTGACAATAATGGTAAGTTTCCTGTAATCAGCGGTCTTCGATTTCGTTGTTCAATCTAGCTCTAAGGAAGGCGCTTATTATAAATGTTTTCATGTTGAATTTCGGCTCCATTTTGGCTCTTGGACTTGAATGGTATTATCAAATTGAACAATGGTCATACGTGTGCTTTGTAGTAAGGCCCGTGTGTTGTTTGGTGTAATTGTTGTTGTTGTTGTGTGGTAACGTTAACATTCCTCGCCAAAACATATGATAAAAAAATCGTTTTTTTTTTCACAGAAACAAGACCTCTTCAGGGGTGTTTTCCCCACATTCGCTGCTTTTCAGGTTAGTCATTGTTTTGCCATCGATTTATTTATCGTCATATTATCAATGATACATTCTTTCAAGAATATATCGGTACGAGAACAACACACACACATACCTTCACGCACACGTGTACATACATGCACACAGAAACACACACACAGAGAGCGAGAGAGAGAAAGAGGGAGAGAGAAAGAGGGAGAGAATGCGAAAGAGAGAGAGAGGATTGTGTGTACACGTGTACATACAAACTAACTTACACACACGTTTTCTACATATTTACCTTCGCCAAGAAGGTTATGTTTTGGGTAGCGTTTGTGTGTGTGTATGTAGAAGACAAACATAACTCGAGAAGGCCTGGATGGATTATCTTGATATTTGGTATGTGGGTAGGTCTTGATGAGACCTGAAAAAGATTAGATTTTGGGCTCCCTGACAACTTGTTACGGTACTGCAGCGGAACTTACTGTTTTGATTTCTTGTGTTCCGGACATGCTACGGTTCTGATTTTCGAGTGGTAGATAGCTCTTTGGACAGAGTGGTATAGATTTGGGCCCCTGGCGGCTTTTTCTGGAACTGCAGGAGCGGTTTTGCTTTAGACTGTGAAAGGGAATAACACAAGAAGGCCTTGTTCTCAATGTGAACTGTTCAAAATGGAAGATTATTCATTATCCAGGAGGACGGTGGCATGGTTTCACTGTTCCGTAACCTCACCAGTTACGAGCTCACCATCCCAACTGTCATTCTCGAAGCACAAGAGCTGAACGATTACAGCGACACCTTGCGACAGGCGATGCACGACACCGGTGAATACCTGAACAAGTTGCTGTTCAAACTAGGCTTTACGGTAAGAAACCAGTCAGACAATACCGTGTCGTCTTATCTTGAGAACATATTCATCATTGCAGTAGATTTCACACACAATGTACGGCTTCTGCATTTGTTTCATCGTTACTTAAACATCCCAAAAGTGAAGTATTGTTTCTGGCAGGTTGATATGTGTCTTTCTGTGCTGCAGTTTTTTTATGTTCCGACAGAGGGCGCTTGATTGGAAGGGATGATATCGGCTCTCAAACAGACCGATCCTATGGCCCACCCACCTCCAATAAGACGTAGAGTTGCAAAATAAAAAAAAATCATTTGACCGACATCCATCCAATCTCTCATTGGTCGCACCGATAATTGTCATTCTCTCATTGGTTGAACTGCTAATTGTGATGGACAGCCAGGATCGGTCTATTGCTTTGTTTTTGTTAATTGACAGATGTTGTTCTTCTCTTCTTTTGCTAGCTGAGGGCAGCTGGTGATTTGGAAGATCAGAGCTGGACGGCTGACTCCATGTCCCTTCCAGACCCGGAGGGAAGCCTATACTGGCACTATTTGCGTGACGTCACTTTCTTCCAACACCTGTATGGAGCCCTGGAACAGCTGAAAGCACAACTCGAGGCACGGCTGGCTGAATGTTAGAGGGCATGAATATATTGAACCTATATCATGTTGTATACTATAGTATACGTATACAGCCAATAACTGTCGTCAGTATCTGATTTTCTAGATATTCCAGATCTATGAAAACAAAAGGTAATGTTAATGGTATTTTTCATTAGAAATGTGTTCAAACGTATACCAAGGGGCTTTTGAAAAACGCATGCTAATATAACGTTTGTACGTATCTATTTCATATATCGACTTATTTATTTGACATTCATCAATATCTATGTCTCTCTCTTTATAACGTTACACAAGTTAATGTAAACTAATTTTAACTACATTGTAGCGTAGCGTATACAGGTTACATAAATATTATTGTTATGACGAAAGCAGTAACTGTCAATTACAATCACTTAGTAACCATGAATGGTAATATCAACGTTATGTCTCTTATAGAGATGACTAGAGTACCACTAACAGTTAGTGGTTTAGAAAGAATGGTAAGATGTATTTAAGATACAGTCTTTCGCATCTACTTTGCGGTAGGTTATATGTTTAGAACCATTCAAATAAGCGGTCACTAGACGCTTATTAGAATAGACCAAAGTCAAGTTTATGGGGATATTTTTTCCTCTCGATATTCCATTTAAATTTTGTTTACAGTTTACAAGATTATTAGAGTCTCTATGAATATATGATAGTGCTAATTATAAGGTAGGGTTTGTAACAGAAACATTAGAAATATAATAAAGGTTTGGCGAAAAATGTTCTTATTTGTTGTTACTTAAGCTTGTTGTACTAACTCACTGACTAACTAACTGTGTGTACTAACGTTATATAGATAACGTTAACAATGCTAATCTTGTCGGTATAAAGAAACAAGTTTTTGGAATGTTGGGGGTGAAAGCATTATCAAAACCAACAAAGAAATAGAGACGGCTAAGTCACATAGATCTTATCACTAAAGAATCAACATATTGGACGCGACCCCCCTCCCCATAACACAACGGTTGTTGACATACTATCGATTGTAAACCTATTTCGTCACGTAGGGCCAAAACAGTCGAAAATAAACGTTGACGAACAACATGAAGGTGAGAAAAACAAAATATGAACGAAAGTCAAAGCTGAAACGTTGGACAATTTAGAAAACAATTTACGGTAAAATGGCAGTTGAATTGTGTTTTGTCCAAGTTAGGAGTGACCAATTGTGTATGGGGCATCGCGTCCTTAGTGGACTTTGGTTTGGTTGCATAGTTTAAAGTCCATCCATACTCGACAGACACAAATCGATTACATTGATTCAAGAGTGTAGAAAAACGTGGATATTTTGGTTGGAGGCTCTGCATTTTTAAGAACGTTTTGTGACCATTCGACTAGCAGGTATGTACCGTATATATGTGTGTGTGTGTGTATGAGTGCGTGTGTGTGTTGTGTGCGTTCGTGTGTGTGCACATGTGTCTGGTGTGTGTGCGCTCGCGCGTGTGTATGTGTGCATATGCGAATATGTATTTTGATCGTGTCATTCCATATATGTAACGTTATATCTCAATTTCAGTTGTTTTATCGTAATAAACAACACGGCATATTTGATTCAAGGACAGGCAAAAGTTTGAAATTTGTGCGCAACAACAACAAAAACATGAAAGAAACAATGCAAATTTTAGCAATGATAAACGTTCTTGTTTCCAATATCGCATGGGTTCTTAATCATGTGGAAAGCTATAGAATCACTCACAAAATGTTTCTACTGTAGTAATAGTAAGATGTAGTACTATTGTGTTGCCCGTGTGCGTGTCTGGTAGTTTGATCACGAGTCCAAAGGTTTTGTGTCTTTACTTTGGGGCATGTACATAAGCACGTCACCGGAACGTACTGCGCCTGCGCGAAACGCTTCTATGTAATGTGCATAGGGCTTCAGAAAAACGTACCATATAATGTGTTGAAAAAGATATATTATGCAACGGGAAAAATTATAATGCAACGTTTATCAAACATCCAACAGAAAACAACAGAAAACCCAGGTTTCTGTTTGATGTTTAGTAAACATTGCATCATAATTTTTCCCGTTGCATAAGATATCTTTTTCGACACAACATTTAGAAACTATAGACGGGATATTATCCTTACATATGCGAACAATAGATTATTCTTTTTGCTCTGTCACATCTTCTTTGACTTTGGAATTGACTTTTACTTTGACCACGACAGTAGTATCCGTTTTCCGACGTTTTTGTCGCAATGTACGGCATACATTCTCTCATTTTGCAGTTGCACAATTGACGGTATAGTGGAAAATTTCCTCTTTTTTTTAAATGGACAAAAATTGATGCGCGCGCGGATGTCAATCATATTATCCGGGATACAGAAGAGAGGCAAATAGATCATTATACTCGCATCTCTGTTAGCCGTTTACTGCTCTGGATAGCAAACATTCCGAACAGAGCTCATAATGACGGTGGCCCACAAGAACAGAGTATTTTTGTGTATCCTTCACACAGGAAAATACATTTTAAAAACCAAGATACACAAAAATAGCCTTGTACTTGTGGGCCACCGTACATAATAGGTTAAAAGAAAGGTCTCTTTAACCCCTAGGTTAAGGACGGGATACTTATATTAAAACAAAAAGGTTTTAAGTCGTCATAAAAACGGCAGTTTGGCACTTTATATGTGGTATATTTTAATGTCAGGAATTTAAATGAGAACGAACGTTAAAGTATTTACCAATTTACTTGTTCACGATTTTCCACGGTGACTGAAACCCTGATTTGAATATACTAATAGATTGGGTGAAATCTACCGATTGGAACACCATTGCAATGAGTGCTGGAACGGCCGAGGAAGGCTCTGCGCCAAAGGTAAAGTTAACATCTACTAACATAATTCCGCCAGGGTACATAATTCCGCCACCCCGAAAAGATATGTACGTCCAACCAAATCGCCAACCCAAAGTCCCCAAGTGTAATGCACCCTGGATATCTAAATTGTGCATACCTTATTTATTTATTTATTTATTTCTGTTTTCTTTATCCAGGGTGGACGCACTCAGTGCTAACCGCACTGCTTTTCAGGCGTGCCCTGCACAAAATAACATAAACAGACTAAATAACATAACAAGGAAATAACATAGAATAATGAACAGAAAGTAACCAAAAAAAGATAATATATACATAACCGAGCGTCGAATCCAAATCATAATCCTTAAATCATAGTCGATATGGCAGGCCGGGTCTGGAGGTCAGAGGTCAGCAGTACTGTCTTACTTGTTTTTTAAAAGTTTGGCCCGACGTAGCCGCTCTAACTGTGGCCGGCAACTCATTCCAGGCAAAAAAAATCCACACCTATACCTGGGGGTTAGATTTCTCAAACACACTGTATTCTAAAGTAACGGATTTATGTAACCCGGCGGATTAATGCTAATGGAGGTTACATCAAAACTAGAAAGCTAAACATTTTGTTCCTTTAACTTATGTTTATGACTGGGGTGATCCATTTTATTTAGTGGAAGTATTCTAGAATGGTCCATCATGAATGAGATTGTATGTGGAAGAGTCTATTCTTGCATAGGGGGTCAATAGGGGAAATCTCCATTTCAGGCTGGGATGACTTTTGCAGTAGAAAACTTTTGGGCAGAAGTATTTTCTTGATATTTCAATTTGCCCAAGTGTTATTTTGGAACAGTCCATTTTTTTGCATGGGGAGGAGTATGGCTAAACATGCTGTGTTTGCTTAGGGCCAAATGGCGGCCTTTCTAGTTATTAGAAGTCCTGTTAGCGCCATTATATATTTTTTTTTTATCTGTATACCTGTACTTAGGCCGATAGGTACAATAAAGGTTATTATTCTATTCTTAACAGACGTCCGGTACTGACAACAATGGCTTCACGCCACCTTCCGACGACACAGAACTTCACACAGCTGTAAATTCTGGGGACGCTGATCATGTCAGGGTACGTCGCACATAAATACTCATCTCTTATTATTCTGAACATTTTCTACGAACGCCCACAACGACACATCTTGGAGGCATCTCGGACGCATCTCGACGGCGACCTCCGAGAAGCGTAAGCGCGCTGCCTTCGACATGCCTCCGAGATGCCTCCGAAATGCCTCTGAGATGCCTTCGAGATGCCGCCGAGATGTGTAGTTACGGGCTTTCGTAATTTTCATACCTAGACATTGATAGTGACGCCTTAGTCGTTCAAAGACAAGATGTTTTGAAAATAAGATGATAACTTGTCGAATTGACATGGATTTCTACGCACTAATCCATGCTGCTATACTGTCATTCTTACGACAACGTTCCAACCATGGTCTGGGGAAGTTCGGGAGGGCATGGTCGGCTACAATGTATGTGTGACAGGAGTTTTACTCTCAAGAATGTTTTGCAATCTCTTCGTTTCTTCTAAAAGATTCCGCATACATTTGTGTAGACGCTGTTGGATCAGCCAGGAGTGGATGTGAACGCAAAGGGAGATGGGAACTTCACCCCCCTACACCTGGCAGTCATTAACAACGACGTCTCCATTGTTAAACTTTTGGTACGTCCGCAATTTTGAAGATTTGTGCTAATAACACTATTTACTGTGCGTTATTAGTCTTAATTATTAAACATTTATGACCAAATCGGACACTAAACGGTTTTTTTTTTCCCAAAATCATCTATTCCAAAAGTAAGGTGCTGCTAAAAAACAATTCTTTCGGGAATACATTGGCGGATTTTCTGTAACATTTTCAGTTCAATCACAGTACTATGCTAAGTGCTTCGCCCCTGAGGCATCGCCAGAAAAAATCCAGCCAACGTTACTGATTTTTGTTATGGCACTCTCCGCAGTTGGAGAGGGATGCAGACATCTACGCTGAAGGTGCGGATCACGTGTCCCCCTGGCGGTTGTCACAGGCAGCGCACTGCTCTCTGCAGATCCTACAAATGATCCTAAAGACTGCAGCAGACCTCCAGGGCGACGTTGTGTAAGTTGAATGATTCTAATACTTGGTGTAATTCTATTATTTGAATGAAACGCTTTCACGTTTCTAGTCGTAGCAGCTGTGAAAACACATGGCATGGAAACATTTTTTTTGCTCAAATATCTTGCATGCATCCGTGAATAGTTTCATCGGGTATGTCACTAGAAAACAAAGTTCTTATGAACTACAGGCGTGTATGTGGAAATTCTGTACGGTTGGGGACCGCATCTGTTAGCAGCGACACCTAGCTGCAGTTCGAAATAGCACAAGCAGTATTGCCATGATATGAAGAAGGTGACAGAGGGTCACCGAAGTTGGCTTGAACAAAGCACTTGGCTGTGTACATATGACTTTGTTATCCACTACTGTAAATGCAAAAATGTTCCCGGTGTTTTTATTTTCGCGGTTTTCGCGGCGACCGTTTCACCGTAAACTTAAAACCACCGCGAACATTTTTGTCCAGTACTGTAGCAGTATCTGACTTCAGCGCTGCGGCGAACTTAAAACCACCGCGAACACTCCATTATCACCTTAGCGCGAAATAAAAACCACGCGAACTTAAATGCATTTACAGTATATTGCATGTATATCATTTTTTCATGACGTTCCAGTGATTCCAATCTGGGCGCGTCATCGCCCAGAAAGGCGGTTCCAGCGGCAGACTGCGCATGGGCAGTGATGGAGGTCGCTAAGAGCGGCGGCAATCAGTCGGCGGAGAAGCTCAGAAGCCTCCTGGAAATCGGCGGTGACGTCATCCTGACTCAGCGGGACTCTCGCGGCAGGACAGTACTGCATCACGCGGTGGCCAATCAGGAGGCGCTGCAGTTTCTACTGAAGGTGAAAGTTCTTCCAACTCTGAACTCCACTTCCTGTCATTCGCGCAAGTCTGAGCTTCTTTAGAGGCGCTACAGTTTCTACTGAGGGTGAAAGTTCTTCCAACTCTGAACACTACTTCCTGTCATTCGCGCAAGTCTGACCTTCTTTGAATGCGCTACAGTTTCTACTGAAGGTGAACGTTCTTCCAACTCTGAACTCTACTTCCTCTCAATAGCGCAAGTCTAACCTTCTTTAGAGGCGCTACAGTTTCTACTGAAGGTGAACGTTCTTCCAACTCTGAGCTCTACTTCCTGTCATCCGCGCAAGTCTGACCTTCTTTAAAGGCGCTACAATTTCTACTGAAGGTGAACGTGATGTCCGAACAAGAATAATTGAACTTGATACAGAATGAAATTGCACATTGAACTACTTCTTCCTACTCTGAACTTTACTTCCTGTCATTCGCGCGAGTCTGACCTCTCTTAAACTCTTGAACTTTAAATCTCACAAAGCAGCTGCAAAATGAGGAAATATATGCTGTAAATTGCACAAAACATATTCCGGAAACTAACGTCGTAGAACGTCAAAGAGGAAGATGTGAAAGAACAAAATGAAGAGTCTATAATGACTATTAAGACTAATATGCGGTATATACCATACCCTGTGTGTTAAGTTTTGTTCAGCCTTCCTGACCACGTACATGCCATAATGAAGGCAACATTTGTTTTGCAAAACTTTTTTTATTAGCACGCTCGCATCAGTTTTGAGGTTCCCAGAGGATATCATTTACATAATCAAATCAACGTGGCCTAAGGTAATCAAAAGTAGCCAAAAACCATTTGTACTGTGATGTTCTTGGTTGTTTTTTTAACAAAAAATGATTTGTTACAACAGAGCGGGCGAACAACAGATCTTCTTGAGGCTGCAGACGAAGATGGCTGCACCGCCCTTCATTTTGCCGCTGAAGGAGGCTATACCGAAGTACGTTCGTGGTTCTTCATTATAGCAATTTCAACTGATGCCATCCCCATAGCCTCTACCAGGCTCTAGAGATGCTGTTAAGAGTAGAAATTGGCAAAATAGATGAATAACATGCCAACATTGACAAATAACATCCAGCAGTAGGAGTATAGCTTCTCCTGAAGGGGTATATCTGTACTCCATGGCTAGCTTACCCCTAGCCCTCTGACATGTTATCTATTTGGCCAATTTCTACCTTTCCACCCACCTCTGGGGCCTGTTAGAGGCTACCATCCCGATATTACTGTCCAAATACTACATCAGAACATTTTTTATCAGTAAATATACTTCAAGTTGAGGCTATGAGGATGACATTTCCATACCTACATACGACACCATTTTTGTTTTCAAATTTGCAGAGTGCGTCTCTCCTCCTGGTAGCCGGGGCCAATCGCGAGGCTGTTGACAAGGCCGGACAGACGTCACTTCACAAGTCGGCTGGGTAGGATGTAGGACGGATTTGTATTGTTGTTTAGCTCGTAGTGCCTAGCGGCAAATAGATCAGCAAGTTTCCTTGCTGTTTCTGTAGCAGAGTATGTGTTTAAAGGGAGGGGTTACTAGCCATCCCCCTTTCATGCTCTCGAAGCACACGTCGTCGAGCACAGGGCCCCCATTTTACGTCCCTTCCGAAAGACAAGTGCAGTCCCAACCTAGATGCCCTTCCAGGATTTGAACCGGGGTCTCCCAGTTATCAACTAACTAGGAACTAGGTGCTCAACTCGCAACAGTGTTCCGATGCCAATTAGACCTCTTGCCAATTACAGCGGCCATTTTGAATTTCCTGGGACCATGCACCAAAACGAGACTTATACAGTTGGTGCTCCCTACTTATAGGTCTGTATCACAGTATAGATATGCCACCTTCGGTATTTCACCTTAGAGGATCGAAAGTTGCCATACCAGAAGGTGGCATACCTACACTGTTATACAGGCTTATAAGTGAGGGCACCAACTGTAGCCTCGTTTTGGTGCACATTCCCGGTAAATTCAAAATGGCCGGTGTACTTGGCAAGAGGTCTATTTCAACTTTGGGGTTTCCATATCAGGCGGGGGCATTACAATGTTGTGGAGACCATTCTGTCGTCTGGAAGCACAACGGACGATGACACCGTTCTGGTGGACGACACCCGAGATGCCGGTGACGTCACAAGACGTCTCGTGAACGCCCTGGATAGACAGGGTAGGAAACCCCTCCACATGGCAGCGGAGAAGGGCCAAGAGAAGATAGTCCGGCTCTTACTAGAGAAGAACACGTCTATTAATAAGTATGTTTATCAATATGTATAAACGATGCCTACTTTGTACTGTACATTTAATATTTTTGTATTGCTATATTTTTACATTTTCTTGAAAGTTCTAAAGTGTTTTATATTATGTTTTATATCTTTAACGTTATAGTTTTAGGTTCTAAAGCGTTATATGTTTATATCTTTATAGTTTTAGGTTCTAAAATGTAATGGTCATAACTACTCTTGGCAAGTCCCTTTGTTTATAGAAAGAGACTAACGATTTCTATCCATTTATCATTGGCAAACGAAGGACCAGAGACGGCCGGAGCCCGCTCCACCTTGCGACAGAAAGCGGCAGTGCAGAGACCGTCGATACCCTGATTTCTGCGCACAGACAGTCCCTGACCTGGACAGACAAGCAAGGCGTAAGTTTCCAACGCAGGGAGTGTCACAAAATCGATTTTCAGACTCTAACCCTCATCTTGTCGTTCATAGTTATTTGGATCTTTTAAATTGTAGTTATTCTCTATATCATGATGGTTTTTGTAAGAATAAATGGGATAGACGCAGGTAATAACTCAAGTTTCGAAAATGGTCGTCGAATATTACCTATGTGTAAGGTACACATGCACGCTATTCTTTTTTTCTCAAATGACTGTTCATGTGTGTTGGAAGTAAGGCCGAATAAACGTTCTCAAAGGGAACTACATGGCTCCGGCTGTCTTATGATTTGGTCCCAAAGGGGCCCCGCCGGGGTGGTTGACGGGCTGTTTTCTTTTTTTTGCACTTTCGGGTGTGCCCCCTACGTGGCCCCGTGGGACACCCTGCGGCTGCCGGGCTATTGTTAGGCCCGGCCGGGACCCCGAATCAATTTAACCCGCAATCAAATTCAACGCGGGACCCGGTAACAAATATACATTACTGATGGTTTATTGTGCTGCAAAAGACATCAGTTTGCTAGAGAAGCTCAATATGGACTGGCTATCAACATGTTGTTTCAAGGTTTATCATCACATGTTTTTCGGGTCTGCCTTGTGACAGGACACGCCTCTGCATGCAGCTGCCAGAAGGAACCACGCCCACCTCATCCCCGTCCTTCTTAAAGAAAATGTTGGCCTGGCTAGTAAGGAGAACAAGCAGGGACTGAACGCTTTGGACGTCGCCATCGACGAACGGTCGAAAGATGCGGCAGCAGCGATGGGAAAACACGAACTGTAAGCACCGATGATGATATCGATAGGATTTGTGTTTTTGTTACCTTTGCCAGAAGGTTATACTTTCGGTTTTGCCTTGGTGGAGTGGATGTAGATACATGTGTGTTTTATGTAAAGAGCATAGCTCAAGGAGCTGTACTGTTGATGGATGTTCATGATATTTGGTAGGAGGGTAAGTGTTGGTTAGACAAAAGTCAAGTTCGAGAATTGGTCTCCTGGCGGCTTCCTACGGTACTGCAGCGGACCTTGTATGTATGTTTAAGAGCTACATATAGTGCTCTGTATATAGTAATCATGGAGGTGGGTAATCCTAAGGGATTTTTTATAGACGAATGAATCTTGATATTTTTGAATTTTGTCATGTTTGAAATAGCCAGTTTCAGGCTATGAAAAACAAAGTTTGGCGCGAGCTATTTCAGATTTTATATATCAGTACAATTTTCGAAAGACATAAGGAATTGTAAATTCATACTTTTCGATGATCATATTTTGAGCATGGGGTGCTGTTTGCTGTATAACGTTGATTTGGCTTACATACACTGCTGTATAGGTGGGACACATCCCTGACTTACCCACAAACGAAACGAGGAAAGGACCAGAAGCCCCAGATGTACAGGATGATCAAAGACATGCCTGAAGCCGCGATGGTAAGTACCCTATAGTCCCGCCCTCCTCCGGCAAAACGTACAAATGCAAAATAAAAACGTAGAAATGCAAATATTTGACGGACTTGCAGCCACTTCCTCATTGGTTGATTTTCTAATTACCATGTAATCATTGGTTGAACTGCTAATTGTGATCGGCAGTTAGGATCTGATGTTTGCCACAATGGTATAGTTTTCATTCTATATCATGATCGCCGCATGAGAAAGGTGTATGTGGCCCCTTCCTGGTAACCGTCGGTCCGACCGCTAGGAGCCGGGTAATGTTATGTTACGGTCCCATTGGCACCGGTGCCCGAAAGGGGCCAGATGTGGTCCCGGCCGGGTCCCGAAGACACAAACTTGTCCCAGTGGACTGCCGGGTACCGGAAGGGTACCTCCCGGTGGTCGCACGATTAGATCACGGTGTATAGTTGTTACAGGCTCCCGCGTTGATTTTAAGTCCGGACTACTGATTCAGGGTCCCGGCCGGGCCCAAAAATAGCCCGACAGCCGCAGGGTGTCCCACGGGACCACGTAGGGGTCACATCTAAAAGTGCAAAGAAACAGCCCGTCAACTACCCGGCGGGTCCCTTTTTGCGTTTCGGCGCCTTCGCGCCGGAACGCAATGTCCTGGCTTTTACCTTCGATGCATGCTCGATGCATGCTTGCATGCTGTTTGGTTCAACACTGTGTCGCACACCAGAAGACCTTATATGGCAATACGTTCCCAAATCCTTGTATAGCCGTTGCCTTATATGGCAAGGGAGCACGAAAAGGCAGGCAGGCTACATTTGCATGACACACAGGAGGGCGACCGCATGTAACTGCTACAACTGTTCGGAAATATCATTGCATTGTGGTTTCGGATTTTGATATCCTGAAAAATGACCATATTACATCTATTCCACAAGATTGCAGAAGAAAAAAAAATAATTTCGTCAAGAAAACGACCAAAAATCGGCATAAATGATACCATATAGTGAGGTTATAGCATTACGTACAGGGTGACGGGTTACGTACCGCAGCTTAGCCCATCTGGCAACGCGAAGCACTTTGGACCCAGAAGATCCGGGTTCGTGTCCGTGCATGGATTTTTTTTTCTTTTTAGATATTGAATATCAAAAATATATATTGATATTATATTAATCTATCAATATCATATTTATGAATATCATTTTTTCATTTTTTCATTAATAAATAAAGAAATATTTTATTTTTGTTATTTCTAAATATTCATTTCATATATACAAGGCCTTTGTCTTATGAACAGGACTTCATACATTCCAAACCCGGCATTCCCGGCATTCGAATTTTTCTGTTCATTGTAATGGAAAATACCGTGCAGCGGCTCCTATGCGCGGTAAGATGATTCTTGCAAAACACTCGCCACTAAACTTCTATCCCCGATGTAAACAGAGGCTCTTGATGTTGTTTGCAAAACAGCGATCCTTTGTTACAGTAGCAAATGCTCCATTGTTCAGTATCGACTTCATTCAGACAACACGGACGTGGAAAGTGGCGCCGCTCGGCACAAAACTATGGGAATTTTCATGAATTTTAGCAAAATTACCCAGGAAAATAAGGAAGAAATGTTGTAAATGCGAAAACCAGAATAATACGGATGAGGTAGCTGTTGATTTGTTTGACATTTGGTAGTCATTTTAGATAGAACCTTAGCTGTTATGAACTTCTATTTCACTTAATTACCATAGTGCTGATGATTCAATGGTGCTTTTTCAAATTTTATGTTTTATTGTGTGCCATGTACATAATTACATTGATAGCTTTTATAATGAACCTATTGTACATTTTACAAATAAGTACAAGTTGTAGGCCAAGACCAGCTTTTTCAAAAGCACTTAAGTTCAGTGACGTAACTTCAAAATTGCTTTCCCCAATCTGCCTTTCTCTATTAAAACAGTACTCATTTCCCAAAATGACAATTTTTCTTATAGACTGAACAGCCCTTGAGTGTCTTCCTCTGGCAGATTTTACTTCAAGTAAAGGGAAAAGACAATTCACACTCATAAACGTAGCCGAAACGCCAGCTTTTTTTAAAAGCTCTTGTTTCAATTTGGACCTAAGCATAGATAGTGGTCTACCGTCAACATATAGAACCGGCGCAATGGCCTAGTGGATAGAGCGTTCGCCTTGCATTCGAAAGGTCGTGAGTTCGAACCAACGACTCTAAAAATTGTACATACTGCTTTCTCTACTTAGCACTCAGCAGTTGGGAAAGAGTATGGTAGTTAAACACACGCCACTACCGGTGGACTAGCCCCCTGCTTGACAAAGTTGTGTGTTCCAGGGCTGCCGAAACGGAGATGGGCGCCGCCTTATGCACCGTCTGGTGCGGGGAGGACTTTAACCGTCATCTTTTGGTCTTTCTATTTTTTTTTTTTTTTCAAAAAAAGGAATGTCAGGATATATGAAGAAAAAGTATTTAAGGAATATCAAGCTACATCGTACATATCATTATAAGATGAATGTTTGGTTATGAGTGTTTGACATATCTGCCTTTCAGAACTTCATTGATCGCATGGTGGTCGAACACAAGGAGGAATCTGACGACAACAGTGACGTAGGGAGGGTAAGTTGGTTGTCTTACAAATATTACACTCCATGTGAATTTCTTGAAATATGTTCGAATCACAAATCAAGTCACATGAACAAAAACAACAAACAGGAAACTTACATTGAATATGATGTCACTGTACTGCCTGTAGCGATTGAAAGAATTTGTATTTGTTGTTTTACAGGTTTGGAAGTACGACTTCATGTACCTGTACACGCGTGACCCGCGGGATTCTCCGTTAGAGGTTAGATACTAACCCTTGTAATGCTACGGACACATTTGCACCGGTGCCCGAAGTGGTTGTCGCCCCGGCCGGTATCAGGAAGCCACAAATTTTCCCGATGGACAGATTGAAACCTGGGGTGGTGCGTCTATCTGTCACTGGGTCCCGGACTGATTCTAACTGCTAGTGAAAAAGTTGTCCAAAAATAGCCCGGCAACCGCAGTGTTTCCCATGGGGCCACGTATAGCGGTCATGCCCAAAAAACAGCCCATCAATTTTCCGGAGGGGACCCTGTTTGCAATTGTGACAGTATACGTAACATTAGGCACAAGTTGACACAATTTGACTGTCACAAGCACGTCATTGTCAGGTTTAACCAGAACATCAATTCATATCATTGATGAAGTTTGTATATGATCAAAAAACGAGTCTATCTTCCAGCATACTACAATGAGACATACAAAGTTCCGCCCTTAAGACATTGTCAAACACGTTTAATAATGCAGTCGATATGCTAGATTGAACGCTAAGTGTTTTTGTTTTCGTATAGGCAATGATCTGGTACAAACGATGGCAGTGTCTGGAACATCACGTGGTGGTGAAGTTTCTCAAGTGTAACTGGTAAACATAGCATACTTTACTAATTTACATACACGGCCTAACTTAATTTGCGTAAGGATGTGCATAAAATATTCATAATAAGCCGGTTCACGGATCAAACTGCGTATGCGGAGCGAGATGAATTGTGGGCAATATGTCAAAGTTGAGGGCCTCTTAGACATAAACAAAACACATCTAGTATCAAGCATGGTCTTGACAAGAACTGTTAGAGGCCTCTAGCTTTGATATATTATCCACTGGCCGCACATGCACAGTTTGATACGTAAAGTAGCTCATTGATGTGACCTAGGAATGCAGTATGGAAAGTAGGTCAAGGTCATACCTTTTTAGTAGAAGAACTTTATTGCACGACAATTGTGCACGGTAGAATGTATGGCAATAACTGTCGTACGGTATTCATCATCTGTTTCTCATTAAGAAACCCCACTTTCCTCAGGCAAAGGTTCGGAGTCTATACCTTTATGGCCTACCTGCTGTTGTATGTAATATTCATGGCGATCCTCACCGCTACTGTGGCCATTGATGCGTCAGACACGACGTATTTTGAGACTCATCCTTCTCTGACAGTCACATTCGATGGAACTTGTCATGTAAGTACTAGTATCACCAATCTCAAAAGAACATTCAATGGACACGCTGTGTATAAAAGTTCCAGCACATAGTTCTGTTCAAAGATAACCAATTATAAGATAACTTAGCGTTACGTTTTGATTTTCTTTACATCCTGAGTTTTAATGTGTACCATGGCAATTTCTCCTCACAGTCATCCTAGACAACGTTTTACTGTGTTGTGTATATAAAAGAACCCCATCATACCTGTACCTAAATCATAGTACATTTATCGTTCCTACTTTTTTCACAGATTGTTTGTTTCAACACGATTGCCGTCATGCTGATGAGTATGGGATACATGGTCAAGGAGGTCTATCAGATCTACCAAAAGGTCGGGCATTACATTTATCATTTATACCGCACCAATCTTACGCATATTTTTGCAAAGATTAAGACCCTATAGATGTGATATTCAGGCAAAAAATACCCTCGACTCTTGAGCGATTTTGAGATTCGACGACTTTTTGACGATGACAACTACGGTCAAAACTCGTTGACTGTTTGACAGAGACATCATAACAGCTTTTTTGACGGGGGCACACAATGTGTGCCCCAGGCTATTGTGGTGAGAGTCACGTTGGGTCGATGCCATGGGTGGATGGCACAAGAAGTGATGCAATGCTTTACCGCACATAACCGCTAATTAACTATTCCAAAATCTCTCTTTTCCGTTAGAAACAGGTAGTTGTACATTACAACGGTGCTGGTAACTGGAGTCTTTATATATTTTTTATTTATTTTTTATTAAACAACAGAAGAATATACAGGACACAGAGGTGATGCACTCTAGCTGAAGCTAATATTAAACATCACCTCTGGAAAAAAAAATTACAACTTACATAGACAAGTACAATAACAATAACAATAATAAACAGCAATTGGGTCGTCCAATACTAACAAACTAACAAACAAACAATGAATATATCAATATACCTGAACTAAGTTTTAAAACGTCTGCTTGTCAAAATATAGTGCTGAGTCAAGCCTAAAATGTTACAGTTGAAATCATATGAAACAAAGGATGAGCCTCTTAATAATAAATAAATGAAGGCTTGATCAGACAAAGTATCGATATCAAGAATATGGGCTAAAAGGTCTTTATATTTGTCTGTGGTTTTTATTAGACATTCAAGTCTTTAATGATGTTAACCCAATATTTCCTTGCTGTTCGGAATTCACTATTTGTTGTTCCAAACGAGAGATCTAGAGATCAGTTGGGGTCATGATGAACATTAAATCCTGATTATCAAGATAATGTAGCAATATCTCGTGAGACGAGGTAGATATCTTCTGACTGTTTTGGTAGTTACCTTAAAGCCTTGCTGAATATGGTTGGAAATTCACAGTCCTACCATGTGCTTGATAACATTCGGCACCTTTTGCACCATGTTGCGCCCCGGCTAGCTTTGATAAAGCATTTCTTGTTTATCCTATCTCAGAGACTGCACTACTTCGGTTGGAGAAACCTGCTCCAGTGGGTCCTGTACCTGAGCGCATTTCTCTACAGCCTCCCCGTGTCCACTCCGCTGGACAGCTGGAAGACTGAGGCGGCAACAGTCGCCACCATCTTCGGCTGGCTCAACTTCGCCATGTATCTACAAAGGTACTGTGGTCAAGTGATTTAAAGAGTAGGGGCATGCCCCGGTGTGCGATGGTCCAAATCCTTCTGTTGGGAGTTGGTGATTTACTACAAATCACCCGGATGGAGGCCTGGCGAACCTCCGTCTTGTATCAGCCATACGGTGATTTACACCATTCCCCGGACGGGAGAACTCAGGCGCATCCCCGTCTTGTATGATAGCCAATGAAATGGTATGTCACCTAGTAAAAAGGGAGATATAACCCCGTCGTAGCGAAAACACGTCGACTGATGATGACTGTGGTCAAACTGATGCAAAGTACAAATAGAGGATATAAAAACATAATAAATCAAGTCAAAAACTTTTGCCAAAATCAAGTCCAAATGTCCGCAACAATATTTTCTATACATTCAAGAAAGGCACATGTACCACAGTATTTCAACTTAGAGGGGTGAAATTTACCAACAAAGAAGGCATACCTATATTCCAACACAGACTTCAAGAGCCTCTGGGCCATGCCCTGCCTCGTTTTGGTGCATGACCCTGAGATGACCCCAGAGAATTCAAAATGGCCGCCGTAACTGGAAATGGGTCTATTCACTTTATCTTCACGGTAGCAAAATTTCACGGTGTAAGGAAAATTTACATCACGGTAGTGGAAAGTGATTTACAGAGCGGATGTGTGAAGGAATCAAATAATCACAACAGTTGTTTTTTTTCACGGTGATGATAAGCTTACGTACGGTACAGAGGTGACCGTGAAAACAGTGAACTAAAGTTACAAAGAAACAAGAACTGAAGTAGCTATTTCTGTAGCCTGACTAGATCGCGCTCCTAGCAATCGGCCCGAGTGTTACAGGGGGTCATTAACCTCCGCCAGCGAGAGATTGTGTAAACACAGGCTCGTATTTCCGTAGCACCGTTTTCAGCTTGGGAAAACGTTTGTTTGTATCTATGTATGTTCCTACGCATCATCAAAAATATAAAAAAATATCAATATAAAAATTCCTTGTCCTCTTGAAAAACGGCCTCGGCCGAAGAGTGTTAAACTTTCAAGGTTAAGATAAAGGTTTGAAAATTTTAAAAAAGAAATTCAATGTGACATGCTTTGTATGAAAGTTTCAGCACATAGTTCTGCACAAAGAGAACCAATTATACGAAAACTTAGCGTTACGTTTTGATTTTCTTTACATCCTGAGTTTTAATGAGTACCATTTCATTTCTTCCACCAAGGGTGCCAGTGTTTGAGACGGATGTCTACATTTACATCCTGCTGATCGGGAAGATATTTAAATCCCTGATAAGGACGATTCTGGTCTTCCTGTTGTACCTGTTGGCCTTCACCACATGTTTCTACTACCTCGCATCAAAGGCTGACATACCAGACTCAACGGTATGTAGTTTAACATCCATCCATTTATAATTATGCTGGACTGTTTGACTGTTTGCCGAAAATTATATTACCCTCGCCAAGAAAACACATGGCAATCGCAAATCCAAAACACAGATCAAAACCGACAGTTCCACTGCAGTACTGTAACAAGAGGATAGATTCAAATCATGTCCAGGTGTCGTCCCGACCTACCCACATACCAAATATCAAGAGAATCCAGCCAGGCCTTCTCGATTTATGCTGTTCATACACAAACACACACACACACGCACGCACGCACGCACACACACACACACACACACACACATACATTCAAAAATACAAACGCTACCGAAAAAATAATATCCTTCTAAGAGAAGGTAATAGTTCCAGCTAACTACAAAAACATTCTCCTAGATGTAGGCTGTGACGTAGGCGTCGGGTCAAATTAACTTGAGAAGGACCAGAGGACTGGTCTAAAGCTTGTTGGTCAGCGCCTTACTTTATGTACTGATTTAGTGCGTGAAGTTTGCAACATTCAAACATTCTCCTCGGTGAAGGCTGTGATGTAGGCGTCGGGTCAAATCGAATTGAGATCTAGAAGGACCAGAGGACCGGTCGAAAACTTTTGGTCAGCGCCTTACTTTATGTACGGATCCAGTGTGTGAATTTTGCAATATTCAAACATTCTCTTCGATGTAGGCTGATGAGGACTGGTCGAAAGCTTGTTGGTCAGCGCCTTACTTAGTCTTTATGTACGGATTTAGTGTGTGAATTTAGCAATATTCAAACATTCTCTTCGATGTAGGTGTAGGCTGATGAGGACTGGTCGAAAGCTTGTTGGTCAGCGCCTTACTTTATGTACGGATTTAGTGTGTGAATTTAGCAATATTCAAACATTCTCTTCGATGTAGGCTGATGAGGACTGGTCGAAAGCTTGTTGGTCAGCGCCTTACTTTAGTCTTTATGTACGGATTTAGTGTGTGAATTTAGCAATATTCAAACATTCTCTTCGATGTAGGTGTAGGCTGATGAGGACTGGTCGAAAGCTTGTTGGTCAGCGCCTTACTTTATGTACGGATTTAGTGTGTGAATTTAGCAATATTCAAACATTCTCTTCGATGTAGGCTGATGAGGACTGGTCGAAAGCTTGTTGGTCAGCGCCTTACTTTATGTACGGATTTAGTGTGTGAATTTTGCAATATTCAAACATTCTCTTCGATGTAGGCTGATGAGGACTGGTCGAAAGCTTGTTGGTCAGCGCCTTACTTTATGTACGGATTTAGTGTGTGAATTTAGCAATATCTAAACATTCTCTTCGATGTAGGCTGCTGGTTTTTCCGGTTTCTCCTCCTTCTCCTCGTCTTTCTTCACGACTCTGGGGATGGTGATGGGAGAACTCAACATCCAGTTCTTCCTGGACAGACAGAAACACTCCGGCGTCACCTTGGTCCTCCTCGTCTTCTTCATCTTCCTCATGAACATCGTCATCATCAATCTATTGGTAAGTTAGCATCAGTTGATTCAACGACACTGTATCCTTCGAAAATAATGCCATCAGGTTGGTAGAACATAGGACATTGGAGATTCTTTTTACACAACTAGTAAATCTCACCGGGACGAAGCGGGACGAGGGGGGATACAAGCTTAGCCATGTTTGGGATTGTGTTCTCGCCGCAAAAGCGCCACCTACTTTGGCTACTCATAGCGGCGAGAAGCAGTACTCCAGTCAGAAGCTCTGAAGAAGGTGTCTGACAGACACAGAAACGTCAGCAGGTGAGATTTACTGGTTGTGTAAAAAGGATCTCCAATATCCGACACTGTATCTGTATCTGATATAGTATATAGCCGATATGACAGTCCTTCGATGCAACACATGAGCTTCGCAGCAGCTGGTTATATTACACTGAACGATCTTCTTCATCTAACCTTTGCACAGCTGACTGCAAGCATTGTTTAAGAGAGATTTATAAGTTGATGTTAAACCATTTGTCTTTTATATCCTGGTTTAAATTTGTTATGACTTGGATAAATAGTCCGACGTTCGCAATCTTTTAGATCGCCTTGACCTTGGACGCCGTGGACATTCGTGACGTCAGAGCTAGAGCTGCATTCAATCGACGCATTCATCAGGTTATTAATATTATTACATATTTCCTTTATCTAATGATTTATTCATTTTAGCTTTGTCATAATACTATGAACAGGACAGAAGTAACAGGATGAATCCTTTTGGCTTCTGCCCTAAATAAAAATCACACAAACAAACACGAACATTTCTTGCCCGGTAAAACCGGCAATTGTTACGTTGAGGGCCGACTCAGTTTTGTATTCAAATGAGACAGAAACCTCGATAACATATGATCCTGAAGAAATCTATCGACGACCAACACACAAGATGGAAACAATTTCCTTCCATACATGTTCAAACACCATTAACAAGGCCATAGCGTGTCCAGTACAAAAGAAACACAAACACAACCCGGAAGTTTCCCTGCAGTACCAACGTCACAAACCAGGGGGCCCAAAATGGACCTTGACCTTCGTCTTCCCAACATATCAAAATGTCATTACAACCCATTCAGAGGTTCTCAAGTTATGCTAACCACAAAAACATGTATCCGGAAACACACACACACCGACACTCACACACAATACCTCCATTCTTCATGGAGGTAATAACACCCGCCATTTCTACCCCTAGGCAGAACACATGCTGGACAAGGCGTCCGGGTTCTGGTCAGCCTTTGCTGACCGCGCCAGAGTTCTGACGTGGATGGACACCAACCAACCCTCCTGTATGGACAAGGTAAGGACTATGACAAACCATTTTAGCGAAGGGGAGGGGTGGAGGTGCTTCAGGATTACGTACGAGGGGGGGGGGGGGTCAATAAGAAACGCCTTTCGTATCATCGTAGGTTCATTTGTGTAGTAAATGAGTTGACATTTGGCACAAATGTACTGGAACATCTCTTCTTGAGACTGAAGTATCTCAAAATCTACAAAATGCGTTTTATTCTGACTCCCCCTCGTAGTTCAAATGTCATCTTTTAAAGGTCTTCCCATCTATCATCAAACGCTTTAGAACCAACTCTTCTGAAAGAAAATAGCTGGTAATGGATTTAGATAGGGATGCACCTGTCTTTCGAAAGAGACGTAAAATGGGATGGTCGAGGAGGTGCCTCGAGCGCGTCGCATTAAAGGGGATGGGTTGGCCATTTTCCTTGTAATAATAGACCTTTATCACGCGGCGGACATGATAGAATGAAAACGAGGCCCTTATGCCATACAATAGACCGATCTTAACTGTCAATCACAATTAGGAGTTTAGCCAATGATTACCTGATAATTAGAGAATCGACCAATGAGAAAGTGGCTGCATGACCGTCAAATATTTGCATTTCTATGTTTTTAATTTGCATTTCTACGTTTTGACGAAGGGGGGCGGGGACTATAGGATCGGTCAACAGAGCTCTAAATTGCTCCTTCTTTGTTGTGCATTTACATTAGTTATAATATTGATACTTGGATATCATATTTAGAAACTTAATGTACTAAATCTGTAAATTATTTTTGCTTCTTTGCCTCATTGGCCTCGTCTTCATTCTATCATGTCCGCCGCGTGAGAAAGGTGTATAGACCCTTTTACTAAACAGCAAGAAGACTTGCTGCCCTATGTGCCACTGGACACTACAAGGGGTCTGAATATAATGAACGAATTCGAACGAACAAAACTAATAGATTTGGAAAATCTTACAAGCTTCACAAATTAGCTTTTTGGGGCGGTGTAAAGTTTATAGTATAGGTGAAAGGAAAGGAAAAGGAAAGGAATCTCGAACCAGTTTAGCTCAAATGAACTCAATGAACAGATGAGCTACTCTTCCACTGGTCGTGACAGAGAAGACAGACGCTATGTACAGTATTTACAGGTTCAGTGTACCGGGGAAATTCCATATAAGCATATATAGCATATAATGTAAAATAATATGTAATATTTTGTCTTTCCTCAGACGAGACAGTTTTTGGACATAACCGAGGTTGAGGCAGAGATGGAAAGAACGGAGAAAAGGTAATGTTTACTTTGGGCATGTCCCGAAAACTTAACCGCACCATGCTGATTCCAATTAGTTGCTTACTGGGGCACCCGGGTTCAATCCCGGGTAGGGGTATCTCGGTTGGAGCCGTCTCTCAGAAGGAAAGTACATGGGGGTCTTGTGTTCGAGGAGGTCCTTCGAGCACGTTAAATTGGAAGTGCTAGCAGCCCCCCCTTCAAAAATAAACCTTGCTACTGAAACAGCAAGGAAATTTGCTGCCCAATGTGCTAATAATAGGCACTACAAGGGTCTAAACGAACGAAGGAATTCTCACTGTATGATAAGAATCTTTTACAAACACTCTGATAAAGCGAACGCATACAACTTATAAACATATATGATGTAAACACCCGTATGGAGTACAATGGTTTTATCGCTTATGAACATCACTTTGATGTTGTGATATCTTTCTTAAGTTCTCCGGAAGAGCAAGAGGACGTACTCCGGAGGTTGGAAGACATGGAAGCAGCACTGAAGACCGTCTCACTACAGCTGAAGTCTATGGGGGAGATGTTGGCCCAGCAGAGTAAAGCTCCACCTGTTCAAACGACTTAGTACACGGGATAGATTGATCCTAACTGACGTCAATCACAATTAGTTGTTCAACCAATCGTAGCAAGGTAATTAGCGGTTCGGCCAATAAGAGAGCATTCTAGTGTTTTTATTTTGCATTTTTTTGTTTTGACGGAACTGGGCGGGGCTATGGGATGTAAGAATGTGTTGTGTTGTACCGTAGCAGTATAAGTAGTATAATTGATAATTGATACTAAAAATATGTAGCTTTATAGTTACTTTACTATGTCAGAAAATGTCTTACCATAATCCTCCTACCAAGCAGCGTTGCTAAAACATTGCTGTTTTAGGAAACTTTATTTGTAATGCAAACCCCGTTCAAATCACCCCTCCTACCCATACTGAAGGGTCGGCCCCAACCGTGCTCTGCGGTGTTGCGGATGTCTCCGAATGAAAAGACCACAGTGATAAGGCGCGCACGCCTTATATAGGATTAGTTAATCACGTTATTTCGGATGACCAATCATAGCGCAGTGTGAACAGTGATTGGACCAGGTCCTCAAATACCAGGGGAGCAAAAATCTATCCCATCTTGCAAATCACAAAAAAGTGATAAACCACCAAGAAGGTCTGCAAACCTGATGATGGACGTGATTTAACTGTACAGACGGCACTGTTTTCCTTTTTTATATACGTGGAATTCTTATGCGACTTTTAATCAGAATATATAGCTGCTTATCATAGAAAGATAAAATGTGTCGTTTCTGATACATTGTACTTGAGGCAGAAGGAACGAGTATCATGTTTTATTCAACATCGCTTAGGCTGTTTGCAAGATAAAACAACGAGAATGCGCAGTGTTGTTTTTACATGTTTGTACGAATAAATAAATCATATATTCTATACAAATCAATGTCAATACATCTGTGTACTAATAAAAAAACAGTGGTTGTCATGTACCTAAATGCCTCCCAGCATTTTTGTTATTCTAGAATCTTATTGAATAAGAAGGACATTATTTGTATAATCTATATATATTTCTATTGCTCCTACTGAAAGTTACATACATTGTATATCACACCAGTTATTTTGTTCACTGTGTCAGAACCCCGCACTCCACTGCTAAAAATGATATCTATATAGTACAACAACAACTTATAGCATTTTCCGACAAACTTTTATTTCTATTGCTCCTGTTACAAAACTTTGCTTATAATAAGCGTATTTATCTATTCATAGAGACTTGTAAACTCTTAACAAACTAAAATACTCGAGAACAAGCAAAATATCAACCTAAAAGTAAGTTTGGCCTACTATAATAAGCTTATAGTGACCGCTTATATGAATGGTTCTGAACCTATACTTATACCTACCGCAAAGTAGATGCGAAAGAACTATATCTTAGTTAAATCATACCATTATAAAATATCGTTTCTAAACCTCTAACTGTTAGTGGTACTCTAGTCACCTCTATATGAGACTTTCAACTATTCATTAGGACATCAACTAATCAAGCAATTACATCTGCCTTTCGTTTACTTTCAAGAGTTTTGTATCTTATTCATGACATCTAAGTTCACTTCTATCTTGTTCGTCCAAGTATATTCTCCAAGCAGAGATTTAGGGTAGTAGTACAGTGGCCGCGATTTTTTCTCAATGAGAACAAAATGCGGATACTACTACTACTTCTAGCACACACACACACACACACACACACACACACACACACACACACACACACACACACACACACACACACACACACACACACACACACACACACACACACATACACACACACACACACACACACACACACCAACACACACACACACACACCGAAACCTCTGTCTGAATAAGTTCAAATATACACTACAAAGACTTTACAACAACATTTCACTAAAACGATTTTCCATGTTTGATTGAATAAGAGAGATTCACAAGAGAGATTTTTGATTTACGAGAACGCTACATTTTGAACATATTTTTTTCTAAGGAATCCACACAAAGTAAACCACGCAACAAGCAAGTTTAACCACCGTTGAACTACTCAATCTGTGTAAGTCCCTCTGCGATCGTCCTCGCCAGCTTCTCGCTGCTCGCACACAGCACACGTTTGGACATCATGTCAAACGGTCCTCCTGTATGGAAAAATGCGTCGAGGATAAAGTTTAATACTTTACTTTTGGGACCGCATGGTGAACCTTTCATAAAGTGCATCTTTCATAAATGTTATATCCCGCATATTTCTTCGATCACAAACCTGTTTATTTCCCCCCATGACTACATCATGTTAAATCTAATCAACCTAAAATTTGAGGTGTCCCACACTACTCCCCCTTTCCTACCTGTGGTGTCCCACACTACTCCCCCATTCCTACCTGTGGTGTCCCACACTACTCCCCCATTCCTACCTGTGGTGCCCCACACTACTCCCCCATTCCTACCTGTGGTGTCCCACACTACTCCCCCATTCCTACCTGTGGTGCCCCACACTACTACCCCATTCTTACCTGTAATGTCCCACACTACTCCCCCATTCCTACCTGTAATGTCCCACACTACTCCCCCATTGCTACCTGTGGTGTCCCACGCTATTCCCCCATTCCTACCTGTGGTGTCCCACACAACTCCAACGTTCCTACCTGTGGTGTCCCACACTACTCCCCCATTCCTACCTGTGGTGTCCCACGCTATTCCCCCATTCCTACCTGTGGTGTCCCACACAACTCCAACGTTCCTACCTGTGGTGTCCCACACTACTCCCCCATTCCTACCTGTGGTGTCCCACACTACTCCCCCTGCTTCTGTAACGATCAGTGCCCCTGCAGCGATGTCCCACACGTCAATTCCATACGCCCCAAACAGGTAGCACGCGTCTCCACTCCCACTGGCTACCTGGCACATGTCGAGAGCGGGTGAACCAAGCACTCGGCACCTGAAGAAAACGATGTTTCACAGATAAACTTGGAGGCCCAAATTTACACCACTTCACCCTTATATCAACACCTATCTGCCACGTAAGAATGAAAACCACAGCACCCAAAGGAGGACCCCCCCCCCCCCCAAATTGCTACTGCAGTACCAAGGTCAACAACCAGGAGGCCCGAAATCGACCTTCACCGTTGGGTTCACACCATCTACCCACCCACCAAATACCATTGCAGGCCATCTGGCGGTTATTGAAATATCTTCCCATACATCATCCACAGTAAAAACTATACAATCATGTACCTCCATTCGTGATGAGAAGAAAAAGAAAATCAGCATCGAATACCCGTCCGTTGGATTATAACAATTGAACTAAAAATATGCACTTTCTCCACAAATTGCAGCATGTTGACGGTAGCAATAATTTTCAACAATGAAAAACTACCTCAAAAACAATGTTGATATAGCTCTGGAACTTTTCACCCAGACAACATATTGATATGACATTCAAAAAGGCTCCGCTCCTGTGGCGTCATCAAAAAACACTTCTCAGACTTACCCATGCGTCTTGTTTTCCTCATTGTAGAACGCCCTCAGATTACTGAAGACCTTGTCCAACTTTACTTTGGCTCTGCTTTTCCCAAGTTCTCCGATTAGCAGGCACTTCTTGATATCTTTGGGAGAAATAAAACACCCTGTTTAAAGTTTGCCATACATAACAGAGCTACAAGAGCATGCATGCCAGTGGGTATGGTGAGCGATGATGATACTAACAAAATAAATCTGATCTGGCTTAATTTATGTATTTTTGAAAGGTAAGTTAATATCGATACTTGCCCTTTGATAGTGATATTGATACCGATACTGTCTATCTATTAGGTTTTTAACCGTATCTTTCGTCACATAAATGTCTAATTTTCTAGGGGATAGTTTGGAACAAAATATAAAATGATGTCACACAAGAGAACAATAGAACATTGAGTACCCTCTTGTCCAGAAACATGGATAGGTTTCCCGTTCATGAAGGCGCCCTTCCCTAGCTGTCCTGTAAACATCTGGTCCAGAATGGCATTGTAAACAACACCAACCACAACCTGAAATACATACAAAAAGGTTAGCCTCCATCATCATGGCTCTCTTTGCCTTTTTTGGGCTTATAATACACTTTTGCTAATGACTTCTTTTGTACTGGGTCGTTTGCGCAGCCAGCCTGTAACCATTTGGCAGCAAAAGTGTATTATAAGCCCCAAAAGGCCTAGAGAGCCTGCTATAGAGGCTACCAAAAAGTACACAACTTTTAAAAGTAAGAGGGTATGTCACTGAAACTGCGGCACGTTGGCAACCTCGCTGTGGCCAAGCGATTTTTTTTTACTTCGGTTTTGGACAGACAAGGACGACGTGGCACTGCACTCAAGTTTTTTTATAACTTATATTAACAGTGCCATGTACAGATAACAACATACCCATTTTTATTTTTATACACCAGGGCGAAGTGAGAAAAGTCGTGTAAAGTGCCTTTCCCAGGGGCACAACATCGGTGGCGTCAGGCCAGGGGGATTCGAACTCGGGACCTCTTGGTTCTGAGTCGAACACCCTGCCGTTACGCCACACGACCCAAAGCCATTTGGCTGAGGGCTCAACGAATGTCATCGATAAAAAAGGAATCTTTTTTACGGTTTGTGTGTTTTGTTGTCTTTTTAGTAATACTTTGTTTTTGCATGATATTCCCATTATAAAGTCAAGGGTAACACAATCGCCAACGAGCCGCAGTCCAGTGACAAGCCCGCTTCACCACTGACCTTCAAAAGCTTTTCTGTGATAAACGCACGATAGGAATTACATGACGAACTCAGTACATGGCGCGATGGCCATTATGGCCGTAATTCAGTACAGAAACCCAAACGACAATATTTTACAGCTCTAATAGATAGCATCTGCATCAATTGATGCCCATTCCATGAAAGAATATTCGTTTGTGGGTCTTACCTCTTTGTTTACTGACAACGCTATTGACACAGCCACAAACGGGAACCTAAAATATGGTAGAACAATTATAATTAAAATCAAAATAATTTGATCAGTAACAATATACACTATCATCAATTGGTGCAGATCTTGAGGACAATCAGTCAGTTGAAGAAAACAATATTATAAGTCAATAGAGCTTCATACTTTAACTAGATATGTTACAAACATTGAAGGTCAGTCCTGACAAAGTTTGTTGTACCCACCCGTGTACGAAGTTATTGGTACCGTCCAGAGGGTCGATGATCCAGGTGGGGTTGTCGGTCAACTCCACTTTCTCACCTGCCGCGGCAGACTCCTCACCTATGAAACTGATATCAAAGAAAACCTTATAACTTAATAATAGGCCAACACAAAAGCAAGAACACTTTAGATTAAGTAAGGGCACCAGTACTAAGATCTTATTATCAACTTATATGATAAAAATGATAAAAATGATAAAAATGATAAAAATGATAAAAATGATAAAAATGATAAAAATGATAAAAATGATAAAAATGATAAGAATGATAAGAATGATAAGAATGATAAGAATGATAAGAATAATAAAAATGATGAAAATGATAAAAATGATAAAAATGATAAAAATGATAAAAATGATAAAAATGATAAAGATGATAAAGATGATAAAAATGATAAAGATGATAAAAATGATGAAAATGATAAAAATGATAAAAATGATAAAAAGATTAAAAAGATTAAAATGATTAAAATTGTTAAAATGAATAAAATGATTAAAATGATTAAAATCAGTGAAATCAGTGATATCATTAACAACATCATCAACATCATTAAAATAACATTCTAAATTCTAAATAAAAATGAAATTAAAACCACCTGTGAGATGGGAACTTTCCCTTCAGGGTGGAGATGATCATCTTCTCCACCTTTTCGTCCGTCTCTGTCACCAGATCTGTAGCACTGGACTTAGTCTGGATTCGTTTTTCACTGGTGAAGGCAGTTTTGATTTCCTGCAAGTAGTAATGTTAGAAAACAATTGAACGTTGAGTTGTTAACCTATAGCTAAGACAATCTATGACGGAAGACATTTCAATTAAATTGTATCTGCTTCTACGTTCAAGACGTACAAAGACAAAGACAGATCTTGGCATTTACGTTAACAATTGAATATTAACACGTTAAACCTAAGACAACCCATGATGAAATACAGTTGAGTGCAATCATCTGCTTTTACTTTCAAGATGGACAAAGATACTCTCCAAGCAGAGGTTAATTCGATTCCGTCTGGTTTTTGACCTGTTTTATGCTGGCCGGCATAAAGAAAATGGGACAAAATAAAAAGCCCGACAAAAACCAGCCGGAGTCAAAAACCAGCCGGTGTCGAACCTGTGCTTGGAGAGTAGCATAAAGACGGATCTTGATATCACTGTCATTTTTGCTCGGAACTAGTCTGAATCTCACCTCCCTAGCATGTGTTTACACAGGCTCTCGCTGGCGGAGGTTAATATAGGGGGCTGTATCCGTCGGACCGGCCGCTAGGACCGCGATTTAGTCAGGCTACTCACCTCCCCTGCTTTTCTGGCTACCTCCACGGCGGCATGGAAGTACTCATCCCATGTGTCCATCGTCGCTACGTTTCCTGGAGCTGCCATCTTATTGCCCAGCAGGTGATGCAAACGGTCACAAACTGCGCTATGTACACCAATGCCTGTCAACAGATATAAGTTATTCTCTTTCAAAGTCTGAAACAAAATTGGCTCATGCAGTTCCAAGAAAACGCTAGGGCCCCCAAACATATATTCCCAATCACTATCTATCACTCACAAATCATGACCATAGCATGTTCAGAACACGAGACATTAAACCCGAAAGTTCTGCTGCAGTACCATCGCAAGCCGATAGGTGGCAACAAAATCGATTCATTTTGAGGTCTCATCAAGACCTACCCACATATCAAATATCAAGACAATGCGCCAAGGCATTCTCGAGTTATAGTGTTCACACACAGACACACGCTCCCGAAAACACAAACTTCTTGGCGAAGGTAATCATACACACTTTGAAAGCTGCTGGCTTGCCCAAAAGTTTTATTCACTTCTCCTCTGGTCAATGCCTATTCTTTACCATTCGTCTCATAAAACAAGCCAATTAGTGATGGCAGTCTCTACACCCTTGCCCATACTGTATAGCGATTGTTCCAGTCCTGCAGCCAGGTGACTCATGTTATAGTCAGGATCAGGGGAATCCCCAATATTGCTAGCCAATCATGGCTTAGGTTACGTCATGGAATTTTCCATTCACACACACGCACCTGGTGTGGAGTTTAATTTTGCACCCAGCCCCCCCCCCCCCCATTTCATCGTGTTTATTTATTGTCAAATATCACGGTACAATACACTGACTCTCGAGGCAGCTAATTTCATAACCTCATAATCGTTCCAAATATACAAATATATAACTCGAAAACAAAACAACTAGTATACTCGCAGCAATTAATTCATTAATATGTGATGGCATGGCTAGCTTACATGGAAACTTAGATAGAAATCCTTATCTTTCTTTAGTTTCCCTTCTCAAGACTGACTGCTGCCCTGCCATGTGTCAGGGACCCCCCAAACAGTACATATCTGTATAATCAAATAATGGATATTACTTTAATAAGCAACCAATGCCTAAAGAACATAACATCCTAAAATCACTGAGAGCCTACCTTGAGCTTGTTGTGTGCTTTCTGCACAGTATCCGAAAGGGAAAGAGAGAGATGGCTGGATTTACCTGGTTTTTATAGGGAGTCAGAATCAGGGGAATCCCCAATAATGCTGGCCAATCATGGACTGTCATGTCAAAAAAGTCCCACTAACTCACTCATCTATTTTTAGAAATGGGATATCATGTTACTGTTCTAGAAAGTTCGATTCGTAGCTATGCAGTAAAGAGACTCACTAAGAATTAACTTTATTCTAAAGATGTCAAATAACCAGTTCCCAGGAAAGGAAAGCAAATAGTGTATTATAGATAAATTTGTATATGGTGGCTTAAGGTGTTTATTACCAAAACATATTGCTCAAGCATGGTGTATTTATAGGACAGCAGATCATACATTGTGTAACGTTAAGACTCAATAATAGTGAAATACAAATATTACACCAATACAGCGTATGGTCCCATTTCATTTCTGTGCATAGTTGGCTATACAATACAAACTACCATTATATAATAAGAATTTGGCTTCCCAAACTAACTTCTACAAAATTGCATGTTGCTACTAGCACTGTTGTCAGAGCGTTTTGTCTATATATAATTAAGAGGAATGATTATAATTAATCTCTATTGCATACCTAGGCCAGGAGATATTTTGTTTTATCACACAAGCTTCTTCTTGTATTACACAGTCAAGCTTTCATGGAATATTTCAAACTAGAGCACAACTGTCAAAAATTTGAATACCGGATTGGGACGTTGGAAATGTTATAATTTTTTTGTTTTTGGACATCAAATTTTCTTAACTCCTGGTGCATTTTACATTGAAATGTGTGGCCAGTGTGGGTATGACATAAAGTAAATACAACACAGTGCATTCCGCATTACCCTCGGTCCCAGCTCTCCCTGAGGTCGGGCTAGTGCCTCACGTGATACGGAATACACCATATTGTATTCTATATCTATACCAACTCTTTGGGAACACAGACAACATACAGTACAACTACATTGCACGTAACAGTGGAGGTTGAGAATACCAATGATGCTTTGCAATACAAAGGTACAACTAAATACTTTGCTCCCTATGTGTGCTTCTGAACTAATTGTTACTAAATGTTGATAAATAAAGCATTTGAATCATAGAACACATAGAAGGGCTTCCAGACTACCACCACACTGCTGTGTAAAATCATATTTCAGCAAATCCATAATTCCATTAGAAAAAAATAAAGTACACAATCACCAGAAATTTTGCATCTAAAAAGACCTTAAATCTTCCACTTTCTCCTTTTTTTATGTAATGATTTTTCAGTATCTTTTCTAGAGCTGTCTGCCTGTACATGTACCTGATATTACGTTTAGGTACGCATCCCTAAGCTATACAAGAAAAGATTACAATGAGGAAGGCATAGTAAAGGACAGCTGAGTTAATCTCGCTGAAGCTCCATTTGCGTCAGTCCCTCTGCTATCGTCCTCGCCAGCTTCTCGCTACTCGCACACAAGACGCGTCTGGACATCATGTCGAACGGTCCTCCTGCAGGGAAAAATAACAGGACCAGAATTTATCCAAAAAATTCTTTGATTTCCTAGTTTTTCATCCACCAACCAAAAATGAAGAAATCTTTTCCTCTGAAGTAAGAGCAAAAAAAAAAAAAAAAGAAACATCAACACATGGCCAAAAGTGTAATCAAAGGTAATGTATGGATATTCAAATTAGGATAAATGTGCTCCCTCTAGCAATGTACAAAAGAAATGCAGATTAGGTGATGTTCTGTGTACTGTAATTCTCCCCCATTCCTACCTGTGGTGTCCCACACAACTCCCCATTCCTACCTGTGGTGTCCCACACCACTCCCCCATTCCTACCTGTGGTGTCCCACACTACTCCCCCATTCCTACCTGTGGTGTCCCACACTACTCCCCCATTCCTAGCTGCGGTGTCCCACACTACTCCCCCATTCCTACATGTGGTGTCCCACACTACTCCCCCATTCCTACCTGTGGTGTCCCACACTACTCCCCCATTCCTACCTTTGGTGTCCAACACTACTCCCCCATTCCTACCTGTGGTGTCCCACACTACTCCTCCATTCCTACCTGTGGTGTCCCACACTACTCCCCCGGCTTCCCTAATGATCAGTGCCCCTGCAGCGATGTCCCACACGTGGATCCCATACTGGTAGTACATGTCTCCTCCACCAATGGCTATCTGGCACATATCCAGTGCTGCGGATCCAAGCAGCCTGCACCTAAAAGCAAACACACAAAAAAAAAAAACAATCCTCACCTGCGGTGTCTAAAACAACCCCTCCTGCTTCTTTTACGACTAGGTACCCCGCCGCTACGTCCCAGCAATGGATCCCGAACTCGAAATAAGCGTCCCCACCACCACAGGCGACATGCGACATGTTTAGTGCAGCGGAACCCATGGACCGTACCCTGTGGTAACGGACATAGAAGAGAGAGAAGATCTTTAGTTTAAAAATAAGGAAAAGGGGTGAGAGACAAAAAAATAGATGGTGCTATTACGTGCACAAAGGAAAACAAGCATCTGTGTGCTATAGTATAGAGTGGTACTGACTGTTAATCATATTTAGCAGTTTAACCAATGATAGCATGGCAATTACAGGTTCCACCAATGAGAGAGTGGCTGCATATTTGTCAAACAAGACGACAAGTCTCTCTTGATAAGCAGGTCAAATAAAGCTTGTCAATTGTTGTTTCAATGTATCAAGATATAACAGACATATACATGTACTAGTATTAGTACCTACTACCACATACATACATACATAGTGAAATACAAGAGGGCAAATATAACACAAAAGTGATGATTTAAAAAACAACACTTACCCATGAGCTGAGTTTTTCTCGTTAAGAAATGACCCAAGATTACTGAAGACCAGGTCCATCTTTTCTTTGTCTCTACTAGACCCAAACTCCGAGATGAGTAGGGACTGGCTAAGGTCTGTGGAAGACATATAAAGATCAAAAATTGATGAAGGCAATGGTAACTAAGCATAATTTGTTCCTACATTTTTGTATTATAGCCTGCACCTGTATCTGCCTGTGTTGGTCAATTTATTTGTCATTTATCACAAAAGTGAGACCAAATGATCTACTTATAGCAAATTTGAACAAATTTATCAAACATAAATTGGTATTGATAAAAGCTACTTAGTTACTATTAGTGTCATTTATAAGCATTTAGATTAGATTAGACAAGAATTGCTATCATTAAGTAGAAGTACAAATGTCGCTTGCACAATAATCTTATGCAATTGATCAGCAATAAATTCCATTCATTCATGAACTAAAGAACTGCATGTCTTAACATGGCTTAATATTATTCTACATCAGAAACAGATAAGTACATTTGTAGTTTTTTTTTTTACTCGTAGGGATCACAATATGTTTGTACACACTTGTCTGTCACATCAAGCCCTGGTTACACATAACAAAATATTGCTCCCGACCACTACCCGACCAAGGTCGGTGGTAGGTTGGGAGCAGTCTGACCAGTTTTACATGTAGATTAAGAGTCAAATTTGATTCCCAAACACCAGCCAACCGCGTTGACCACCAGCCAACCATAGCCGACCTAGCTCCTGAAAACTACTCCCAACATACACAATCATTGGAGGAAGGTTGAGAGGCCAAGCTCAACTGTGTCTAATCGGGGCTTAAGAGAACCGTGTGGTGTGTGGTGTAACGGCAGGGTTTTTGGCCCAGAACCCAGCGGTCTCAAGTTCGAATCACCTAGTGCCATTGAAATGTTGTGCCCTTGGGAAAGGCACTTTACACAACTTTCCTCACCCCACCCAGGTGTAAAAGAATGGGTATATTATGTGTGGGTCACGAAACCAGAAATAGCTGCCCGTGCCCCACGTGTATTGTACTGTTGCAATTCTAATAAAATAAAATAAAACAAGAGCCTTAGGACCCAAAATCTCCATGAAATTTTTTATTTATTAAACCAGTTCCCCCCATTCTATATCGCTCAATGGTATGACCCCCGGCCACCTGTCGGGGGGGGGCTTAGGAGAAGTGACCCACTTTCGCTATTAATAGCTACTAATAGCTGTTAGTAGTGCCACAAGATTTTCCTCATTACTTATGCAAATTAGGTCCAATTTGCATAATTTGCACTTCATTTTATACAACCCTCTCTAAGCTACCTGCATAGTAAATAACATGAAAATCTGTCGCTCCTTTCTTCAGTTATTCTCCTATGAAGATTTTGACAAATACGCCATTACAGTTCCAGTGACACATACCAGGGGGCCCAAAATCGACCTTGACCTTTTTCCTCTTGACACCTACCCACATACCAAATATCATCAGATCTACACGTTCTATAGTTATGCTGATTTTACGCATCCGGTGACACATACATACACACACGGTGACACAAACATACACACACGCGCACACACACGCAAATACACTAACTTTGCATGATTTGCACTTCAGTGTGTACATCTCTGTCCAACCTACCTGCGTACCAAATAACATGAAAATCTGTTGTTCCTTTCTTCAGTTATACCCCTTTAGAACATTTTTACAAATAGGCCATTGTAGTTCCTGGGACACAAACCAGGGGGCCCAAAATCGACCTTGACCATTCTCCTCCCAGCGCATACCCACATACCAAATATCATTACAATCCATCTACACGTTCTACAGTTATGCTGACTTTGAGCATCCAGCGACACACATGCAAACGATTTACCTCCTTATTTATGCACATTCGGTCTCATTTGCATAGTTTGCACTTAAGTGTGGACATCTTGGTCTAACCTACCTGTGTACCAAATAACATGACGATCTGTCGATCCTCTCTTCAGTTCTTCTACATTGAAGATTTTTACAAATACGCCATTGCAGTTCCAGTCACACATGCCAGGGGGCCAAAAATCGACCTTGACCTTCCTCCTCTTAACACCCACCCACATACCAAAAATCATTACAATCCATGTACAGGTTCTACAGTTATGGTGACTTTAAGCATCCGGTGACACATACATACACACAAACACCAAACGCAAGCAAAACAGTATATCCATGAAAAAGCCTTTTTTCATGGAGATAACAAAGACTCACCTTCTTGTCCAGAAACATGGATAGGTTTCCCGTTCATGAAGGCGCCCTTCCCTATCTGTCCTGTGAACATCTGGTCTAGAATGGCATTGTAAACAACACCAACCACAACCTAACATGCACACAAAAAAGACAAAAAACACCTTAAAGTTTTTATCACTCATCTCCAAAAGCTAGTATTCTCTGATTTACTGAAGCCACATTGCTAATACTACCATTTAAGTTTGTGTGGTTTTTATTTCAAGAAAATGGAGTGTTTGCAGTGGTTCTTAGTTTGCGGCAGTGCTATAGTCACAATATTGGACAAAAATGTATGCAGTGGTTTTATGTTCGCTGTGAAACGGTTGCCGCAAAAAACGCAAACATAAACCCACCACGAACATTTCTGCATTTACAGTAATCCTGTATAACAACAGTGACAACATGAACAATGATTTATATTTTCATGAAGGGATTATTCAGAGGTTAAATCGCATATCATTTCATTGTAGGTAAGTATTGTTGTTGTCATGTTCCTCACCTCTTTGTTAACTGACAATGCAATAGACACAGCAACGAAGGGGAACCTGAAATTGTGGTGAAAATACATTTTGTTTAAAGACGTTGTTTATAAAAAAACATTTGACATTGTAGACTAAAAGAATAAGATGTACATACGTATGTAGCAATCAAAGAGAACAGGTTTTAGTTTAGCTTGGATCAGGAATTTCCCCAACCTAGGTGTTTAATCTGTTACTGAAAATGCATCCAAGTTTGCATTGTTCTAATTTCATGGTACTGTAGATATATATAGAAAATGGAGTGTTCACAGTTGTTTTAAGTTTGCGTTTCAGACAATAGTAGACAAGGGGGTTACGAGGGGAAAATATACGCTGTGGTTTTTAGTTCCTGGTGAAGAGCTTACCAGTATACCACAAAAAAACGCGAACATAAAACCAACGCAGACGTTTCTGCAGTAACAGTATCTCAGCAAATAATTGCTTACCTCCACACCATGGTTACCATACTAATTTTGACCGAATGTAAAAACCCTGATTAAAAAAGATCTCCCAATCTAGCCATTCTAGGACACTTCCTGTATATATTACGAGGTGTCTAACTGATCCAGACAGATCTACAATGTAGTTCTACCCACCCGTGTACAAAGTTAGTGGTACCGTCCACAGGATCGATGATCCAGGTGGGGTTGTCAGTCAACTCCACTTTCTCACCTGCCGCGGCAGACTCCTCACCTATGAAACTGATGAATAAAGAAAGTTATCAAAAACATACTAGTACTGTGGAAGTATAACTATAACACTTGAAAATATACCACTAAATAACAGACAAACTGGAAAGAAAAGACTTGGGACACTATTCCATTACAGATAACTGAAAACTGCACAAGTATAGTACAGGGCTGAAGGTACTATATACTGTGTATATGTAGTTTAAAGTTCTTGCTACTGTCTGACCTTGCAATCAACACAAACTTGCTGCCAGAAAGCTACCTTAGTAGGGAAGAGATTAACCTTCTCCCTGCTGCCTAACTCTAGATATGTAACCAATATAGCGAATTGGGTGCCAAACGGCTACTTCGGTGTTCTAAAGGTTTTTATCAAAGGAAGGCATAAGTGTCTCTGCATTGCTGCAATTCAACTTGGCCTACATGCATATGTAGGCTATTGACAGTTAGTTAGTTTGAGTAAGTTCCTTTCAATAAGAAATTTGTTTGCACTATTGACTGGATGTTTCTCACATCTATCAGTAGATAAGGGTCATCAAGTCCTGCTTATATCTATAGCTGTGTGTAATGGTAGTGTGCGTAGTCCAGTGGTTAAAGCTTACCTGAAATGAAATCTCCTGAAATTTCCTCTATCATTCATGTAAAAATTCAATCTTTTCTGAAAACATCTATGTAATCTTTAAATCAGTTCTCCGGCAAGAACTTGCTGAAACGGCGACCTAAAAATTTGTACTTTGTACTCCTGGGTGGGACTAATTAGGAACAGGGTGTGAGGTCACAACTATGACTCTCGTGTAGCTCATATGGCTGCTTGTTGGAATAACACATGTTTGATGGTCTCATATCTTAAAAAGGAAACATAATTCAGAGACAAAACTCGGTCTGTCGAAAGAACACATATTTTACTTCTCTTAGAAAAAATTGTATTGAATTCACATTACCAATAAATACTTAACAGGCCCTTGAAATTTATTCCATTCCGATGCGATTGGATAACGCAAGTCGCCACCAAGCGGAAGAAAGTTCACTACTTTAACGTACAAATTACTGTACAATAGCGGGTACAAACAGTCATCTCCTCTACTATATGCCAACTATAGCATCAACTTGCATTAGCTTGAGGTACGGTGTCCATACTGTGCATTAATGTCAAGATACATTTGGCTGTGGAAGCGCAGAAATTTGTGTCTCGATCGTACGGTCCAAACCTTCGGTCACGCGCGTTGTTTGCATGGTGTACAGTGTCAACTACGTAGAATTTACAACGGTTGGCATAAGAAATGCGAGTCAAAGTACATTCCACACAAAAGTATGTGTGTTTGTCTTTCATATTGGGTAGACAGTTCGTGGCTAACTGTCCTTGAAATTGAGAAAACAGACAGAAAATTTCGTGATAGGAAATCTACTTGAGCGGCGTCCGCGGCCATTTTTTTCTGTTATTGTGTAAGCCTGGCGTCTTGCCAGAAGCAGACGAACTGCCCCAAAACGTTCTCTCTGACTTCTCTACTTGGACCGGTCCTCCCAGACGCCATGACCGTCTTTAGCAACAGCAAGAAACCCTCGGAAACGTCACCATCGGACTTACCGGGCTGTTCTCGGTGCGTGTTCGGGAGGAGACTGCTGCTATCGCGGTTCAGTGGCGCGGTGAAATCAGACCCACCGCCCGGGTGTGTGGCCGAGTCAGGGCGACATTCCTCCGAAACCTGCTGCCGGACAGCCCAACAAGCTTCCCGCGGACTTTCCCGGGCCTGTAGCTGCCGCTTGGACGAAAGATTCCGCCTGTAAAAGCTTGTTGGTGCCGGGCTTGTGATCGTGCCGTCCGCGGCGGTGGTTATAACGGGACCTGACCTGGCGGGCGGCTTGAGCTGCCCGGCCCTCCCGCGCGAAGGCCCCTGAGATCAGTACAACTTTGTTTTCGGAGACAAACTGATTCTAACACCTCCCGAATCTGTGGAGAGATATCCCTGCCGCTAGTGGACTGACCATTTTTATAGCCGACACCATTTGGCCCTCTTGATACACTACTAGTATACTGTCCGCCGCTAGTATTATTAGGTCTAAAAGTTGTAGAAGGCGCCATTGTAGTGAACTGCACTCATAGTTGTGACGTCATGCATAACATTTGCATCTGATTTGCATTCCCTCTCAGATGCATAAAAACACACTATTTGAGGACGTTTTAACATAACTTCCCGACAGAATCATCACATGAAAAATATCCCAATCCAACCAGGAGGTAAAGGACCCCTAGAATCGTCAGAAAATCATAGAAAATAAAGAATTTGAAACCCGTTTCAGGTAAGCTTTAACGTTAGCGATCTTGCCTCTGGAACTAAAAGCCGAGGGTTCGATCCCGGCCATGTCGCTCACCCGACATGCACGCTACCGGAAAGGGTCGCAGTCTTTAGGATGGGACGTTAAGCCGTGGTCCACTGTTCATTGTGCTTGTTGAAAAGAGCTAGTCTTCTCTGTCACGACCAGTGGAAGATTAGCTCATCTGTTCATTGAGTTCATTTGAGCTAAACTAGTTTGAGATCACTTAACTTTTTTTCTGTGTCTCACCTGTGGGTTGGAAACTTCTCCCTCAGCGTAGAGATGATCATCTTCTCCACTTTCTGATCGGTCTCTGTCACCAGGTCCACGGCACACGACTTGGTCTCAATACGCTTCTCACTGCTGAAGGCACGTCGTATCTCCTATAACGTTACACAACAAACACATGTTTATCCTATAATTACAAAATAATCTACTACTATTATCCATGTGATACACACCTCAAGTGCATAGCGGTTAGAGTTTTGGTCAAGAATCAACAGTCTGGGTTTAAACCCCTGACATGTCAAAGTGTTGTGCCCTTGGAAAAGGTATTGTTCTCAAATTTCCACACATTTCCACCAAAGAATTAGGGTTATTGTTAAGGTTAGGTGTCCTTTTTCTGTCGAAACATGTAAAAACGGTCTTTGGCACGGTGCCGAGTTGTTTTGATTAGCTAGGTGCCGAGTGTGTGCTGACTTGTCTGACATTCGAAAATGAGTACCCGGTTTCAGTTAGGGACGTCCCTCGAATAGGACGCTAAAATGGAGGTCTCGTGTTGGAGAAAAGCCACACCTCCAGCATGTTATAACGTTAAAGAACGCACCACACTTATTGAGTTTTGAAAAGAGTTGGTGTCCATCCCAGTAAGAGTCGGACTGTCCTATGGACATACTAGGAGTCCTTGGGCGCTTTACTAGCCTCTACCGGGGTCCAGAGGTGGCAGAAAAGAGTAGAAATTGGCCAAATTTCTACTCTTTTCAGCCCCCACTGGAGGGGTACCGGTCTTTGCCGATTGATAATTTCTGACTTTGCTAAGAAATATACCAGTTTACTTGAAGTCAAATTTGTTACAAAAATATGTTTTACTTGATTAGGGGAGACAAATATTTGACGGGGAAAGGACATGGGAAAACGTCTTGGGGGGGGGGGGCGTCCAGGACAGGGGGGAATAATTTGACTAGGGGAAACGGTAAGGGGGGGGACGTCTAGAAACCCACTGGAGACTGGTAGTGACCGGCGTTTGAGTATTTGACACCAACTGAGGGGCGTTGCCTATAGATAGTACATGGGAAACTGAAGGTACAACACTTGCATCTGTACAAGAACAAGGTTTAAACATTAACGATAGCTTCTGGGTAGTCTCTGATGAAAGGGTGGGAGAATTGAATGAGGAGAATCACACACTGAGGAAACAAGAAGACAGGTTCGACTGCCATTGTTCTGTACGAGGTTGAGTTGATTTTGGGAAAGATGTCATTCCAAAAAATTTCTATGCCCCCCTCCCACGCCTCGGGCAAAACGAATTTCAAGGTGAGCTACAACACTTAAGGGCGAGGATATTATCGAAATGTGCACAATAATATGTTCATAAATAACTCTAGGCCTGTGTCTCACCTCCCCTGCTTCTCTGGCTACCTCCACAGCAGCGTGAAAGCAGTCATCCCACGAGTCTGTCTTCGCAACTTTAACCGGTGTCGCCATTTTGTCTTCTCTAACAGGTGATATAAAAAAATGCTGTTCACGGTTTTCAATTTCTTCGCCTTAAAAAACTGACAATACCAATTAATACATAGCGTTACACATAAATTAATAAAAACCAATAAAATATTAATTTATTCATGATATGGTTATACGAAAATTTGAACTAGAAAAGGTGAAGTATATATCTATGAACGATTAATCTTAAATGATTATCAAGGCATTGAATAGTTTTCACTGGACAGCTAATGTAGGCGGTAAATTCAAAATGGCGGAAGTGGAACACTTTTGGTAATCTAGAAAGTCAAACGCTGTTAAAATTGGTTATGTAGCATCATAACCATGGTAGATTCTGGTTGTGAATTTTCTCTAAGGACTACAGAAAACCTCAAGAGTGGACCAGTATGGATATGCCGAGTATTCACGTCTGCAACAAGGTAAAAAATAGTCGGACCGATCAACATGTTGTTTGTACTGTTGTAAGTTGTAGAACCAAGCGTTAAAATTATTTTCAACGCCATTTATTTATGACTTAAAGATTTACTTAAAGCAAGCAGGTTATATGCTTAAAAGGTCTAGAACTTGGCATGGTAGTGAGATAGACTACGTAGATTATGATTCCAACCATTTATGATTATTTGCAAAGGTAAACTACATACCTTGTACGTTCGGTCACTCACATAAAATTATATTCTGTGTTTGACATGATATTCATAATTTGGAGTCGCTCAGCCACTAGCTCAGGGCTGGAAAAACACCCACCAGCCTCCTGGAGTTTGTAGAGATGAAATGAGATTGCAGAAAAAATATAAGCATGTTAACGTTATGTGGGTAGGTCATAAATGAATACAGGTTTAATATCATGTCTAGCATCATCTAAACTACATGTGTAGTACGTTGATGAAGGTTAGACATCCAGGTAATAAGATACGCCAAAAATAATTACTCAAGCAACTGGATACTAGTAAGATTCTGAAACAGTCAGACGTTTCAGATAGCATCCGCTGTCTTTCGTCAGTGACTTCGTCAGTACATGTGTAGTAACGTTATACTGATGAACAGATACATGTAGATCATACTCATTTATCCCACATTCTATCCCCATAGCCTGATCATGATTGAATCACGCTTATAGCAGCTGCCTACATACTAGTATGAAGCCCTGGACACCAGAAGGTCACGTTTTACTGGTCTACTGAGTACATATATCCCCCAGTGCAACTGTCTTGTTCTGGGCCAGGCTGGAGGCTTGCCTGCCTGCCTGTCTGCCTTAGCCCACCTACTTTGGCCCTGATGGTGTTATATGGGGGGCCCTTATATGATGAATGATAATGATCATGATCATCAAATTTGATCCAGTTGCTTGAGTTGAGTAGCTGTTACTTTGCATATCTTATTTATTTCCTTGCTGTCCAACCCTAATCACTGTTAATGATCATGTATCAAATGTATGTTTAACAGTTGACAGTTGAGAACCAGCACCTGACCAGACAGGTGAGGAAGTTGAGGAGGAAGAACAGCGGACTGGAGCTGGAGTTGGGACAGCTGAGGGACCAGGTCAGAGTTCAGACTCTGCTGAGGGATTACGTCACTACCAGGAAGTGAGTTGTACCTTTAATTACCTTCGCCAGAAGGTTATGTTTTCGGTTTTGCCTTATGGTTGATCAGCAGTGGTCGTATGTTTGTATGTTAACTATGTACAAAACGTGAATAGATCTTCATGATAATTGGTAGGTGGGTAAGTGTTGCAGAAACAAAGGTAAACTTTGATAATGGGCCTCTTAGCCTCATACTGTACTGCAGCGGAACTTTAGTCTTTGGTCTAATTTTCTGGAAATACACATGTACTAATACTATCGTCGTGATATTTGAGTGGTGGATAGCTGTTGGCCGTGTTGGGGCAGGGAGTAAGTGGCGTAAGTATGGACCCCCTAGCAACTTGTATTGTGACTGTACTCAGTACGAAGTATGAAGTGTGATTCCTTTGTTTGTTTGTAACTGTGGAAGCGTGTGGGTGTGATTCTTGGGTGTTTTGCATAACTAGTCTCGAGTTTTGAGGCGTAGCACATGTTTTGTGAAGCAAACTTAAACTAGATATCATACATATATGAGATGAGACTGATAGTTTGATCCAAACATGCTCAAGGTGTGGCTCTCTTCAAACAAGGAACATCCACGAGTCTGTATTACTAAAAAAAACGGGTTGTTTCCTCCAGTGCGGAAAGCCAGACAGAGGCTCAGTGGCAGCATAAGAAGGAACAGAGACCCCTAGCATCTGCCAGCAGAACTGCAGGGAAGCAGGCCAAGGGAGATGAAGACAAAGTGAACAAGTAAGTCAAATTACAACTACATTTGTACATTTTTAGAACAACTAAAACTAATGTAATAACCACAAAATGAATAGAATATTAATTCTTATTATTATGATGAGGTATTTTTTGTGATTAACCAGAAACTATTACCTTTGCCAAGAAGGTTATGTTTTCGGTTGCGCGTGTACATGTATGTGTGTGTGTGTGTATGTGTGTGTGTGTGTCTTTGTGCATGTGTGTGGATCTGTGAACACAATACATACTGTACCTGGGTGGATTGTCTTGATATTTGGTATATGGGTATATGAATAGGTCTTTTTGCATTTAAGTCAAGAGGATCTTTAAGACAAGTTCTGTTTGAAACTTTGACTTGTGTATTTGTGCCCTTTGCAGACTTCTCTCTATGCACAACACCCTCCTGAGGAGGTATGAGAAGGAGGTGAAGACAAATGCAGAACATGTGGAGGCCATTGCAAACCTAAACGTCAGTATCCTTCTTTGATCTTTTTAAAGCTCTACTGTGTAACAATGAATGAGTTACATAAACACAGTACTGTAACAATCTAGGATAACAGCACAAAACCAAGAATTAGATTCAACAGCAGGGCTGTCTCTAGGACCCATCCCAAGACAGAAATTTGCTTCTTAGGACGGACAAAAAATTCAACTCGTTTGTATTTTTGTAAGATCAAAATGACAGATCTAACAACCAAAATATACAACATGACATTGTGCTGAGAAAAAGTGAGTAGGACGGAAAATAATCAATGCTAGAGACGGCCCTGTTCAAGCATTTGTATTGAAATTTAAAAAAAAGAAACTTACCTGGTTACAACTTTATAATGTTCAAAGTTTTTGTATCAAATTTCTTTTACTTTCTTTTTCTTGGATGCAGCTAAAAATCTACGAACTTGAGCAGAGTCTACAAAAGGCTAACCAGCAGGCAGAGAGGCTGCAGCAGTCCCAGCATGCACCGCCAGGCAAAACTGCAAAGGCTCGTGGGAAGAGAAGTAGATCCCCCTACAGGAGAACACCATCACCTACTGATGCTGGTTTGTCATTGGCTGATTTGTTAAACTGTTTTATCAGATGTGGTGTGTGATTGGCTACTTCTGATCTCCATGCCTGTATTGGTTTCAAGCAGGCTTTTAGCTAGGATTTATAGACAGGACATCCAAAAATATTTGGGGGGGGGGGGGGCAGCAGACTTCCCCAGTGGGCTCGATGAATTAACAATTACCTGGTAGCTTTGCATATCAATCATTTACATGCTGTTCCAGTGTCTGGTATGAGGCAAAAACAACAGTGGCAGTGTGTGTATGTGTGAGGAACACATGAACATGTACAAAATGTACATGACTTGTGTAATGTAATAACCAGGGAAACAAGGTGTCCTCTAGGTGGCCCCTGCAAAAGGAGGGCATCTATTTTTTTTCTTAGTGTAGGGCATCCAGAAGACGCCCTGACGCCCTGCTAGCTAATAGCTTGGTTTCATAGTTCTGCCTATTTCATACTTCAACCTTTGTCTTGTTAGCCTGGGTGTCATCCTATTTCTACCTGGGCTCCTACACTCTCTACCCTAAAAAATTATATTTTTTTTAGGGTAGTGAGTGTAGGAGCCCCAGTAGAAATTGGATGACACCCAGGCTATTGCCTTGTATTGCCTGACTTGTTTTACCGTCTACCTCTTCTACAGGACTTTTACAGGAGATTAGAAAATTAAAGCGGGAGAGAGACAAGCTCAACAAGGAAAATCAGAAGTTCAAAAGTGAACTGAAAGGTTTAGATGCCGTAAGTAATGCTTATTTTTGCTAATTGTGTATGACATCACTTTTGTTTTATTACCTTATCAGTATGATGTCCAATGGCAGGAATCATAACATATATTCTAATATGTCCTCTAGCTTTTATTAAGGTAAAAATGTGTGTTTTTGTAATTGACTACTCATCTTGCTTTGTGGTTTTCTGCTATCCGTCTTGTATTTTCTATGCATGTTGAACTGTGTTCTTAATAATCATGGAAGCTCATCTGTATTGGTAGTAATCATAATACAATTCTGAACTTCCTACCAATGCCTTAGTGTTGGAAGAAAGTTTAGCATGGTATTATGTGTTCTTAGTCAATGTTTTATCTTTGTACATTGCGTTTATGTTTTTGAAGAGAATTTTTCTTATCAGCATTTTACTTTTTGCTTCATCCTCAATAAATAGATGTGAAAAATATATGTCTTTTTCTATTTTTTCCTTTTTTACATAGGGTTTCTTTGAGGAAATTGAAGATTTGAAGTATGCACTTCAGCAATCTGCCAAACTCAATAAGGAATATGAAACGACCATGAGGCAGATGTGCGCGAGGTTTGGGGTTCCCTTCCCGTTCCCCGACTCCAGACCGCCTTCCGTCACTCGTCGAAGGAGAAGCAGATCGAGATCAAACATCCGATGAACAGGACAGTTTTTTTTAAGTGCTTGTGTCACCAAGTCCGAAACACAACAGTTCCTTATTTCTTTTGATAACCAGAAAATCAAACAAAAATGGAAACTTGCAATTGTATGTAATTTAGGATTATGCACTGTTTGCTTATCAAAAGAACATCTTTTGAGAGTTGGTCTATCCTGCTATAGCTCTGAGTGTGCCAAAGTCGGTCAGCTGGAATGTATAATCGTCCATGCTTGTAACACTGAAGAGTTAAGTTGTTTTTGAAAACAATTACATTGTACAGGGTTTTCTAAACATGTTAAAACTATAAGGATAAATACCTTCTATACTTGCCAATAAAATTATGTGCAGTTTTTATCACCATGATTTATTTCGTTTTATAGTAGCAATATCTTGCAAGACTTTCTTTAATCAAAACACATCATACCATAATTCAGAAACAGCTTTATTCTCCATACTCGCATTTCTGTTCAAACCTGCTTTTCAAAGTGCTTGAAAGAACTTAATCTGACATTAACAACATGCAGTTCCACCCAAAGTCACATTCACTCACTCACTCACTCTCCCATAGCTTAGTCAGCCGTAGGGGAAGCATAGCATTCAGTCACATGCACAGTACAGTTTTTTGTTCGTTGGTTTTCAGTGTGGCTACAACAGAACAAGAGTTTTAGTGGTCAACAAGATTTTCTCTCACAATGCAGCTGAAATGTCTTTGTTTGTTTTGCATACCTGTAAACTGCCTCATGGTGTAACACACCAGGTTTATACTGATGAGTGTAAGCTGCATATCCGGACAGATTTATTTGATCCACTCACACCGGGAAGATCCCCTACACTTTTCGATAAATGTGATGGGTTGTTTAACATGCTTGAGGTGTGGCTCTCCTCGAACACAGAACGTCCATTTAACGTCCTACATTGTATGTATGGGACGTTCCTAACCGAAGCTATATACTCATTTGCGTCCAAGGGCGCTGTTGAGCTTTGGGACATGTCAAGAGATTCGAACCCAGCTAAAGGTCGGGGTACATACGCAACAAGTCAGGGTACATACGAAACAGGTCGGGGTAAATACGCTACAAGACGGGGCACGTACGCTACAGGCCGGGGTACATACGCTACAGGTCGGGGTACATACGCTACAGGTTGGGGTACATACTCTACAGGTCGGAGTACATACGCTACAAGTCGGGGTACATGCGCTAAAAGTCGGGGTACATACGCTACAAGTCGGGGTACATGCGCTAAAAGTCGGGGTACATACGCTACAGGTCGGGGTACATACGCTACAGGGTGGGGTACATACGCTACAAGTCGGGGTACATACGCTACAAGTAGGGGTACATACGCTACAAGTTGGGTTACATAGGCTACAAGTCGGGGTACATACGCTACAAGTCGGGGTACACATGCCCGTAGCCAGGATTTTGAATGGGGGGGTTCGTTTTCATGTTTGAGGGACCAGCGAGCGCCGCAGGCGGGAGACGAGCGCCGCAGGCGCGAGCTTTCTAGGGGGGGCGGGGGGTATGCCCCCCGGAAAATTTGAAAAATTGAACCTCCTGATATGGCATTTCCTGTGTTTTTGAGAGGATTTTAAAGAGAGAAATCAGAGACAAAGTTAGCAGTTTTTTCTAGGAATTCCAGCTGCGCTGGTGTGATACAAATAAGCCCGCCTTGAAAAAAACAACCTTGTACATTAAGTGGACCTTCGCGTGTTTCAAATTCTAAGAATTGAACCTTCTGAAAGGGCATTTTCTGTGTTTTTGAGAGAATTTCAGAGGAAAAATCAGAGACAAAGTTTTTTCTAGCATTCTAGCTTCTGTGGCGTTGCTGGTGATACAAGTAAGTCCGCCTTGAAAAAAATCTTGAACATTAAAAAGTGGACCTTCAAGCCTGAAAAAGTGGACCTTCAAGCCTAAAAAAGTGGACCTTCAAGCCTGTGGGGGGGTTCGTCCGAACCCCCCGAACCCCCCCTGGCTACGGGCATGGGTACATACGCTACAGGTCGGGTGCATACGCTACAAGTCGGGGTGCATACGCTACAAGTCAGGGTACATACGCTACAGGTCGGGGTACATACGCTACAAGTCGGGGTACATACGCTACAAGACGGGGTACATGCGCTACTGGTCGGGGTACATACGCTACATGTCGGGGTACATACACTACAGGTCGGGTACAAACGCTACAAGTCGGGGTACATACGCTACAGGTCGGGGTACATGCGCTACTGGTCGGGGTACATACGCTACAGGTCGGGGTACATACGCTACAGGTCGGGTACAAACGCTACAAGTCGGGGTACATACGCTACAGGTCGGGGTACATACGCTACAAGTCGGGGTACATACGCTACAAGTCGGGGTACATACGCTACAGGTCGGGGTACATACGCTACAGGTCGGGGTACATACGCTACACGTCGGGGTACATACGCTACAAGTCGGCGTACATACGCTACAAGTCGGTACATACGCTAGAGGTCGGGGTCATACGCTACAAGTCAGGGTACATACGCTACAAGTCGGGGTACATACGCTACGGGTCGGGGTACATACGCTACGGGTCGGGGTACATACGCTACAGGTCGGGGTACATACGCTACAAGTCGGGGTACATACGCTACAAGTCGGGGTACATACGCTACAGGTCAACGTACATACGCTACAAGTCGGGGTACATACGCTACAAGTCGGGGTACATACGCTATAGGTCGGGGTCATACGCTACATGTCGGGGTACATACGCTACAGGTCGGGGTACATACCCTACAGGTCGGGGTACATACGCTACAAGTCGGGGTACATACGCTACAAGTCGGGGTACATACGCTACAAGTCGAGGTACATACGCTACAGGTCGGGGTTCATACGCTACAAGTCGGGGTACATACGCTACAAGTCGGGGTACATACGCTACAGGTCTGGGTACGTATGACACTATGCAATGCCACAGCTTGTCCTGAATGACACATAAGATTTATGCACATGTATACGTAGGGCTTTCTGTGAGTGGCAAAGGTCAATAGCCCCCGACCAGATTGTTTAAACATAGGCTATTATAACCTTCTCATACGCCCAGCTGTTTTATGAGAGACGGCCCAGTCAATACCCACAGCCCCCCTGAGTTAGGCTTGGTCCCCTCGAATTGGAGTCGATATCTCAGGGCCTACATGCAACTCATAGAAGCTGTGGCGGCATTTTAGCCCTAGAGCCGAGGAACTGTCCTCAGTGTAGGCCGTGGGAACAGTCTGGCGTTCTGTGGGTCAGAAGAAGTCCGACTGGTCTTACAAGTTGTCTGTGTAGGAGAATGGTGCAGTACGTATATATGCACTATGCATTGACACTACAGTTTGCGGGTGTAAAAACTGGTTGACCATATCAAAGCGTACGGTACGCAGCTTCTCACGGTCATTCACACGGACACATTGCATCGATGGATCTCAGAAGGTATTGAATCAACGACTCCACTGTTGCACGCGGCTACGCAACCAACGAAGATATTGCCGGGAACAAAATCGCACCTACGGTGAGCTGATACATTTTGTAACTTTTCGATTTCTCAATGATAGCGATATTGATTTTAGTTTCTGTTGCAGTTGTTCTTTAAATCAGTAATGACAATAATAACCATGGAATGTGGGCCATAAGTGCTAGTACGTACTGGTCCCAGGGACACTCATATTGCAGATAGCCCTTACTGTGTACAGATAGGTAAATATACCAAAGAATGTTTAGGCCTCATAACTACATGTAGTAGTATAAGTGATACGTTAAACTTGACACGTCGGTTTATTAATATACCTGTATGCTGTAGGTAGTTTAATTCTTTTGTGTCACACTTGTTTGTTTGTATGCAACTGTTATAGTTGTCGAAGACTTTACTACTAAAGTGGCTGTACTTTTGTTGTGTCAATTAACGATTGTATGTAACGACCACTTCCACACATGTACAAAGAAGCGAGAAGAAGTTGGCTGTACTTGACTAGCTTAGCGTAGCACTCTTATCTACTATGTATGTTTAAGTCGTGTATTGGTGTTTGTATTTTTCTGTAAACAAGTTTGTTATATGTTTGTTAAGTCAGATGTTTCGCGACCCGTACATAGCCCCTCAAGGCATGAATGTACAATAGAGATATTTTGTCATCATCATCATCATCATTATTCTGCCTCATTATATGCTCTTATGGTAGCCAGAAATGATTCTATCCATGCTTAGTGCCAGAAGAGGATGCTCCTGTAAAGATATGTTTATGATATATATTTCGTGGAACTTCACTTTTCCCAATGTGTATTTTAGTTTTCGTTTATTTTTGACAATTGATAGTGCGATTAGGTTAGACAACCACACATCGATCTTTGTAGCTGATCTATTTCTACGTACCGTGAGCTTTCACGACCCAAGGCTTTGTCTAGGCCGCGTAACAGCTGCTCTGTGTAGGAAATTGTTAGTCTCCAAGCAGACCTACGGGTTGGCAAAGACCGTATCCAACAGGCAGAAGGAGTTTTTATAGCCAACCCAAGTCTCATAGCCAACCCAAGGTATGAGACTTGGGTTGGCTATAAAAACTCCTTCTGCCTGTTGGATACGGTCTTTGCCAACCCGTAGGTCTGCTTGGAGACTAGGAAATTGCATAACAAACATAGAAGAGGTTCCATACGGCTGTGTGTGTCTTGAAGAGAGGGGCGTAGAGAAACTTTCTTCTTCAGGAAACGACTGGTTAACCTTCAAACGGAAAGTTAACTGTGTCGATGAAGATCTGACATCCAAGTAATGTAACACATATACGTTCCCTTTTCCTCAAAGACTAATTCAGTCACAGACTAAAGACATAGGGCCCTAAAACGTATGCCTCTACTCCCCAGAAATACAGAGCAGGATTGGGGGAGGGTGCCAAGCACAAGACACGTGTCGGGGAGGGGGGTCTAGAGTGGGTGCAAACCCCTCCGAAGGAGATCAGCTGTTGTATTTTTCCCTTTCCAGACACAAATGGAAGTCATTGCCACTGTTCCATTCTTTAGGTATACGTTTATGAAGGTTAGACATCCAGGTAAACAATATACGGTGTTGTCTTACCATAGGAACCATCCTAACATGATTTACATTTTAATGACATTTGCATACGTTTCTTATGAGTTAGTGTCCTTCACATGTTCAACCGGTTTTCCCAGTTAAAGGCACCCAGAGCATTTTATGAGGCTTGAAAACTGGAAATATTATAGTTGCCGTAATCTTTATGAAATTGGCATTTAATGCCACTGTTTACTACGTTTGCGTACGAATTTCTTCTCAAAAGTGCTCAAAAGCGGCGCAAAAATCCAAAATTGAAACATAAAAATGCAAATATTTGGCCGACATGCAGTCACTCTCTCACTGGTCAAACCGCTAATTGCGATGGACAGTCAGGATCAGTCAAAAAGGGCTTGGATTTTCTATCAGTTCTCACCACACAACGACAACGTATCCTTTAATGTCGATATGTAATGTTATAGTGTTATCGAAACCTACTATGTGTAGAATTTACTAGAAATTGGAGTTTTTTTATTCAAGTTTCAAGCCTTATAAAAGGCTCTGGATGCCTTTAAGAATTGCTAGCATTGCATTAGTTTTGCCAGTTCATTTCAGTGACGCTGAAGAAGAGTGATGGATGTCACTCGAAACGTCCGGAAATAAATCTACGAATTTTATCTACTTGTATGTTCTTTGTATATTCCGTAGGAAGATCCCTGTACCGGAGACCTTATCCAGTTGTAAAGATCGATTCACTCGATTACTCATCACAGCTTGATGATAAATGCAATCTTTTAGTAATCGGATTTTGTGCATTGCAGGTCGATCGTCGCCAATCAGTGACTCCTCCTTCTCCTGACAACGCTCAACGTCTGACAAGATGTCCATCTGCGACTGCGTGGATGGAGACCTTCTGGTTATCAAGGCGATCTTCTTCTTATATTTCGCTGGTACGTCTTGATTTGCAAAATTCGATTACATGTTTAATTATCGGTTGCTCATTTTCGGACACCAATAGCCTGAAAATTGAACATTTCTTGATATTCTACTGTTCTTAAAAAAAGATACCCGACGTGCCAAAAACACAGCTTTACTTCTTTTCTTTCATTTCATCCTAAATTAGTATCCCCTTTCTTAAATTCCTCTCCTCTGCATAAGTTTCTACACTGCAGTTTATGTATCGTCATCTAGAGTGCGCTTTTCTCGATCATCTCTGATTGCCTTGTTTTTATTTGACACAGTTATCGTCTAACCATTTTTTTGCCGGCGTGTATTTACCCATACATTTCCATCTCGAGCTCTCTCTCTCTCCTCTCTCTTCGCGAAATTCTGCACTGCAGTTTCTGAAGGTTCATCTAGAGGGCGCTTTTCTCTACTGGAGCGGCGGGTATACTCCCGTACATTTCCGTTTCCCCCTCTCTTTTACTCTCTCTCTCTCTCTCTCTCTCTCTCTCTCTCTCTCTCTCTCTCTCTCTCTCTCTCTCTCTCTCTCTCTCTCTCTCTTTCTCTCTCTCTCTCTCTGCGCGAATTTCTGCACTGCAGTTTAAGGTCTTCATCTAGAAGGAGCTTTCCTCTACCACGTCTGATTGCCTTGTTTTGAAATATATCTACATCGTCTTGCCTTTTTTTTGCAGTCCCCTCTCTCTCTTTCTCTCCCTCTCTGCGCACATTTCTGCACTGCAGTTTCTATATATTCAGCCAGAGGGCGCTTTCTGATTGCCTTGTTTTGAAATATATCTACATCGTCTTGCCTTTTTTGGCAGCCTCTCTCTCTCTCTCTCTCTCTCTCTCTCTCTCTCTCTCTCTCTCTCTCTTTCTCTCCCTCTCTGCGCAAATTTCTGCACTGCAGTTTCTGAGGGTTCGTACAGAGGGCGCTTTCATCTACCATCTCCGACTGCCTTGTTTTTACATCTTCATCATTATACGCTTTTTTTGCAGGAGCGGCGTGTAGCTACCCATACATTTCCGCCCCCTCTCTTTCTCTCTCTCTCTGTGCGAAATTCTGCACTGCAGTTTCTATACATTCAGCCAGAGGGCGCTTCCCTGTACCATTTCTGATTGCCTTGTTTTGAAATATATCTACATCGTCTTGCCTTTTTTGGCAGCCTCTCTCTCTCTCTCTCTCTCTCTCTCTCTCTCTCTCTCTCTCTCTCTCTCTCTCTCTCTATATATATATATATATATATATATATATATATATATATATATATATATATTTATATCTTTCTCTCCCTCTCTGCGCAAATTTCTGCATTGCAGTTTCTGAGGGTTCGTCTAGAGGGCGCTTTCATCTACCATCTCTGATTGCCTTGTTTTCACATCTTCATCGATCGGTACACCTTTTTCTTGCAGGAAATGCGTGTATCCACCCATACATCTCCGTGTACATGAAACAGTTAGGGCTGCTGCCGTCCCAGATAGGCGTCATCAAATCTGGCGGGGACTTAATGTCTGTTATCCTCAAACCGGTCATCGGCAGCATCGCAGACAAGACCGGACGGTATGTTTACAAGCTAGAATACAACAATCTGGTAACTGTTACAAAGTTGCTCAGAAAGGCAACCAAAGCAATATTAGGGCCTAAAATAGACGGCTGCATGAATGTGTGTTTATATCGGTGGTGGGAAATTAGCAGGTTAAGTTCGGCAGCCGCGCGCGAGGTCGGGCGTGCACAGTACAGCCGCGCATTTTGAGTACTAGTGATGCGGTCGTGTGTGTTACAGCTGCAAAGTGCCTTTTGTGGGGTGTAGTTAAGGGCCAGTTTGTAAGGGCCATAAAAAGGAATTGAATACCTACCCTACAATTTTTTTACATGATGTAGGGTAAATGTGCTCAACATAGAATGAATGACCTTGGTGCATATCCAATAGCTTCATTATGAACGCACCCTTAAGCTTGTCAAACATGTATCATAACATATAATAGCCTCCGATGCAGACTCCTCCCGGCTGTTTTATTTTTCAAGTTACAGCTTTTATACTATTACATTTTTTTCTTATTGCTGCTAGAAATGTAATAATATAAAAACTGTAACTTGAAAAAGAAAACAGCCGGGAGGAGTCTGCATCGGAGGCTAAACATATAAGCCTTTGAGCGAAAAAGCTCATGAATGAGACTTGTGTCTTCGAACTCGTGTTAGACTGTAAGAAACCTTCCCATCAGATACTTTTCGACGCTCTTGTTGAGTGCTGTTTCCAATGCTACTTGTACACACATGACTAATGTACAAATCTATGTACTCATCTCGTGCCTAGGCCGAAAATTGTGGCTGTCTTGACTGTGACGCTCGCGTCCGCTCTGCACTTCTCGATGTTGTTCTTCCCGGCAGTACCAGTATCAACAGCGGCGTCACGAGCAACCGTGCAGCAGAGACATCTAGCGGAGCCAGTAAAAAGTGACACGCAGTCGTGGTTCTCCCTTACATTCTGGCTGTTCTTCTGGATTATCTTCATCTCTCACGGCGCGCAATGGAGTTCAGTTTCCCAGGTAAACTGTCCTGGCATTGTTCTAACACTACGTAACGTTACCACTACCTAGTTTTTTAGGCCCCCATTACACTAGACAGCGATCGCGTTGCAACCACGCTGCGACCTAAATTGGATTTGTGTGCATTTGATGACTTCATAATTGGAAAATGATAAAAATGTAAATGTATGACTGAAAAGACAGCAAAACGCTAAAACCATAAAAAGATTCGGTTTTTCTTATCTGGGAAATTTATTGAACGATCTGACAAATCGCAGCAAGGTCGCCGGCTTAGTGGAATGGGAGTGTTACGGAGACAGTGGGAAAGATACTAGATACTGTCTGAAATACAATCTGAACTCTTTTAGGGACTAAGACTAGCTAGTCGGACATCCATTTGATGTTATTTGTGTCCTATCAGTTACATCTAGTTGGAGAGGGGTGCGCTTTCTAGAAAACGAAACCTATTATCTACGATTTAATTGATTTCATTTACTTGTCCGCTTTTGTATATATATATATATATATATATATATATATATATATATATATATATATATATATATATATATATATAAATATATTTATATATATAGATTGTTTAATCATATTCTTTTCTTGTCCGATGGCGGCGTTGATATAAGACCCATATAAGTTGTATTAACTTGAGTGCGCCGCCATATTGTCTGTATTTGTTATTTATGCTGTTTGATGAAAAAATAGATGGATAGATAAATGTCGGACTTTTGTGAAACGCGTCACTGCGTCACTGACAAGATTATATACCTCCCTCTTTCAGGTGGAGGCAGCAACGTATCAAATCATCAAGAAAAACCAAAGAGGCGAATTCGGACGACAACGCGTTTTTGGATCTGTGGGATACGCGATTTTTGCTCTCTTATCCGGCGTTGCCATGGATACTTTCACCGAACAGACGAGTCCAGCAGAGAGCCCTGGGAACAAGACGAGTCCAGACATCCCTGGGAACAAGAGTGACTATTCTGTGGCGTTCTACATGTTTCTGAGTTTCATGGTTTTGTCGGTGACTTGCTTACTGTTCTTAAAAGACTGGAGTACCACAAGACCGGCTACAGGCTACATGAAAGCCATGGGCAAACTGCTTTCGCAACTACACCTCATCATCGTCCTGTTTGTCGTTCTTTTGGTGGGTGCCTGTGACGGTGCAGGCGAAACGTATCTCTTCTTACATTTGAAAAACCTCGGGGCCAGCCAGACTGTCCTTGGTGCTTACCTGTTCGTTAAAAACGCGTCGGAAGTACCCTTTTACGTCATTTCCGGCTGGATCATACGAAAGCTCGGGCACGCGACCGCGATAGGATTCTCTTTCGTACCGTTAGGTGTCAGATTCCTGCTGTACTCGTTCGTGAGTGATCCGTGGTGGATCGTAGGAGTGGATACGATCAACGGATACCACGCGGTCACCTGGGCGGCGGCGACGTCATACGCGAGCATCTCGGCCGGGGACGACTTGCAGGCGTTCGCTCAAGGCCTTGTAGCCACTACCTTCTACGGACTTGGTGAGTTTTTTCAGGAAGGACTAAAAGTACAAAGCTCCTGTTCTGAGCTCACAGAGGGTATACGTAGCAAGAGGCCTCGTAGCTTTGTACTTTTGGTCCTTCGTAAGTTTTATTTCCTTCATCAGAAGATAGGGATTTGGTGAGGGTTTTTTTTTCACGAAGGACCAAAAGTACAAAGCTCCAGCGCTGAGCACACAGAGGGTATACGTAGCAAGAGGCCTCGTAGCTTTGTACTTTTGGTCCTTCGTAAGTTTTATTACCTTCATCAGAAGAAGGGCTTGGTCAACTTTCAAAGTTTCTTTATTTCTTCGAGTTACCTATGGCCTGATGAACTAACTGTTCTATATTTCCTTGAGACAAATTTTCATTAACTGTGAGTACTCATATAGGTGTAGGCAAAACAAAGGTCACATTTGATGTCCCCCTAGCGGCCTTCTATTATACTGCAGCGGAACTTGAATCTTGGATTTCGTGTTCTGGACATGATTTGGTCATGACTTCTTAGTGGTATATACAAGCAGTTCTGGGACAAGAAAGTAGCTAACGAAAAGGCGTAATACTTCGTCCTCAGTCGAAGGTTCGACCGCTGTACTAATTGCTTACTTTTATACAGGTCATACCTTGGGCAACCTGGTCGGCGGTCCGGTATTCCAGCGGTACGGCGCAGTGGTGTTCTTCCGATCCTTCACTGTGTCCTGCCTGGTCGGATTCCTCCTGTACTGGCTACTCTACAGGTGTTTCGCGAAAAAAGACGATCCTACAGGTGAGACTATACTGACGGACATTTATATAACAACAATCTTTATTAGCTTGAAAGTTTATCTGTGTTGGTAGAAATGATTTTGAAACAAGTTTTAACTGTAATTTCCAACAAAAAATTGCACCCAAATGTTCGACTGTACGACACCAGTCTTTGTCAAGGAGTGAGCACTCTATCGCTAGGATGACGTCACGTTATGCAGATAGCTCACTCATTGACAAAGACTGGTGTTGTACAGTCGACAATTTGGGTAAGTCCAATTTTGTGTTGGAAATTACAGTAAAACTTGTTTCAGAACAATCTTTATTGACATAACAAAAGTACAGCGACTTTCGTAAGGCCCCCTACAACTATACATGCAAACAACAAGTGGGAACAATTGAATTAAACTACGTACAAGTATATGAACAAAAATCAACGTATCGAGTGTAACGTACATGTATCACTTACACTTACACTCCAGATGTTGTGTATGATAAGCCCTTTCGTAGAATCGAGTACGCATGTTCAGTGTCAATGTTGAAGGCCCCTGGCTTGTAAACAGTATCGACCATTGTCTCGATTTGCATAACAATGCCCAGACGGGGCCTTCACCTTTGACATTGCAAATGCGCACTGGAAACTACGAAAGCGCTTATTGCCATGATATTTGTCATGTAGTTAGCTTTCATTCAACATATCAAAGACAACGTCAGACCAAGGGCATGCGCAGAGCTTATCTAAGAAGCATGCCACTTTGATGATTATTTTGTAATCTACTTTTTTCTTCTAATAGTACGGCACCCAGACACCGGGGAGGACAACGAAACGAAGTCGCCTCTGGTGCCAGCCGTGGACGTGGTCGAGTCCGAGTCCCTGAGACCGGGTGCGTTTCTTCGCGGTGGAAGCGTGACCAATAGAGCGGGGGAAGACATCGGTTTCCTTCGCCTGGTCAAGCCACAACAGAACTAACACACGGCCGGATTGGAGCACTGATGAATGACTTCTCTTCAAATACAACATGCAAGTGTCTGCATCGTTCCGATGGAATTTAGACGAAAAAACTCTGGTCACATTATTTCCAAACAGTAGCCTAGCTGTACGTGTGAAGGAAGCAATTGAATGCATTCTCTTCAATAAAAGCATATGCATTGTTCCGACGGAATATAGGAAGACAACTCCTAATAATAGCTGAATATGTAATTAACAATCGTACAAGTACATGTATGTGATTCTCAATGATAAATTTTGTTCTAGTTTAAGCACAAGGATTGCATTTTCCCATAAATTGTTGAAATATATTATGCAGATTTACTCAACGTGTAAAATAAACTTCTCACAAAGTGTTATTATGCACTATTTACCCCCCAGCTATTCATTAAAGAACCCACACACTTCTCGAGAAGAGTAGGGGTGACCCGGTATGCTTGGCTAAATTCTTGGTAATCTCCAAGCAGATCCGACCGGGGGAAGACCGTATTCTACTTGACCTTGACAATGACATTGACCTAAAAGGGCTGAACATTATCCAGTTGGCCTCGAGCTGGATTGCCCCGGTAGATTTGCTTGAAAATTAGTTCTTGGGGACATTGCAGGATTTGTGCCTTCTCGTAAGATCTTCGCATAGCAGCCAGTTCCGCAGCTAACTCTTGGCGCCTTGGGGCAAATCCAGAACGGCCTTCTTTAAAACCCTAGTCCTGCTACGCCCGACAATTGTGGGGTTGCACATGCTTGTTCTGTATGCTAGCCCTGGCAATTGCTCGGTTAAGAATATTTCTAGAATGCGTACGTTGCACCCGCGCGGTTGTTGTACAGCGTGGTAACTAACTAAAATTTAGCAATACCAAACGAGTACCCTCTAGATCTCTTTCAATTTTTTCTGGGCACTTCTGCAGTGGGGGTAACGTTGGGTAACCTAAATTCGGGATTTTTCCGATAATGGTTGACTGAAATCAATCTAGCAGAACAATAAACCATCCTTTTTTTCTATTATTCTGTCAGTATCATGTACTATCTTTGCACTAATCATATATATGGTAGATTTTGTCTCTAGTCGTGCTGACACCATAATATTTCAACTTGAAACTACCGTCTGCCGCACGTTCAATGACGGTGCTGTCAGACAGGGGGGCACATTAATTCGGGAGAGAAGATTCGTCTTGAATATCTTACCGCTAATCACATTTTATAAAGCAGCTATTCGTTCCATCCTTGGCTTGAGGAGAGTGCTATGGATATAGACGTGTCCAAGTAAAAAAAATACACGAAAAAACGGCCGCACCGCACACATCAGGCCTCTGCTAACATCCCGTTTGTTGAGTCGGTACCGGTAGAACGTCACTCAAAGTCGATCCCCACCGTCATGGCAACGTGTAACGTTACATTATTCATGGCAAGTAAGCTGGATGCCGTAGCAATGGTTATACTGCTATGTCCATGTGTTCCTTGTTGTGTTAGGAGCAAACTTTGAGGAAAATATCGTCTTCAGTCCACTATCACACGCAACATTTAGACAAAAAAGTGTTCCTCACGACCTTTTGTCGTCTGCTTGACGACATGATTCTGGGTAACAATATGGCGGCGGGAAAATACACGTGCCGTAGGTTGTAGCAACAAAGAGGAGTTTTGATGATTGATCCCACTTAGAATCCAGTTGCAGGTTAAAAAAAGAGATTGTAATAAGTTGTCTTGTAAATAATTGTGTTTAGCAGGCAGGAGATGTGACATTTGTCTTATAAACCAGCGAACAACCGAGCAGTGTGAGTCTCCCACGAAGCCCCCAGACTCTGTCAATAAGGGACGGAGAGTTTTTGACGTCGCCAACTTCTAATGTGTGGTTATCGAAGCTTTTCAGACAGTGTTCTGAATACGTTAGTCTGTCAAGTTTGCATTTCTAGCGGTATTACTGATGTTGCATCTAGCACATATCCCTAAATACCCCGTTTTCGAAAAATCCCGACTTTAAGTACCCCACGAATTTAGGTTACCCAACGTTATATTTTTGCTCTGGAACTCCAGCAGGACTAGGGTGCCCCGAATTTTGACAGCTGTCAAGCATTTGTTTGATTGGGCCGACCATAAAAAACAGGGCATCTGAGCTAAAAGAGAACCCAATCGTCCCAACGCATCTTTGCTTGAAGATTTGTGCCCTGCCCCTCACGACGGTCAGCTATTTTTTCCTTACCACCTCTCCAGATTTTTAACTGAACCCACTCATACAGGTGGGAAGTGTTTTGCGTGACAAGCGCCGCTATCAGTGTTATTGTTAGTTCAGTACCAGTAACTATTTACCTCATTTATCACTTGGGACACTTAAATGTGACAAACCATTCGGAACACTATCGGTCATTGACCTCAAGTATGGTCTAGTCAGAGAAAAGTTACAATGTAAAATTGAGTTAGGTCCGGACTCCTTTACGTCTAGTATTTGATTAAAGAAGATTGGTTAACGTTGTCTTCTGTAGGATATCTATCACAGTTTGTGCTCATGTTTCATTCGTTTTGTGTCAAAAGAAATGAAGTTATTTCGGGATTGAAATTGAGCAGGTGCAGTGTGTAACCGAATACGACAGGGGGAGCTCTTGTTGAAAATGAAGGATGACCCCAGGTTTTGTTGCAACCGTGCCCTAACATTGTAGAAGCGAAAGAACAATGGCGGTACAGTGTTTGTGCCCCCTCTTAAATTACACCCTACTTTTGTCTAATGATTAACATACGCGGTAGTGAAGAGTTAGAAAGGAGTCACAGAAAAGATCAAAGACCTTCGTTTAAATTGATTTACAAAAGACAAATTAAAGAAAAACAGAGCCTTAAGCGTATCTGTGGCATGCATTTGCAGAACACTTCTATATTCTTTCTTACCGGTATTTTTTCCGACATGGTTTAAGACATATTTCGTGAGCCAAAATAGTTACAGACTTGTAACGCCGTATACAGCAGCCATGATACGATAATTATCATTATCAAGTGTTTGATGGAGCATGTAGCCCCAATAATGACCGATAATCATGCGGATCATGATGATTATTACACGCATGGAAATTCCCTTAATTACGATGATGATGATCTTTGTTTACACGTTCTTGTCAATATGGGCTAAGTGCAGTAGTTTTACTATTACATGAAAGACTAAAGGTATTGTGACAATAACGCGTCCTTGATCATTCGGAGAGACTATAACGGAATGCCATGGCATGTACACACATATCTATATGTTGTCGCATCTGGAAACCTCCGAATATCTTGTCGTTCTAAATATACGTCTATGTCTCTGACGCCTTTTATTTTCACTTCCTTCTTGAGGTACACTATAATCACATGCCGGAACTCGGTTTTATAGCAGGTTACAGCAGCACCCTTTACTTTGTCCACAATAATCCGGTTAAACTTTTGGCTGAATTTTGCATGACACATTAAAGAGCTTCACAACACGTTCTCATCCTCGACTATCATAAAGATACCATCAAGTTGCCGTCATAAACCTATTATCATGTTAGAGCTAGCCTCTACCAGGCTCCATATATGTGACAGTACTCCTATAGCCGGTACACTCCTCTGGCATGTTATCTATTCAGTGGTCGATTTCTACTCTTTCCAGCCGCCTCTGGAGCCTGGTAGAGGCTAGTTTAGACCCTATAGTTAAATCGACTGCTTCCTGCTCTTTCATTCTCCTTCCATTTCATAATAATAACTTTATTGCACAACAATTGTACAAGGTACAAAGTATGGTATTTATAACTACAGAAGTTCTATAAGGCTAATCTATAGCTACCTGATACAAGAGTGTATAGTATGGGACCATGAGCTTTTACAATCATTGGAAGAATTTCTAACGACAGTTTTTTTTGCGTTTCGGCGCCTTTGCGCCGGAACGCAATGTCCTGGCTTTTACCTTCGATGCGTGCAGGCAGCATGCAGGCATGCTGTTTGGTTCAACGCTGTGTCGCACACCAGAAGACCTTATATGGCAATACGTTCCCAAATCCTTGTATAGCCGTTGCCTTATATGGCAAGGGAGCACGAAAAGGCAGGCAGGCTAGATTTGCATGACACACAGGAGGGCGACCGCATGTAACTGCTACAACTGTTCGGAAATATCATTGCATTGTGGTTTCGGACTTTGATATCCTGAAAAATGACCATATTACATCTATTCCACAAGATTGCAGAAGAAAAAAAATGATTTCGTCAAGAAAACGACCAAAAATCGACATAAATGATACCATATAGTGAGGTTATAGCATTACGTAAAGAGAGACGGGTTACGTATCGCAGCTTAGCCCATCTGGCAACGCGAAGCACTTCGGACCCAGAAGATCCGGGTTCGTGTCCGTGCATGGATTTTTTTTTCTTTTTAGATATTGAATATCAAAAATATATATTGATATTATATTAATCTATCAATATCATATTTATGAATATCATTTTTTTATTTTTTTCATTAATAAATAAAGAAATATTTTATATTTGTTATTTTTAAATATTCATTTAATATATAAAAGGCCTTTGTCTTATGAACAGGACTTCATAGATTCCAAACCCGGCATTCGAATTTTTCTGTTCATTGTAATGGCAAATACCGTGCAGCGGCTCCTATGCGCGGTAAGATGATTCTTGCAAAACACTCGCCACTAAACTTCTATCCCCGATGTAAACAGAGGCTCTTGATGTTGTTTGCAAAACAGCGATCCTTTGTTACAGTAGCAAATGCTCCATTGTTCAGTATCGACTTCATTCAGACAACACGGACGTGGAAAGTGGCGCCGCTCGGCACAAAACTATGGGAATTTTAATGAATTTTAGCAAAATTACCCAGGAAAATAAGGAAGAAATGTTGTAAATGCGGAAACCAGAATAATACGGATGAGGTAGCTGTTGATTTGTTTGACATTTGGTAGTCATTTTAGATAGAACCTTAGCTGTTATGAACTTCTATTTCACTTAATTACCATAGTGCTGATGATTCAATGGTGCTTTTTCAAATTTTATGTTTTATTGCGTGCCATGTACATAATTACATTGATAGCTTTTATAATGAGCCTATTGTACATTTTACAAATAAGTACAAGTTGTAGGCCAAGACCAGCTTTTTCAAAAGCACTTAAGTTAAGTGACGTAACTTCAAAATTGCTTTCCCCAATCTGCTTTTCTCTATTAAAACAGTACTCATTTCCCAAAATGACAATTTTTCTTATAGACTGAACAGCCCTTGAGTGACTTCCTCTGGCAGATTTTACTTCAAGTAAAGGGAAAAGACAATTCACACTCATAAACGTAGCCGAAACGCCAGCTTTTTTGAAAAGCTCTTGTTATATATTTGCCTATGTATACAATGCAGCAGGTATATGATCGAGATCACTTCCATAATAGAATTCATGCGGATATGAAGTGTTACGGTGGGTCCCCCAACTTTGGACGTAAATCTATGAGTTCGACATCGCATTGCCAAATTTTCTTGGTGACGCAAAAATCGGTTAACTAGTACTGTACACATGTCCATGTTTCATTCAGACGATAGCTCTATGCATCAACTTGAGTTCTTAACAACACTGTAGATGAAGACAAAAACGACCCACTTAGAATTAAAAATGCGTCCGAATTTACGGCCATGCCGAAGTTAGGGACCCCCAGACAAGAACGACTTGTTGCATGCGCGGCGTGGCTTCTATTTTCAACCGTAACTGGTCACCCTGGAATGACGGAACCTCATAATAACCAGCTGAGTTCACACCATTGTGTTCCTTACTTCATTATTGCAAACCATTCATTAGTGATTATCGTAAGCAGAGGTCGTCATCTTTCCTAGAGTAGCCCGGGTAAGGTATGACCGCCCCAGGCATTTTTGCAAGTATCACCTGCTAGAATTCCTCACACAAAAACGCGGTCACTAGAGTTACGCAGTACCCCAGTGAACCTACGGGGTCCGCCCGAAGAAAAGTAAACAAAATTGTCCGCGTGTTGGTACACACTGTGCCATATTTGTGTAGCTACCGTTCAGAGTGATTTTTGCTCTATGGTCACAACAAAAGTTTTGTTGATTTAGGGTGGGCACACTTCGTGGCAACGGACTGGCTAACCTTTCAATAGGTTGATCATTACGAATGAATGGCCTTTTCTCTCAAAGATAACTATATTTCCTGTTGCTAGATACATACATGGCCCCTACTTTTAGATTTCGTATCTTCATATATATAATGATGATTCTTAATTGCAAAATTCATAGCAGAGATCCTTACAGGGTCTGAGGTCAGTTATTGAATTTTTTGACGTTTTCACCTCTTCATCTATCATCAAATTGAAAACAAATCATCATAAAGGGAAATAAAAGGAAAATATGTTTATTACAGACTAATTATCCATTTCAGTTGTATTTAGAATTATGAGAGACAGCCACTAATGCCCTTAATGATCCTTAATTCGTTTAGGGCCGTCTTGTCACCCCCTGGGCTAATTTGCATAATCGTGTACTCCTGTATCCATGTAACCAGATATACACCCAACATGGCGGCCGCCGGGAGGTTTAGGGGCGACGGCGCCGTCTCCAAACTCGTCTAAAACTTGTTTCTTGCCGTTTTCTTCGCCAAACTTGCTGTCAAACTCAAGACGAAAGACTTGCCAACGTTGGAGAGAAGTTTTAAATCTGTAACTTTCACCAATACCGAGATATCTTCGATTGAATCGACCGTCGACGCCGTGGATTATAAACTTTAGGACAGCAACACATAATTTTGTGTACAATTTTTGCCTACTAAACTTGAGCGGACTCTAAACTCCACTCCTTCGAGTTTCCTTGCCAGTTGGACACGAAGAAAGGTAAGAAACTGTTCAATCACTTCTCTTTTACTTATTTTTAACCTGAAAGTTCGTGTTGTCTTTCGTAGACGGCTCTTGACACGTTTGATTGGAGGTGTCGATGACGAGTTGTCAGAGACCTGGCACTTATTTCACAACAATAGACCCCATTGCTGAAGGTGTTATCTAATCTATCCTGTCCTAATTTTAGAGCTTCCAAACTACGTAAGGTTGCCTTGAACAAATGTATCATGTTGCCATCAATCAAAGTAGAGTCCTTTTGTGCCAACATTGTATAAACATTGATTATAATACTTTAGAAATATAATATGATACTTTGTCAAGGGAAGAACGTTAGACTGTAGAAACAGTATTACACACGTGGAGACACACAGTGACAGAGACTGACAGACACACAGACTAAACACACAGAAACACACACAGGCAGACATATATAGACATACACAGACATATGGACCTACACACACACACACACACACACACACACACACACACACACACACACACACACACACACACACACACACAAACACACTTTTCTGTCACATGTACTAATACAATAACAATAAACTCCCATTAATTGGCACTTCTCGCTATAGATACAAATTGCTGCACAAAGTTTACAGCCACATTTCAAGAAGCCGCAATTCAACTATATCTAATAAGCAAGAAAATAAAGTGTTGAATTTCCCCCATTTTCTCCTGCGTTTATGAAAGGGGTCTGTAAGCTCAAGTCCGTATGAGTTGTGTATTGACATTTTTTTCAATTTTTGGCTTTAATAGGCAAAGTGTGCACGGGAAAGAAGTTCTTTTTCACTTTGTACCATTGTGCAGCGTGGTTATCAAACCAGAAAAAATACTTCTTTGGCCGTAAACTTAACCTTAGACAACTTTTACGGACTTGAATATTTGCACTCGTGTGAACCCCCCTTATACTTTATTGACATGCTGTGTCACAGAAGTACAATTGTTCAAGATGTCGACGGAGCGAAGGCGCTCGCCGCCGCGGCAGTCGCGGGAACCGCAGGTCAGCCGTAGAGCGATGGGCAGCTCGGCCGACGCCAGGAAGTCTCGCCTCTCGGCCCTCGCACCTGGAGAAAACATCAAGGAGAAACAGGTAAGACTTAGATGTTTAAGTTTTTCCTTAACCTCCTCCCAGCTACATAATAGTCTACTATCAGTGTATATTTTCATTAAGTAGCAAAATCCTACCTAAACTTTAGCTTAGTGGTCACATTTCCAAAGCGGATAGGCAGTTTTCGAGAAGGAAAAATATGATATGAAAGACAACAAAACACACAAATGTTGAAGAAATAGTCATGAGCATTATTTGTGTATATTTCTTCACACTTTTATTACACTCTTATTACGCTTTATTTAAGTTTTTGTACACTTTTATTTTTCATGCCAGCCCCGGATTGGAAATGTGAACTTAGCATTGGCAGCGAGTAGGTTTAGTGAAGAAAAGTGCCATTGCCAATGAAAATACTCTCCAAGCAGAGGTCAGGCTTTCTTTTGACATATTTTCAGTTTTTTTTTGTTTGGTGTTCTGTTTTGTAAGGTTTTCTCATTTGGCTGGCAGACAAAAAGAAAACTCGACAAAATAGAAAGGTAGACAAAAAGACATCAAAAATAAGCTGGAGTCTAACCTCTGCTTGGAGAGTACATTCAAAACTTCTCACCCATACAACAGTACTTAAAAGCGTAAGCTTTGAAAAAGAAATACTTCTACTTAGGTGAGCTAAGTTGGTTGTGGGTTGTAGTAGGTCAACAGTGTCAGTGCTGGATAATTACTTGAGGATTGTTGTACGAGTCCATACAATTTTCCATAAAGTAAAAAAATGGAATGCTTGGAAAAAAAGTCATTTTTTATTTTTGAATGACTAATGTACTTGTAGTGTTGAGGCTATCTATTGGTGTCTATTTGCCCCTATCTAGATGTGTATTGAATGGTGAATACATACAGATGGATATGTTCGTCACTAAACGTGTCAGTACAAATGAAAACTGAAGCCTCTGTGGTATGTTCTTCAAATACTTAACTGACAACAAAGGAAACTTTGCTCTCAACCTTAAAGCTCTTAAGTGCATGTGTTAAAGATTTTAATCTTCTGGTATGATCTTCATGTTTGTCTTTTTTAGACTTCTTGATTCTTTTGAAGTCAGTAATGTTCTTGATTTTCATTCGTTTTCTTTTTGGCAGTTTTTTGGGCATAAAACTGATTTTTTTCTTTGTGTCTTTTGTTTCAAATTCTCAAAATGTTTGACAACTGTAGTCATCCTATTGCCATGGTTAATGCCAAGGAATTTTCCTAGTAAAAAAAATGACAGTAATTTTCTTAACCCTCTATTCACCACGCTTCTGAAGTGTTAAATTAAGGCTAAACTTAATCCAATGATGGAAGAACGAAAGATTGCACAAACAAAAGAGGATCTTCCTTTCGCGATAACTGTGCGTTAGCAAGTCGTAGATAGTAACTAGGGGAGTTTCTCATGAATGGGATAATCCACATTCTTGCGTTGATCCGAAAATCACGCTGTTTATTAACCGTGTCATTAATTATAAACCTTAAGCAGGCTAGGAACAGATAAGTTTGTTTGATCTTGGTTTTTGGGAAACAATTTCTGGTGCTACGTAAAGTTGTTGTAAGTTGCAAGTTCTCATAAGCTTCTTGTACAACAACCCTTCTGGTAAACCTCAAAACCACACAATCAGCATTTTGTAATGACAAATATGAAATGACCAGAAATATGAAGAAATAGAAATGAACACTATATCATGATATCAGCTGTAAGACTCTGGACATCGTTTGTGACCAACCAGTTTTGTTGTGGTAGGCCCGATCACGTATCTAAGGTACCTAGCTATTTTCATGAACTGATACATGAGTAGTTATACGGGCTGTTGCTGGGTAAGTTCACTTCTTTACTGCCATGTGAGTCTAGGCTTTTAGCTAGCAGGGCGTCAGGGCGTCTTTTGGAAGCCCTACAGAAAGAAAACAGAGAAATTAGACACCCTCCTTTTGCAGGCAACACCCAGAGGACACCCTGTTTCCCTGGTAATCACATAGTCATACACGTGTACATTAAGTGTTCCCCCCCCACAAGCTGCGACTGTTTTTTTTTCTCATACCTGACACTGAGATTTAACATGAAAATTGATTGACATGTAAAGCTTTGTAGTAACTAGTTTATCCATAGAACTCATTGGGGACGTCTGGTCCAGTCAATACTTTAAATTTCTTTTACCCTGGTACATAATACTTTCAGTGACATAGATGTGAGTATAATAAGAGAGATAAATTCATTATCATCAATTCATCAAATATGCAGCAAATATTCAGATGGTTAATGTAGAATTGGGGCAAACATTGTATGTTTGCTCTTAAAACTCGAGAGACTTGGTAGTGGAGATTTGCCCTCACCCAGTATTATTTGTGTGTGGTCACTGTGTACATGGGAAACAACTGCAGGTATGTGTGCTCTTCTCATGAACCAACAACAAACAAGTTTATTAGTCAACAGTGATTAGTAGAACGACTGGTAAATCACGCCTGTCCAAAGAGGACAAATAGTGCAACACTGACAAATCACAATTTATTGCACTATCATGGTAGTTGGTTTTATGTTTGCATTTTCACGGTAAGGTATTCGCAGAGAACTTAAATTCAAAATCACCGCAAAACTCCCTAACGCAATATTAAAACCACGCGAACTTGAATATATTTACAGTAATTGTTTTTGAGAATGAGCCATTGAGTCGGACATACTTGTCGGAAAAGAAAATATTACATTTGTGTCTAGTTGTGTCCATAGCTGTCTTCTAGCCTTATTGTCAAATTATCATCTTGCTCTGTGAGAGGATACTATAAGGCCAAACCAGTTTAATTCTTTGGTTTGCGGATTTTAAAAGATCATCATGGTTATTGAAATATTACAATGAAAACAGTACATGTCTGAGGGCTGCACCTTAATTATTTTAGTGTAAACAGTTTCACAGAGTGACTATATATAATGACAGTAAGATGAAAGTTTTCTTCCAATCCTTTTGTTGTCTTGCTAAATTTTTCCTTCAAAATGTCCGAAAACCATGGAAATATATTGGTGTGGCCTAAGCCATTTGCCATTGGAGTAGAAAACAAATAAAGAAGTTTAAGAGTTTCAAAAGTTGTGCTACTACTGTAGGAAGCACTCAGGGTGATTGCTACATGTAGTTTTGAAGAATAAGTCGTTGATACTTGTTTGAAAAGATTAAGACACCTACTATAATAGTACACTATTCCATTGCGTCTAGCTATACAATTATCAAATTGTGATATTGCTCTGTGAAAGAAAAAAAGGCCAATGGAGTAGAAAACAACTCTTTAAGAGTTTTAAAAGTTGTGCTACAACTAAAGGAAGCACTCAGGGTGATTGCTTGGTCATTGGCAGGTGTCAGGATGTACTTGGGTTACAAAGTAGCCCTATTGACAACAGGTGAAAACACAGCTTCATTCAAGTTCATTACTGAAGCAGAACTCCGTATACACAGGAGACCATGGCATGGAATGTTGGATGTTGATTTGAATAGCTGGTGCCTGGGTGCAAAAGTTCACTGATCTGTTTTGGTTGGACACAGATTTAGTGTCCAGACATATGTGTATGTACTACATGTAGTACTAGTAGTTACTAATAGGTATAGAATTTAGTGCTGTCTCCAGCTTTAAATTCTTGTTCTGTCCCATTGTTTGTGAACCCATGTTCTTAATTATCTTCGCTAAATCTGTCATTTTAAGCTTATGAAAAAATATTTTCATCAATTTCAAGTTATAAAGTTCAGGTTTTCCAGAAGGACACGGCTAAATTTTTGTTTGTCACAAGACTCACAACAACAAAAAATTGTCACGAATCAATTTGTGAAACCACATTTTGGTCATTTTAGAGTCCCAAATTTTGAGTTGAAGCAATTTTTTAAAAACAACTTCAACCATCATGGTTGATGATATGTTTCTTTATTCATTTACTTTTCAATTATTTCAATGGGCTTAAAGTCTAGTTTAGTACATCTTGACCTTTGGGTTCTTATATGTGAACTTGCTTTCAAAGGTAAAACTAATAGACAAAAGACCCAACAGTGTAATCTTAGAACTTACTGCTCCATGAAAATGATCTTTGATATGATTAATCAAAACCTTTTAATTAATGATCCTACATTCATGCATTTTTCTGTGTCGATCATCCCATACTCATTTGCATACTCGGGACAACTTGAATGAAGCCATTACCCATTATCAGTGTAATTGATAAGGTTTTATGGGAAAGTTTCAAAGAACAGACGACTCTATTGATCAGTATTAACTTCAACTCGAAATAGAAGTGCAAAGTCCGGTCCATTCATTATGCCCAATAGTGGGAACAAAGAGTTTGCCCCAATCTATAACTTCCCAGTGATACTGTAAAATGTATTTAAGTTGGCATGGTTTTATGTTCACGGTATGAAGAAAATGGAGTGTTCGCGGTGGTTTGAAGTTCGCGTTTCAGACAATAGTAGACAAGGAGGTAGGAGGGCAGAAACATTTCGCTGTGGTTTTAAGTTTGCAACGAAAGGCTAGCGCTTTGAAAACCGTGTACATAAAACCACAGCGAACATTTCTGTATTTACAGTATGCCCCAGGTCTTATCAAGAGTTTAATTCTTAGTATTGTGATCATAGTGGCAGTCAAGTGAATTGGTGCCCAGTTGAGACCACATTTTGTGTGCTGAACATTTTGGTTACGTGCGTACCACCCAAGGCTCGCTATACTCTTGGTATCTGTATATGGAGCTCATGGATATGATGACATAATGGAGGACCCCCCTTCTATACTCAAACATCAGGTATGATTATGTGATATGAATCTATAATTGTTGAACAATCAAAATTTTGCTGCAGGAAATTACACATGGTATCATTTGCCCAATGTAATACAATGTACATAATTATAAATCATAATGTGTAAAGGTAATGAATTAACAAAGAAAGATTTCTAAGCAATGAGAAACACATTTATCAAAAACTCTTTTGTAAATATAGTTGCACTTATCATTGTAAAAAGTTTAAAGCAATAAAATCCTCCATTTTGTTCTTGGAGTCTAAGTTTTCCAAATCTTTCAAGATGTACATGTATATTGCATGTTAATGTAGACATTTTAGTTTGATAATCTGTAATGTACATTTGATAATCTGTAATGTACATTTGCATGTAATAAGGAACCATTATACAAAGTATAAGATCTACTAATTAAAAGGAAATTCCACCAGGGTACATAATTTTGCCACCCTGAAAAGATGCATCCAAACAGATCTCCAACCCAACGTCCCCCAGTATAATGCACTCTAGTATGCATTATATCTAAACTGTGACTGCCTGAGGGGTGCTGCACTAGAGATCTCCCAAACCTACTGTTTTTCAAATTGGCGGATTTATGTAACCCAGTGGATTAATGTTAATGGAGGTTTCATATTTATGCAGAAAGAAAAAAAAGCAAAATGCCTTCAAATAACTGACTAAGGTGTTAATCCAATCTCGCCAAATCACTTAGAATAAGCTGTGGAACAAAATTGTTTAATTCACCCATTCACACATAGTACTTTCTATGGATTATGGGGGAAAGTGGGAGCTGAAACCTCAGACGAAAAGTCATCAGGACCGAAAACACACTACAAAAGACTGTGTGACAAATTACTGCACAAATCCCAACACTGCTCTGTTTGCACGGAGTGTTGAATAAGACTTCCATAGCCAAATTTACCGAAGGATATCGGTTGCTAGGAGATATATCCAGGTAGCACAATGTACAGCAATCTAAGGCTGCGTCTGCCAAGTTGCGGCATTAACCCGGGGTTAAAACCATGGGGTAACTTAAAGGTACAAAGTAAATACAGACCAGGGCATATAGATGTTAGCATAGGTGATGTTTTGCTAGTTGGAAAGATTTCACATACTTCTGTACAGGGAAATACTCACGGTAACTTAAGTGTGCATTAAGTATGTCAGGAACTGTTGATAAAACAAGTTAGCATATTGCCATGAAATTTAGAATTAAAATAAAACTGGTCACATTTGATACGGTCAAAACTGCCCCTAGATCTCAAAGACCACTCGGGGGACCGATAAAATCTTCTATGTTGATAGGTGGTCACTTTAGACAGGATTCTTAATGCTTGTATCAATGGTAAAAAAATTTTCAAGGGACCACAATTAGTGATCTTATTGGCAAGGTGGTCCTAATACGTACAGATGGTCTCTTGTACAAGGTTGACCGTACATACCACTTATTCAGAAAAAAAAAGCATTTTGTCAAATACGGATAGCATATTGAAATAAAAACCTAACAGCTGTAGAGAACATGTTTTACGCCAAAAAAGAAAAACTCAGAACAAGCAACTCGTTAAATTTTGAAACAGACATTTCGGACAGCATCCACTATCTTTTGTCAGTGACTGAAAGACAGCGGATGCTGTCTGAAACGTCTGACTGTTTCAAAATTTTATCCAGTTGCTTGAGTAACTACAATGTATTTTTTGCATATCTTATTACCTGGATGTCTAAGCTTCATCTAAATAGTATGTATAGAGAACATATTTCTATTGTGAATGTCAAAACTGTTGTCAGTCGAAGGTATACAAATCTGACTCAAAAGCAGCTGGGCAAAGCCTTCATGATTGAAATGTTGCCTGCCTTTTTATCCTTTTGTGTGCATATTTCCACCAAGTACCGAGTTCACTATGGTTGCAGTGTGAAGGTAGTTATTTGAACAGGCATTAGGCATTCTGTGGGGAAGAATCAATCTTCCTTGTACTTGACATTATGAAGGTCGGTGGAACTTGGCTGTATTGTGGACCTTAATCTCTTGGCAAATCTTGGGAGGAAAGATCATAACTTTTTCTGACTGCCTCATTTTTCTTAAAGTCTGAGCTTTCTTAACTTCAGTTTATAGCCAGTTATAAAGATTGAGCCCATTGAGTTTAATGCCCACCTGATTCAAGTACTAGTCGCTGTGCATTAAGATATCTTAGACTTTGATGTCAACATCCTGGTTTTGGGCACAAGAAACTTGTCTTCACTTTTAGATTGACACAGCGACTTCAGCTAAATCTTTTGACAGATACTTTAATTTACAATTTTTTGTATCTCTTTAACGGAAATATGGATTTGATAAATAATGTTATACAGTCATGTAATCATCAACGATTTTAAGTGATTCAAAAAAGGACAACAAGATTGTGCAAGCTTCAAAATATTTTCAGTCATTAAGTTGAATGAAAAGTACTAATTGAAGCTGTCTTTATAGCTGGATTGAAGAAGGAATCTTGATGGTAAACATTTTGGTCTGTATTTTTTGTTACCAATAATCAAAAACAGTGCTAATTTGTATGTTTCTAATGTAGAAAATTGGTAATCAATGTTTGACATTGGTCTGTAACTTGATGCAATGTTCAACTTACGTGGTTCTTAAAGTGACAGTCATGGTACTTGTGTTTGAAAACGACAAGGCTAAGTGATCTCCTTTTCTTGTTGAATCTTGTCTAGAGGCTAAGTCGGTAAGAAAACAACTTTTGGACACCTCAGTTCTCGGTACTTGAATGCTATGACTGGAAAGACCAAGTTGTATAATTTCGTTTTCTTTCCTGACCTAATGTACAAGTTTCTTAGTGTGACAGTCATAGTACTTGTTTTTAAACTTAAAGACGACAAGGCTAAGTGTCTCTTTTTCTTGTTGAATCCTGTCTAGAGGCTAAGTCGGTAAGAAAACAACTTTTGGACACCTCAGTTCTGGGTACTTGAACGCTATGACTTGAAAGACTAAGTCTTATAACTTCTTGTTCTTTTCTGACCTAATATACAAGTTTCTTAGTGCGACAGTCATAGTACTTGTTTTTAAACTTAAAGACGACAAGGCTAAGTGATCTCTTTTCCTTGTTTAATCCTGTCTAGAGGCTAAGTCGGTAAGAAAACAACTTTTGGACACCTCAGTTCTGGGTACTTGAAGGCTATGACTTGAAAGTCTTATAGATAAATTCTTGTTCTTTTCTGACCTAATGTACAAGTTTCTAAGTGTGACAGTCATACTGTAGTACATACGACTAAAGTGAATACCGTATTCTCCTTTTCTTGTTTAATCCTGTCTAGAGGCTAAGTCGGTAAGAAAACAACAACATGTTTTCACGTCCCACAAGCACACACAGTGCCAATCACGACGGCCCGTCCATTTGCTAACCAAACACTTCCTCGCGTGGCAACGACCGGGACAGCTCGAGTGTGAAGGCGTGTTTACTGTGTCGGCAGGTGTGACCGCTCTTTGGCGACCCAATGGCTGTGAAAGTCTTAAAGTCGAACCCTTGAAGTCAAAGGAACACAGGACAGCTGGATTGTTACCGGCCAGTTTTTTTGTTCAGCGGAGTACAGATTGCCTGAGGCTTATCCTCTTGTGTCAAGGATCGCCCCACTTGGTTGGGAATGTCCAATGCAGTACTTGAGGCTGTGAATGAGTGCGCCCTATTGAGTTATGAATGAATTGCAGCCAGCAGTTTTTTTTTTAGTGTTTTGGACTAGGGATGTAGAAAATTATGATGTTGATGATCATCTGTAACATTTTATGATGATAAAAGCATTTTGTATCAGTATAATGAGTGTATAAATTTTACAGCTAATTGAAATCTGAAACATCATTAAACAGAAAAAAATGTCAAAATTACCACTTGAAGTCAAACCCCTTGCCAAGAACTTATTGAACCAATGAGTTTTCCCCTGGTATTAAACCATGCAAATTTGTCTTGTGTTATCATCCTGCACATTGAATAAAATCAGATGGTAATATAATGAGTATTTAAATTTCATAGTTCAAAAAATCTGAAAAGTCATTAAACAGAAAAAAAATGTCAAAGTTGCCAAGTCAAAGACTTTATTGTATAATTGAGTTTTTCCTCAGTATTAAACTATTCTGTTATTATGCTGCACATTGAATAGAAATTTGATACTCTTACTAAAGTGAACACTCAACTCAATCCTAAGATTTCATTTTAAAGCAGGAATAGGTCATTCCAGGCTGCTAAAACCCAACCTGCACCTGTGCCCCCCCCGATCCCGTGATACCCTGTTGAATATACATTCTGTTACCATGGTAACAAAATCAAAATCTTACAGCATCAGAAGGAGGAAGATACTATTGTATGGGGAAATTACTGTTTGAATAGATGATTACATTACTAGTAATCATTGTTACAAATATTGCCTTTTGTCTTATATACTGTTTAGAAAATGTTAAAGACTATCGTATTTTGGGGTTATGTTATTCAGGAACATCTTTATAATTTATAAATTGTTAGTTTTCTTTGTTTGAAGATATCACGTGGGAAAGATATGGTACACCCCATCATGTTTATTGAACAAGTGGGGGAAAGAGACTGTCGCCATAACAGTTATGATTCTACAAATCCGTATGTTGTCACAAAGCGAGAAAAATACCATTTCTGTATTGAAATTGTAAAGATATGACTGACCGTGGGAGACCAGACACGACTGATTGTGCTAGACCAGAAATGGTTCAACCAGAAACTGTTTTCCAAAGGGAACTGCAGAGGTCGGGTCGCTTTCGCCAACTAGCTCGCTTGCAGATGAAGGTGAAACAGGTGGGAACGACCGGTTTTGTCCAATCGTCACCGGACGCTAATAGATCTAGGTGCATCTTGGTCAGACATTTTGGTCTGGCAAACCTACATGTACCATCATACCATGATATCATATTAGCCTAGAACATTCTATGCTCTGTGATCTCTTACTCATTCACTGTCTGGTTTGTCGTCTGTCTCGTAAGGGTTAGATTTGATTTCATATGGATGTGGTGGTTTGATGGCAGGGGCCTCTATCTTGCGGGTTAACACTGTACGTAGGTTGAGGAGTTGGAAGTCTCCCCATATGTTTCTAATCCATCTATCATGATTATCTTTCTAAATCTATCATAAAATAAGATTGCAATGTAAGTATATTTTTCTAGAATTCTAGAAAAGTCTAGAATTTTCACTTATCTGTGTCAAATTTGGACATGCGTATCGGAGCAATAAAACAATTGCAACCTCCTATATGGACGGTTAATTGTAGCAATCACATAATTAAAGTTTGAAATGGAATTGTTCTGTGTAGCTACTTTCTTACTTTTTCAAAAATTGTTTATTACCATAAACTATATTTTTAGATTGAATTTACGATGCAAATTAGTTATTACATGTCTCTCAATTTAAAAGAAATTTCATTTTTTGGGTAAAATTATTTCCTCAATTTTTGATTCAATGTTTTTCATGCTTGGTTGGAAAATAAAAGGCTCCCTGTTTGTCGTAATGAAAAATTCAGCTGATGGCAAATGTTTGATTTGAGTTACCTCTTGAGATAGGGGTGACTGTGTGTTGTTCCAGCTGGAAAGGTTCAGTGGATACTTGTAAATGACCTTCGTTGACCCCAAATGCGTTTGGTTTGAATTACGTCAACATGATCGAACTTGTTTGGGTTTAAAAAAGTCTGGGACTTCTGAGGCCATATTTGACTACTGTGGCCATGTTAAAGGTTAACTCATCCACATTTAGTTTTATAAAAAAATGCAATCCTGTATATATATGATTACCATCTCTTCAGAATGAATCACAAGTTCTTGGTCAACATAGACATACAAATGTTTGTCTTTTACCATTCTGCAACCAGCGTTAAGTGATATAGTACAAAATTTAATGACTGTCTTGACATGTTACCTCTCTGTGCATTTTTTCAAGTTACGAATGAAAGTCGAAGGGGCTTATCATTGCTTATATATACTCCAGAAATATCCCAACAGAACAAAAATCAATACATTTGCATTGTACAAACTTTCACTCAGGTCAACTTCTGGTTGCCACCCATGGTAATAATCAATAATATCTCACCTGGACATTATATGAAATATGGCATTTCAGTACATGTAGTTTGGATGGCTGCCCACTACATTCCCCTTTGTCTTCAGGGGTCCAGACAGAGGCCTACCAGTGGACAGGATGAAGTATGTTTATTTTGTCTACCTTTATTGTACCCAACCAGAAAATACCCTTTCCATATGGCATGGCGTTGCCTGGCAACTAAACAACAGTGCCAGGCAACACCTGTTTTTTAGACTCTGTAAAATCCCAATTATGCAAAGATTTGCTGTTAAGGAAACCTATCCCTACATTTGTGTATCTCACAGTTGGTGATCATTTGGTTTGTAAACTTTTTACGTGAATTTTGATACTTCAAATATATGGTCAAACTTGCCTGTGAGTCATATTTTTTCCATCTAATCATATTTCTGACAATTTTGAAGATTAGGGCAAACATCTGTAACCAACTCAATTACAAATTTACAAGTCCTCCCTCTATTTAACACGTAATCCTTTATGCTAGTCGTTTACAATGTATTTGTCGTGGTGTAATATATGCTGGTAGTCAGAGCAACGCCGTATACTCTACAGTACAAATTGCATCCTTTTCCTGTGGTATATATTGGGTTGGAGTAACATTTACAGCTACAGTATTACATAGACTATTCAAGGTGAAGTTCGCAGGGAAAAAATCATGCTGTCAGTGAAAAGGAGAACTGATCTGTATGAGGTAGGTTTTTTTGTTTAATGTTATTTATTTGAAATAACAGACAGACACAGGGTCATTTAGTTTATTCAAATAGTATTTCTCAGTTGTAACATTATCCTAAAGTGTAATCATCTGTTGTGACCAGGAGAGTTTGATTCTAGCATAGCCCATACACAGTTCTTGACATAGATTAGGATCTAGTATCATGATATCAGTTGAGACAATTTGTACTAGATCTTTATTTGCTAGCATGCATAATCATATACATGTGCACTGTTGTACAGTATATCCAGGTGTGCCTTGTTGATATTGGATTATGTTTTGTTGATAATTTCTTTGACGTTGATAGTAATGTTTAAACATGGAAAAATAATTGTTACGTAATATCAAGCATTTCAATGTCATTGTTCTTGTTAGTATGATTTACAGAATTATTATGACGGTTTCTGGGGTGTGAAAAATATAAACTGAACTACTGATATACCGCCAAAGTAGGTTATCTCTATAGCAATTGATAGCCAAGGTTAGCATTAACAGGTGGTCAAACTTAGTGTGTGAAACTTGGTCAACAACACCAGTCAGGTTTGACAACAGTGAACTAAACTGACTTATAAGTTACTAGTATAGAGCTAAAACTAGGTCATTGTATGGGAAAATTATTCACAATTGTGATATGTTGAATGTTAGATCTCTATGTTTTCAATGTATAAGTACACCAGTGACATTTGCAAATGGAAGATTCCAAACAGTGTACAATTTTTTTCTGTCCAGCTGTTTTATGTAACAGCAATGTATAGGGTTGATAGTTTAGATTGACTCATATCCATCAAAATGAACAATAATCCATTTTAGCATTAATTAAAAAAGTATCTGTATTTTTTCTAACTTTTGCCTCCCCCCCGACTATTTGAAATGGAACAGTCCGTGAGGACTAATCTTTTTTCACCATAATACATTGTGAAAACATTTAAACAAAATAGAGTCTGCTGCCATTTCCAGTTCACTTACTTTTAATTTCAGTAGTGCAGGAGCCCACTGGATATAGGATAAAAAGATTTAGTGTTAGTACATAATCCTTTGAGAAGCCTAACTGAGTACTGAAATCTCTGAGACTAACAATTATTATGTGGGTAGTGTGACCAAGCAGTAACAATGGGCTTTCACTGGGCTGTCTCCAGGACCTGTCCCTCCATCCGGAGACAGAAATTTGCTTGTTGGGACTACAAGAAATTTCACCCTGTCCATAAAGAATATCTTAACTTCATGACATGAAATTGATGAAAACGTATTATTTTCATGAGCTTAGAATAACAGATTTAACAAGGAAAACAAACAACACAGGCTTTTCAACACCGAGTAGGCGGAAACAAATTTAAGCTGGGGACAGCCCTGCCTTTACATGCATGGTGGCTTCCTTTCTTGTTTTGTGAGAGCTTTTTATATACTGCCCTTTACCAGTGTCTTTAGAAATACAGAAAACCTTTTGATTTATTGGTACATGTACTAACTTAAGGGTCTACATCATGTAAACTGTGGTCTGTGACTCAAGTCACAATGTCCCTGTCATGATAATCCTTCTTGCTTCGTAAGAACTCTTTATATTCTGCCTTAGGAAATAGTCTTTATTTTTCAGTCAAACAAGATAATAAAGAAAACCTATATTGATTCATTGGAACTAAATTCAAAAACTGTGTTACTGTTGTCTGTGACTTAGGTCACAATGTCCCTGTCATGATAATCCTTTTCTTGGTTGGTAAGAACTCTTTATATTCTGTCTTTGGAGCGTCTTTATTTTTCAGTAAGATAAGAGAATAAAGAAAACGTATTGATTTATTGGTACTAAGGGTCTACATCATGTAAACTGTGTCCCTGTGGTCTGTGACCTAGCAAACAAGGGTGAGTTATCCGTCCCGTAACCAGGTCACTGTATTGTTGTCCAAGTGGCTCTTATTCCTTTCAATTGTAAATCACTGCCGCCGAACCCTGCGACCCTCCCCTACTGTGGTCACAATGCGGAATAAAGGAAAATTCGAAACTCTGCAATATTTGCATGTCGTGTTCAAAATGTTTTGCTTATTTATACAAAATGTACAATGTTTTGAGCAACTCTCACGACAACTTGTTGAGATCAGTAGACTTAAGTGTGTTTGTGGTATGTTGGAAATTCCACTATCCTTGCCCTGTGGCCCCTTTTAGTGAACTCCACCCAAAAATTTGCAAAACATGAGCCCGGGGATTTCTAAGGGCAGCCAGCTATGTCCAAAGGCGTTTTGAGGAAGACACCAACAAATAGATGCATGCATGCCATCACCCGAAAGGTCGGCTCTAAAGCCAGGCTGTAGATAATTGTACGGTTCAACCGAATGCTAGTAATCTCCATTTTGTTGAGGCTCTCCAACGTCAAGACCGTTTTCTTCGGAAAGGGCTTCTAGTCGGGTTGAACAGTTTTCGAGGTATTGATCGAAGTGTGAAGTGCTTGTTGATGGTCGGTTTCCATGCAAGTGAAGGGGATGGTGAAAACATAACAGGCATTGATACCTGACCTTTTTCGTGGGAGCTTCCAACACTCAGTCAGAAACTCACAAGAAGGCTGTGATATTTTTGTGCATCTGCAATGGCCAGTGGAGGTGGTGGTAGTGGATTCAAAGGGAGTCTGGCCTCAAAATGGCAGAGACATGCAAGGAATGCAGTACCTCAGGCCAGAGTGAGAGCAAGCCTGGTGTCGAGAAGATCAACCATTTGCTTCCGATCTCTGGTGGTATGTTGTTGTTATGAGTACAGTCTACTGCACAATCCTTTAACCTTAGAAACTACTAATACATGTAGTATTGTACACTCATTCTTACTAAGAGGTTCGAAAGTGCAAAATTAATATATATTTTTGGCTTTTTAAGAATATTCGTCTGATGATATTTGTTTTATAATACATAAATAAATAAATAAATACTGCTTCAAGCTGACTTCAGAACACATACTAAGGTCTTGTAACTACCAAGCAACATTTGTAAGGCTTTAAATTTGTCTTAACTGTTGTTTGGTCCAGGTTATGTGACCTACATGTATTCTTATCATGCTGGGTACTATGTATTGTGTTAAGATGTCCTTTAACCTTTAGCACACTGAAGTAGCCATTTGGCATCCCGTTCTCTATTGGTAACAGAGTTAGGCAGCAGGGAGAAGGTTAAAAAAAGAAATCTTAACACGATACATACCAGTATGATAATAATAACAATGTTCAACTTGGTTTCAATTGTGTGTTGCTCAGTTGGCAGTGGGGGGAAGTGATAAAACATTCGAGCCCCCTAGCAGCCATCTTTGGCACCACAGCTTCAAAGTACATGTTTGTGTGATTATGCTTGAGAATAGATGATTTTGGCCCCACCACCTATTAGCTCAATAGTCATACCAGCATGATAAGTACATTGTATAATGTTCAACCTGGTTTTTCATGTAGCACAGTTGGCAGTGTTGGGGGGGGGGGGGGATGTGGCGGAGGAAAGCGATAAACCAGTTGGGCCCCCTATCAGCCTTTTTTGGCACGACAGCTTCAATATACATGTTTCTGTGACCGTGCTCGAAAGTAGATACTTATTGCCCACTGACTCTTAGAACGTTGAAGTTCGGAGGTTAAATTTGTTATAATAACCCAAGGTGACTACCTTGGGTTATTATACATGTAACCAATTTAACCTCCGAACTTCAACGTTTTCCTTTTATATTTTGTCTCTCCAGCAAAGACTACTAGTACGCCTGTAAGTTGTAGAGTTCAAACCTAAGATGTGTTATATATAACCCACTGCACTATTACAGCACCAGTGAGACTGCAGAATAACAAAGTTAACAAAGACACTGGAAGTAAGTGAAAAGGTTGATACAGTTGAGTGCTGTGGGTCCATTTGTTCACAATGGCTGTGGTTCAGTCATTCTGACTCTTTTGTGAGTCTTACTGTATGCCCTTTTAGCATGTTAGACGACCAGTGAATCAAATAGATTTGCTTAATTACAATGTACAATACATGTAGTTCTTCCTGTCAAAAGAAAGTATTATTGCAAATCAAAACGATCATGATCAAAGTAGAATATTGATATATGAAGGTTTTTTTTAAAGTTATTACATCAGGATTTTTTATTTGTATTATTTTTGTCACCAAAAGTGACTGCATGGCATACTTCATGTTGTTGTCTTTATTCTGGATCAGATATTTTAAAGAATAGAAAAAGACCTAATTGTAACAGGTTGAATGGAGAAGCAGTAACACCTTCTGATTCAGCGTCATACCTGATGATAGGATAGGTGTTTGCTTTAAAAACACAACACAATGAACTTGTATGTGGCCAATGTGCTCTATGTGGCCACTTATTTTTACAGCGGTCTATTTTCTGAATCAGCTGGTAGCCTAGAAACATTTGTGTTTGACAAGATGACTAGCAACCCTTTTTCAGCGTTAACTGCTGTAACCTACATGTATGTGAGGGATACTGTTCATTGGAGGGAAATTGACTTGGAGTTTGAGTTTTTTTCGAACCTTACAGTATTGTTATAGTGAGCTTAAGATGAATCTACCTCTAAGTTAGACAACGGGAGAATCGTGATTTGTTTGAAGACTGTTTTCTTTGGCGAGATGCTATAACGTGACTCGAGCGCGTACAAGATGGCGACAGGTTGGTCAGGGAAGAGGAAAGATCCCATAAAGAGGGTGATGGCCCAGGACGGTCAGCACTCCTCACCCCTTTCAGTGTCAGAGTCCAGGATGTCAACCATGCACAGAATGGAAATGGTATGTGTAGATTGCTGTTGCAGTTAGTGACTGTTAAGCTCTTATCTATCTTTGTTATACGTTGATTAAGGTTAGACATCCAGGTTATAAGATACGCCAAATGACAATTATGATAGAATTTGGACACAACTTTTCAGACAGCATTTGCTGTGACAGTCGATGAACTTCGTTATTGAATTTCTTAGTTTCCCATGACTTTGTCATACACTGCATCTCTTGACTTGTACCATGTTAAGGAAAAGTCCTCCCTGCACCATACATTGTGTCTATGGTGGTGCCCATCTCTGTTCTGAAACCCTATGGCCACACAACTTTGTGTAATCACTACAGCTTGGGGGCTAGTCCACAGGTAGTTGAGTGTGTTCGACTCCCATACTCTTTCCCAAATGCTGAGTGCTAAGAAGTACATGTATGTACCATTTTTTAAGTCTTTGGTATGACTCAGCCTAGGATCCAAGTCAAGACCTATCAAATGCAAGGTGAGCACTCTTCTCACTAGGCTATTGCACCAGGACTATGACAAGCAATATTGATAATTTGACATACATATTGATATGGTCAGGTGGTGAGTTGAACTGTCTTCAGGGCCCCTATCATGGTTGGTGGCTTTGGTGCTTAATCAGTTAATGGTTTCAGGAACTTGTAAGGTCTTGATGGCAAATTTCTTAATAATATACTGGAATATGCTGCTTTTCTATCATGATAGACATGTGAAATGTTTCTATGCACATACTTGATTTGATCAAGGACCTTGATTTGATCCACAACAGTGTCTTTATAAATTCTGTTTGGTAACAAAGGGACATACCTTTATACACACAGCAATGTAGCAAAATGTTCTGTGTTGTATCTTCTCCCCCAATCATTCGTGATTGTGCTTTTCTGAAGTGTAACTCGGTTGTAAAACCCGTCGTAAATGACTTTCCACAAACAGGGTTTATGGTCACACTGGCTGTAAAGTTTCTGATCCTTTGTTTCCCCCATCATCGTGGTAAATGACTGGTCATAATCGAGGACTGTGATTGGTGCTTTCCAACCACTTCAGACTCAATTTGCATCTTCCTGTGTAAACCCTTATTCTGGTTTCTAGACAACAAGGGAAAACTTTCTGCATTAGGACTCACTTACTCTGATGTTTTGTCTTCGTGTGTATCGGCTTTCTTTGTAGAGTGCCTTCTTCCTTGTATTTTACCAGTGACGAGGATTTTGGAAAAAGATTGAAGGCTCAAATCAGGGCTTACAGTAAGGTACATTTTCCAGCATACTAAAGGGGAAGCTTTTTTCTAAGCGGTCGTGTCAGACATTGTTTTAAAAATGTCGGAAGAGAAGGACGAAGAAGGATCCACGGATCCTCCTAGACCCAGTCTTGTCCTCCCGGACTCTTCCGAACCAGAACAGCCAAGGAGAAGATCTACTGTGGTATGGAGTACGCCCGTGGTGGTTGAAGATGGCGACGGACAGTCTGAAGCAAGGAAATTGTCCAGAGTTTCGGCGCAGGAGAGTTCGGGGTGGGCTCGCTTGCGGGTTGATGGCCGGAGTCCTGGACAGTCCAGACCGGAGTCCCCCTCAGTACACAGGAGGTCGACCGTCAGACCCTCTGCGGAATACCTCCGGGATGTACGGCGGTTCTCGCGCCTTGTGTCCGTAGTTCACGGGAGCAGGACACTTGAGGGCAGACTAGCGAATATGGAGTATGTGCAGGTACTGTTAATTACTGGCTCAAGCACTGACAATACTGGGTTGTATCAACCATATTGATCTAGGAATTGGCCTAGACATTATGATCTCTAGGAATTGGCCTAGACATTATGATCTCTAGGAATTGGCCTAGACATTATGATCTGAAGTATTTTGCTACATTTTGAATGTCTTTAAACATGGAAATGCAACAAAATGCTTTCAATTATAACGTCAAAGTAACTTCAGACTTTTAACATTCAATATCGGGCGCTTTGGTCAAATTGGTGCCTAGCCAATTTTACCCTTGATACAAGTTACAATTTTTGTTCTGTAAAACTATGCACCTTCTACATAATGTAATTCAGAGTAATTTCAAAACAATTTTCTTCCCATACTTAGAGTTTCACAACACGAAATGTAAGAAATGGAATGCTGTCCCTTTTTTCAAGTGTGTACTGCTCCATTAGCCCATAGATCCCTAAATTGACATCCTCTGGCTAGCCACAGCCTGTTGCCATGGCAACGTGTACACACACACTCCAATAACAAGCCACACTGATTCAACTTTTATTGGTCATAATTGGGCTATAAATGTTGCTGATGAATAATGGAATGCTGCTTAATGAGGGTAATGCCCTTGGAAGTTGACATTTGAGATAAGAATGTTGGCATTTGAGATTCTTGTAGTCTAGATGCATTTGGTCCATTACTTCACTGATAGGGAGTAAATTAAAGTACATGGCAATGCAAAATGATATTCTAGTGGAATATGTAGTTTTGGGTTACTTGAGGATGACCTCTCAAAACAGTTTGAACTTCCCTCTAATAGGGACAATTTGAAAGCAATTCTTCAGTTCAAATTTGGATGTGCAGTTTAATACTGCCCTGTGGAAAAAGCCCTAGACCAATGCTTGCATAGTAAAAGGCCTTCGACTTCATGTCAAAAAGCATTGTAATTGTTGATGTCAGCAAGTATCCATATACCCAATAGGAAGGCCTGGTGGAGACTAGGTCCCTCTACTGCTGCCCACTTTTTGCCCATCCCCCCAATTCCCCAAAGGGAGTTCTGATTGGTTGTTGACACTGTGACAGATGGATTGACTGTGAATAGGTGCATCTACCCAGCATGTGCATGTACACATGGGAGGGGCACTAATTATGTCATGGTGTTGAAGGGATTAACAGGTCAATTACCTACATGGGGCAGAACTAAGTGATATCAGATGTAGCCTCTGCCAGTCCAGGCTTCAGAGGTGGCTGGAAAATAAGTAGAAATTGGCCAAATAGACAGATAACATGCCAGAGGTGTTAGTCTGCTTTGGGAGTACAGTTAAGGCCACATCTGAAGCCCTACTGTACTCCTACAGCGGACTAACTCCTCTGGCATATTATCTGTCTATTTGGCCAATTTCCACTCTTTCTAGTGTTCTTTAAAGCCTGGTAGAGGCTACATAATATTTTAATGCTTTCCTTAGTGATATGTTCTTAGTCCGCAGCTCATTTGAGAATATCAGGCTATACAAGATTTTGTATTGACAGAAATCGAGATAACAATTTGGAAGAAAACTTTCTATAATTTGCCTGTTTTGTAAAAGCCTGTTCCAAGCTACATGTACAATGTAGGAACAGCTGTGCAGAGTTACCAGTCCCTGTTACCACTTTGGTTGTCACTGTTACCCAATAAAAGAGATAGGCATCAGTACATTTCATAGAAACCTGTCTTCTCTACCCAACTGGAACTAGTCTGCAAAGAGAGCTTGTTGTCCGAGCTTGACACGCCTGTTGTGGTCATAGAGCACTTAGCCAACATTATACTGAATAATTCTACCATCAATCAAAGGGTGTTTATCAAGTCGTCAAACTGTCGTCAGTTCACTCTGGGTGACCTGGGGTCAAACAGCGGACTGTCACTCCACAAACCCGCCTTTGGCTCACAAAGGGTTTTCAATGCTTCCATTATCCCTGCTTTACGTAACTTTCTCAAACGTTCTCTATTGTAACAAAATCAGCAATGCATGTTTGTACCTTTCTTCACCGGCTGCCATACTGGATTATGAGATATGATATAATATTTGTCAATGATCGATTACGACATCCTTTCAACACTCCCTCTAAAAGCGAGGTAACACAAATGTTATGCGTTGTCACTGTTCAAATATGACTTCCCACTTGTCGCTATGGGCACAGAGACACATGCAAACGTACCTGCCTTTCCCATTCCACTTAGCCGTTTGAATCGCGATTTCATTGCGAGCAGTTCCCTCACACTCTTCTTTGTTGTGGGGGATAAAAATTCTGCTTTGTGACCGATTCATAAGATGGTGTTTGACGGACAAGGGATTTAGAGAAGGAAACGGGGATCGTCGTATTGTTCTGTTATTTGTGTGAGAGTTCTACAAGACAATGTGGGGAAAACAAAGGAACAAGTCTTCCGTATTGGACAGGCAGAGCATGGTTGGTTGGATTTTTTTCTATTCTTGTCAGTTTTTGTAGCGCATAATTCATTTTTGGTATAATCATAGAATAATACATTCTCTGCTGAGTACTTTATTATTTTTTTCAGAATCTACATTTTGGGTTAAAAGTCTGGTAGATCTATTGAGAAATAGTCATAATTCTACACCGTTTTTATCTTTAAATGCTGACATGTACTTTATGAACATGTGGTTCTATATGACTATTTAAGTGTATGGTGACGAAGCCTATCCAGGATATAGGCTAAGTATCAGTTAAAGCCTCCTTTGTAACTGTTATTTGCCCAGTTATGAAACTTTTATGAGTATGAAGTTTAGAAAGCTACAAAGGTGTTGCCATGCACAGACAGGTGCACAGAAACTATAGAAACAGGTGTGTTTTTTCTCTAGCGAAGTGAAGTCTTTCAGAGTCAGTTTTGTTGTTATGGCATCGGGTCAGAGGACTGTCTCGGACAGAAATAAACACAAGGTTGGTGGCTATAAATTGAATGATCTTAGAATATATAGATAATCATATTTGTGGTGATTTCAATTCTTATTTCTATTCTGTCAGAGAATTATCTCAGAGAGAAATAGACATAATGTTGGTTGCTATAGATTTATCAATCCTAGAAAAAGTAATGTTTGTGGTGATTTCAATTCATATTTCTATTTTGTCAGGTGAGGTTGGACATACATAACGTACATGGCAGAACAGTGCTCGGATTATTTTGGAAACTTCTTGTTAATATTGGTGCGCACTATTTTGTGATATTGTGTAATGCCCATTTTACCTGTTAGAGGGTCTACATGCTCTTGTAGGTGTAGGCAATCTATTTTGAATTTGATTTCCCGTAATTTGTAGCTTGGGAAAGCCATCCGATGTTATGGACGTAATTTGTAGCAAGGCGATCAGATTTTGCGTAATCAATTTCCTTGTTCTTAGCGTATTGCATTAAGGGGGTTCTTCTGAATTTGATGCAAAGAGTTTCCTCAACTTTTGGCTCAGTAATACACATTCTCTGTAGTGATGATAATAACTGTTGATTTGGATTAGTAGTGTACTTGAGAGTGGTTGTAGCAGCATTTTTCCAATAGAAAACTGGGATCCAAAATTTGCCATGTTTTCTTAACTTTTGGCTCAGTAATAAACATTCGCTATAGTGGTGATAATGACTGTTGTAGCAGCATTTTGTCAATGGAAAACTCAGGGATCCCAAATTTGCAATTTTTTATAGTGATTGCCAGTAATACACACTTTCCTAAGTGGTAATAATGACCGTTGAAGTAGTGTGGTTTGTGTTTAAGCCATCTACTATCTAGTGGTTATTTTGACCACCTGTTTACCTGGTGACTGTAGTATGCCCCTACGTTAATGACCACGACAATGCTAACCCTGTGTATTTGCACTGCTTGCTGCCAGGATACTGAGAAATGTTAATTGAAAGCTTATAGCCTATAAAACCTTAATCAGGAACCATTGCCAAGGCCATATACTATGTGACTGTGGAATAGAATACTTTATTAGACATCATGTACAGTATGATGTAGTCCACCTTAGTTACTGCACTTCATTTTCCTTCATTGAGCTCCATGACCTCATACCTTCGCCAAATGAAGTTTACAACTAGTTTATATTTTAAAGAATTCTCATTGGTCATGCAAATGAGGACCTTCTTTGCATAATCAATGAGAACTTTATTGAGTTCCGTGACCTCATACCTTCGCCAAATGAAGTTTACAGCTGACGTATTCTGAGGAAATCTCCTTGATTATGCAAATAAGGTCCTCATTTGCAAAAATGATAATCTCAATGATCTTCTCAACCCAAATAAGACAATTTGTCTAAAGTATGAATTTGAAAGTCTTATCTTCATAACAAGGCACAAGAAATTTGATATAATCTCAATATCAAAGGTTGCTTTTACCCATTGGAATGACCTCTACAGTAGCAGTGCATGTGCCGTACGGTACATTACCACTAAATTCTGTTTTCCTCTCTCATCACTGTAATGTGTAGCTTTGAAACACAAGAGGCGAGTAGAAACTGACTCCTGGCTCCCAGGATCGAACCCGGGCCTGCCAGTCCACAGGCCACACGCCTTAACCACTAGGCTAAAAGGTCTAGACCAGTTAGACTGGTCAGTTGGAGGTGCTTGAACTCCACTGTTACAGCTTTGTACTTTTATTCTTTTCTTTTTACTTTGTGATACTGTAATGTTTTTCATTCTAATCCTTAACTTTCACACAATGAGCTTCCAGCTAGCTGTGCGAGGCAAAAGAGGACACAAAGGTTCACACACATAATGCAATATATGCTGATCAAATAAGTTGTCAGGGCCTGGAACATGTTGAAAACCGAGTGTATACTTTAAGCCAGGCAGGCACAAACATTTCACATCCATGGGAATGTCAGCACCTTACAATGGACCTAGTGTTTAAACTTGACGTGTAGTCTGTGGCAGTGGTTGTATATACAAGCCATCCAGTTGTTAGTGATGCAGGGCTCGAAATACATCTTTGGATCAACTTGCACTGGAGCTGAAAAATTATTTGCACCAAAAAGAAATTTCTTGCACAACCAACTTCTGGCATGTTCAGGAAAGTCCATAGGGTGCCCCTATTCCTCAAATTGCTTGGTTCAAGGCCACTAAATGTGTCCGAAACTTGTAAAAATGGATTGAATAATGAGTTCAAAAGGGATACAAAATGTTGTTTGCTTAATGTGTAATTTGTTTGAGCACTGATTCTTCATTTGGTGTGAAAATCTATGTGAGTAAAAGGGAAATGAATTTCTACTGGTGGTAACTTCACCAGTGGAGGCCTTCTTGAAATTATGTGCAAATTTGATGTGCGCGCAAACTTGCACATGCAAGTGGTATTTCACTACCAACTTGATTTGGGGGTTAATTGGGGATCCTCAACCAAAATGGGGGGTAAAAAAGAGGGAAAAGTCACTCTTTTTAACTTTTCACTTCTTGGGTCCAGGTAAAATGGGGTAAGGACCCCCCCAAAATGTCCGTTGAACCCCAGATCCAGTTGGTAGTATTAACTTTCCAGCCCTGTAACTTGTGTGTGTGTATATACAAGCTATCCAGTTGTTAGGGATGGGAGGTTGTGGAGTGGTGTTAGCACTACGACCCACCCTCCCGACACCTGTCAGTGTAGTACCGCTCTCCTCTGCTCAGCGACCATGACTGTGTACAACAGGCACCAGGATGTGGTGCTTACCTCGGGCCATTCCTGATGTATGAACCATGGAAAGTCTGTTCGGGTAGAGAAGACATGGTTAAACAGGACTTGCGTGTGTAGGGAACTAGTTTCTCAGTGCATTTAGGTTACGTTTGCCTACCAGCATGAGCATTTCGAAACGTCTTGGCAGACAGGTATGGAAAGACAATGTTACTTAATATTTGACAATGTGTTTTCTTATTATAGAAAGTATAGTGTTTTTGCTTATCAATAACAGCACTGATGGATGAATACCACTACTGACAGTCCCATTTGAACTTTGTTTCGGGGACTTTATTTAGATATTCTATTAAGTAACTGTAATGTTTTAACACTGTTAAAAAGACATTTGTGGTACTGAGGACATTGATGTAGTATAACCTTTAAACCTGAAGTTTCAAACCCTGACGAGTCCTATCTTTTTATTGGTTATGGGACTAAGTGGGTGGGACTTTATTTAGATTATTCTACACTAATTGTATAGTACCATTTGAATACTTTAAAAAAAAGTGTGCGGTAAAATTTTAAAAAGAAGTGTCTTTGTTATAAGTACAGTATGTACATGTACTGTTATATAGTGTCTGAAGTTTGATATCCTCATTTAGATATCAAGCTTTTCCTTTTGATATGGGATTAAATGTATTCTATACTGATTTGGTCAATTGTTTGAAAGAGTATCCCCATAATGGTGTGGGTATTTCGGGATCATCTGAACTGAGAGAGCACTGGTTTTTGAAAGGTCTGGCAGGAATATTGTGACCCGTTCTTGCATGTCGTCGTGTACTCAGGTACAGGTGCACAGAGGTTCTGAAGCATCCTTGTTGGCTTAAGGAGTCTCCGTCTGAAATGGTGTCAAGCCAATTTACATATATTTTGGCATGTGCAGCATTGTCTAGATTTTACCCTGCAGATACTGTAATTCACTTTATCTTCACGGTAGCAAAATTTCATGGTGTAAAGAAAACAGACATTTTTACTGAACTTTAACTTCATGGTGACGGCAAGTGATTTACAGAACGGATGTGTGAAGGAATCATGAATAATGACAAGAGGTTTATTCATGGTGATGATAAGTTCATGGTACAGAGGTGACCGTGAAAACAGTGAACATAAAGTTACAGTGAAAGAAACAAGAATTACAGTATTGCCCCAACTTACATGTACATGTACATGGTCTTGATTATGCAGAATTCTACATAGCTACTTTGTGTATAAATTGAACAGAACTAAATTACAAAGTATTGCCAGTCGGTTAATTTGCCTGTGGGACCATCTTCACAAATGTCACTTATAGTCAAGTTGTTCATACACTCAGGTATTTGTAGGTAATTATAAGGTAAGGTAATTTAGGTGAAGTGGTCGAACCTCAGACTGAGAATGAAGCATGACGCTTTTTTTATTAGCTAGTAGTGTAATGTGGCTTCGCTATGGCTCACATATTTAGACAAGCACACCGGGTCACCCCTACTCTTCTCGATAAGTGTGTTGGGTTTTAGAGAGGCCAACTGTAACAGTTGTAATTCAAAATCACAGTAACAATGATATGCTTTGTGGGGTGTGGGGGATTTGCTCACATCTCTATGTAATATGATAACGATAAGCATTGTTATATCACTATGTAGCCTTGTAGGTATACATGTAGTTTAACAAAAGAACTGTGTTGTACCTGACCATTTCCTAAATATCAATCTTTTCATAAGTACACGTAACACTTCATTCTTTCTTCGCAAACCAAAAATTCTTCTTACAATTCAATATAGGACAAAGGCTTGCTCTATTTCTTCCATAATGACATTTCATTGTTGTTCTTGGATTGGCCAATGGATGACTGGGAACTCTTCAGCTGACTGGCTGTTTCTGCTTTGTTTACATTGTTGCTATGGTTACCAGATTGGCCCTCCAGTCTGCAGGATTAGGCCTGAGTTATCAGGCCAATATTGAACCTTGTCAGACCAATCATGTTGGGTTAGTACATAATCAAGTTAATGGAATGATTGATCCAGCTGGTATTACTATTTGGGTCACCAAGTACACAAGGTAGTAAGGTTGAAGGCAACCAAAGCAACATTAGGGCCCAAAAGATGGAAATTTAAAAAAAAATGCTGAAATCTTAGTGACATTTACTAACATTGTTTAGCACATTTGTGTAATAACTTCATACTTTGAGTGTTTTAAAACCGCGCAAAATCGTGCCGTACGATAATCCCCTTAGTTTCGGGAGCCTACAAAAACTCCGGCCACTATTTTCAGGAGTTCTCAAATCACAACAACAACAACGTAGTATTTTTGCATCATGGACGTTGCTATACATGTACATTGTGATAGTGTTGTTTCAACTAATCTGTTACAGTAGCTATCATATAGAAATGACTAAAATCCAAATTCAAAATCCAGTTTTCGGGACCCAGTATTGCTTGGCTTTCCTTTAAAGTAGAATAGATAATCAGCTTACATTCTACAGGGCATTTCTTATACATACATGTATTTAATGATTTGACAAAAATTGAAATGCCCTTTCCACTAGAGACTGTTACCGGCCACTAAGTGCCATGAGTGACCAAACATTTGACAGGTTGCTCAAAGAATTTGATAGATTAAGAATGAATCTTTTTTCATTTTGTATGTTTTGTTGTCTTTCAAAATAATACTTTTACATCGTGAACCTTTAATTCCAATCATAAAATAAAGGGTCACTTAAATCCAATTATTGTTATGTAGTGGAAACGGGACCTTCGTACAACATACATGTAGTATGCATCACCAGGCTAGGGTGATATTCTAACAGTATAAAAGTCATAGAGTTTAATATGGAATTAGATTCAGATTATTAAGATGCAAGTTTGCAGTTGTTAACTTTGTTTGGCCTCTACCAGGCTCCGTGGATCGCTGGGAAAATAGTCACGGAGTTCGCCTATTGAGCTTCCCTGTATAGTGGAGTTCCCTTGGCATACTATTCACTCTATTTGGCCGATTTCTACTATTTTCCCAGCGATTCCGCGGAGCCTGGTAGAGGCTAAACTTTGTTATCTATTAGCAAAATGATTGGATTTGAAAAAAAGAAAGAAATCAGTTGCAATACACTAACAGTATAGTAATGTACTGAGTACCCAGGATCCTTTGTTGGGTGTACATGTAAATGTACACTAAATAAGTTAGAGTCAACTTCACTTCATCCTTATCCCCTCAACATGGTCATTAATATTCATTAGGGGGTGACTAATCTTAGCTACAGTCTCAAAGTTTACTTTTGAATTCTTCACACAAATCATTAATGATATCATTGTAGATGCCAAATTTTCTGCTTAATATTAATCGTAATCCCAATAACAACTTTTGCATCCTATATTTTTTTGATAACCTCTACAGAACAATAGTCTTTTTGTTGGACAAATAGACATTGTTTGTTACGGAAGTATGGGATTTACCTCGTTAGCATGAGCTCGTTAATACCAAAACCAATCCCAGCCCGGGGACGTATTTTAATCTTCCCAAAACAAACCCTTCTGTTTGTATGCAGCCGTATTCAGATAACCCACACTCGGGCCTACAGTGCGTGTATATGTACGTACGATCGCCAATTCATGAGCTAACCTTTGGTAAGGGTCGGGGCAGGGACTTCTCGCGTAAATCTCTCGTCGCCAGTGTTGTTGCTATTTGCCCGTGCCAGGTCCAAGGACTTGTTGTGAATAGCCAAGAGATTTTCTTCCAGCATTTAAGCTTTAGACTTAATCTCAGGACCAAGATGGACTCCTTTGTCTGGATGCCAGGGACCTTTCTCAACTTGTGACGAAGTCTGGACTTGTTGTGAATGAGCCAAGAGATTTTCTCCCAGCGTTAGGCTTTGGACTTAATCTGGATCAAGACAGACTCCTTTGTTCAGAATGGTAGCTACTGGATTCCGGGGACTTTTCTCAAATTGTGACGAAGTCTGGACTTGTTGTGAATAGCCAAGAGATTTTCCTCCAGCATTTAGCCTATAATTATAGACTTAATCTGGAGTAAGACGGACTCCTTTGTCTCAGAATGGTAGCTGCTGGATGCCGGGGACTTTTCTCAACTTGTGACGAAGTCTGGGTGTGTTATGAATAGCCAAGAGATTTTCCTCCGGCATTTAAGCTTTAGATTTAATCTGTACCAAGATCATGGACTCCTTTGTATGATGATAGTCACTGGATGCCAAGGACTAAATTTCTCAACTTGTGACAAAGTTTGGACTTGTTGTGAATAGCCAAGAGATTTTCCTACGACATTTAGGCTTTAAGACTTAATCTGGACCAAGATGGACTCCTTTGTCTCAGAATGGTAGCTACTGGATGCCGGGGACTTTTCTCAACTTGTGACGAAGTCTGGGTGTGTTATGAATAGCCAAGAGATTTTCCTCCGGCATTTAAGCTTTAGATTTAATCTGTACCAAGATCATGGACTCCTTTGTATGACGATAGTCACTGGATGCCAAGGACTAAATTTCTCAACTTGTGACGAAGTCTGGACTTGTTGTGAATAGCCAAGAGATTTTCCTACGACATTTAGGCTTTAAGACTTAATCTGGATCAAGATGGACTCCTTTGTCTCAGAATGGTAGCTACTGGATGCCGGGGACTTTTTTGAACTTGTGACGAAGCCTGGACTTGTTGTGAATAGCCAATTTTAAAGATTTCCCTCCGGCATTTAAGATTTAGACTTAATCTGGACCAAGATGGACTCCTAAGCATGACGTTGTAGTCACTGGATGCCAAGAACTTTTCTCAACTTGTGACGAAGACTGGTCTAACTTGATTTTGTGATGGTTGGGAATATGGCAACTGTTATCAGCAACGAGCAGATCGCTGCCTTCAAAGTGAGTCCTACGATTTGTACTTTGATTTCAGCCTTCGTTTACGCCATGCTGGGTAAATACATGAAAGTATATTTATTTGTACTTTGTGATGGTAATATGATAGTCAGGCTTTGAAATGTGGCTGCCATTAGTTGTATGCATTTAGAATTATTATACTGAATATACAAGTCATGACATTGTACATTTTGTACTTGATATGGAATACGGTTGACTATGTCTCGGCTCTAAAGAACAGAGTTTAAGATCTACTTGAAGACATTTAAAGACAGCTTGCTTGGTGTTACATAAGATAATCATCATGAGGGTCTGCATGCTCTTTTCCGTAAGGCAGGCAGCCTTTCTCTATTTGCTGTAATTCGTAGGGAAAGCTGGACTCATTCATGTAGTTTGTAGTGAGGGACCAAATTTTGTGTGATTGCCTTCCTTGGTTTTAGGGTAATATGTAGAGGGTTCTTCTGAATTCTGCGTAAAGTGTTGTCGCACACCGCCCCCCCCCCCCCCCATGCAGACCCTTTATAATAGACTGTTAGATAAATGCAAATTGGACCCAATATCTAGTTGTGGTATGATTGTGTTTGGTGTTGTGTTACGTTATACATACATGTACATGTATTATGATTTGTCAGTGAGCAAAAAGATTTTCATGACAGTCATTATCTTGAAAATGAATGAAATGTCATGCAATATAGGTTAGATAATTGTCATTATTCGGTTTGCATAGTAGGTAATTCTCTTATATTGGCTATCATTTGTTTTGATCATGTTGATGCATTTTGTCGTATCTTGGCAGCCACGCATCTGCAACAGAATGTTTACCTTACAATGTTTACTAGTGTTAATAGTTAATGAGTATTTTCCTTAAGTGAAGGGGATAGATCTTGCAAAGAAAATCCCAGGGTGTTGATTTCTGATTTAATTTTCAATAACGTTAAATCTTTTTGACAAATATCTGAACATTACACACAACGACGTTAAATCCTCCTTACCTGACCAGAAATAAATTAACAACCTTCACTTGAATGGCGGCGTTGTATACTGTATCAAAGTCGCCTTATTACGGATTTAGTAGACTCATTCAAAATCCTATTTTTCATTAAAGTTGCCTTATTTCTGCCATAGGCAAAGCTACTGTAGCCAAAAAGCAATTTCAGGAGACAAATCAAAACAGGAAACATGATTTAAGAGATTATTGTGCATAGATATATCAAAATGATTTAGCCTGAGAATAATCTTTCTTGCAACCCTCACCTTCGAAATAATATTAGCTTACCAAAAGATTAGGTAACAAAAGCCTTTTTTATTAACTTTTTATAAAGTCTGTGTGACAGGGGGACGCAGAAGGGCATTGAAAGATGTGGCATTGTGGAAGCGTAATGGCAGGGTGTTTGGCCCAGAGCCCAGAGGTCCTGGGTTCGAATCCTGGGTCCCCTGACTTGTCCCGTTGATGTTGGGCCCTTGGGAAAGGCACTTAACACTAATTTCCTCACTTCACTGAGGTGAAAATGAGTACCTAGCTTTGGCTAGGGACGTCCCTTGTACGTGTATTATGACGTTGAATAAAGGTCATGTGTTTGAGGACAGCCACACTTCAAGCACATAAAAGAACCCACCACACCGATCGAAAGAGTAGGAGTCCTTTTTTCTATGAGTGGATCAAACAAATCTGTCAGCTTTTACTCTTCAGTACAAACCTGATGTGTTACGCCATTAGGCGGTTTACCAGGTATGTAATACTAACAAATACAAACAATCAATATGAGTGTATAATTTTAACAATATTGGTTATTTTTCCGCTTGATTCCCACAGCAAAAGTTGAAGGAGGAGAGGGAGGCTAAGCGTGCTATGCTGGATGCCCGCCATGACTACGTCCTGGAAACGGTCTCCCGCAGTCTCAACATCGAGAAGACGGAGGTGGAAGATGCCATCTTGGAGGGGACACAGGTACTTCAGTAAAAGATCTGTACTCAGATGGTTATTGAAGTTTTTTTTAAAAGAATGGCTGTTTCAGCACAGTCTTATTTGATGTGATAAACTGTAGATATTGCATAGCCATAATCCTTTTTATGAATTTTGATTGCCGTACTGTAGGTTTACTTTTTTATGTAAGTTATTGAAGGCTTGATGATAACTAGCTTAAAACCATCTTTTTCACAGGTAAAAAGATTACATGTATATGAATTTTGCATCATTGCAGCTATTAGTATTACATTACATTACTGTTGTGTTGAATTTCATAGAAGAATGGACCTACATGTACAGTATCCCATAGCCCCTGCATCTCGGTCAAAATGTAGAAAAGCAAAATAAAACCATAAACATGCAAATATTTGACCGACATGCACTCACTCTCTCATTGGTCGAGCCAATAATTGCCAGGCTATCATTGGTTGAACTGCTAATTGTGATTGACAGTCAGGATCGGTCTATTCCTATTCTTCTGTCCCACCAGATTGAACGTATGGACCAGTTCTTTGCCCAAGATGGCCTGCTGCACCTTGTGTTCTTCTACCAGGAGTCAGACTCGGATAAAGACCCAGGTAATGCAAAAAAAAATGTCTTAGATACATGTAGTGTATAGATTGTTGATATGCCCAAAGTCATTTCACATAACAAACTACATGCTTATAGGGGCCGGTTTCCACGAGGCACTTACGACGAGTGTTCTAGGACATTTGTCCTAGGACAAGTGTCGCAGGACAACTTTTTTACCCATGTAAACAGGCCTCGCGATGTGCCGCGGCATTTTTTTGTAGTGCCTCCTGTATTCATGGGTAAAAAATCTGTCGTGCGACACTTGTCTAGGACACTCGTCATAAGTGCCTCGTGTAAACCGGTCTTTAGGCTTGGTCTTATAATGATAACCCTTGGTCTTATAATGATAACTACATTTAAGGCTTGGTCTTGATACAATGATAACCTGCATGCACAAAATTGCACATAACATTAAGTCAGAAATGCCTCAGTAAGGTTAACCTCTAGCACACTGAAGTAGTCATTTGGCTACCAATTCTCTATTCGTTACAGGGTTAGGCAGCAATGAGAAGGTTAAAAGTCACTCATGACTGCTCTACCTGTGCTAGAACAAAACTTCAAGATGTACATGTAAGAATCAAGATGCTGAATCTTAAAATTTTGTTTCTTCTGCTGTTTCTACAGTTGAACAGCTACGTCTGGGAGGTCCCCCGGGCTCCACCAACAAGCCCATCCCCAGGAAACCCAAGCTGTTCATCACGGAGGGGAAGGACTCCTCCCTCAACGGTGTGGCTGTCATCTTCCTCAGGCCTAACAGCACCAGAGCAATCCTCCCAGAAAATATTACCAAGGTAAGAAGTCATATCAGATATTTGTAGTATTTACATGGGTTTTGCTATGTACTTGTTATATACCAGCCCCCTGTACTGATAGCACAAAGTTGTGTGGCTCAAGGGCTATACTGAAATAGAGATGGGCGCCATCCTATGTACCATCTGGTGCGGGAAGGACTTTAACTTTGATTATTTTCAAAATAGAATTTGCACAACTTTGTGCTATAAAAGAACAGGGCGCTGGTCCACTGGTAGTGTTATGTGTTTAACTAACAGTTACTAATATAATCTTTCCTAAATGCTGAGTGCTAAGCAGAGAAAGCAGAATGTACCATTTAAAGTCTTAAAGTAAGTATTACTCAGCTGGGAATCGAACTCACCACCTACATTTTTTGTACCGTATGCAAGACAAACCCTCTACCCACTAGGCCATTGTGCCGGTCTATGATGATTCAATTATTTTCAACTGCCCAAAATACTAAATGTTTTCAGACTAAGTGTAACTTGTACATGTATGTTAGAAGTGTTATAGATTCTTGTCAATCCTCCTACATTTTCAAACTTCCAATTTATTTTTGTAAATATGTACAAACATTGAGGTGTCATAACAGCTATGATCTTTATTTTGATTTCATCAGGAGGTGAATGTGACAGTGATGGACACCACAGGTGTGGGCCTACTGACTGCAATACAGAAGCTACTGTCCAACATCTTCATTCCCACTCTCAGGGTGGTGGAAAATGGCTGGGGAGATCTTGGCAATAAGGTAAACAAATTACCATATTTTCTTGAATAAAGGATGCAACCCCAATTTATGGCAAGTTGCAGACAAATCTATATCTGCTGGGTAAAACGTAAAATAATTCAAACTCAAATAAAGTATGCATCCCTTTTTTTGAGATCTAGAACACAGTTGAGTATTTAACATTAACATCTTTAACTAGTCATTTTCAAAATACTATACTATCTTCTTGCCAAACCATTTATTTTAAAATCTATGGATAGTTTGCTGCTGTCCCAAACTGCATGTGCCAGTGTTCCACTGGGTTCCTGGCTGATTTTAGGTTCTTTTTTCCCTGTCTAGGCAATAATCTCAAATAAGTACACACCTTGGCTCTGACATTGACCTATGACACCTTTTGGATTATGAAAAGTTTTAAAAGTGCGTACTTGATTTGAGGCTGACTGCTCATTGTCCTTGTAGAAAGGAGCTAGCTAAGGGGAATTTTCCTGGTACAATTAACCTGTAAATACAGTACATAGCGTCTGTCTTCTCTGTCACGACCAGTGGAAGAATAGCACTTCAGTGAGCTAAACTGGATCAATATTAATTCGCTTTCAACATTTGATGTGAAATTTTTGCTGTAGTTTAACGTTTCCGGTTTTTGCAGTGGCGTGGAAGTTTTTGAGTTTACAAAAAAAAAAATTAACAATGGATGGCTTTTCAGCACTCGAAATTTCCCTTGCTTATTTTGTAGAAAGTTACAAAATTAATGCAACTCTCTTTAATGATGATGATAAGGGAAGTTGCATTCATAATTTTCCATTCAATTTTTACATGAACTCTCCTGGTGCTGAAAAGCCATCCATTGATAAAGCATCTTCAGTGAGATAAACTGGATAAATATCAATTCGCTTTCACAGTGGTAGAAATACTTTTTTTTACAGTGCCCTGCAATATTGCAGAGTGTCAAAATTTTGTTCTGCAATTTGAAAATATTTTCTGCAAATATACAAGCCTCCATACTACAAACTCTCAACCTGATAATGCCTATTTATGTTATATCTAGCTTTGCAAACATTTTTTATTCTCTCACTCTCTTAATTTTTACAAACAAAGTTTGGAAAACATACATGTGTGTGAAAAATTGAGAACCATTGAATCCTGATCCTGATTTTTTCATTCAGAATCTGCAAAATTGCAGATTGTTTCCTTTTTCTTCTTCAATCTTGAAAATCTTTCTGCAAATTGCTGACTGCAGGTGGGTATTTTGAACACTGCTTTCACTTCTGTCTCTGCCTAGGACGGCGCCCCGGTACGTCTGGACTTCTTGAACAACCTGGACGCGTTTGTGTCGGTCCTGGGGGGCGCGCAGGGCAGCGTGGAGGACAAGGTCGTCCTGAAGGAGTGCGAGACGTACGACCTGAAGACCCTCCGCGGACCGCATGACTACATCGGCGTGGCCAACAGCTCTGATGCAATAGACAAGATTGAGCAATGTATCAGGGTCTGGATCAAACAGATTGAACAGGTAGGAACACTACACGTATTTGCTTAGATACAACATCAGACTATTAGCTAGCAGAGCGTAAGGGCGGCGTCTGGATGCCCAACACTAAAGGAATAGATGCCATACTTTTGCAGGAGACGCCCAAAAGACACCCTGTTCACATGTCCTTGTGCCCCCTCCCCCGTGTACACTAAATGTCGGGCAGTAACTTTCTAGCGAGGTCCAATCATATCGCTGCTAGCGGGTCACCGAACGTCACCGACAATTAGCCAATGACGACCGAGTTGTGGGTTGTTAACACCCCTTGTCTTATGTTAATGTCATCAACTCAAACCAAGCCCATTTGAGTTGTTGCTTCTACTTTGTTCCGTACATCCAGATCTATCAGTTTGTAAAGTCAACTTTCATGAACAAAACGCGAAGGGACTGAAGAGATGAAGTTTTGCACCTTCAATAGCGCTGTACGCCAATGGAGCGGTTGCTACGGGAGGGAACAGATCCCAACAAAGATGACATTTATCGAGTCGACCCAACATTTCCCACCAAAAGCAAGCTCTCCAAGAGGGACAGCGTGCAAAAATGGAGGGAAATCAAATTTTTCGGCTTGATGACACTTTACATGAAATGCACTGCCTACGACTTACGGGAAATGTTCGCCTCTTCCCTACAAATTACGTGGAAGAAAATAGCTTCCCTACGAATCACGCGAAATTCAAAAGACATGAAAAATGGTATGATACGAAGTGCTACAGCTTACACGCAAAGATACCAAAGTACTCTCTTCAAAGCGTTGCGCAACGGCTATACTGAATTATCAACTATAACGTTGTGTAGATCAGGTCGTGTTTAAAACTTTTTCAGTGCGTAGCGAGTTCTGCTCCACATAGCCAGGATTAAAAGTCATCGGCTATCAAAACGTGCTGCAAAGTAAGTAAGGGAAGTCCTATGGAAAGTTTTTTTCTACTGTATTGCCGCTATTAACAATCAACCAATAATCCACGGATAATGGGTGTGAAAATTCTTTCTTGACCCTCGCGTGCCAGTAGATCAGCGATAATTGACTACTTTGCATTTGAAACGACAGGCTCTGTGGGCGTTGACCTCGCTAGAAATCTAGTGCCTGTCGTTAAGTGTTGAGCACAAATTGTTATTTGCTGCAGGTTTTAGCAGAGAGTGAACAGATGAGGAAAGAGGCTGACGACATCGGTCCTCGGGCTGAGCTGGAACACTGGAAGAAACGCATGTCAAAGTTCAACCACCTGTTGGACCAGATCAAAGGTCACGAGGTCAAGTCAGTGCTGGGATGTCTGCAAGCTGCCAAGTCCAAACTAGTGGCGGTAAGTAAATCAAAATTTTATTGTTTTGAGCTTTGTAGTTTTTCCAAATATGTCATTGAAATACCAAAAAATAAAAGCCTGACAAAGTCAAAGAAATAGATATAACCTCTATTAACATTAATCCACCGGGTTACATTAATCCGCCACTTTGAAATACAGTTGGTTTGAGAGATCTCTAATGCAGCATCCCCCAGGCATGCACAGTTCAGATATACAGGAGTGCATTAAACTGGGGGACGTTGGGTTGGAGATCTGTTTGGACGTATATTTTCAGGGTGGCGAAATTATGTGACCTGGAGGAATTATGTTTGTAGAAATTATAGAAAAATTCATAACCCTTAATAAATGCAACTTGACAAACCTCCCATCGAAAAACATGAATATCTGTTGTTTTATACCTACCATAACTAAAAAGCAAGGAGAAGTTGAATCCATTTAATGTTAGTTGTATTATTTTGTATCTATTAACTTTCAACATGTTTTGTTATGACCCGCCCGGAGGCTGTACTTAGCCTAGTGTGGCAAAAATGTGCAATAAAGGTATTCATTGAATTTTATATTACATAAAGCTTCTTATTATCCCATATGATAATGCTAAAGTTGGGTTTCAATGAATGAACCAAATAAAAGAACTTTAACCTTCTCCCTGCTGCCTAACTCTGTAACCAATAGGAAATTGGGTGCCAAATGGCTACTTCAGTGTGCTAAAGGTTAAGATTTCTGACTAATCTGTTTTCTGTGCTTTCCAGACTTGGAGGGAACTTGATAACAGAATCACTGATGCTGCCAATGAAGCTAAGGACAATGTTAAGTTCTTGTACACCCTGGAGAAATACTGTGATCCTCTATACAACAGTGACCCGGTAAGGACAAAATTGCTTTAGGTTTGATTTCGTAATAGGGCAGGGCTGTCTCCAGCTTTAAATTTTTTTCCGTCCCATGTTTTTGATTTTCAATGTTGAATTTGTCATTGTAAGCTTACAAAAATACATTTTGATCAGTTTTAGGTCATGAAATTGATATTTTTGGATAGACAGGGTTGAATTTTTTTTCCGTCCCAACAAGCAAATTTCCGTCCTGGGACGGAAGGATGGGTCATGGAGACAGCCCTGGTAATAGTGTCCTGGGAGAAAATGGAGTGTTTGCAGCGGTTTTAAGCTCGCGGTTAAAAACAAGGGGGTAGGCAGGCAGAAGACAGAACTTTAGCATTTTTGCAGTGGTTTTAAGTTCATGGTAAAGAGACCTCCATGAAAGCCGTGAATATCAAATCAAATGTTGAAATTTTTTGCTGTGGTTTAATGTTCACGGTTTTTGCAGTGGCAAGAAAGTTTTGTGGTTTAAAAAAAAATGTTTTCTCAATGGATGGCTTTTCAGTACCTACCAAGAAACTTAACTTGCTTATTTTGTAGAGAGTTATGAATACAACTCAATGATATTGGTAAGGGAAGATGCATTCATAGATTTCCATAAGTATAATTATGGACTTTACAGGTGCTGAAAAACCATCCATTGACAATTGAAGCAGTTTTAGAAAATGATGTTGGACTCAATTCTTCACTGCAAGTTGGCTCAATACACACTTATTGTTGCATACACATTGCATTCTTTATAAACCCCTCACAAATTCTATCATTACAGTACAGTTAGCAGAATCCTACACTCAGAGGTAAAGGTAAAGGTAAAGTGGTCGAATCTCAGACTGAGGACGAAGCATGACACTTTTATGAACTTAGTTATAAGTGCATTGTGACTGACCATGCCCTGCGTGTTTAGTCAAGCACACTGGGTCACTCCTACTCTTCTTTATAAGTGTATTGGGTTCTTTTATGTGCAGAGATTTGACGCTTGGGGCTTACGTTTGAAGCCCCCTCATACAGCTGTATGTCACCATCCGAAATGATGAATGCAATCCCTTACAACATGTCCAAGCTGGGGCCGACCCCAGGATCAAACCCAGGTCCACAGATCCACGGAACTTAACCCATATGTTTCTTAATTGTTTTTGATTGATTGATTTCTAAACGGGAACATGCAGCTACAGCATCTTTTCTGAAGATACGGCGTGAGTGTGTACGTACGGTTGGCTCGAGGTTGCCCACTACTTTGCCTGCCTGATTGTTGATTGTTTGTTGATATGATTGTTTGTTAGGTTGGCATGGTGGATGCCATCCCTGGCTTAATCAACGCCATCAGGATGATCAACTCCTACTCTCGCTACTACAACACCTCGGAGAAGATGACGTCGCTGTTCGTGAAGGTGACCAATCAGATGATAACGGCCTGTAAAGCCTTCATCACTAACAAAGGCCTGGAGGATATCTGGAGTCAGCCAAGGGAGACGCTACTCAGCAAGCTCAGGGCCTGTATCAGGTAAGGCTAGTAGTTAGTATCCAGTATTTATAGACAATTACTAGTTATAGACAATTACATTTGTAAAATTTAGATAAGCAGCTTTTATACTTATTTTGTACACTGTTCTTTTATGTATGTTATTTGCATTTAGCCTTCTGGCATGAATTTGCAATAAACTTATTATTAAACTGCTGCGGGGGTCCCTTACACACGGGTGAGCAGCAGCTGGGTAGTTTTTGCACCACGCTTCCAAGCGGCTTTGTCCAGAGGGTCCATGCTGGTTTAATCTCAATCTCTGTTACATGTACCTGGCAACTACAAATTGGTGATGATGTTGAAGAGCCAATGGCTCGTCCAGCGTATCCCCATACTGATGCGAGCGTGCGAAGAAAAAAACAAGTTTGGCAGAAAAACAAGTTGCCTTCATTATGAAATCTAAGTGGTCAGGAAGATTGAACATACAGAGTATGGGATACAGAACAGTAGATTCCTCAATTTTGTCCTAAGACTTTAACATAATTCTATATCTGCTGCTTTGACTTTCGAATTAACTTTGCCATTAGTACGTGTATCATGCCCGTAGCCAGGGGTGGTTCGGGGGTTCGTCCGAACCCCCCTACACAATCGAAGGTCCGCTTTTTCAAGTTAATTTTTTTTTTTTTAAAGGCCGACTGGTTTGTATCCCGAGCGGGACTGGATTCCTATAAAACGTCACTGTCTTTGGTCACTTAAATAAAGGTGAACCCTGTGGTTTTCAATGAGCTTTTCCCGAGTCCGCATTATACTGATAAAGGCCTGGGGCGGAGCGCGGCGCGCGTCAAATACAAACTAAGCTTTTCTCGAGTCCGCATTATACTGATAAAGGCCCGGGGGCAGAGCGCGGCGCGCGTCAAATACAAACTAAGCTTTTCCCGAGTCCGCATTATACTGATAAAGGCCCGGGGGCGGAACGCGGCGCGCGTCAAAAACAAACTGTCACCGCTTGAAACTGGTGGTCCGCTGTGAGACTAGAACTGCACAACCTGTTATAAGACTGCTAAGACCAAAGACAATTAGGTTAAGAATTAACGGTTATGAGTTAGACTGTTTACCTGTTAGATGTTAGGTTAAGATTACCAAGGTAAGACTGTTAAGGCTGTTTATTAGGTGCTGGGTTACGAATATCAAGTGAAGAATCCGAAGGCTGTTAGGTTATAATCATAACTTATATGCTTTATATTTAAGACTGGTTATGTGGAGACCATTTCATTACGGATATACTCAATATTTATTTTTCTTCTTTGTCCGTAAGATAAAAGACCGCTAAGACAAATACGTTAAGAACATTTCGTTAAGAATAAGTTAAGACTGTCAAGCCTGTTAGATGTTAGGTTAAGACTACTAAGTTAAGACTGTGATTGTGAAGGCTGTTTGGTGTAAGGTTAAGAATATCAAGTTAAGATTGCTAAGACTGTTAGGTAAAAACTGTTCAACATGATTATATTTGCTTTATATAAAAGGCTGATTATGTGGATCGAGGCTATTTAATGACAGATATACTCAACACTTGTTTTTCTTCCAATAAATCTGTCTGAAACGGTCATGTGAGTGTCTCTAACTATTCTCTTAAAATCCTCTCCAAAACGTGGGAAATGCCGTTTCAGAAGGTTCCATTTTCAAAATTTTCCGGGGGGGAATGCCCCCGGACCCCCCTATTTTGGCGCGAGCCCTCGCGCCTTCGGCGCTCAATAGTCCGTCAAATCAGAAAACGAACTCCCCCATCAAAAATCCTGGCTACGGGCATGTGTATCCGTTTTCCGATATTTTTTGGGCAATCTGCAGTATTTACTAATTTTCAGATGCTTCGCATTATTTACGGAATGGTCAAAACAGCTTTTTATTTCAAAAACAGACAAAAATTAATGCGTGTGGAGATGTCAACCTTATAAAGAATGAAACACAAAACGAGTACATTCTATTGCTAAATACAATGTGTTAACCTATAATATTGTTCATATATATATATACATGTATAGTATACATATAGTAAAATGAACATGGCCTAAGTTAGACTGCTTACACTTTAACAGGCTGAACCAGGAGTATCAGCGCTGCTTCCACAAGACCCGGCAGAAGCTGCACAAGATGCCCAACGAGAAGCAGTTCGACTTCAGCGAGATGTACATCTTCGGCAAGTTCGACACCTTCGTGCGGAGGCTGGACAAGATCCTGGACATGTTCGAGACCATGAACACCTACTCCAGACTCGCTGACTGCAAGATTGAAGGCATGGAGAGCTTTGCCAGCAGACTGACGGTATGTATCATGTTGGTTTTGGTTTTGGGTCTTTGCCCCAAGCAGAGAGGCATACTTTGACAATAGCTTTCCACTGGACCTGCCTCTGGACTTTTCTTCTTAGGTTGTTGTACTAGTATCTGTTTTGGTCAAAAGTCATATCCAGACTTGTTTGCTACTTGAAAGGGTAACCGTTACAGTCCTTTAGGAGAGAATGTTAAGTCACGGTCCACTGCTCAATATATTACATGTAGTCAAAAAGAGATAGCGGAAGTTCCCTGATACAATGAACCTGTAAATACCATCTTCTCTGTCACAATCTGTGTAAGAGTAGCTCTTTTTTAGATCAAGATCACTAATCCTTTTTTTTCATTTCCTCCTGTGTCCCTTCTCCAGTTCATGGTTTTAGGACAGTCCTCTCTTAATATGTACAATGTACATTGTAAAATCTCTTAAAACATGAAAACAGACTATGTCTTACAGCGATAGATTATGAGACAAAAGTTAGCATTTGTTATCACCATGATGCGCAGATGCTATAGTACCAAACCAGGCGTTTTTGGATGAAGTCTGAAATATTTTGGAATGGAACTACTCATGGTACATTTTCTTTTCTACTTAGGCCACAGCAAGTATGTTTTATGGATGACATTAGCGCTCATATTAATTTTTGCCTGATTTCAAAATAAAGAACAAGATGTTTTTTACCCTTTGCCAATGGTCAACATGCCAAAAATAGGACAATATGTCATAAATTTGGAGTCTGCAGAGGATGTCATCCATGAAATTTACTTGTCTTAAGCATGTAAAATATCCCAGAGTGAAGATTTAAGAAAAAGCATACTCAAGACAAGGTTGTTTTTTAGGTGCTTGTTGCGGGGATGAAGAAGAAGCCTTACAACATGTTAGACCAACGAAAGGCTGACTACGACCAGGACTACGACGAGTTCAAAACAAACATAGCCGAGATCCACTCTGGCATCAGGCAGTTCATGGACAGTACCTTTGACAGGCTGACCAACACACAGAGGGCCTTACAACTGCTGAGGAAATACGAGAGGTGGGATATATGTTTTAGTCTGTGTAACATAAACTCTCACTGTTGTCCTGGAATCTATATAGAGCTCAGGGTTTTTTCTACACGTCTACCAAAAATGCCTTTTCTTATTTTTCTTGTTTCGTCTTATACACAGAAAAATTTTCTTAAAAGAAGAAAACCTTGAGTAATAATCTGTGTTTAAGAAAAACATGAGAATTTTTCTCTTCAGTAATTTTTCTTACAAATTTGTCTTAAAGTGAGGTTTTTCAAGAAAGGGGAGAGAAAAATTATAATATTTTCTTAGAAATAACAAGAAAAATAATCTTGTTAGTCAATAAAAACAAGAAATTTGGACTTGAATTTCTAGAAATTCGTGAGGGTGAAAATTTTCTTGAAAAATAGTTTCTTGAAATTATAGGAAAGGGTTCCTTGTTGCGAGAATTGCCATCTTGGAAAGAATCAGACTAATTCCTCAATCTTTCTTATTCGTTCTTGGCATTTTCAATATTTGTCCACAAGTTAAAAAAACGAGAAAAACTAGAAAAGCAAGAAAAAATATTTTTGGTAGTGTAGGGGAAAATGGCGGGGGGGGGGGCATTACAAAGGAGCAGAGTGACCACAAGGGGGGATAGTGTGTAGTTTTATGAATTTTTAGTTAAGATGGGGCATTCCAAGGCTTCCTGAGGACAGAATTACTGTCAAAGAGTACCCAGTTGAAGACTGTGGCCACATGTCATCCCTGGTTAATCAGAATTTTGTACTTGAATCTGTTCCCCTGGGTAAGGGGGCACAATTGGTAAGGGCACGGGGGGGCAGCGCCCTTGTTCCCCTCTTCAGAAAAAGCCCTGTCCTCCCTACTATGTATACATAACATGTAGGTGTCTGATCATTTTGACTAGGAAACTGTAACAATATCATCTCTAAATAAAATTGAATGTGTATTAGTACTGACAGTGAGAAACTCATCATATTTGCCAATTGTTTCCTTCCAACAAAAATCCTTCATTCCTCTAAACAGAAATTGAATATTAATCACTACAGACTGCTGCTTATGCTGATATAATGTGTGAAATTATGTACATTTCTGTTTGAAATAAAATGTTAATTTCTTCCTGACTTTTTGTTCATCTTTTGTATGTGTGTTGTGCAGACTCGGCATACCTGACCTTGACATTGAAGAGAAATATGCCAAGATCTTGCAGAACTTTGGTAAAGACATTGAAAAGACATCCAAGATCTACAGTCAGCAGAAGGCTGACCCACCAGTGGCAAGGGACATGCCTCCTATTGCAGGTAAAAACAGTTTGCTACAGAAAACATTTTGTATCAAACAGTAACCTTGTTCAATGACTTCTGTGATTGAATACAGTTTAATTTTAAGTAGCTCTTTTTTGATCTTTATCAATTGAGTTTTTATTTTTTTATTTTTTCCGTTTTTGGTCCAAAGATGAAATTTACAATTTATCGAATTTACTGTTTCTATACTAAATGCTGTTTCAGTGCTTCTTATGCTGAGCTCCAATAGGGAAAATTTTTAGAAGATTTTCTCAGAATCAAGTACAATCCAAAATCTTCTAAAAATCTTACTACTGTAACAGTAGATTCTGAAGATTTTATACTGCAGAATCTTAATAATATAGTATGTAATTGCAAAGAGTAATATTGACTTAAGATTGGACATGCACTACAAAATCTACAGGCCCTGGGATAGGAAATGCGATGTAAAGCTGTAAAATCAGTTTCCAAGTTCTTAATATATATGAGAAGTTTTGTTGAGAATCTGACCTTAGGAATGTAACGTTGGGTAACATAAATTCGTGGGGTACTTAAAGTCGGGATTTTTCGAAAACGGGGTATTTAGGGATATGTGCTACATGCAAAATCAGTTATAACGCCAGCAATGCAAAGCAGATAGACTAACGTATTCAGAACACTGGCTGAAAAGCTTCGATAACCATGCATTAGAAGTTGACGACGTCAAAAACTCTCCGTCCCTTATTGACAGAGTCTGGGGGCTTGGTGGGAGAATCACCCAGCACGGTTGTTCGCTGGTTTATAAGACAAATGTCACATCTCCTGCCTGCTAAACACAATTATTTATAAGACAACTTATTACAATCTCTTTTGCTAACCTGCAACTATATTCTAAGTGTGATCAATCATCAAAACTCCTCTCTGTTGCTACAACCTACGGCACGTGTATTTTCCCGCCGCCATATTGTTAACCAGAATCCTGTTGTCAAGCAGACGACAAAGGTTTGTGAGGAACACTTTTTTGTCTAAATGCTGCGTGTGATAGTGGACTGAGGAAGATATTTTCCTCAAAGTTTGCTCCTAACACAACAAGGAACACATGGACATAGTAGTATTACCATTGCTACGGCATCCAGCTAACTTCCCATGAATAATGTAACGTTACACGTTGCCCGATGATGACGATGGGCCGACTTTGAGTGAAGTTCTACCGACTCAACACACGGGTTGTTCCCGAACTGGCCTGATGTGTGCGGTACGGCCGTTTCTTCGTGTATTTTTTTTACTTGGACACGTCTATATCCATAGCACTCTCCTCAAGCCAAGGATAGAACGAATAGCTGCTGTATAAAATGTGATTAGCGGTAAGATAGTCAAGACGAATCTTCTCTCCCGAATTAATGTGCCCCCCTGTCCGACAGCACCACAATTGTGCGTGCGGCGCACGGTAGTTTCAAGTCGAAATATTATGGTGTCAGCACGACTAGAGACAAAATCTACCATATATATGATTAGTGCAAAGATAGTACATGATACTGACAGAATAATAGAAAAAAAGGATGGTTTATTGTTCTGCTAGATTGATTTCAGTCAACCATTATCGGAAAAATCCCGAATTTAGGTTACCCAACGTTACCTATTCCCACAGGTAAGATCTCGTGGGCTCGTCAGCTGTTCCGTAGGCTGCAGGAGCCCATGGAGATGTTCCAGGACCTGGACTAGGTCCCGGGTTGATTTTTACTGCAAGTCCCACATGGCCACGTCCCAAAAGTGGAAAAAAAAGTGAATCCTATCATTCACCACATAGTTAATCTCCAAGCAGGTGTAAGGATCCAGCTCAGTCTCAGCATTTTTGCGACAGTCTTTAGTTCATAATTTTGTACCTATTCTCACAGGTAAGATCTCGTGGGCTCGTCAGCTGTTCCGCAGGATGCAGGAGCCCATGGAAATGTTCCAGGACCACCCCACCGTCCTTCAGACCCCCGAGGGGAAGAGGACCATCAGGAACTACAACAAGGTGGCCAAGGTGCTGCTGGAGTTTGAGGTGCTGTACCACAGGGCCTGGATGAGACAGGTATGTTAGGGGAGATGGGAGGGTCCTAGAACAATGACCATTGTGTGAGAAACTGTGCAGCAGGTGTAGACCTTGGACGACCAGGAACAGTTCATCTTTACTTTATGAATGAATGAATGGCTTATTACATGTACATTGTTGCAAGAGACAACATACAGTATAGCAGCCTTCATTGGCTGAAATGCAAGATGATTTACAATTAAAAGTAATCTAAAATCAATAAAGATACATACATTAGCTCAACATTACAAACCTTACAGTACTCACTTTTAAAACCTATCTATTATTATCAATCCGTCTGTTATGCTTTTTTGAGGCATTAACACTTTGTCGTTGAGTCTTAACACGAATTTCTTCACTTCACTGAGGTGAAAATGAGAACATATATAGCTTTGGTTAGGGACGTCCCACAGATAGGACATTAAATAGAGGTACTTTGTTTAAGGAGAACCACATCTACGGCAGGCAAAAGAACCCATCACACTAATCGAAATGAGAAATTTTGTACATTACAAAATCTTCAATGTTTTGTTACCCCTGCACAGGTTGATGCTATGAAGGCAGGACTTGCTGCCTCCCTCATCGTGAGGCATCCCGAAACCAACGAGCTGTTCGTGAACTTTGACCCGTCCATCCTGACCCTGATCAAGGAGGCGGAGTGCATGGCCAGGCTGGGTCTGGAGGTGCCGCACGCCGCCAAGGGGCTCCGACAGAAACAAGGTCACTTCAAGGAGCTTTACAACAAGCTGCAGGTAACTACAACTCACATGCTCTGTGAAAAATGTCTTCTTTAATTTGAGTAATATTGTCTGAAATCATGGTAAGACTTGAAGATAGCACAAAGAAAGTTAGTTGCAAGTTCTTGCCCAAACATTCAGAATCTAGACACTATACTATATGTACTATAGACAACATACTAGCCTCTCTAGGTAGGAACTGTTATTATCAATAGACAGTAGGCTAACTTTGGCAAGGACACAGATTTCTTGCATCAGGTACTCAGCAAAGAGTGATACATAAATCAAAGGCTTGATTGTATTATATTGTTTGTTCGTATAACATGTTGGTTTGTAAATTGCATGTTGAATATTGAAGATTTCCCTCCATCATCTTTACAAAAATATACTTAATATAATAGTCTTAATCATGTATCTTGTTCACAACAGGGGGTGATGAAAAATTTCAACAAAATCATTGATGAAACAAAGGTGTCAGTATATATACACTATCATAATGTTGCCTTTTGGGGACTTTGGAACATGAGCACTTTTCATGACAAGCATATCCACTTCTCTTTCTCTGTTTAAACCCTTCTGGGTGTAATTTGAATCTTTGTTAAAGGATTTTTATCAGGAGTATGGAAAACTTGCACACACAGTCACACAGATATTAAGGTGCACAACACAATAGAGGTGAAACATAGCACAGGTGCAGCGTTTTATCCCACTTCAGCTTTATTTTCCACTCTTTTTTGGTGCATGGATTTTTTTCATAAAGGTGGCACCCTGAAATTCTATTCTAGCACAATTCATGATCAATAGCAAATTGTTAAAGCTGATATAAATGTAGATGATAAATCATCAAAATAATGTGTTATGAAAAATGTGCAACATTTTGCTATCATGCTACATTTGTACATGTACAAACAAATATCAAACTAAGAGTCCAAAGTATTTTATTGACGGACTTTGGAAAATTTAAAAGCACAGACCTCTCAACATTTATTCCAAAGTTTACATAAGACTTGTCATGACAAAAAAATCATATGTGACTTTTTCCGTACGTTGTGCCCAACTAATTTACAACAACTCTTTCATTACAGTGATGGGCGCATACTGTAAAGATAAAAGTTCCCGCAGTGGTTTTATTTTTTCAGTGTTTGTGGTGACCAGTATCTACCATGAATTTAAACTCACCACAAATATAGCTTGTATTCCCTACTGTACAGCAGAACTGTTTAAGCTACAAAATCAAAACACGACGGAAAAAAACTGTTCCCCTTCTACCTTTAGATTAAGTCCCTGCAAAAATAAATGAATATACAGTTTGTTTAGTTAGAAAAAAAAATCAGTTTCGATTTTTAATGGCAAAGCTCAGTATATGGTAAAAATAGCAACAGGCTAGTTGGGCAGCCCTGGCTGTGAGTGCTGAACAGCCAAACCAATAGATAAATAAATATCTGTACCCACAGCTGATGCTTGAGGAGAACAATCGAGTGAGAGGACAGGTGCCGTCAGCCTTCCAGGAGCTGATCAAGCCTCACCTGGCAAAGGTGGACCGGATCCTGGAGCCTGGACTGACCATGCTGTCCTGGACGTCCATCAACATAGACGCCTACATTGAGGATGTGTATGCTGGAATAGGTTTGTAGTTTACACACCTTCCATGATTATACATGTATATGAGTTTCATTTTGAGGATGTGTATGCTGGAATAGGTTTGTATTTTACATATCTTCCATGGATTTTATTTTGTAGTGTGTATTCTATGGTAGTACAAGGGCTACATCTAAGATAACAAAAAAGTGATTGTTGTTCAGTACCAGGAACAGGGAAAGATAACATAAAGTGAATATTGTTCAGCACCAGGGACAGGGATAGATTTAACCAGGAAAAGATAACATAAATTGAAAGTTGTTCAGCACCAGGGACAGGATGTTACTGTAGATAACGGGGAAATAACATAAAGGGAATTTTGTTAAGCACCAGGACAGGCATAGATAACAGGGAAAGATAACATGAAGTGAATGTTGTTTAGCACCTTGGACAGGCATAGATAACAGGGAAAGATAACATAAAGAGAATGTTGTTCAGCACCAGGGAAAGGAATGGATAACAACATACAGGAAATGTTGTTTAGCACGAGGGACAGGCATAGATAACAAGGAAAGATAACATAAAGAGAATGTTGTTCAGCACCAGGGAAAGGAATGGATAACAACATACAGGAAATGTTGTTTAGCACGAGGGACAGGCATAGATAACAGGGAAAGATAACATAAAGAGAATGTTGTTCAGCACCAGGGAAAGGAATAGATAACAACATACAGGAAATGTTGTTTAGCACGAGGGACAGGAATAGATAACGGAAAAATAACATACAGGAAATGTTGTTCAGCACCAGGGACAGGAATATATAACATTAACAGGGAAAGATAACATAAACTGAATGTTGTTCAGCACCAAGGACAGGTATAGTTATCAGGGAAATCTAACATAAAGTAAATGTTGTTCAGCACCAGGGACAGGTATAGTTATCAGGGAAATCTAACATAAAGTAAATGTTTTTCAGCACCAGAGACAGGGATAGATAGCAGTGAAAGATAACATGAAGTGAATGTTGTTCAGCACCAGGGAAAGGGAATATGATATAAAGTGAATGTTGTTCAGCACCAGGGACAGGGAATATGATATAAAGTGAATGTTGTTCAGCACCAGGGACAGGGAATATGATATAAAGTGAATGTTGTTCAGCACCAGGGACAGGGATAGATAGCAGGGGAAAATGACATAAAGTGAATGTAGTACAGCACCAGGAATAGATTGCTAACAACATGGTTTGAATTTGATTCAGCACTAGGGACAGAGGTAGATTTCAAGTAGATCTGTAAGAAAAAAACTGCTTTCTTTAATTTCCACAATGCTCTATTGCAAGAATACTCAATGAAAAGAAATTTGATCACTGAATAAAATACTTTCATTATTCACAAGACCGACTTTATCTGACAACAAAGCTTCAGCACAAACATTTAGTGGTTAAACAGTCATGTTGAAAATTATCATACTTCGATGTTGGATTTCAATAGGACTTATTATCTCTTTGCTTCCTCGTTTGCTGTAGGTGTCCTTGAGTTGCTGATCACCCGTGTGAATGACATCTCCGCCTACCGGATCGATGCAGTACTGCAAGAAATGGCCACCACAGTTCTATGTGAGCTTCCTGAGGAAGAAGCCTGGACAATAGAGCACTTCTTAGAAAGGACTCAGGTAATCAAGAAGTTATAAATTTCTTCAACCTCTGTAATTTTGGTAAATTAGAAGGAAAATCCATTATTTTAACGTTAAAAATTAGGTAAAAAATGTTTAATTTTCGTAAAAAATCAAAGTCATTAAAAAGATTTTTTCCAGGCAAAAACGATTGATGTTGTTAGAAAGAGGAAAAACTAATGTATAATCGAGCCAATTATAAAGAAGACTTGATTCTAATAATTTTAAATCATCTATGCCCTGAGGCATATCGAAGTCACCCTCAGAATGCTATAAAGGTCAATGTCGCGTAAGGGTACTTTTCACTTTTAATACGGAAGAATATCCAAACCCAATTTTCACCCAAAAAAAATCCATAAGCTTTTCAGCCATGTTAGTATTCAATGTCAGTTAGCAGCACATTATGAGAAATGTGAACTCAAACCAAAACCCTTTCGTCACTTTTTGTCATGCACTACCACAGACCCCTGTCGCAGGAGATCTGGGGTGTGCGCTGTTAAAAGATTACTGTAGGCAAAAGTACAAATTTTGTTCTCATGTATTTTTCAGGAGTTGTGTTCCAAGGGAGCGGCCACCCTCCAGTCGAAGAGTCAGCTGGTGGAGGAGGCGGCTAATGAGTTGATTGACATGCTGCTGGGGGATGTAGAGGAGCAGGAGGAGGAGCAGGAGGAGGAGGAGCCTGAGGAAGAAGGTACATCAATGAGTTTGATTTTTTCAATCCAGTTTTAAGGTACAAGATAACCATGACTGTAAGTACACGTTGCAATAACTATGGACTTTGAGTTTTTGTCAGAAACTGTGAGTCGCATGGCAAGACGGTAATTTATGCAAAACTTGGAAAAATTGTCCCAATGAAAAATTGTCCCAATGAGAAATGGTCCCCCATGAAAAATTGTCCCCATGAAAAATTGTCCCCCATGAAAAATTGGACCTTATGTATGCAGATTGCGAGTGCACAGGTTGCGCGGCTGTGAAAAACTTGGATACCGGATTCAGAGATATGTCCCGGCTCTCCTGCGGTTTGCATCAGGTGATAGGACTTGTGGTCAGGCCGGTACCTTAAGAGATACGGAATTCACTGAGTTGTATTCTATATGTATCAATTTGAAAGTTAAACAGTGATCTTAGGTTCCAAGCTAGATTTGATTAAGTCATGGTCACAATGATATTTAATTTGATAGGACGAGAAAAAATAAGGAAAAGACTATAACAATTGTATACCATGCAATGTTTAGATCACGATGGAACAAAGTCGATGGGCAGCCGCAGTGCTGCTAGCCGTGCCAGCCGGCGGGCCTCCCACCTGACCCTGAGTCCACCAATCCCAGCGGAGAAGACGCTGAAGAAGAAGAAGCGCGAGCAGAAGGAACGTCTTCAGGAGGAGGCAGAGAACCTTCTGCACCATTTTGCCAACAGGTATCTTAAAAAAATGAAAATAAGAAAAATCCTTCATATTATTGTGAAGATTGTCAAATTATAATTGCAAAAACTTATAACATTGTTGAATATTGCTGAAGGCTAATCACAAGTATGCTTCTTTAGAACGTATGAGTCTGAAGCTTAGACCCCTTTGTTGACTTACATTTTGTTAAAAAAAGTTTGCCTAGGCCTTCAGCATTTCTAACAAATTAGCAATGCCTGGTATTCTTGGATACATTTCTTTTTTTTCTGTTTGGTAGAAACCTTGATGCTTTGGTGCGAGTCACCCGTACAACCATGGATTCTATAAAGAAAAGGGTGTCATCCTCGTCCATGCTGATATACATGGGTAAGTTGTTTTGAAATTGTACATCGTTATAGATTATTTAATAATTCAGTGAAAGCATTAAAATCTGGTGGCAAAATATTTTTCGTCACTAGTATTGATTTAACAGTTAAAGTCTTTTTGTTGATAGCTGCTAAACATTGTTTTCGTTTGATCAGATACTAGTACTGTAACTGTACAGTAACTGTACGTTTATCTACTTTGCCGGGATTCAATTTTGCGGGTTTTTCCCACTGTTGAGTTTGCTGTTGAAAGAATCGTGTAGTAGAGTAGTAAACAACGGAAATCATGAATTTGAGGTGGACAGGTCACTACAAAACCCACAAAAGAAATCTGCTATACGAACATTTCTGAATTCACAGTATACAAAATCTATTAAAACTATGATCTGCATAGGCGACCGAGTGCATCTTATTTGTTGAGAAATGAGCTTAAAGAAGTTCTGCGTTTGTGTTCAAGGAGATGCAAGCGATGCTGACAAGAAGTCGAAGAAGGAGAACATCCCGATGTTCCGTGCGGACATGGCGCTGGCCATCCCCAACATCGTGATGACCCCCGCCCTGGACGAGATCCAGCAGACCCTGAACAGGGCCGTACAGGCCATCCTCGGGGTGTCCAGGGGGGTCGCACAGTGGAGCAAGGACAGGCCATCAAAGGTAAGGGATGATCTCCAAGCAGATGTTAAGTTTGAAAATTGTAATGCTTTCTGATTTTGTCTTGGAGAGATGTAGGATAGAGTAGACTGAATAGAATCTTTGGCTTGTAGAAATTTGGATTTCCAGTTTGGGCCTCTCTTCTGATGATGATGATGATATAGCCGATATGTAAATGTTCTGTGTTACTCAATGTTTGCTTGAGTTGAATCTTTTAGGGATATCCCTCACAGCTAAACGCCTGGTTCCAATTAGTTGCTAACTGGGACCCTAGTTCAATCCTAAACTGGGGACATCTCGGTTGGGGCTGCGCCCATCTTTTGGAAGGGACTTAAATGGGATGTTCAAGGAGGTGCCTCAACCAAGATCTCGAGGTCCTAACCCTAACCCTAACAAGGGAAACCCCATCCCTGTAAAAACATACCCCACTTCTGAAACAACAAACTTGCTGACGTATGTGCCACTTGGCACTACAAGGGTCCAAACGAACAAAAGAAATTGTATCTTTTATTGATAGTTAATTGTTGTCCTCCCGTTTTTCTCAGGTACGCCAAGAGGCGGGTAATCTGGAGGAGCGCCGTAGCTCCGTCACCAGTACCTTCACCGATGTGAGCGATGCCGCGTCCCTGCGTCGTCTCCGCTTCCTGGAGGCCCCCACCTCGGACAGTGACTCCTACAGCGTGGTCACCCAGATCAACAACTACTACAAGGGCGTGGCCGAGAACAAGGAGGTCACCCGTCTGGCTGGGATCCTGTCTACATGTATCAACTCCACAAAGAAGGTATGATTAATGTATCCCTTGTTTTTTTTTTAAATTTAAATTCAAAACTTTATCCACCACCACCAATTATTACAACGAAGGTCAATATTGAGTTAAAATCACAATCATAATAATTCAAATACTTGAAAGTAACATTACAGAAGCGATACAACATTGTAAACAAAATTTAACTAGTTAATGATAAATAGGTACATAAAAATAAAAATGAAAATTGTATGTACCCCTTGTTACCTCCATGAAAAATGGAGGTATTGTTTTGGGTGTGTCTGACAGTGTGTATCTGTTTGTGTTTCCCCCAGATATTTGTGGTTAGCATATCTTAAGAACATCAGGATGGATTGTGATTATATTTGGTATGTGGGTAGGTCTTTGAAAGACAAAGGTCAAGGCTGATTTTTGGCACCCTGGTGGCTGACTTTGGTACTGCAGGAGAATTTTCTTTTTTTTGTATCTTTTGTCCTGGATATGCTGTGGTTTTGATTTTTTGGTGGCAGATAACTTTTAATGTCAGGATGAAGTTGTATAGGTTTAGACCCCCTAGTTGCCTATATTTTACAGAGACAGTGTCTTTTTCTATTTCAGTACAGTAACCATACAATGTAAATATAATCAGACTGTTCATTAGGCCCAGATAAAGGCAGCTGAGAAGTTGCTGTAATGTTAGCAGGCTGGTGAAATAATTGATGTGGTCGTTAACAGAGAGCCCTACTGTCAAATAACTTACCAAACTGATGAAGCTATTCCCGGTAACATTCCCGAAATTTTTTTTTTTAGTTTACGATTTAGGTACTTTTCAAAATTTCAAATTGTACTGCTATTTGTCCAGTGCTCAGGGTGCACAAACTAATGTTGTTCATTCTCTGAAACCTCTTCAGGAGGTGACCACTGCCCTGGAACAGTTTGGGAAGTACCACCACATCTGGAAGGTGGAGAGGGATGAGGCCCTTCAGGAGTTCATGCAGACTAAGCCCAGCCTGTCCGAGTTCGAGGCCCAGATCTTTTACTACGACCAGCTGGCAGACGAGATCATGGCTCAGACTGAGTTTGTGAACGTGGGGGCCATCGCCATCTACACAGGTGGGCCTTTCTTGTTTGTTTGTTTTTTATAACCGGTAAAAAGCCTCATGGCGTAACACACCAGGTTTGTACTGAAGACTGCACGCTGCATATCCGGACAGATTTATTTGATCCACTCACGCTGGGAAGGTCCCCTACTCTTTTTGATAAGGGTGGTGGGTTCTTTTACGTAATAGAGGTGTGTCCTATTTGAGGGACGTCTCTTTCAGAAGTTAGGTACTCATTTCCACCTGAGTGATGTGAGGAAATTTGTGTGTGAAAGTGCCTTTCCCAAAGGCACAGCGTCAACGGGACAAGTCAGGGAAACCAGGATTTGAACCCAGGACCTCTGGGTTCTGAGCTAAACTGCCTCTGCCTCTAAACGCTACCATGACACCTTGTGTTATAATGATTAAAAGAACTCAATCCTGGCATACGACTTGTGTTTCGGTCTGCAACATAACAACATTCATAACTATACGTATTGAATTTTTTAAAAGAATTTTCATATTACAGTATTACAGTTATAAGAATGTAAGATGATCACAGAAGAGAGATTTACTTTATGGTCACATATGGATGTACATGATTGTACTTTATCTAGTGATTTTCCATTCCTTTCTTGGACAGCCCTAGTCCTACTCTCTTAAGATGCAAAATGAAATGCAAAATGTAATGCAAAAATTCAAAATAAGAATTTTTAAAAATCTTAATACTTAACTAATCTTTATTAATTTTATTGATTTTTTAGTAATTTGTATAAAGTTCAATTTTTATTAACATTTTTTTTTTTAATTAATTTTTTTTATTATTTTTCATTATTTTTTATTTTCATTTATTCTATTTTCTATTTCATGCAAAATTTTACATTGCTCAACATTTGCATTAACCTTGGATTAGTTTGAAGAAAAGCAATGTCTGATTATTGTACAATTCTATGCCACAGAGCAACTGAAGCTGTCCCTGACCACTGAAACCAAGGCCTGGATGCAGCACTATGGGAAGTACTGCAACATCAAGTACCGCACCGAGATGGACAACATCTTTGCTTTCATCGAAGAGCTCACCAAGCGCCTGTCTCGTCCAATCAAGGACCTGGACGACATCCGCATTGCCATGGGTGCCCTGAAGGAAATACGGGAGAAACAGATCGAGATTGACATGTCCATCGGACCAATAGAGGTACATCACTACGGCTCACGCTATAGTTAAGATCACACATTGATATCACCATTAGCATTAATCTGCCGGTTACATAAATCCGCCACTTTGAAATACAGTGTGTTTGAGAGAACTCCAGTGTAGCACCCCCCAGGTATGCACAGTTTAGATATACAGGAGTGCATTATACTGAGGGACGTTGGGTTGGAGATCTGTTTGGACCCATCTTTTCAGGGTGTGGCGGAATTATGTTCCCTTGTGGAATTATGTTAACTTAGCTCCCACGACAGCTGCATTACACCATGCCATCCTATTCATATTCTGCATTTTTCTGTTCTTGCCACTGATTTTAAGAGACAGGATTTGTATGCTATACCAAGTTGGCATGAAATTCTGCATTGAATTTCTCAATTTTGCATAGAACTAACTGATGATCTTCCACCACACAGGAATCCTACGCCTTACTGAGCAAGCACGAGCTTCTGTACGCTCGGGAAGAGGCCGAGAAGGTGGACACTCTGCACTACTCCTGGGAGCGCCTCCTAGCGCAGGCCATGGAAGTGCAGGACCATCTCATCAGCATCCAGCCCAACTTCAGGGGCGGGCTCATCAGCAATGTCAAGGCCTTTAAGGAGGAGTGTACCAACTTCTATGGTGACTACCACAGGTATGTGTATTTCATCAGATGGCTGTTAGCTAGCAGGGCGTCAGGGTGTCTTCTGGATGCCCTACACTAAGAAAACAGAGAAATTACATGTAGAAGCCCTCATTTTGCAGGGGACACCCAGTGGGCACACCAGTCCTTGGATATACATTTGCTTCTTGGGACAGACAAAAATGTTCCCTCATTGGTCTCAAAAACTTCCCTGACATGAAATTGATGAAAAAGGTATATCTTCATAAGCTAGAATACACAAATTTACCAACGAAAATTGACAATTTCTGCTCCAAAACAATAGGTTTAAACAAATTCATAGCTGGAGATAGCCCTGTACTTTATCTATTTGTTAGTGTAAACATCAGAGTAATGGCTGTAGCGTTACATGGAATACACTTTTTAGGACTTGATACTAATCCTGTGTCCATACATGTGTGTCTCCCATACTAGTATAGAGAAACCTTGACACATGCATTTATGCAATTAAGCAAGACCTGTATTGTTTTACGCTTGTTCTATGAAGACTGCAATCTTACTAGCTAATGTATTTTTTCTCATTATGTTCCTTGTTTTTTTCTTGTTTCTAACAGCAAGGGACCCATGGTCGCTGGTGTGCCTCCACAAGAAGCCTCTGATCGCCTCATCATCTTCCAGAACAGGTTCGACAACCTGTGGAGGAAATATGTCACCTACTCTGGTAAGGACTTTCTTCTGTTTAGATATCAAAACAAATTTATTATGGTTTTTGAAAACCCTAATAAATAGTCACTGTGTAGAATTTTGTAGTGCTCAAATACAATGTATTTCTAAAAATAAATCTAATACTCAGCAACATCCCATGATTTAAGACCAGGTAACAGTAGTCTGTACTGATGACTTCCAGGCTCTTTCAGACCAATATTCCCTTTATCTTTTTATTACCTCTACATTGAATTATAAGACTTGGTGTTAAGCTTTTACTATAAATAATGGTTTGGATAGGGGGGTCATGTCAAATGAGTTAATGACCATAAACCGCTACTGTTACTGTGTCATAGTATCAGGATGCACAGAAAGTTACTAAGCATGTGAATTGGACAATGCTTGAGTGACTTTTATTTGGCGTAACTTATTACATTGCCTGGATGCCTAGTAACCTTTGTCGAAGTAGCAATTAAATTTTGTTTGTGATTCAAACCTACATGACTACAGGAGGTGAGGATCTGTTTGGTCTGCCGGTGACCCCGTACCCAGAACTCCACGAGATCCGTAAGCAGCTGAACCTGCTGCAGAAGCTGTACCTGCTGTACAACAACGTCATCGAGACGGTCAGCGGATACTACGACATCCTCTGGGGGGAGGTGGACATCGAGAAGATCAACAACGAACTGCAGGAGTTCCAGAACAGGTGAAGAAAAATTGTATCATTAAAGGAAACCCAAGCAATATTTGGGTCCGAAAAATCGGATTTTAAAAGTCAATTTATGTCGTCATTTCTATACATGATTAGTTCAAACAGCACTATCACAATGTATAGCAGTGTCCATAATGCAAAAATACTACATTGTTGTGATGTGAGAACTCACTGAAGATCGTGGCTGGAGTTTTTGTAGGCTTGCAAAAATAAGGTATCATCGTTTTTGCACGGTTTTAAAATCCTAAAAGTATGAAGTTCTTACGCAAATGTGCTAAACAATGTTACTAAATGTCACTACCATAAAGATTTCAGCATTTTGTATTTCCATTTTTTTTGCCCTAATATTGTTTTGGTTGCCTTCAAAAAATGACTATATGCATGATGTACAAGATGCCTAATCTACTGGTAGTTGTAGCCACTACTAAGTATCTAATACCAGCTCAGAAAAGGACAAGGAATAGTCATGCTTCCAAGTACCAAAGTTATCAACCAAGGATTGATGTGTTCAAAAATTCCCACTAGATAGCTACATGTATATAAACAATGCTTGCAGTCTGATGTGCAAAGGTTAGGTGTCATAGGTTGTTCAGTATAATATGACCAGCTGCTGCCATGCTAGGTGCCTGCAAAGCTGGTGTGTTGCGGTTATGCTGGCTATTTAGATACAGATACAGAAAACTATCATTTAGTACTTTGGTTGTGAAAACTTTTGTTCGAGTAGATTTTCAGGTGAAAAATATGTGATCTTTTAATTTGGTGACATCCTGGTGATCAACATATGCGGCTGAACCTTTACAAAAGGAAAATATAAAACACATCATGCAAGATATTGTCACATAGATCAATGTGTAATACAAAAACACTTCATATAATCTGTTTCTTTGCCTCATGACCTCAAAGAAAAGTGGTCTGCAGGCTGATATGAGCAAAGATTCAAACAAACAAACAAACAAACATGATACATTTATCATAATCTATGCCAGGTGCCGTAAGCTACCCCGAGCGCTGAAGGAATGGCAGGCCTTCCTGGACCTGAAGAAGACCATTGACGACTTCAACGAAACCTGTCCGCTACTGGAGATGATGGCTAACAAGGCCATGATGAAACGCCACTGGAACCGCATCGCTGCAGTCACCAACCATCCCTTTGATATCGAGAGCGAGACTTTCGCTCTCAGAAACATCATGGAAGCCCCTCTCTTGGAATTCAAAGAAGACATAGAGGTAGGATAAAATCAGCAGTGATACCAGATAGGTCCTTTCCCTGGTGCTGAAAGTATTGTGTTTGGTATCTTTTTTCAGGAAATGACTTTTCTTAGAATTCAAAGAAGACAGAGAGGTAAAATCAGCACTAATACCAGATACTAGTTCCTATCCTCGGTGCTGAAAGATTTGTGTGTGGTAACGTTTTTTCAAGAAATCAGCTATGTGTAAGATTTTGAGGCATGATTCACTGGTAAAGTTTGATCTTCCAATCAGTTTTTGTGTTATGCTGAAGGGCGGTTTACCGGTTATATAGATGCAGATACAGAATGCTGTGCCCTTGACACTGGATAACAACCCACTGCCTCTTGTGGCCTAATAAAAGGCTACGGGACTAACTTTACAGGAACCTAAGTGGGTATCTCATTGGACTGTGGCATGTTGTCAGCCTTGCTGCATCCTTAATTGGATTTGTGTTACTCTTAACTTTATAATGGGAATATCATGCAATACAGGGTAGGTATGACTAGAAAGTCACTAAGTGTAAAAAGATCATGTTTTTATCGCTGAAATTTGTTGAGCGCTCTGTCAAGTAGCTCGGCCGCAGCGAGGTCGCAAACGTGTTTGGTGAGACACCTGCTTTACCTTAACCTCTGTATCTGCACACACTCAGGACATCTGCATTGCTGCGGTGAAGGAGAAGGACATAGAGGCCAAGCTGAAGCAGACCATCGCGGAGTGGAACACCCACACTCTGACGTTTGCCAACTTCAAGACCAGGGGCGAGCTCCTCCTGAGGGGGGACAGTACCGGGGAGATTACCTCGCTCCTAGAGGACAGCCTGATGGTGCTGGGGTCTCTATTGAGCAACAGGTCAGTAGACCATCATGGAATGTGGTAATGTAAATGCCTTTAAGTTTGCGGGTTTTAATTTTGCGGTAAAGCAAAAATGGCGTGTTCACTGTGGTTTCAAGTTCCCGATTGAAACAATGGGGTAGGCGGGCAGAAGACGGAAAAGGCATTTTTGTTGTCATTCTACGTTTGTGGTGATGAGGTCTCATTTTTATTGAATGTTGGATATGAATCATATTTTCAAGAGCAACCACAGTAACACAATAACAATACTTTTACAAATATGGACAGCCTATAACTTGATGCATGGGTATTTTTCCACAGGTACAATGCACCTTTTAAGAAGCAGATCCAGCAGTGGGTGCAGAACCTGTCCAACACCACAGACATCCTGGAGAACTGGATGGTTGTACAGAACCTGTGGGTTTATTTAGAGGTGGGTGATGTTACAGTCACAGGAATAAAACAAAACTAGTCCTTAGTTACGTTCGCTAGAAAGGTTATTTTCTTGGTAGTGTTTGTAGGTTTCTGGTTTAGTCAACATAACTCAAGAAGCTATGTATCCAGGATAGATTGTCATGAAAATTGGTATGTGGTTACGTGTTGTTTTATCAAAGAAATTATGAGATTTATGAACCCCCTGGCACATTTCCTATGTATTGCAGCAGAACTTCCGGTTTTGATATCTTGTTTTCTCGTCATAATTTTTGGGTGGTAGATAGTTCTTTCGCTTGGAAAGAAGAGACATACATTTGAGTCCTCTAATTCCTTATACATTGCAATGATAACAGTAACAGACAGCATCCAGTGTAACTCAATTCAATCCAACAAATACATGTATTGCAATATAGAACTTTTCATTTCTGCCTCTCAAATCGTAATAGCTATAATCCTTGATGTGGTGTTTTGGGGAAATTTCTCGTATACTCTTTCCCTGCACACTTAGTAAAGCTGCTTTCTTATAACACAACTGTAGCTATAACAGCATTTCGTTGTTCTGACTTTATTTCTAGGCTGTGTTTGTTGGAGGTGACATCGCCAAACAGCTCCCCAAGGAAGCTAAACGATTCTCCAACATCGATAAGTCATGGGTGAAGATCATGACTCGTGCTCATGAGAACAACAACGTGGTGCAGTGCTGTGTGGGAGATGAAACCTTGGGACAGCTGTTGCCCCACTTGCTGGAACAGCTAGAGCTGTGTCAGAAGTCACTGACAGGGTAGGTGTAAACATCATGTTTTGTGCATGTGACGATCATGTGAACATCATGCTCTGCGCATGTGAACATCATGGTCTTTGTATGTAACAGTCATTTGAACAACATGGTCTGTGCATGTGACAGTCATGTGAACATCATGGTCTGTGCATGTGACGGTCACATGAACATCATGGTCTGTGCATGTGACAGCCGTGTGAGCATCATGTTCTGTGGGTGTGACATGAGTCTGGTCATGTCCATGGTGCTGAACTGCCTCTTGGTCCAAGTGTCTGCCAGCTAAGCTTAAAAGACCTCTTTTCCCAGAAATTCTTGATTCTTACATGTATTTGGTGTTCCTTCTTAAGCACTGGTCACTGTTTGAGATGATTCCATGTGTTCATCAAAACGTCTTTTCCTTAGGTATCTCGAGAAGAAGCGTCTGTTGTTCCCGCGGTTCTTCTTCGTGTCGGACCCGGCACTGCTGGAGATCCTGGGCCAGGCCAGCGACTCCCACACCATCCAGGCCCACCTGCTCAGCGTGTTCGACAACATCAAGACCGTCAAGTTCCATGAGAAGTTCTACGACAGGATCCTGAGCTGCACCTCTTCAGAAGGGGAGACTATCGAGGTTAGGGAGTGTTATGTTATGTTGCCTCTATCTTTGTTGTGATGCAGAAATGACACCATGGGCTTCGCATTAGTGTAGGGGTTCCAAGAGTATATCATCCAAACAATGGAATCAACATGGCCTAAGCAGGTTAAAAGACAACCTGGATAAATGTTCATAAAATGTTGAATATGAAAAGCAACAACTAATCTATAAGTATTCCAGGCCTGTGCAGCCTTGCCTCTGGAACTAGAAGCCGTGAGTTTCTGTTGCTCACCCAACATGCATGCTACCGGAAAGGGTCGCAGGCCTTAGGATGGGACGTCAAGCTGCGGTCCACGGTTCATTGTGCTTGTCAATTTCCCTGGTACAATGACCCTATAGATACTGTACATAGCATCTGTCTTCTCCGTCACAACCAGTGCAAGAGTAGCTGTTCAGTGAGCTAAGCTGGTTCGAGATCACTATCACTGAATTTTTTTGTGTGTGTGTGTTTGGTTGTTCAGCTTGATGAAACTATTCACGGAGTGTTACTGTTACAGTACTGAAATGTCTTTTTTGTGTGTGGTTGTTCAGCTTGCCCACCCGGTAACTGCCGAGGGTAACGTTGAGGTGTGGCTGAAGACCCTCCTGGACCAGTCCCACAAGACTGTACACAACATCATCAGGATGGCTGCCACCGCCATCCAGGACTCCAGCTTCAACCTCATAGAGTTCCTCAACACGTTCCCTGCACAGGTCAGTTATGTGTAACATTCGTTGATGAAGGTTAGACATCCAGGTAATAAGATACGCCCAAAATAGTTTAACTCAAGCAACTAAATAAGATTTTGAAACAGTCAGACGTTTCAGTCATACGTTTCAGACAGCATCCGCTATCATTCGTCATTATGTTCTTTTAGTCACTGACGAAAGATAGCGGATGCTTTCTGAAACGTCTGACTGTTTCAAAATCTTATCCAGTAACTATTTTTGCCATATGTGTAACATTGCACAGCCAAACCAATATATATAGATAGATGAATAGCATGTAAATTTCTCTGATGTGAACCAAGTGATATGTATTTTAATATAAGTGCAGTCTGAGTGAAATGGGTGTTGTCCTTAGTGCTGAAAGTGCAATGTGTTATTCTGAGTTTTCCATCTGTAACTCTTAAAATAAATCATGTTTGGTGAACTGCATGGAATGAGCTTTATCCTTAGTGCTAAAAAGTGTTATATACAGAAAACAGTTAGTTGTATAGAATGAAAAGACTCTTTTTACACAAACAAAAGATTTATTCAACCGACGTTTCGGTGACCATCTGTCACCTTCTTCAAGGCAATTCTGACTGGTTCACATAGCAATGCAGCACAGGTAAAAAGAGTCTTTTTATTCTGTGACTTACCAACCTGATGAAACTATTCACGGAGTTAGTTGTATAGTGCACCCTACATATATTTCTTGAGTTTACATGTAAGTAGTCACTGGCTTTTCTAAGAGTTTGAAGATGTTTGAAGGCTTACACTAGAACTCTTCTCCCAAGATATCAAACCTGGTCTCCCAAACAGTTTTGTCTCCTTCATTGTTCTCAGTTTAATATTCCATGGTCCTTCATCCATGTAATACTATGGTCACAATCGGAAAAAAGGGGCTCAGCCTACAAGTTTATGGGCTGTTTTTTTGCACTTCTGGGCATGGGTTACCCGGCTACTTTGGGGCACAGCCGGCCTTCGGATTTTCTAGACTCGCAGTTAAAATCATCCTGGGGCCCAGTGAAAAACAGACGCCGTAACCTAATTGCAAAAACACTTGAGAGTTACCGAAAAATTTGTTGCACTAGAGCCCGGCCAGGGCTATACCCCCTACGGGCACCGGCTCAAATGTGACAACAGCATAACATATAAATCCTCTGCACTGTAGGTCGGACTCCTTGGTATACAGCTACTGTGGACCAGAGATGCCCAGGACTCCTTAGCCAATGCCAAGTACGACAAGAAGGGCATGGCCCAGACCAACCAGGCCTTCCAGGAGCTGCTCAACACCCTGATCGACATGACCACCAAGGAGCTGACCAAGCTCGAGAGGACCAAGTACGAGACCCTCATCCTCATCCATGTGCACCAGAGGGACATCTTTGACGACCTGGTAGGTTGGACAGGGAATCCTCTTAGAGCCTAAAGAGTATTCTAGATAATGTAACGTAGTTGTGATCTAAGGGAGGGTTCTCAAGAGTTCGTATATTCAAGTCCCTATGAGTCCACATTTTTGTCCGGAGTTTGTGGCCAAAGAGGTACAAAACACATGTAGTAGCTTGATAGCAGATTGGTCGGTCAAAGGGAAAAACAACAGTTCTTTCCCGCCAAAATGGCCTAAACCCCAAAAAATGTCAACGATTTCTACATTTCTATGAGGTTAATGATACTAGTGATAGTGCAAAATATTGTGTGGCCGTAGACTTTGAACCCCAAGGAAGAAGTGTCTGTTGCATATTTGACCTTTGGGTACTGTTATTTTTTATCTGCATAGCCGGTATAACTGCCATTAGGTGTTATGTACCAGCTTTGCAGACATACGGCCCGGTATCAGCTGAACGACCTGTCACACCAAACCTTTGCACATCTAACTGTCAGCATTGTTTAAAGCTATCTAGGGAAAACGAAATTTGAATGATAAAGGGTACTGACTTTCCTTATGTTTATCCCAGTGCCGGATGCACATCAGGACTCCAACAGACTTTGAGTGGCTGAAGCAGTGCAGGTTCTACTTCAATGAGGACATCGACAAGTGCATCATCTCCATCACAGACGTGGACTTCCAGTATCAGAACGAGTACCTGGGTGTGGCCGAGAGGCTTGTTATCACACCTCTCACTGACAGGTGAGCTTCTCATCATTATCTTTCGGCCTTAATGTCATACCTGGGCCGTGAAAACGTTTCATACGGGTGTTCCAGACTGGGTGATAACGGCTTCCATAGAATGTTTAGAATGCATTTCGAGTTCAACGAGTGTGCCGGTGTCGAAAATTCAAATGCTGGATTTTGGGCGTTAGAATGTGCGGCTGTTACAATTTGTTGTTCGAGGACACCAACTTTTCTCAACTTCTGGTGCACTTTGCATTGAAACGTTTGTTTTCTCGGGTGGGTTTGACATAAAAAGAATACAACATGGGGTTTTCTGCATCACCCTCAGTCCCATGCTCTTGCCGTCGGGCGATCCTACCCGCGGTCGGGCTGGTACCTCGGGTGATAAGAAATAGTATTGTTTCAGTGGGACTAAGCTAGTACATATTTCACTCCAAATGCCCTTTCAAGCATTACTTTTGCTACGTTCTATACTAGTATTCAATTCCAGTATCTCAAAGTAAAGTGTTAGTAAAAGACAAATTTCTGCAATGCACTCGGCCACATGGTTTCCAAGAGCTTCCAAAGCTGTCACTACTACATTCATGCTACAGTAGTGCCGAACCTGATTTGAAATAGCATATAAAAATGTCTCTTTTTCCAGCAATTTCTTTATTAAGAATACTGCAAGTTTAACATTAAAATAAAATGCCTTCTTGAAGGAGTTTGGTATAAAATGTGCTTGTAATACCTTTTCAACACTAACGATTCATTATTTTATCTTGAGCTAACAGCATCAATGGCCATAGCACTCTATGTTCTGTATCTATATAGCCGGTAAAACCGCCATAAGGCATAACACACCAGCTGGTATAGCTACCATTCGGAGTAACACACCAGCTACTGTTGTTTCAGTACCACAGACAGTAACACATTGTTCTCACATTCCATTAGATGTTACATCACCCTTGCCCAAGCCCTGGGCATGAGTATGGGAGGAGCCCCTGCTGGCCCGGCCGGTACAGGCAAGACAGAGACCACCAAGGACATGGGGCGCTGTCTCGGCAAGTACGTGGTCGTCTTCAACTGCTCGGACCAGATGGACTTCAGGGGCCTGGGAAGGATCTTCAAGGGTAAGAACTAGTTCTTATTATATCTCAGTGTTTGTTAAAAGATGGCAGTGATGGGATCAGTGATTGGACTCAAGTCTAGTACTGTAAATCACTTTCATATAGCGGCAGGAAAATATTATAGCGCTTGGGGGAAAATGGAATAGGTCAAGGCACTTAGTTTTAACAGTGGGAACAAACATTAATGTCTCAAATATTAGTGATCAAATATTCGCGATGATGAAATGTTGACTAGTGACCTTTAAATCAGCTGAAATTGATAACAGTATGAGGACTTCAAGTCATCATAAAAATTTTCTAAACAATCTCTTCAATCCTCATTAGGTATTCTGATATGACTAAAATCCCACTTTGTTGATTCTTTTAATATCTGTAAGGATTTGCTAGTTTACTACCTTAATTGTTGGGTTATAAAACACATTTTTATAACAGGTTAGTTCCTTTGTCTATGGAGGTTTTGTTTTCGGTATGTCTGGATGTCTGTTTTCTTGTGTATCTGTATTTATTTTGAAACACTGTTAACTTAGTAGATTGGCAGGATGTGAGTAGAAAGATGGTGTCACTGCAAAAGTCAGACTTGTGGGAGTGACAGGAAGTAGAGTTCAGAGGTGATAGAACTGGTCATTTATCAGACATGATAGAAATTCCGGGTCATGGGGTCAATAGAAGAGGCTACTAATTCACGGGAAGGTATAATAATTTTTCATGGTCTGTCTATCTGTGTTTTTGCAGTTAGTAATATATATTTTCCATATGGTTCACAGTACTAATATTTGATCTTGTCCACCTTCAGGTCTGGCCCAGTCCGGAAGCTGGGGTTGTTTTGATGAGTTTAACAGGATTGACCTACCGGTGCTGTCTGTGGCTGCCCAGCAGATTGCTGTGGTCCTGGCCAGTAAGAAGGAGAGGAAGAAGCAGTTCATCTTCACTGATGGGGATGTGGTGGATCTCAGCCCTGAGTTTGGCATCTTCCTCACTATGGTGAGAAAACAGTCTAACTTATTCTTTACCAAATCTTCAGCCTACAGCCAAAATAAGTTGATTAGAAGGAATGAACAATGAACAAGAAATGAGTTGTTTAGAAGGAATGAACAATGCTCTTTGTGATCCATATACATGTACATGTATTATGGATACTCGGTTATGGGGTATTTGCATGTTATTATATTTTCTATTATTTGGAAAAGTGTATCTATTTATAACATTATAGTATTTCATGGTACACGTCATACATTTGTAAGTTTATCTGTCTAAAGTATATGCTTATTGAAGAAGCTAGCAAGCCATTATCAAAATGCCAGTGTCTGTAAAAGATACAAGTTGTTTATTGCTTTTAGAAATGACAATACGAAGCCTACCAAATGCCTAGTTACCTCCATGAAAAATGGAGGACCTGGTATAGTTTTTACTCTGTATGTGTACGGGGATATATCTCAAGATCGGCCCGATGGATTGCGATGGTATTTGATAGCTTGGTTAGTGGGGTGAACCCGACGGTGAAGGTCAATGTTGGTCCCCCTGGTGGTTGACCTGGATACTGCAGGAGCATTTTTTTTTGATCTTTGCTTGTGCTGTGGTCTTGTTTTAAAGCTGAAGTTGATTGTTTGGAGCCACCACTAGCATTGAATATAATTTATAGAGATCCACAATCTTCCTTTACTTTCAGAACCCCGGCTACGCGGGTCGACAGGAGCTGCCCGAGAACCTGAAGATCAACTTCCGCACCGTCGCCATGATGGTGCCCGACCGCCAGATCATCATCCGGGTCAAACTGGCCTCCTGCGGTTTCCTGGAGAATATCCTACTGGCCAGGAAGTTCTACACACTTTACAAACTGTGTGAGGAACAGCTCACTAAACAGGTCAGTTTGAAATTAATAATCATCATAAAGATCTATACACAAAGTAAAGTCCTATAATGCTTCTTAATTGGAAATGACCCAAGGCCAATATCACTTGATCTGAATGGAAGTGTGACATAAGCACTGGATCTAAGGATATCTGGCAGTCTGTATCGGCCCCCGTCTCGGTTGAGGTGATGGGTTTTCCATGGAAGGCTTGAATACACAAGAGTTAAAGAGTGGAAGAATTCATTTTATACCTGGGCCTCAAAATGTTTCGTTACAGGTGTTTTGGACTTCCATAGATTATTTAGAATACATTTTGAGTGCGCCGCTTGTGCCACAGTCAAAAATTTGCAGATTCGCAGGTTGGAATTGATGTCGCTGCAATTTTTTGTGTGTAGGACACAAAACTCTCATTTTGCATTGAAATGTGTTGAAATGTGTTTTTTCAGTTTTTTTTTTCAGGTGGGCAGGACATAAATAAAATACAAAACGGTGTATTCCGCATCACCTTCAGTCCCTGGTGATACGTAATACACCGTGTTGTATTCTAGATGTACAGTCTGATAACATTTGTCTATTTATCCAATGTTTTTACAGGACATTGTTAAATTTTGTTTTGTATGAACTGTTGCAGGTCCACTATGACTTTGGTCTGCGTAACATCCTGTCGTGCCTGCGGACCCTGGGCGCCGCCAAGAGAACCAGTCCCGGGGACACGGAGAGCACCATCGTGATGAGGGTCCTCAGGGACATGAACCTCTCCAAACTGGTAGGTCCATCTGTAAATAATTTCATCAGTTGAATAACACTTTATTCACAACCAGGATCTACATGTATAATTATACAATCAACACCTGACGTTTTTGTGACCGTCTGTCACCTTCCTCCGGACAATTCTGACTGGTACTGGCAATAATTATTCTTGTATATATTAAGACAATACTGTACATTTTGAGCCACATATATGACAATACATTTAGGAAGCATTGTAAGCAGTGACAGCTAGTCTGCAGTTTGGAATAGTACCAGTCAGAATTGGTCACCAAACTGTTGGTTGCGATTGTATGTCTTGGTTGTGAATAAAGAGGTTTGTTGTCCACTGGTAGGGTCATGTTTTTGATTCTCCACTGGGATCCTGTTTATTCTTAAAGGAATTTCTTGGAAATAAAAGGATTTCTAATTGTGATCTCAGGTATGGGTAAATGTTATGTTTTATAGGTTTACACAATACCTTTAAGTTATGTACAACTTGTTTCACTTACTGCTTTGAGAACTTGTTCATCAGTTGTTTTTTTGGCAAAGCTTCAGGAGCAAGCCCAATATACATCTGGTTCCAAAGATATTCCAACTATTCCACAGGTATTTCTTATTGTTGTTTTGTTTTGTTCTGTAGGTGGATGAGGATGAGCCCCTGTTCCTGAGCCTGATTAATGACTTGTTCCCGGGGATCACCCTGGACAAGGCCGGCTACCCCGAGCTGGAGAAGGCCATCGCTGACGAGGTGGAGTCAGCTGGTCTCATCAACCACCCTGCATGGAAACTCAAACTGGTCCAGGTAAGACAGGAACCACCCATTAATACTACAGTCACATTTGCACCAATACCTGTAAACTAAGGATGAAGCTGGGCTCTGAAACTACAAATTTGTCCCGGTGGACTGATGGATATCGAGGGGATACCCCTCGGTTTTTTCACGATTAGCTTATGGCATCTATTTGTCACCGGGTCCTGGGTTGATTTTAACTGTGAGTTTAAAAGATTGTGCCTTTTACACTCATTGGCACCATTTTCTTAGAAGTTCTAACAAATTCACCATTTCAGGCAACATACTGCAGCAGATTGGCGACAGTTTGGAGCCAATTGGCACCTGTTCACAAATGCCTTTCACTAACAGTCACCAACAGTCGCGGCCCAGTGAAATACCCACTTTGGTGCTGTGTACCTAAACTTGTTTGACACTCAATTATACTCAGACACTAGATATTGAGTATCTTAAGCTCATACAGCTTGATTCTTGGATAAGCCCAGGCAGGTATAGGTAGGAACTAGTCTGGATCTAATCAGAAGCTAGTCAGGAACTAGTCGGAAACTAGTCAGAAACTAATCAGGAACTTCTTCTTCTTCTTCGTCTTCCGGTAATGTCCATCGGCCGGATATCGGCCATCACTGACATGTCACGGGTCAAAGGTCAGGTTCTAAACAGGACTGGACACCTTCGAGACGAAGGTGGCCAGGGACGGGGACTGGACGGTGGCTTCAGGCAATGCATTCCAGTCGCGGACGGTGCGTGGTAAAAAAGAGTACAGTCTGTAGTCTGTACGACAGTTGAAGTGCCGGAACTGTTGACTGTGAACTCTCCGTCTTCTCCTGTTGCCAGTGTCAGCCAGGGGTCTGACTTGTAAGGAACTAATCAAGCCTCAGTTCAACAGGCCCCATATGTATGGTTAGACACTCTTTAATCTCTTTACTATAACTCCTATGACTAACACATGGTCCCTCCAGCTGTTTGAGACCCAGCGTGTGCGGCACGGGATGATGGCGCTGGGACCGACCGGCGCGGGAAAGACCACGTGCATCCACACCCTGATGAAGGCCATGACGGTCTGCGGAGAGCCCCACAGGGAGATGAGGATGAACCCGAAGGCCATCACAGCGCCGCAGATGTTCGGCCGGCTGGACGTGGCCACTAACGACTGGACAGACGGGATCTTCTCCACCTTATGGAGGAGGACACACAGAGCCAAGAAAGGTATGGTGATATTGCAATCAAGTTAGCAGTTGTTAAATGTTAGTGATTTTTGTGGTAACCTCTTCATCGTGAACTCAAAACATGCCACTACAAAATCGTGACTATAGCATGTTCAGAACACGAGGTTTCAAAAGCAAAAGCTCCCCTGCAGTACCATAGAAAGTCTCTAGGGGGGCCCGAAATCCAATCCTTTCAAGGTCTCACAAAGACCTACCCAGACCTGTGGAGGAGGACCCACAGGGCCAAGAAAGGTATGGTGATATTGCTTTTGAGTTTGCAGTGGTTTAATGTTTGTGGTTTTTGCGATGACCCCTACACCGTGAACTTAAAACATGCCACTACAAAATCGTGACTATATATATAGCATGTTCAGAACACGAGATTTCAAAAGTGAAAGTTCCCCTGCAGTGCCATAGAAAGTTGCTAGACAGGGCCCGAAATCCAATCCTGGTCTCACAAAGACCTACCCAGACCTGTGAAGGAGGACACACAGGGCCAAGAAAGGTATGGTGAAATTGCTTTTAAGTTTGCAGTGGTTTAATGTTCACGTTTTTTGTGGTGAACTCTTCACCGCAAACTTCAAAGCACAGCAAAAATGCTTTTTCTGTCTTCTGCCTGCCTACCGCGTTGTTTCAACCGTGAACTGAAAACTGTAGGGAACACTCCTTTTCTCCCTACTGTGAAACATTAATGAATTTACAGTAACTTGCCTTTCATCGTCTTGTTAAATGCACACCCCATGGCCAGTTTATTTCAGGTTTCAATTCTAGGCTGTCCACCCTCAAGTCTAGCAACTGTCTTTTCCAGTTAATAATTCTGAAGCTAAAAAATGTGTATGGGATAGAAAGATATCCCTATAACCACAAGACCAAAAGAGTTTTTTTTCAATCTTCATGGCAAAAATGTTGTATGTTGTCTGCTTTTATTGATTGTCTCCTTACCTCTGATTGTGGCTGTGTTTTGCTGGACCCCATTAGACTATAGGTAGCCAATCTGATATAATTGTAATATTGCTCAGCATTCTACTTTCAATTTGTATCTTAATTCTAACAACCTCCTTAGATACCATGCATAGTCCTGTGGTAATAGCTACCTTGTCTGGAGCTAGAAGTCATGAGTTTGATTCCGGCTGTGTCGCTCACCTGACATGCACGCTATACTGAAAAGGGTTGCAGCCCTTAGGATGGGACGTTAAGCCATGGTCCACTGTTCATTGTGACTGTGGGAAAGAGCTAAGGGAATTTTCCCAGTACAATGAACCTTTACGTACCGTACATAGCGTCTGTCTTGTCTGTCACGACCAGTGGAAGAATTATCTCTTCAGTGAGCTAAATTGGATCAATATCATTTTCACAGTCTTTCTTTTGCCTGATGACCTTGTTGTTACCGTTTGAAGGTGAACACATCTGGTTGGTACTGGACGGCCCCGTGGACGCCATCTGGATCGAGAACCTCAACTCCGTCCTGGACGACAACAAGACCTTGACCTTGGCCAACGGAGACCGTATTCCCATGGCGACCAACTGTAAGATCATCTTTGAGCCCGACAACATTGACAACGCCTCCCCTGCCACAGTGTCCAGGAACGGCATGGTGTTCATGAGTTCTTCTGTGCTGGATTGGAAGCCTATTCTACAGGTCGGATACAAACTGTTGTTTCTTCAAAGCTTCCAAAATGATGTATTTCATTAACTAATTGAAAAAATGAACTTCACATGTTGTGAATTGAGCTGCAACCTGAGGTGTGCGGGCCAACTTGCTCTGCTGAAAGTCAGATACATATAATAGTTGAAATACAAAGGGAATCCTCATCAAACATTTTGACAATGTTTGAATGTATATTTCATGAAATGAGGAACACAACCCACACACCTCACACACACTTCACCCTTGATTTGTCCCCACTTACTTGTGTTCAAAAGGACAATCAACTGGAAACTTTAAGTAATAGACACAATGATTTGAAGTTTGAAGAATATTTACAAAAGACTCTGTATAATTATGGCCCAAAATTTGAGTTATGCACCTTATTTCCAGGTGAGGCCGAGAATGTATTGATCACCCCTCATACATAGACAAATAGTAAACAAAAGCAAATAAGCAAAATAAACACAAACATTTTTGTACATGTACATAACAGGCCTGGCTGCGTACCAGGAATCCTTCAGAAGCGGCGACCATCGAGTCGCTGTTTGACGGCTCCTTCCCTCAGCTGTACCGCTTTGCCATCCAGAACCTGGTCTTCAAGATGAAAGTCCTGGAGTGTATGATCATCTCACAGGTCAGAATGCCTTTTTTTCATTTAGTATGTTATTGGTATCTATAGAGTTTGTGTCTTAAACCTTAATGCTGACTTCACTCCCATTAACGTTTTGATTGCCTGTCATTCCTTAAAGTTTCAAGAAATCTGTAGCACTACGAATTGCAGCACAGTTTAGAAAATTAATGTAGAACAATAGAACCCATTATGCATCTGAGCATCATGACTAATGACTATCATAACTGTTTTAGAAAAGTTTAATGCCATTTTCTATGTCAAAGGACATTGTTTTCAGTGCATTTGGATTTGATTTCTAATCAGTACAGTAACTGCAGCATGAGGAAAAGTACTAACAGTAACAGTACAGTGTTCTTAAAAAGTTATACGGTAACCATTTTTTACATCATTTTAGAATTGTACAGCATTTTCATTACGTTAAAATGTGATTTCCAACAGTGCCCCAAGCTTGAGGATTAGTACACTGTACATGTACATGTACTGTACTTTTACCTCAATTTTCAAGTACAATAAATTATTCCGTAGTACAATTTTATAGCATTTTTGTAACATTCAGATTGAATTTCCAACAGTGCTGCAAGTTGCTACAAGGCCTGATCCCCAAGCGTGAGGAAAAGGACACCTCGCCAGTACCAGTGACACATCTGGAGAAACTCTACACCTTCACTCTCATGTGGAGCATCGGCGCCATGTTGGAACTGGACGACAGAGTCAAGATGGCGGAATGGATCAAAAACAGTCCCGACATCACCATGAACCTGCCTGATATTGATGAAGACTCAGAAGCGACCATCTTTGACTACTGTGTTGATAACGATGGTAAGAGCTTAAAATTTTTAGTGATCTGTGAGTTTTGAATATATAACGCATTATATTGAATTTCTTTCTAAGGACTAAAATATTACTGTCGAACATCATGTGCCTTATACACAGGTACAACTTTTGCTCAGACATCATGATCCCACAAACTTCATACTTCCTTATCAGTGAATAGGGAACAAATGAAAGATCTCTAGTCAATCATTTCAATCTGACTCCACTGTATGTTCAGGTTCTATGGACTTGTGTGAAGACACCCACCTAATATCCTCTTTGTCCCTGCGTGGTGAGACATACATGTAAAGCCATGACTTTTTCTCCTCATCTGGGCCTATCCTGAACCATAAGTTATGCTAATCGCCAGGAGAGCACCATGGATGCCAGGTCGTCTGACACTGTTCTCCTCCATGTGGTTTGGAGTGACTTCCTGACTTTTTGTGGAGTCTGCATCGTGTCATATGTTTCAGCTTGATACTGTTCAGGGATGTCCTAATATGCTGAAACTCAACTGGTAGCAGTCTCACAGTTGAGCTCCTTGTTCCAATTTGTTGCTAACTGGGAGACTCCAGTTCAATCCTGAACTTACAGGACATGCATCTTGGTTGGGGCTGCACCCATGTATCTTTTGGAAGGGATGTAAAATGGGGATCCAGTGTTGGAGGAGGTGCCTCGAGCATGTTAAAGGGGAATTATTATATAGCAACCCCTCCCTGGTAAAATGTACCCTGCTACTGAAACAGTATGCCAAGGAAACTTCTTGCCCTAAGCCACTAAGCACTAAAAGGATCTGAACGAACAAACAATTAATACAGTTCTGTGGAGGATGACTGAATGTGTGTTGGTGTTATAGGAAACTGGCAGCATTGGGAGCGGCGTGTGGAGGAGTACCACTACCCATCAGACAGCACGCCTGAGTACGGCAGCATCCTGGTACCTAACGTGGACAACGTCAGGACGGACTTCCTCATACACACCATCGCTAAACAGACTAAGGTTTGTTTGTTTGAACCTTTGTTTATTCGTGAGAAGCTCAAATTGGCACGCAGGCCGCTTTTCATTGAGGTAACCACAAATATTGGCCAAATGAGACCTTTAATAAAACTGATTTTCTAATTAACTAAGAACACCCTGCACTATAGGAGGCACAGAAAAGTTATAAGGAGGAGTAGTGTGACTCTCTGTAATTCTTGAAACAGACAAAAGTAAAGAACAGTTGAATACATCCCATAGAGTCTCAACTCTATCATGGCGCTACAAATGATGTAACCACAATTGGTGGATAATGCACCTACATGTAATGTTACATGTAATACTTGTTATTATGTATAATATTCAATTTTTAAGATTATTAGTAGTATTGCCATTCTCATTGGGGTGAAACTTGGGACGTCCTTTTGTGGGCACCAAAACATGGATATTCAAGTGACGGCAGACCTCGCACAACCTACATACAGCAGCTGTGTGAGGATGCAGGCTGCAATTTAGAAGATTTACCAAGAGCAATGGAGGACAGGGAGGACTGGAGGAGGAGGGTGATGTTCATCCGTGACACTCTCACGACAACGAAGATGATGGTGATTCTACAACTCCAATTTTCTCAGTTAACTTATCATTATTTCTGTGCACATATGTATGTTAAATGACACACTACTCCTTGTGTTGTGTACCAGGGAGTCCTCTTGATTGGTGAGCAAGGCACTGCCAAAACTGTGATGATCAAGGGCTACATGTCCCACTACGACCCCGACTTCCACCTCAGCAAGTCTCTCAACTTCTCCTCGGCTACAACACCCATGCTGTTTCAGGTCAGGACCAAATAGTTCATCATCATTCCTAAACATCATTAGTTCTATCATGCATTTAGCCTGTTATTCTGCATGTACACATGGTATTGAAAACTCTTACTACAATAGATGATTTTAAGAAGTATAGATCTTCAGTTGAGCAAATAGAAATCATGTCAAAGACAAGCACATGCCCGAACTTGGGACGCTTTTTCGGGCGCTCGAACTCACGACTCTATATCGCTACAGTCACCAGAAAATGGTCAAGTTTTGAGAAATGAAATTAGGACATATTGATATCAAGAAGTCCAACATATTTCAGAAAGAACAAGATGGTTTTGTGAGTGAACATGTTCTTTTGAATTTTACGCTATGCTGGACAAGGCACCCTGAATTGGGATTCTTCCATGTTGCATCTACAACAAACTTAATATGCATATAAGATCAGTAAAAGTCTGTCTCAATTAAGTTAGAGCACATCTCAAGTTACATGTAGGGTACGTCTAAAGCTAGGAAATGTCTCAAATTAGGGAATGAGAATGTCAAAAGTTAGGGCATCCCTGGCTAGCTAGCACACGCAGCAATGAAAATCACCAGTCCTTTTAATTTTTTTCAAACAAAACTGTTTTACTATGAAAGGAGAGATTACAAACACTTGCTGGTATCATTTTAGAGCCTGGTTGGTTTGATATAACAGAGATTGATTGCAGCCTCAGTCTATAAAAACTAACATTTATTTAATGTTTTCAACAGAGATCCATTGAGAGCTATGTAGACAAACGTATGGGCAGCACCTATGGACCCCCAGCAGGGAAGAAGATGACAGTGTTTGTTGATGACATCAACATGCCCATCATCAACGAATGGGGCGACCAGATCACTAACGAGATTGTCAGACAGCTCATGGAGACCAAAGGCTTCTACAATCTGGACAAGCCAGGTGGGTGTCAATCAAAACATCCTACATCCTACTTGTTCTCAAAATAGAAGAAAAACTATCGTGGAAGAAGAAAGATTTTGAAGCATGAAGCCTTTTGTAGAATAGATCATACTATTTAGTATGTGTCTTGAAATGTGCAGAACTTTAAAATTTACATTTGGGATGCTGTCTTATAATTATTTTCCATTATCAATTTTGACATTAAAACAGTCCACAGGAATAGGGAATTACAGCTAGTCTTCTTCATATGGCAGGTCTTACTTTTATCAAGATTTGCTAAGCAGAATCATTTTTGTTCAGTCAATGTGATTTGCAAGGTTAAATCCAGGAGGTCCTTCCATGGTTAAATACTGTAGTTACTCATTGAGAAGTAACTGATGAAAGACTGCGGATGCTGTCTGTAACGTCTGACCATTTCCAAATTGTATCCAGTTGCTTGTCTTGAGTAACTGTAACCTTGTGTATCTTATTAGCTGGATGTCTGACCTTCATTGACGTAGCCAAACTAGTGACATTTTTACAAGTACTAGATGCAAAAGTTTGGCTGCAACATACAGTATATACTATAGGCATATTCTATTTCTTTCTACAGCCTGCTGGTTGTTCACTGTTTGGTCTTGGGATTTCATCTTCTTTCTTGATTATCCAAGTTGACAATTTAAAATAATTAGTGTTTTTATGTGCACTTGAACCTTTTGCATGCTAAAGTAGCCGTTTGACACCCCATTCCGTATTGGTTACAGAATTAGGCAGCAGGAAGAAGCAGTTAACTAAGTATGTGCAGTTATTTGCTTAATCATACAAGTTTGACATTGATCAGCATCATGTTATTTCCCACCCCAGGTGACTTCACCAACATCGCTGATGTGCAGTTCTGTGCTGCCATGATCCAGCCTGGAGGAGGCAGGAACGACATTCCAAACCGCCTGAAGAGACAGTTCACCATCTTCAACTGTTCCCTGCCAACCAACCCATCCATTGACAAGATCTTTGGTTAGTGTTGTCTCGAGTTGTTATAGTCTCCCAAGATTGTACTGAGACTATGACTAAGAAGTGCAGTCTTTTGTTGTATCTAGAAATATCTTGGCTACTACATTTGAAGAGGCCTTGTAGGTCTGGGCCCCCTAGCATCTTATTTTGGAACTGCAGGGGCCTTTTTGTTTGTTTGAATCTTTCAAAGAGGATAATCCAACATAGGCAAAATTCCTGTCAGAGCTGTCTCCAGCTTGGAATTTTTTTTTGGCTCCACACATTGGTTTGGGATTAATGTAATTCTAAGCTGACAAAAAATTTCTTTGATCAATTTCACAATTATGAAGTTCACATTTTTGGAAGAATGGAGTAAAATGTTTGTCTGTACCAATAAGCAAATTTCCGCCTCAGGACAGACGGAGGGACGGGTCCTGTAGTCAGCCCTTCAAGTATACCATCAATTTATTTTTAATGCTTTATATGTGTTCACACTTTATATTCAATTTGATTATCATAGTCTGTCCAGCTTAACTAGAATATATAATTTTAGGACGTCATTGAAAAAGCGTTTTCCTCCGTCCAAAGGTGTGATTGGTACTGGTCACTTCTGCGAGAAGCGACTTTTCCCGGCCAACGTAAGGTCGATGGTGGCAAAGATTGTCCCGATCACGCGCCGAATCTGGCAGCTGACAAAGATCAAGATGCTTCCGACGCCCGCTAAGTTCCACTACGTCTTCAACCTGCGCGACCTGAGCAGGATCTGGCAGGGCATGCTCAACACCTGGTACGATGTCGTCAACAGTGTTCCAGTGAGTATGGCTTTTTGTATAAAGTATATTAAAGTGCTTATGTCACCAATGACACTGATACACAACAGTTCCTGATTGCAACCAACCATCGAATTATTGTTCAATGAAGAAAGACAAGTACAAAGTAAACACCCTTCTGATATTATCAAACATTAGATCTTACAAATCATACTTCCAGTTCTTGATTTCTGCCACCAGGTAATCAAGTTACTTTCTGGCTCATGATGTCATATTAAACACAGCAGTCGGTTCAAAACCTGTTACAACGACTCTTGAAAAATGTTATTTTGAGCAGGAACATTTTTTGCAAGTCGCAGTGTCAGGTTTTTAACCGATTGCCATGTTTATTTACTGTACCGCAATTACTGTAACTTGACTAATGGCAGCAGAAATCAAGAACTGAAAGACGATTAGTATGATTTTTAAGATTGGATGTTTAATTACATCAGAAGGGAGAATATCTATTTGGTGCAAAAGTAATGTAAAATTTCTGGTATAAGATTTGCATACTTTTCAAACTCTATTTAAGGTTCCTCGATGAAATATAGCAGCAGAGAGCATGTAAGATTCCTCTGCCATCTTTCAGTAATGAAATTTTCTCTATTTTGTTTCCAGGTTCTGTTGCAGCTGTGGAAGCACGAATGCTGCCGCGTGATCGCCGACCGCTTCACCAACTTCCAAGACATCGGCTGGTTTGACAAGACGTTTGACCGCGTGGTGGCGGAAGATCTGGGCGAGGAGTACGCACAACACCTCAAGGAGGATAAGTACTTCGTCGACTTTCTCCGCGATGCTCCGGAGGCGACTGGGGATGAGCCAGAGGATTTCAACTTTGATATGCCGAAGGTGTACGAACCAATCCCGTCCTTCACCGAGCTGCAGGAACGGCTGATTATGTTCATGCAGCAATACAACGAGACCATCCGAGGGGCGGGCATGGACCTGGTGTTCTTCCAGGACGCCATGATCCACTTAGTAAAGGTAGGTATCATACCAACGTTTGTGTAAGGTGAATTGATACTTTGTAGACTGTAGTAATCCACAACATTTGTACAAAGTTGTGCATCTCTTACTACATAGCCTTTGTAGAGTACGTTATTACCTTTGCCAAGAAGGTTATGTTTCGGAAGTTGTTTGTGTGTGTGTGTGTGTGTGTGTGTGTGTGTGTGTGTGTGTGTGTGTGTGCGTGTGTGTGTGTGTGTATGTCTGTTTATCTGTCAGTGGACACCATACTCGAGAAGCTGTGGATGGTATTGGTAGGTGTCTGGAAATCGAAGGTCAAATTTGTTAACAGGCCCCCTGCTTCCTAAGGTACTGCAGTAGAACTTTTAATATGTTTTTTCTTATAGTACATGTAGTATTGATAACTAGTCGCAGTTGTATCTTAAACAATTCTTGAGCAGTAAAGTTATAATTATTGTGTTACAACAACAAAGAAGGCAACCAGTTGAGAACATTGAATCATTGATGATTTGTATCCTTCTGTTCCCATTTAGATCTCCCGAATCATCCGTACCCCCCGTGGGAACGCTCTGCTGGTGGGAGTGGGCGGGTCAGGCAAACAGTCTCTCACCAAGCTGGCCTCCTTCATCGCTGGCTACAAGACCTTCCAGATCACACTCACCAGGTAGGGACGTATTTGTATCTATAACGCAAGTATAACAGCCCTTTGATGTAAGCAGCTGGATGGTAACTGTGCCGGGTGGGCTGTCATCACATTTCAGACTACACCCTTCTGAGCGCTACTTCTCACACAGATGTAAAAGGATAGCTGTCCCTGGTACTTAACACTTTTCACACAAATGTGTAGTCCTGTCCTTGGTGCTGAACACTTTCCATTTGAAATACAAGCCTTTCTCTGTTACTAAAGTCTTTTCACACATTCAAATACTTCCCACACAGATATACAGACCTGTCCCTGGTGCTGAATACTTTCCATACAAACAATCATACCTGTCCCTGGTGCTGAACACTTTCCACAAAGAATAAAGAAGGCCTGTCCCTTGTGCTGAACACTTTCCTTACAGACAAACACACCTGTCCTTGGTGCTGAAAAATTTCCACACGGATAAACAGTCCTGTCTCTGGTGCTCCTTTCCAGACAGATAAGTAGTCCTGTCCTTGGTGCTGAACACTTTCACACAGATAAACAGTCCTGTTCCAGGTGCTGAACACTTGCAGATAAACAGACCTGTTCTTTGTCCACTTTCCAAATAATTGAACAGTTCTATCCCTGGCTGTGAACACTTTCCACACAGTTGAATAAATCTGTCCCTGGTGCTGAACACTTTCCACTAAGATACATTGTCCTATCCTTGGTGCTGAACACTCTACACATAAACAACAGGCCTGTGCTTCATTCCAAACTTTCTAGACAGATATACAGCCTCGTCCCTGGTACTTAACACAGGTTAGTTAGTTCAAAATCATTATGATCACATGTACTTCAATGCAGTTCTTCTTTGCTTGAAACCCACATGTTTTGAAGCCACAGTTTAATACCAACCCCCCCACATTGCTCTATCCCAGGTCCTACAACCAGAACAACCTAATGGACGATCTGAAGATCCTGTACAGAACCAGTGGGGAGAAGGGTCAGGGTATGACCTTCATCTTCACAGACAACGACATCAAGGACGAGGGCTTCCTCGAGTACCTCAACAACGTGCTGTCCTCAGGAGAGGTACGAGAATATACATTTTCTTACAAATCCACTTTTTAAAAGTATACAGGGTGGTGTCTGTGTGGCACAATGGGTAGAGCGTTGAACCAATAGGTTTTAGGTTCGATACTCACCATGCCCAGATGTTGTGTCCTTAGGAAAGGCACTTTACACGACCTTCCCTGATTGTGGAGTGATGCCCACCAAGCATCTTTGATTAATCAGTCAAAAATTTTGCCAAAAAACAAACACACGGATTTGGTGCCCCAATGTGCCAACATCTGCACATTTACATGTACACCTGGGAGCTGTGAAAAAATCATTAAAAAATGACAGTGTACAGACAAAATTTCAAAACAATGGCCACTACAGACAGAGTTCTTCATGCTATCTATTTCTTTTGAACTCTGAAAAAAAGATTGAAAAGGGACTGCTAAAAATTGGCCACAATAACCAAGTGGTCCTTATGGTCGCTGGTACATGTAAGCTTTTTTCTAAACATTGTTTTATTCGTTTCATTCTAGTAAGCAATTAACTTGTTGAAAATTTATTTTCATTTTCTGTTCTCCAAAGGTGTCTAATCTGTTTGCGAGGGATGAGATTGATGAGATCACCCAGGAGCTGATCTCTGTCATGAAGAGAGAGTACCCCCGCCGCCCCCCCACCCAGGAGAACCTGTACGACTACTTCCTCACACGGGTCCGGCAGAACCTCCACGTGGTGCTCTGCTTCTCACCTGTAAGTCCCTGTACAAGTGCTCCCCCTAGCAGGTTATTCAAGAATTGCACCTTGCAAGTAGAGTGTTTCATCAGGTAAAAATTGCAAGAACCTCCATGAAGTGTTCTGCTCCTCACTTGTACGTCTCTGTACAGGTGCTCCTCCTTGCAGATTATTCAAGAATTGCACTTAAAAAGTAGAATGTTCATGATGTAAAAAAAATCCAGCCTGAGGGCTACTCATATTTCTAGTCTGACACGAGGAATTTTGAGAGAAATGTCTTTTGCATTCTGTTTTTTAACAGCCATTTCTTTCTGACGAGCTCCGTGTTAAGTCTCCAAATGGTACATGTACTTAAAATGTGATCTGTATAAAGGCCCTACTTATTATATAGGGCCTGCATGCTTTTAGGTATAGCATAATCAACTGTTTCAATTCCACATCATTCGTAGCTGGACTGTACAAGTTTGATGTACATGTAGAGAATAATCAGTGCATTCTACATGTAGGTATAGCAGAATGGGTGCCAGAATTTAGAGTAGAACGAAGCCAGTGTGCAAAATTTAATGTAAGTATACGTAGCCACTGCTTTTCTGAATCTAGTTAGAGCATTCACGGCTTATATGTTGTCAGTACATACTAGTTTTGCTCATGTCTTTGTTCATCATCTCTAGGTTGGTGAGAAGTTCCGTAACCGAGCGCTGAAGTTCCCCGGCCTGATCTCCGGTTGCACGATGGACTGGTTCCAGCGCTGGCCGAAGGACGCTCTGATCGCCGTGGCCGACCACTTCCTGTCATCGTACCAGCTGGAGTGCACGGCGGACACCAAGACTCAGCTGGTGCAGCTCATGGGCACGGTGCATGATGGGGTGGCTGAGAAGTGCGCCGAGTATTTTGAAAGGTACGAATCATGTACTCTAACGTTAGAAAGTTGTTTTACACAATTTCCAGCCGAAGTCCGCAACTTTGTGGAAAAAACAAAAACAATTTTGACCTGAGAAATCACTTAAAAAGCTAAATCTAGCGCCTGCTAAGGCTGTTTACCCACAAATGCCTTTAAGTGGCCTATGGCGGTGATTTAATTTTGGGGTAGGTAGAAAATGTTTGCGGTGGTTTCAAGTTTGTGTAAGGTCTGTTGTCACATACTGTATAGTAATGGAAACACTGGTTTTAGGTTTATGTTAAAGCAGGTACAGAGAAAACTGCATGCCTAAAACCACTATAGAAATTTCAAGAATTACAGACTGTGTATCACAAGTTGGGAAGGGTATATCAATATTCAATATGGGTGTTCATACCGGTCCATACTTTACGGTATGGCCTGGGCTTCCTTAGTTTGATTTGAACAATTCGAACTCGCTCCCAGGGCGCGGTTGTAGGGCCGTCGAAAATAACAGATTCAGACTTTGGAATCTTTGATGTTGCAATTTTTTTGTTCGAGGACACTGAACTCTCTCAACTTCTGGCACATTTTGCATTGAAATGTGTGCTTTTACGGGTGGGTATGACATGAAAAGAATACAACACAGCTTCAGCCGTCGGGCTACCCGACCTGCGGTTGGCTGGTACCTTGGGCATTGCGGAATGCACCGTGTCTATATCTAATGATTCAGTATATGTACGTGTTTATAATTCTTGATAATTTTCATCCACCATAGATACCGCCGTGCCACACACGTGACGCCCAAATCCTACCTGTCCTTCATCAACGGCTACAAGATGATCTATGGAGACAAGTCCTCAGAGGTACAGGAACTGGAGGGGAGAATGAACACCGGTCTGAACAAACTCATGGAGGCACAGCATTCCGTGTCTCAACTCAGCGTGGAACTGGCGGAGAAGGAGAAAGACTTGGCCGTGGCTTCTGCTAAGGCTGAGAAGGTATGTCCGATTTGTTTGGATACGCAGCTTGTACTGTTCAGTACAAACCTGGTGTGTTACGCCATGGGGCTCTTAAACAGGGTACCGGTATGCAAAATTACCAACGAAATCAAACAAAGGATTGGTAACGAAACAGTCAAGGAGTTTGATCTTGAGTTTTGTCTGATAACCGTCTCAACTTAAACTTAATATGTGTCTTCTGTAACTGTTTGAAATCGTAGTTTTTATTACCTACTACTTTCTTTTCTTTTTTTAGTTTCTGCAATATGCAAACAATTTATTGATTATCAAAAAGTATAATATAATAGTTTCTCACCACTTCCTATGTCCCATTAGTACGACAGTGTTTTTTTCCTAGAGTTTGAGAGGGGGTCACAAGTGGTACACAGTAATATCACACAATCATTGTATAATTACTGTAGTCATAAAGTTACCTGCTATTTCCGTACACAAAGCAAAGTGCTTACCAACAAGCTTTTACCAGTCCTATGATCCTTCTTAAGTTGATTTGACCCAAGGCCTATGACCTGTGACCTATGACCTGAGAGGAAGGGTGGCGTCAGCAATGGGTCAAATGTGCCAGGTAGCCCTTTAAGTGATATCAATGATATAAAAGTATGGACAATACATGCATTGTGAAACCTTATCACAGTTCTAACTTATGGTCGCAACAACTTGTTTTTTTTCTGAAGGTGTTAAAGGAGGTGACGGAGAAGGCCCAGGCCGCTGAGAAGGTCAAGGCCAGGGTACAGAAGGTCAAGGACAAGGCCCAGGCCATTGTGGACGACATTGCTGCCGACAAGGCCGTGGCCGAGGAAAAACTGGAGGTCGCCAGACCTGCACTGGAAGCAGCGGAGGCAGCTCTACAGGTACGCCAAAAATAATTACTCAAGCAACTGGATAAAATTTTGAAACAGTCAGACGCTCTACAGGTAGTTTAGAACAAAGATGAAATTATTGCTCTAGATTGTTCATATTTTCATAAATGTCACGCAAACCGTACTAGGAGTTTAGATAACAAAGCACCGATAAAAAAAACTTGTTCTTTTAAATTAAGATGATTGCTTTTTAGAAATCTTGACATTATACATTTTATATAATTACTAGGTTACACAATGCAGTTTTCTGTTAGCCAGCAAGATAAAGCAATATGATTACATTGTGTGTATATGATTATACCAAGTCTTCTTGTTGTGACAAAAACATAGTCTCTACCAGACTGACTATGCCGGCTATAGGAAGAATGATTTGCCTGGGGAGTTTGGCTACCATGGGGTTTCACTGACTGGTGCAGTTATATTAGGGAGGGGGGAATGTTAGCCTTCCCGTGGACTGACTCTCCTGGGCAATTATTCCCTTTTTTTGTCGAATTCTACAAACCGTACCCCCGTAGAAAGGCCTGGTGGAGGATGACAAAAACTGGTGCTTTACGCAATATTGTTGTTTTCAGACCATCAAACCGTCAGATATTGCGACAGTCAGAAGACTGGGCAAGCCCCCCCATCTGATCATGCGCATCATGGACTGCGTGCTGCTCCTGTTCCAGAGGAAACTAGACACGGTCACCCAAGATCCAGAGAGGGCATGTCCCAAACCATCCTGGGCAGAGTCACTCAGGGTAGGTAGAGCAGACAATTAGAAGTATTATTCGTCAAGACAGTATTAGGTACCCATCCAGTAATGAAGCTGCTGTTGAAATGCCTTTCTTGACTGGTGTAGTCCTCAGTTGTGCATGGGCTTGCCCCGCACACTGATGATGATGATATAGTGCCGTTTAACGTGCTTGAGGCACCTCCTCAGTCACGGACCCCCATTTTATGTCACTTCTGAAAGACGAATGCAGCTCCAACCAGAATACCCTTCCCCAGATTTCAGCTGAAATCTGGGGTCTCCCAGTTACCAACTGATTGGAACCAGGAGCTCAACTGTGAGGCTGCTACTAATTGAGCTACAGGGACAGTTACTCAATTCTTGATTCATAATAAATTTCTTTCATCTCATTGTAAGTTGCGGGATAGCTAATGATATTAGACACATGGCCTTACAAGAGGATTCAATGCATTGTAGATATAGACTAAAGCTATTGTCATCAGTGTTCTAACGGTGTTCTAAAATCTGACAATTCAGTTAAAAAGAGAGTCTTGCAAAGTTCACTTACTAGCTGACCTCACGAACCACCTACATACTAGTACAAACAAGTTATCTTGGTGACATACAAACACAGAAACATATACAGCTCACTGTACAACGGTAGGAAAGTGCCATGTAAACCATTTTCGAACTTGACCTCTGTTCCCACAACCGCTTCTCACCTACCAAAAATCATGAAGATCCATCAACGTTTCCGTCATTTTTTTTGCCTCCATACAAACACAAAAACATTCAAAGACCGCTGCAGTACTGTTGGAAAACGCAAGGTAAACGATTTTTGAATTTGACCTTCCTTTGCACAACCACTACACACCTACCAAAAATCATGAAGATCCATCAAAGGTTTCTTGAGTTATGCTCTTGACATACATTCAGACCCACCCAACAGCTGGAGTAACCGAAAATATAATCTTCTCGGCAAAGATAGTACTCCTGGAAGAACCCTATATGCCCAAGACAACCTAGAGACATTCGCACCTGAAGAAAGATTCTTTGTACTGTACTGGTGGTGAGTGGTATACAAAATGTAGATGAGTGGTATACAAAATGTTAACTTGAATGTATTTCTCCAGGTGATGGGAGGAGCAGACTTCCTTAAGACGTTGATCAACTTCCCGAAGGACACGATTAACGAAGAGACGGTGGAGCTGCTGCAGCCGTACCTGGAGATGGAAGACTTCAACCTGGAGACCGCCATGAGGGTCAGCGGGAACGTGGCCGGGCTCTGCTCCTGGACAAAGGCCATGGCCTACTTCTACGGCATCAACAAGGAAGTCCTGCCACTCAAGGTAATCATTATAAACAATCTGTCAGATATTTGGGGTGTCCTGAAAGTACAAAATGGAACGAAATGAAACAAAATGGAACGAAATGTAGCGAAATGGAAAGTAATGAAATGAAATGGAAGGAAATAGAATGAAATGGATAATATAGTAAAATAAAGCAAATTGAAATATACAAAGTAAACCAATAAAGATTGCGAATAGCATGATTTTTGTTCCATTTTGCTCCTTTTTCTTCCATTTTATTGACACTTTCAGTGTAGAGGATATTTGGCCATCTGGGGTATTTGTTTTCTTTGAGACCTTGAGACATCTATCTTAGAAGCAATTTTGTTGAAAATCTATGGTGTAAATAGTAAACAATTCACGGAAATGTATGTCACTCACTCACTCACTTAATTACTTAATCACTCGATCACATAGTCATAATAATTTTCTAAAGAAGATCCTTGAGGGCTTATTCTTATTTTTGAAATTCTTTTCTTTCTAGGCCAACCTGGCTGTCCAAGAGGCCCGTCTGGAAAAGGCCAACTTTGACCTCCAGGAGGCGCAAGAACAGCTGGACGCCAAACAGCGGGAACTGGACATCGTGCAGGCGCAGTACGACTCTGCAGTTAGGGAGCGTCAGGAACTGATGGACGACGCTGAGACCTGTCGTAGGAAGATGCAGACGGCCTCCAGTCTGATCGAGGGACTGGCGGGGGAGAAGGAACGCTGGACCCAGCAGAGTAAGGAGTTCGCTGCACAGATAAGGAGGTGAGACACAAAATCTCTCTTCAAGGTAGTAAGTTGTTATCTTAATATTATTATGTTAGAGAACATGTACACGTAGCTAGAGGTGGTCCTAGAAAAAGTTGAGGATGACTTTCAGGGATTGAATGAGAATTTAGATTTATCTTAGAACTACTCTCTAGCTCTTGAATTTTCTCTGTCCTTTAGCAAAGTTCCATGTCAAGTACCAAAGGCAAAATGGTCTTGGGGTATATGCCACCTATGAAAATTTTGAACTTCTTGTTGATAACCATTTAGACTGCTATTTCCGGCATTCTAATGTGGCAAATTTCATCATAATTTTGCAAATTCAATGTTTTGTGGCGCTGCTGGTGACCTCATGGAAAAGTTGTGAAAATCCCATTTTTGTTCGTCAATGTAGATGGAATGGCTGAAATATTTGTAAGTCCCAAACAGCAAAAATTCCGTCTAGGGACAGAAGGACAGACACTGGAGAGATACCTGATTGAGATGACCATATGCGAAAATTTAATATTTGTTTGTGAAAGGATATAGAATAGTTGAATGTACTGCCAAGCAGCAAAAACTCTGTCTGTGCTGTAGTATCAACTGCACCTGCTAGGTGGGGTTGCTGCATGGTGGGTGGGGGGGGGGGGGGGCGGATGACAGTAGAACAGACACTAGAGCCCTGATTGAGATGCTTATGTCTAAACCTGGCCTAACTACATTTTGTTCCACCATATGCAGGCTTGTGGGAGATGTTCTGATGGCGACAGGATTTCTGTCGTACTCCGGACCCTTCAACCAGGAGTTCCGCCATCTCCTGCTCACCAACTGGCAGAAGGAGCTCCGCTCCAGGAAGATTCCCTACACACAAGACCTCAACGTCACCAACATGCTGGTGGATGGGGCTACCGTAAGCTTTTTTTAAATACAATTATAATGAATATTTGCAGTGGTGTCAGTGTAGGTGACGACCGCCAGAGGGAAAAGTATCCTTTGTCAACAGATATACTGCCCCTACGGTCACTAGCTATGGGACTGAGTAAGTGAGTCAGTGTAGCGTATCAGAGCGTTGGGCTGAAAACTCGTTGGTCCAGGGCTCAATACTCCACGTTGTGCCCTTGGGGAAGGCACTTTACGCGATATTTCTACCATGATGATGGAGTGATGCAAAAAAAACACAGATCTAGTACCGTGAAGTAGTATCCAGTATTTGATTATACTGCTGCAGGGTTATCTTGAATTACATAAATTATGCTACTAATCTTCTAACAATTGAACTTGGTATCCAGTTCCCTGAGTAATTGTTACCTTGCATATCTTATTTCCTAGATGTCTAGCCCTCATCGACGTTGGTGGAAAATGTTTTCCTGGCTGGCAATATCAGTACTGTGTCCACATTGTTGGTTACAAGTGCGTCATACAACCCCTGTTGTTACTGTAGGTGAGTGAGTGGAACCTCCAGGGCCTGCCCAATGATGAGCTGTCCATCCAGAACGGCATCATCACCACCAAGGCCTCGCGCTTCCCCCTGCTGATAGATCCACAGGGACAGGGCAAGAGCTGGATCAAGAGCAGAGAGGCCAAGAGGGAACTACAGGTACATGTAGGCGCAACAACACTTCTAGAATCGCTCAACCCACATACTTAGATACTTGGATACTTGGATACTTTATTTTGCTCCATTAGCTACATACATAGTATGAAGCTACTCTTCCTGGAGTAACCACAGAAAATACATCAGACAGACTACATAGAATTGCCTACAGGCTACATAACATTACGACATTAAAATTACATACTATGCCACACTGATTTAATTTTATGGATAATATCGGCGTGGACATTAATCTTCGCCTAGCTATTATCTAAAAAACATTAGCCTCCTTAAAACTCATAGCTGTGCCATGATGCCCCAAAAAGACCAGGATGAGCAGGCTTGTCGTAAAACTCTGTTCTCCCACTAAACCTACTGAATTTGTCATAAATGAACCCTCTGCACATGCGTATTGCCTTCAAATGTGCATGCCAAAATAGTGACTACGATGGCTGCATCATCTACAAACTGCATGTGCGTCAGCAGCAAAGTATACAAGAAGTTCAAAACGTTGTACATTTTATTTGCCACTGCCCTCGAAGAAGAAGTCAAAACCTACAACCTTATTGTGAATGTAGATCCATACAATTCTTTTTACATTTTGAGAACTCCCTGTTCATGTACACCTAGACCTGTTTGCTAGCAATTAGACTTTGCACATGAATTTTTGAAGACTTTTTAAATCAATTCTAACTGTAAGGTCCTCCAATACCTTTACTGAGAGCATTGTTCTCTCCTCAGCTATAGATAGAAATTTATTCTGTTGTCGACTGACTGTAATGCATACTTGAGTGCAATCCTTGTATCGACATGAAATGTGTCAGTCACTGTCAAATGTGCAGATCACGTCCCTGAACCATAAGTACTTCCGAAACCACCTGGAGGACGCCCTGTCCCTGGGGAGGCCACTCCTCATCGAGGATGTAGGGGAGGAGCTGGACCCCGCTCTGGACAACGTGCTGGAGAAGAACTTCATCAAGTCAGGAAAAACTCTCAAGGTTTGTAGCTTCACTGTCGTAGTGCTTGTGATTGACCCTTTTTGTGCAAGATAAGTAACTTTCAGCATGCTAAGGTGGCACTGAATTTGTATTGGGTATGAGGTTATGTAGCATGTACTTCTACTGGCAGCAGGGATAAAGTGTAGGTTGATCACAATTCAAATGCTCAAATGGTTGGAAGTTGTAAACAAAATTATGTTGTTTTAATGATCATATTTGGGTAGAAACACGTTAACTCTCAGAAGATGGCAAAGCTAGTAAGTAAAGTACTGTGTTTAACATATCCAATAGTAGAATCATTATGGAGTTCAATGTTTGGCAAATTGCTACATTTTGGTGTAGGAGGAAACATCTATTGTTTTGACAAGTCTGTAATGTGCTACAAGCCTTAGTCCACTCTGAACATTTTTTTAGCAAACTGCATAATGCTTATCATTCAACTGCTCATTTTATCAAGCTCTCAGGCAATCAATAGCACTGTTAACAGTACTTGAATTGCCAGTGTAACAGTACAGTCATTGCCGTAGCACTGAAAGGATAACTGCCTTATTTGTAGGTGAAGGTTGGAGATACGGAGGTGGATGTGATGGATGGGTTTGTGTGCTGCATCACCACTAAGCTGGCCAACCCTGTCTACACCCCAGATATCGCTAAACACCCTTTATCTTTAAAACTCATTGATAATCTACAACTTTCCTTCCAACAGGTGAAGGTTGGAGACAAGGAGGTTGATGTGATGGATGGGTTTGTGTGCTACATCACTACCAAGCTGGCCAACCCTGCCTACACTCCCGAGATCAGCGCCAGGACCGCAATCATCGACTTCACAGTCACCATGAAGGGACTGGAGGATCAGCTGTTGGGCAGGGTCATCCTCACAGAGAAGGCTGTAAGTGACAAATCTCTCGATTCATAGTAAATTTGTCAGAACCAGTATTGTGGAAAAAAGAAATTTTGTTCCACACAAGTTTCCACAGTGACTTTCGTAATGCTATGGTCACATTTGCACCAGTGCATATAGAGGATGTAGCCCTGGTCCGGCTCTGAACTTAGTGTCAAATTTTCCCCCTAAAATGGACTAGCGGATGTGTCTATTTGTCGCTGGATCCCAGGCTGATTTTAACTGCTAGTAAAAAAAGCTGGGGCCCCAGTCGTGTTCCAAAATAGCCCTGTAGCTGCAGGGTGTTCCACATGGCCACGTAGGGGTTACGCCTAGACCTAAAAGTGCAAAAAAACACACCTCATAAGCTGTCTGGCAGGACCCCTTCTTTCAATTGTGACCGTAGCATCAGTGCACCTTTTTTTATCTTAAGTTTCCCCAGAGTTAGAGGGACAGCTAGAGTTTGTGTTACGCAGACTATCCCTCCTGTAGTCCTGACTGTATTATGACATAATTATTTGTTGTACAGGAGCTTGAGAAAGAACGTGTGGAGCTACTGGAGGAAGTCACGGCCAACAAGAGGAAGATGAAGGAGCTGGAGGACAACCTGCTCTTCAGACTCACCAACACACAGGTAGGCATAAATTAGAGTCTGAAAAAAGGCACAGGAACATATTTGGTAATACTTGATTTTGCATAGGAGCAGACATACAAGTCATATACTGTAACATGTGTTCATGGAGACTGTCACAATGCTTATTGTATCGTAAACTGACATTCAGCATCCCGTAAGGGTTTTGTGACTTTCATTGCACAATTGTTTTACGGTCGCAAGCTGAGACCATTCTTGGAATAGTCGTACAAGTGTTGTACAAAATTCAGCTCAGTCTTGTTACTGACAAGATTGAAGACATTCTTGATGTACTTAGAGACTATTGTAAAGTTAGCTTGTTATGCTGTCCATGTCAAAATGATTGTAATGTCTTGGTCAGTAAGACTAGCCCTTTGTAATAGCCCTTGGCTAGTTGGGTTAGATAGAAAGATAGATTATAAATCAAACGTTCTTATTCCTTTCAGGGTTCCCTCGTAGACGACGAGTCGCTGATCGTGGTGCTGTCCAACACCAAGCGGACGGCCGAGGAGGTCAGCCACAAGCTGCAGGTGGCCGCGGAGACGGAGACCCAGATCAACACGGCGCGGGAAGAATACCGTCCCGTGGCCACGCGCGGGTCCATCCTGTACTTCCTGATCGTGGAGATGAGTCTGGTGAACGTGATGTATCAGACCTCGCTGAAACAGTTCCTTGGGCTGTTCGACCACTCCATGGCCAGGTACTGTGAATCTGGAAATATTTGCAGTGGTTTTATTTTTGTTGTTTTTGTGCATCTCCACAGCAAAATAACAGCATGTGTGTTAACAGTACTTTTTCAACCGCAATCTTAAAACACACTGTCCTACTGCAAAATTGAATCCCAGCAAAAATAGATGAATTAGATTTTACAGTAAGTACTGTGCTACATGACAGAGTGTGCTGCAAGAAAAGTAACCTTTACTGACACTTTGACTTTTGGTACTGGAATTGTTTTTGAAGACTTGGGTTCTACTTCTGGAAGACTGCAAAGCTTGCAATGATGTTTGTGCTTACCCTGTTCGCTGAGCAGTATCATGTTGCAATGAGCAGTTTTTATTGTCAAATTGGTGATGACTGATGAGCTATCATTCTGTTTTGTAGTACAACGGGTGCTTTAGTATGTATTGCACAGTACTCTGCAATTCAACATTTGGAATACAATGTATTTATTGTACTTTTAAGTTTGTGATCAAGTAAACCAAATCTCTCATCTCATTGTTCCTGACCTGTTAGGTCATCGGCTGACAACAAATTATGTGCTGCAACCCACATCAAAACTGATGTCAATTTCTGGCCTCTTGTGACCTATTTTGAGTTGAAAACTTTTAACGTCTTGCTCACCGTGTTAACAATTGCCATCTTTTGCAGGTCGGCGAAGTCCCCAATCACCAGTAAGCGTATTGAGAACATCATTGACTACATGACATACGAGGTGTACAAGTACACGGTGAGAGGACTGTACGAGCAGCACAAGTTTCTCTTCACCCTGCTTCTGACCGTCAAGATCGACATCAAGTCCAAGAAAGTCAAACATGAAGAGTTCCTCACTCTTGTGAAAGGTAGGAGTCTTGTACATGCATGTACCGTGATCTTATTAAGAGAAGTATTTTAAAGTGTTTCAGATTAGCATTGCCTCTTGCACTGTCATGATGAAGATACACAAATTTTATGGCTGCAAGTCTGAATATGAAAATGCAGAAATGTTCATGATGGTGGTTTTATGTTTGCAGTTTTCGCTGTGACCGTTTCAAATTTTTGTCCGATACTGTAGCAGTATGTGACTATAGCCCTGCCACGAATTCAAAACCACCGCGAACACTCCATTTTCACCTTAGTGCGAAATAATCACCAGCTTCTGGAGGACCTTATTTCATATAATTCCTGAACACCTAGTACATGTATTTTGTGCAAATTCATCTCCTTGTGGTGTTGTTCACAACTAGATGATTACCTCAAAAGCCCCTGTCATATACACAGCACATAAATTGATTGGCCAACAAGTCCACAAGCCATAAATGACATATTTGACAGTAATACGCCTGGTGTTTTCGACCATCATGCAATTTTCTAGGCATCATCCAATGTTTGCAGGTCACTGAGCCCCATTAAATATGATAGGGAAGATTTTCAGGGGATCCGGGAAAAATATGCACCACTGTTTCAGTTTATTTTAGAATCAGCAGACCTTCTGGCAATCAACAAATAAGGCTGAAACTCAAATTGGCTGTGTGACTGGGGCTTAAAGATTAGACAATTATCACAATAAAGACAATATATCATTGCGATAATTGATTTTTTTTTTCAAATGTCTTTGTCCTTGGTGCTGAACACTTTCCATTCGGACAAACAGGCTGTTTTAGCCCTGATTTCTGTAAGCAAAACTCATAGGCTAAGGTAACATGCATACTACTGGCAGACTGTTCTCATAGAGCCAGAGACAGGAGTGAATGGAAAATACTGGATGCCACCATAGTCCCAAACCCTCAAGCATGAGGATGGGACTAGGTAAATTTAAAGTAAAGATAACATGCATGTTTCAGTGCAGAATTTATTTTTTTGTTAAGTTAAGTTAAGTAAAGTTAAAATCCTCCCACACCATTATTGATGTATAGGGCGGTGCCCATCTCCGTTTCATAGCCCTGGGCCACACTGTGGTGCAATCACTGTAGCAGGGGGCTAGTCCACTGGCAGTGAAGTGTGTTTAACTTCCATACTGTTTCAGAAGTATGTACCATTTTTATAAAGTCTTTGGTATGACTCAATGCGCCTCTTTTCCAGAGGTGTCCTACCTGGGGCTTGAACCCCAGGCCTTCTGGTCCAAGTAATTTGAACCAGATGTGGTGAAAGACAGAAGCGCAGACAACTACGCCACAGGGACACACCCTTATTTTTTTTGTACTTTCATGTACTTGCAGGTGGTGCCTCCCTGGACCTGAAGGAGGTCATGCAGAAGCCATGTAAGTGGATCCTGGACATGACTTGGCTCAACCTGGTGGAGCTCAGCAAGCTGAAGAACTTCAGTGACATCCTCAACCAGGTAGGATGTCTGTCTCAAACCGGCACAAACTCTTTACTTGTTAAGTAGATGTAAAATCATGTGACTGTGTTCCCTACAAACTTGAATTCTGTTCTTAGTAGTCCTTGTGTCCAGTGATGTTCTGAAAGCCTTACTCTAATAGCGAAAAAAAGACTTTGTCTTAACTCACAAATCAGCAAATACAATCACAGCAGTACTGTGAATGATAGTAGGGAATAGCTTGGGAATACATTTTAACAAAATTTCCTGAAATAATAATAAAAACTAAGGCCACACCAATTTGATTTCTTGGTTAACGGAATTTTTTTTTAATGCTAGTCTCAGAAAATCAACATGAAAACAGAATCTCAGAGGAAAGTTTGTACTTTGGTGCACACAGTTTCAGGGAGTGAACAGGGTCAGGTGCAAGTTTAAACCCCAGCCTTCTGTTTTCATGATGTCCTTGTGCATATATTTTCCCAAAAAAATCTGTTAACCAAGAAATTAAATTGGTGTGGCCTAACAGGTCAAGTCATTTCTATTTCTAATGCTGTTGATCACCGTCTTATTGCAAAAAGACATGAGTCTTTTTCATCTTTTTTAAAATAAAGACACCTTCTTTTCTGTTTTAGTGATGAGAATAGAAACCAGTCATAACCATAGTCTGTTGACTGTTTCAGATCACCCGCAACGAGAAGGCGTGGAAGAGCTGGTTTGATAAGGAGGCTCCTGAGGATGAGGTCATCCCCGACGGGTACCACGCCTCGCTGGACACCTTCAGACGTCTGCTGCTCATCCGCTCCTGGTGCCCCGACAGGACTCTCAACCAGGCGTCCAAGGTAAGAAAAGTTACCTTCAAGTTAGTTATAAAGTAGAGGGTATTCATTCCTCAAGCTAAGCGGCATCTTTCAAGCCCTCAGTAAGACATCTGGAGTCGCATACATTCCCGTTTAGAACTTTTATCAAAGCCTGGTTTCACTGTGTCAGATTCTTCCAGGTGCATAGGCTAAAAAGTTAGTAACCTTTAAGTTAGTAAAAATCCTTATCATAACTTTGAGTGTATAGGGGTAATGGTCATCTCCATTTCTATAGCCCATGTGCCACACAGGCCACATCTCCATTTCTATAGGCCATGGGCCACTCAGGCCACAACAGTAGGGATCTTGTATTCTAGTGTGTGTTCAACTTCTATTTTTCTTTGGCATGTCCTGGCTTGGGTTTGAACTCCAAACCTTTTGACGAGCTGTCTTGTTCCTGAAAAGGCTGTCTTAAATCGTTGTTAGCAATTGGTATTGACACAACCTGCTCATACAACATCGGAATTGCCCGACAGCCTATGACATACAAAAGTTAAGTGTAACTAGTCTTTCATACAAAGCTGAAAGGCAGTTATACTCTGCTATACACCTCAGATATAGATGATTGGGACCATACCTTGAAGGTGCCTTAAGCAATTTCAGGACGTAAACCTGGAAGTATTCTGGATAAAGTAATCTGTATAAAATTGACATTTACTTCTCCATATTAGCAGATTTGCATCATCATTTCATACCTGGCATTTGGAAAGGGCACAGAAACAAGCTGCAAATCGAAGTATTTTATTTACTGGTAACACCCAATAATCAGCCCAGAATCCAGCCGTTTCAATGCCCTAATAACGCTTTGGACACCTTTAATGTCCTTGACGTCATTATCCCAATGCTTAATGTGGCATTTTGTTCTCAGTACATCACACTGTGTGATCATTGTGACGTTTCTTTCTCAGTACATCCTGGACTCCATGGGCGAGAAGTACACGGAGAGCGTGATCCTAGACGTCGAGCAGATGTGGGGAGAGACGGACAACCGCACCCCGCTCATCAGCTTCCTGTCCATGGGCTCCGACCCCTCCAACATGATCGAGGGACTGGCCAAGAAGAAGGGCATCGAGTGCAAGGCCATCTCCATGGGGCAGGGGCAGGACGTGCACGCCAGGAAACTGCTCAAGCTCTTCATGGAGACTGTGAGTCCTCATTTCTTTTCTTTTTTTCTTTTTTTTTTCTTTTCTTTTTTTTCCTTTTTTTTAAATTTTTCTTCATTTTTTTTCTTTATTTCTTTTTTTTAAATTTAGATTTTTTAAATTTTATTCATTTTGCAAAATAACAAATAAAAAAATTAATAATACAATAAGGCAACACATAAACCACGGATCCAAAGCAAAAGTATGACAACAAACAAATGAAAAAGTAATCAAGAATCAACAGATAACCAGCCAACTAACACAATACTAACATAGGAGTCCTAGTAATTTCTTAACATTTAGCACACTGAAATAGCCATTTGCAGAGTTAGGCAGCAAAGAGAAGGTTAACTTCTTCCATCCCCCCTCCTCCCCTACTCCAAAAGTCCCAGTGAAAGATAAAGAAGTTACAATATCATCTTAACTTTTTTGAAATTAATTAAAAAGATCTCAACTGCAGTATGTGGATATGTGTGATGTTTCGGTGAAAAACAAATATCCTTCAACCAGCAAGAGGAGAGAACTTTGTTTTCACCAGATTCTGTTATTTTGGTATCATTGCAGCTTATCATAATAAGTTGATTTGTCCTTGTCCTTGGTGCTGAACACTTTCCATGTGGATAAACAGGCTGTTTTAGCTGTCATTTCTGTAAGCAAAAGTCAACAAATAGGCTGAAGAGAAGCAAGCATTTCTCTGTGAAGAATTCATTTTCTATTCTGTAAATCTTGAAACTTTTGCAGCGGTTTTATTTTCGGGTTATTGTGGTGACCTCTCAGTGAATTCATGACATCATGAATATGTTCCTTGTATGACTAATATACTACAGAATTGTTTTAACTTCGAATTCAAACCACTGCAAAAACATCCTTTGCCCTCCTTTTGTGAAATTAAAGAATCACCCTTTCAATGACCTCTCCACGGCAAATTAATGACATCTCGCATACATGTATGTCCCTGGTTTGACTACTCTCTCTCTCTCTCCTTCTATTCATTTTAACGTCTTTTATTCCCCCACCATATGGGGGTTGAACGTGCTAGCACATGGATGGGGGAGCCCCAGAACTCCTCATCAAGTGAAAGTCTTTTTTGTAGCAAGAGTTTTTACAGCTGGATGCCCTTCCTAACGCCAACCCAAACCCTACTGTAGGGCTTAGGACATGGGAAATATGTGTTAAGTGCCTTTCCCAAGGGCACAACGTCTGGGTGCATGTCCGGACATGTCTGGGATTGAACCTGGGTCTCATCATCGGATGCTCTGCCACTATGCCACACAGACGCCACACTACACTACAGAATTGCTTCAAGTATGAAATTAAAACAGTAAATGAATATACAGAACTTTGTTTATTAAGTGTGTACATCTTGATGTTTGTTGCAGGGTGGGTGGGCACTGCTGCAAAACTGTCATCTGGGTCTTGACTTCATGGACGAGCTGATCAACATCATCGTGGACACAGAGGCGATCCACGACAGCTTCAGGCTGTGGATGACCACAGAAGTCCACGATAACTTCCCCATCAACCTGCTACAGGTTAATACTGATATTATATAAATAATGATAATGATAATAATAGTGATAGGCCTTGCTTCAGTACGTTCATTGTTAGCCCCCACTGGATGACGCCGCATACCTTCGTATGTGGCATTCTCTGGTACATTTCATAAGACAAATTCAAAAACTGATATCCAAACAATGGAGATAAAGGTCTAAGCACAATGTTTATGCCATTTTTGTGTCTTTTCTTTTCATTTGTCATAGCGTTACATGTTGTTTAGCCTCAATTTTTAACCTTCCGAATGCAAATCAAAGACACCATCCTCTAGTCCATTACACCAATTCTACCTGCATGTTAGATATCCTAAATTCTATTGGACGGTGGTCATGATGATGATTTCCTAATCAACATCTCTCTTGTTTTGACAGATGTCCATCAAGTTCACCAGCGAGCCTCCGCAGGGCGTGAAGGCGGGTCTGAAGAAGACGTACGCGGGAATCAGCCAGGACCAGCTGGAGATCAGCAACATGCCTCAGTGGAAACCTATGCTGTACGCTGTGGCATTTCTACATACCACAGGTACAGGAACTGCAAGGGCTTTCTAGAAAAAAATCATAAATAATATGACATGAGCATGTAGCAATACTTTAAAAGATTTGTCTACATGTATATCATCACAGAAGTCTTTATGAACATTGACAAAGAGGGACAGCTCTAGAATATTTGATTAAGAATTTAAAAGCTAGATACTAAATTGCCTTCATTGTGAAAGATGCCCATTCTGTTTCTGTGCATCCAGGGTCATGAGTAGACTTACTTTTAGATTGTCTACTTTGTTGGCTTATTTTATTGGAAACATTGTTCTCGTGCAGTGCAAGAGAGAAGGAAGTTTGGACCCCTGGGCTGGAACATTCCTTATGAGTTCAACCAGGCTGACTTCAACGCTACCGTACAGTTTGTACAGAACCACCTGGATGATATGGACATCAAGAGGGTGAGATATGTCTTCATACAAAATATCATAAGCCGCTGTCACACATTCAAGACCTTCCCAATACCTATCAAATGTACAGATCTTGGTGGCAAATGTGCTAGATGTTGGCACATCGGCAACCAAATCTGTAGTGTGTTTTTTGGCACACTTTTAGACAGATTAGCCGAAGAGGCTGAATGGGCATCACTCCACCGCCAGGGAAGGTTGTGTAAAGTGCCTTTCCCAAGGGCACAACATCGGGTGCATGGTGAGCATCGAACCTGGGACCTATTGGTTCTGAGTCCAACGCTCTAACCGTTACGCCACACCGACGCCCATCCTATTATAGTTCCAGTTCGCTAATCTGATCACGTTTAGAAAGAATATAACTTCCCTGAGTTTGATTTTTCAAAATTCATACAATCATACATTTACTTCATTATAGTCCTTGTTCCCTATGAATAGAATAACATGATACTAGACTTTTAAAACTTTTTTTTTTCATAAAAACTTTATTCAGTAAATCCATGAACAGAAAATCATAATAACTACATATTTAAGAAAGTGAAGGATAAAATAACAGTTTTATAACAGACTTTCTGTACAGACCTGTTAAGTTTAATTGTCATACATTGTTACAAATTACCATTGTTGGGCACTAAAAGTTTGATTGATTCCCATGTGTACAGGGTGTTTCGTGGAGTACTGTGAGGTACATGATTGGTGAGATCCAGTACGGCGGCCGTGTCACGGACGACTACGACAAGCGACTCCTCAACACCTTCGCTCGCGTCTGGTTCAGCGAGCAGCTCTTCAATCCCAACTTCTGTTTCTACAAGGTCAGTGCTATTGTGGATGCTTTTGTTTAGAATCTTCAGAATCTAATAACAATGGATAGATATGAGAAGTAAAGTATCAAGATACAAAATGTTCTATTGCTGATTTAATTTAGCAAAATGTTCTTCAGTACTGAAGTATGGGTCATGATATATCAGTCTAAACAGGAGTTCAGTGACACTTTTAATTACAACAAAGTCTGAACCTGTACAATGTAGTATCATTTACATTTGGTATTGGCTGCTATAGACTGAGTGTTTCTGTTATTGTGGACAGTAAAACTCGGTGGATTTATTTTGGCAAGAACGTTATGTTTTCATTGCAGTATGGGTGTGTTTGTTTGCTTGTTTGTTTGTAGATAGCATAACTCTAGAAGTTCTGGATGGCTCTGTATGATATTTGATATGTAAGTAAGTGTCAGCAAATCAAAGAACAAGTTTGAATATGGACCTCCTTGTCTCTTTCAATGGTACTGCAGCAGAAATCCTCTTTTATATAATATATCAAACTGAACCTACAATGCTGTAGAAAGGACCGTTATAGAAACAGCGCCATACCTCAGATGACCCGTCTGATGAACAATGAGCGGAACAATACTTGACTTTACCATCTGTTTATATGGCTTTACTACATGACATTCTATTTCAAACGTAATAGCGCTGAGTCCCAGCCCTTAGCACTACGCCGCTCATTTAACTTCCATTGATTTTAAATATGTATTTATATTTTACGAATTTATGACTCGTGTACGTTTTGTTAAGTCTGACTGCAATTCAGTCTGTTGACTGCCACGGTCTGATTGTACTGTGTGTGAAATAAATAAACCATTCATCATCTCATTTCTAATCAAAATGTTGTATTTGTAGGGCTATGTGATTCCGAAGTGCCAGAAGATCGAGCAGTACCATGACTACATCAACGGCTTACCCACCTCGGCCACTCCTGAGGTCTTCGGGCTGCATCCAAATGCTGCAATCACGTAAGTATTTATCATAAGAAGCAGTGAATCTTTCTGCGACATTTTTATACAACTGCAGTATTTCTGAATCAAAGTTGAAGTGCAAATTTCCAACACAAAGATTGGACTTACCAAAATTTTCGATTGATAAGCTCTTGGACCAGTCTTTGTGATGAGGAATGAGCAATCCACTGCTTCTGTGACGTCATGTTATGGAGATAGAACACGTGACATGTGGTAGATCTATACATTCAGCAGTGCAATGTATTGAGCTGCTCTATAATCATACATAGGATCTGTAACAGGCATCTAAATGTTGATTTTACAATTGTGACAAATGAACTTTATTCTCAGTATGAAAATCAAACACAACACTAAAGCTTAACGTCCCTTCCAAAGGGAAATATGCTTCCCCCTTAGTAGCCAACATGTGAAAGAACCCATTACGCTCATCAGAAACGGTAGGGTCCACCTTAGTGTGCTCTGGCCAATATGTGAGCATTGATGATCTGCAATTTTGCACTATCAGCCATAGTCATTAAGCTTTGACTCAATAGAGGATGACTGCTTTACCTTTTATTTTAAACAGGGCTGTCTCCAGCTTAAAGATTTGTCCATCTCACTCACTATTTAAAGGGGCCCATTTTATTGATTTTTATCGTTAAATACATGTATGTCATGATTTTAAGCTTATTAAAATACATTTTCGTCATTTTCATGTCATAAAGTTCTGATATTTTGGGGACGGATGGGGTGAAATTTTTGTTGCAAAAAGCAAATTTCCGTCCTGGGACGGAGGGACAGGTCTTGGAGACAGCCCTGGTTCTAACCCTGTTACCCATAGGAAAATATGGTTGGAAACTTCTGTCGTTGTCCTTAAACTTGCATCAAGTGTTCTAAGATCTCAAACGTTTTCTTCACTGCCTTCCAGACACTCGAGCACCGTTGCCAAGGACGTTCTTGACACCATTCTGAGTATCCAGCCCAAGGACAGTTCCGGGGGAGTTGGGGAGACCAGGGAGGCTATCGTCTACAGGATGGCTGATGACATGCTGGACAAACTACCCAAGGACTACATCCCATTTGAGGTTTGTCAAACAAAATCATTGAGTTAAAGGGGAATAAAACTGAAAATTGACAAGCACAATACTATGCTAAATATTCACAATACTATTCACAATATGATGCTAAATATACCCCTAGGACATAGGTCTCACTTGTTTTACATAAATCCGTCATAGTGCATGGCTGTCCCACCGTTTGCAACTTGTGCTGTGCTGACAGCTACTTGACTGACTGATTGAATTTGGTGACGTCAGTCAGCTACATGTACCCATCAGTTCTGATATACTGTAATTTACTTTATCTTCATGGTAGCAAAATTTCACGGTGTAAGGAAAATTGAAATTTTCACTGAACTTAAACTTCGCAATGGTGCCAAATGATTTGAATCATATATAATTACAACAGTTTTTTTTTATGTTGATGATAAGTTCACGTTACAAACTCTGAGGTGACCGTGAAAACGCTGAACATAAAGTTGTGAAAGAAACAAGAATTACAGTAATATACTATATGAATATAGGGCTTTTTGAGCTGGCTTTCATTGTAGACCTTCCCAAAAATTAACTTGGAAATACATGACTTGCACCTTCTAACTTGTCTATTCCCTTTGTTTTGTCGAAAATTCCTCAAAATCCATCCAAGGGAAAGCCAGCTACATGCACTATTGTAGGTTGCCTACACCTTACAGAAAAGTGCCTGCATGACTGATTGAATTTGGTGATGTCAGCCAGGTACATGTCCCCATAAGTTTTGATATATACATGAATGAATAGGGCTTTTTGATCTGGCTTTCCTTTCAGACTTTCCCAATAATGACACTGTAACAGTTACTTGAAAATGCCTGCATAATTGTCTTGTCCCTCTAATTCATCGAAAATTCCTCAAAATCCATCCACGGGAAAGCCAGCTACTCGTGCAAAAATGTAGGTCGCCTAGACCTTACAGAAAAGAGCATGCATATGTTGACCGGTGCAATGGCCTATAGTGGGTAGAGTGTTTGCCTTGCATGCGGTAGGTCATGAATTTGATCCCCGGCCAGATCATGCCAAAGACTCTAAAAATTGTACATACATGTACTGCTTTCTCAGCTTAGCACTCAGCATTTGGGAAAGAGTATGGAAGTCAAAGACACATCACTACCAGTGGACCAGCCCCCTGCTGTAGTGACTTGCACAAATGTGTGGCCCCAGGGCTACAGAAATAGAGATGGGTGCCACCCCTAAGTGTCTTATCAAGATTTCTGGGATACTTTAACTTTTAACTTAATATGCAAACCCTAATTGGTATACCTCTCCCATCCCCCAGGTGAAAGACAGGTTGAAACAGATGGGTGCGTACGCCCCCATGAACATCTTCCTACGTCAGGAGGTGGACCGCATGCAGAGGGTCATCACGCTGGTCAGGAACACGCTCAAGGACCTCAAGCTGGCCATCGACGGAACTATCATCATGAACGAGGTGGGGAGAAAGATTTGTTTGTTCGTTTGTTCATCCGTCCATCTGTTCGTTCATTCATTCGGACCCTTGTAGTGCCTTGTGGTTTCCTTGCTGTTTCAGTAGCTGAGGGTTACTTACAGCAAGGGGTTGCTAGCCCTAAAAAAAATCCCTTTAACGTGATAAAGGCACCTTGCCTTAAACATGGAACCTAATTTTACGTCACTCCACCAAGGTGTAAAAATGGGTACATAAATTTGGTTGGGGAGGTAAAAGGTGGTGGACCAGGAGAGAGTTGGGCTCTGCCTTCCAATATTGTACCCTAGACACATTGGATAACAACCCAGTGCCCCTTTGGCCTCAAAAAGGTCTATGGGACTACATGTACCTTTACCTTTACCCGTTTATGAATACAGAAAGGATGTTTCACAATGAAAGTTTTTTTGTCTGTTACAGAACCTGCGGGATGCCCTAGACTGCATGTACGACGCCCGTATCCCCGCCCAGTGGAAGAAGATCTCCTGGGCCTCCTCCACCCTGGGGTTCTGGTTCACCGAGCTCCTGGAGAGGAACGCACAGTTCGACAACTGGCTCTTCAACGGGAGACCCAACAGCTTCTGGATGACTGGGTTCTTCAACCCACAGGGATTCCTTACAGCCATGAGACAGGCAAGTTATCTCAACATACATTACTAGATAGGTGTCATTCTTAAAATTAGTATTAACCACAAAAACCCACTTGCAGAAACACTCACACACACACACACACACACACACACACACACACACACACACACACACACACACACACAGTTCAAATTTTTATTCTTGGACTCGAGTAAAGGGAGTGAAGTACTTTAAACACCCTCCAGATTAATTTTGGACTTTCTATTGCACTTTGGACTAATGCTTGTAGCCTCTGACAGCTTATACTTACAGAGTTGATATTTTGTGAACAACTTCCTTGCCACTTAATGGATCATAATGACCCCCAGCGGGGGTCGTCACGCGTCGTTGAAAATCGAAAAACCTTCAGATTTTTCCCGAAAATCTTCAGATTTTATGGAAAATCTTCAGATTGTTTGAGATAACCTTCAGATTGTTTGCAAGAATCTTCAGATTGTTTTGAGATTGGTTTCAAAGAACCTTCAGATTGTTTCAAAGAACCTTCAGATCGTTTCAAAGAACCTTCAGATTGTTTCGAACAATCTTCAGATTTTTTAATGTGATCTTCAAATTTATGTTTCAACTTCCCTTAATATTGATTAGTATGATATGAAAATTGATAAGAATGGTTTTATTGTTGTGTGAGTTTTGTACTTTTGATGGGAAAATGGAGCTAACCAATCCTGATTAGCTCCTTTCACTTGCAACTCATGGCTTTTTAGTCGAACAGTTCTTTGTGGGCTTAAACAGAGCGACCTGTCTTTAATTAAGTAGTGCGGACACTTCAGGACACTAAGACACTACATGACTTAGAATCGTATCACAGGCTACAGGGCTATTTTCGTCATTTTTTTTTACAAGTGTTTTTGGGACTTCCACATTTCGTGAAGGAGTGGAATGAACACCAGGATGGAATGAACTGCCCACTGGCAATAAAGTTTAGGCACCGTGTGGGGTGTTACGCCCAGAACTGACAGGTCCCGAGTTCAAAACTACTGATCTGCCCCAATGCTGTGTCCTTGGAAAAGGCACTTAACACGACTTCACTCACTTCACTTAGGTGTAGATGAGTACCTAGTTTTGGTTCGGGACATTAGCTCCTAAAACAACATGAGCTAATTGATTCATTAGCATACAACCTTGTCTTAACTTACTATTCTATTGAACAATCTGAAATTGTCTTTACTTCATTAACATATCTATTTGGAGGAAAGACACTGATGAAAGACAGTGGATACTGTCTGAAACGTCTGACTGTTTCAAAATTTTATCCACTTACTTGTCAATGAGTAACTATTTTTGGGGTATCTTTGGCAGGTGGAAGAAGTTGGCAGAAGTTAGGTGACATCATGCTAACTTCTGCCAGTGGACATTTTATGGTGGCAGGTGGCGAGGTTGACAGAAGTAACACACTTGATGTTGTAGCTTTTGATAGTAGCCAGGGTAGGATAAAAGAGGCAGAAGTTAGCTGTCGTCATTCCACTCCTTCATTCTGTTCATGAAGGAGTGGAAGGACAAGAAATAGCCATGCCTTTTAGTACCAGAGTTATCAACCAAGGATTGATGTGTTCAAAAATTCGTATTTCCTGAGAACGATTAGTAGAATGGAACTCGTTGTCATCAGATACTGTAGGAACACCTTTACTGCATAGCCTCAAAGAACGATTGCAGTCATATGTTCAAAAGTTTAATATAACCAGCTGCTGCCGCGCCGCGTGCCTGGGAAGCTGGCTATACAGATACAGATACAGTCATGGTAACTTCTGTCAGTGGCAATGTTAGGGTGGTTGAAGTTGTCTAAAATAATATACAATGTAATCAAACTTCTAGTACGGTAGGGCTGTATAAATTTGAACGTGAAGCCTTAAAATCCCTAGTCTGAATTAAAATGAACTTGACTGTGTAATGTTACAATACAACGTTAACGTTGCTCTGTTACTCTGTTTGTTACAGTTTTAGAGGATGACTAGAAAATTTTTTTAACTTCAAAAAGAAATAAAAGATTGTGCGGTGCAATATTGTAATATTATAATATATACTTCTCAGCAAGGGTGTATCATAGCTATTTTAAAGTTAGTTGTAGCGAAAAACAGCTTTAAACACAGTGACAGTGAGGAACATAAACTCAAATAAAGTATGGGTAGGCATTGATAATGAAATGAATGATCAGGCATTCTAAAAGTTTCTTAGTTCTAAATCTGGAGCCACATAAATGTTAGTCAGTGCACGGCACTGCATGTGATACTGCCATTACTGTATGTTGTGTCCAGCAAAACTTGACAGAGATGATTTGTTGATAGCTTTTTAATTGAAAGGGAGGGGAACCTATGATTGTAGGACTATGACATTCATTAAGGCCTGGCTCCCCAGGGGCCGTGGTTGATTGAACGAAACAAACACAGCCCAAAAAGGAAAGCTAACATAATAATTTTTTAGTGTTTTGGCCACACCGGTTACTTGATTTGTGGACATTGAAAGGGGACAAAAATATAGCAGACAGACATCATCAGAGGACAGGCAGAAAAAAACTGCTGGAATAAAACTGAGTGCTCTGAAGGCCTAAACATGGTCCTCAATATTTTGTTCTTTAATCTGAGTGCTGAGAACCCAAAAATTTGTTGCTGTTCAATCTTCTCAGGGATCATCATCATCATTTTGGCTGAGAGATGTTGAGAGAAATCCTATTTCGAGTTGTCTAGTTCATTCATATTCTTTTCTAGCACGCTGATTGGTCCCTTCTGTCAGAGCTCCATATGCTATCTCAGCAGGGATCACCCCATCCCAGAAAGACCTTATTTACCGACAAGGCTGTAGTACCTGCATTTTGGTATATAGAAAGTGTTATCATGACGATTTTACAAAGATCTGAAGAAAACTCTATTTCATTGTCGATGTATGACATTAAATCAACTCCATGTTTTTGGTCATTTCTTTCGGCCATTTCTGAGAAGTGTGGTCCCTAGTAAGATGTGGTCCCTACAGAGATACCATGTGGAGAAAGTCGTTAAGCTGAGTGACAAGGACAAGGCTTTGAAGGGACCAATCAGCATGCTAGGCCAGAATCTGGACAGATACATTTATTCCAGACACTTGAATGGCAGTGATCTCAGACTGCTTGGTGAAGGGTAGAGCCTGGAACTGAAACAAAATGACACTCAAGCTAGTTGGTTATGATATGCAAGGAAGATGATGGGTAGCCCGAGTGTCGTCCTTGTTAGTTCCTAGAGTTTGGGCTAGATGATGGGGTTGATAGGTATATTGTTATGATGATGACTAAAGAGAAAGTTCATGGCCAAAGGCTTAATTGCAAGTACATGTAACACGGAAAGTACAGACAGACAATGATGAACAGTATAACATGTGACTACTCTAGTCTTAACCACTGACACTTACATGTAGTTCTAACTAATATTGGGTCCCATTCATTCTGTGTGTGATGTTATTGTCATTGTCATTGTCATTGTTAAGAAGAGAGTAGTTTTCTTCTTGTCTGTAAACGTGGTGGGAAAAAGGTGACCTCATGATTAGTCTCATTTCTTTCGTGGTCATAGAGGGGCCCACTTGAGATAACTTACACCATTCTGCACTCAGTTCCAACTTTCAAGAAAGTTCTGCATATCATTTCATTTCGGTACCACTACAACTACAATAGAACCTAACTTTCTATAATTTCCTGGCAAATAATTCCTTTCAACTGTTGCAGAGATGATGACCAATTAGCACATCATTAAGAACAGATCACAGCCTGCTATAGCTCCTCCCATGCCAGAGCAAGCCCAGAGAATGAAATGCAGGCATTCACACTCAGTGACTCACTCAGGTTTCAGTAAAAGCTGAGAGCAGGCCTCCCTGGGGAGAATTCGAAGACAAACCATTTGCCTCCAGGACTATACCAACTTTATGAAAGGGGGAAGCTAGGAACAATACATTGTGGTCACACAAGGAGGTTATAGTGAAAAGGAGAAACACCTTCCCAGATGGCTTTCCTGTCTGACAAAGTTGGTCAAGAAAGCCCATCGTTATGCAGTGACAAAATTTCAGCTTCCTTTGTACTGTATGAGCAAAGATGTGTTACCCCAGCTTACTTCTGGGTACACAGATGGTAGTTTGGGTACAGTCCTGTCCATATTTGCTCTAACCAGCTTGGTTGGTGTCAGCTGATCTTCAAGCAAATGTAGGGTCTGACATATTGCTTTCCACATGGCACGCATATATGCGTCTCTCTAATGGTCCTTTATATATGACGTGTCACCTGTACCCTTATACTATTAGTAGAGATTTAGTGTTAGCCAGCAAGGAGGCCAACAAATCAATGATTTTAAACCTGTGACCTTGGAGCAACTATGGGAGCCATACAGTAGACATGGTACATGTAGATGGTGTAGTATGCTAGTACAGTGTATCATATCAGCATTCCGAAGGAGACTGCATTGGAGGGGTACATAAAGCCTGCACCCTTGTTGTAGTAAAGGAGCTTCTGGGCATCAAACTTTGCATGTAAAAGAGCCCAACACGAGTGGGGGTGACCCTGGAATCAAAACGTGCTTGGCTAAAAATATTTGAGCCGTAACAAAGCCACATTACACTATTAATAAATAGCTAATGATAAAGCGTAATGAATTTTCCTCAGACTGTTTTGCAGACTGAGGTACATGTAAGCGTAAGCTAACTGGGATGACACAGGTCTATGCAATTCTAACACCATCGCCAGGATTTCTTAGCCTCTACCAGGCTCCATCCAATCGCTGGGAAAATAGTTGAAATAGGCCAAATAATTAAATAGAGTGTCAGGGGTAGTCCGCTATAAAGGGTAGTCCCCTATTGAGCTTCACTGTACCCCTGGCATACTATTCACTCTATTTGGCCGATTACTACTATTTTCCGAGCGATCGGACGGAGCCTGGTAGAGGCTAAGGATTTTTCTTCTTCTTTTACTTTAAAGCTAAGAAATGTTTGCCTTATCCAACCATGAGGACTGTTTGTCCTTGCCTATGATATAGTGTGCCCTGATGCTACAATCCTTTTTTGGCCAAGGACTCCTTGGCCAAAAAAGGATTGTAGCATCAGGGCACACTATATCATATAGACCTTATATATAAACTTTATAGACCGGTGGATCCAAAGAAGAATTGTAGATATGTAATTTTTTGTTTAAATCCTCCCACACCATTATTGATGTATAGGGCGGTGCCCATCTCCGTTTCATAGCCCTGGGCCACACTGTTGTGCAATCACTGTAGCAGGGGGCTAGTCCACTGGCAGTGAAGTGTGTATAACTTCCATACTGTTTCACAAGTATGTACCATCTTTACAAAGTCTTTGGTATGACTCAGAATTGGTCGAATATAAATATAATACCATTTCAAAGGATTTATCAACAGTTGTGTCAACTTAAGCTAGCAAAACCAATTCTCTGCCCAACTTCTCAGACTGGTAAATTTGGTTATTCTTCAGTACTGGACAATTTTCAATAGCCTCTACCAGGCCCCGTCCTATCGTTGGGAAAATAGTAGAAATCGGCCGAGGTACTCTGATATACAGGGTAGTCCGCTATACAGTGAACTTGAGTGAAGTTCAAGTATCGATTGAGCTTCACTGTATAGCGGACTACCCTGTATAGCGGAGTACCTTGGTCGATTTCTACTATTTTCCCAAAGACAGGACGGGCCTGGTAGAGGCTATATTTTCAAGTCTATAAACTGGTGGCTGATTGATCCCAGATGTACTGTTGTCAGCATTGCCCAGGCACTGCCTGTGGTCTCTACTCTCTGGTGTTGCTGGGCTTGGGCTTATTATCATGATCAGATCTCCTCTTTGGGAGTCTAGTCTCAAGAGACCATCTGTGTACCTCTTGCATGAAGTGGGTTTTTATCATAAACAGCCCATGAAGAGGCCCTGCTGAAACTCAGCTCAGCCCAGGCCTGGCTCAGCCTGAATGCCAGACCGTGGGATAGATATTTTGGAGATTGGGGGTCTGGCATCCAGGCTATACCGAAAGCTTTGAAAGCTGTGTAAAAAGAAGAATATTTCATTCAGTAAAGTCTCTAAATAAACAGGGTGTGAATGCACATCCTTCTGCCCCTTTGTTTTCATTTCTATCTCTTGCTAAATGTTCAAGAGCACATACGGGTAGATCGTTTCTTAATTTCAAAACTTCTTGCCACCAACACATGATGATCACCAAATTGTCTGGTGGATTTGTATCATCGTAGTACTGATACTGTTTGACCTTAAACATTTGGCACTCTCTACCGGAGAGTGTAGTCAGACCAGCAAAACCAGTTCAAATCTCAACTAGATCGACATTGGAAGGAGCTGATGCACGAGCACAGCGGAAGAAAATAGACCAGTCCACAACAGGCGCTACCTTCCTCAAGACGGTTTGACTTTATCATGCTTGAAAAAACAAACCTTCTCATCAATACAAATTTACCTTTTGAGATCACTGCTTATCTCAATTCATTTTTTTGTACATGAAGTTGGTGCAGATCTGTCATGATCCTGAAAAGCCCAGGCAAAGGGCTGAAAGATCCTGAAAAGCCCAGGCAGAGTTCCTTGAATGGCCCTGCCCCAGCTCCTAGATTCCACCATTGAAGGATCCTTGATTCCACAAGCTGGTGGCTGGTGGTAACAAGGAAACTCTTGGCCTGGGAATGCCCAGGGGAGGAAGTCCTGTAACTAATTAGTCATCCAAGCTGATCATATCTTCCTACCCCTAGGAAAGAGCCCATTCTTTTCATGTGCAGTATATTCCTTGGTACATATACATTATAGAACTAGTTTTTTAAAGTCATTGGCACTTAACTCATCATCATCATTGGCACTATTAACTCACAATTGCATAAAAACATTGCAAATAGTTTGCTGGATGTCTGTTTGGATGGCAGCTCTACTCTCTCTTTACTGTCTTGTGTCAATAATGATTTCAGCAGGGGTTCCTCCCAGATGGGAAGACCAGGCAAGACTAGGATCTGAGATAGCTACTCTCCAAGAATACATGCGTAGGTTTGGCTCCGGCTGGTTTTTGATATGTTTACCTGGCTTTTTGTCACATTTTCTATTTTGACTGGGTGATATCAGGAAAACGGATGAAATATAAAGCCCGCCCAAAACTCTCCAAAACACATTAAACACCAGCCGGAGCTGGACTCCTGCTTGGAGAGTATGAGATTTGATGGCTTTCTGGGTGGTGCTGGCATTAAATTTGGAGTGGGGGGGAGCACTGATTCGTAATTTATAACACACTGGGGCCAGATTCTTTTGAAGGAGAAATGCTATCTGCTGCCCGCGCTCTCCTAGAAATAAATGCCAGTAGCAACTAGAAAGTTTGCAAAGGAGGCTATGCCTGAGACAACACAATTCAGGTAGGAGAGTAGGTGCAGAAGGCAAATTGGTACGGTGATAGCATCACAGCAAGCACTAAAGGTTGCAAAGTAGGGGTTTGTGGGCACCCTTCCCAGAAAAGTGTGAAATCTAGACAGTTTTCCTTGCATTTTGACAGGGCAAATTTACAGCCTCTACCAGGCCCTGTCCTATCGTTGGGAAAATAGTAGAAATCGACCGAGGTACTCCGCTATACACTACAGGGTATAGTCCGCTATACAGTGAAGCTCAAGTGTATGTAATAGGGTGCTATAGGGCTACTTTGCAATATCCCTAATGTTTATTGTACATTCAAAGATTTCCTTAGGATGATATCCGTACTGATGATCTGTTCTAAAGTTTCCATATCTCTCTTACAGATCTTGTAGTCAGCAGCAAATAATCATTTCAAGCTGTGCCTGCTACTACAGTTAGCAAGTCCAGTAGCAATGGAGTGGGCGGAGTAGTGGGAAATGACTTCTCCTCCCAATCAATTAAAAAGCTATTAACAAGTCATCACCTCTCTAAATAGATGATATCAACAGCTACTGTCCTTTCAACACAGAATAATGGCCACTGCAAAACATGAGAAACCAACAAATGAGTAAGAAATTTTACTTTCAATCAAAGACAACTTGAAGAGATGTCTTCCAAGTCTTGTCTAGGCCTATAATTAGTATGAATCCATCTATGCTGACACATGGAGAGCCATAGAATGCTGAAAGTAGGGAAAGCATAATAGAGTTTTGGCAAACAACACACAAATCCTGTGCATGGTGTCTTAAGGAGCTACACCTACAATGTAGGTGTATTCTAACCTACTGTATGGTTGTGCCAGTCATGAATGTTGAAGGTGGTAGTACTTTTCTGCATCTGTTTTCTGTGTAGTTGGATACTGAGGTGACAGCCAAGTTCCACTCATACATGTTTTATATCATTTTGAATCTACACGTGTATGCTTGCCCTATATGTGATACCCTGGCAAACATAAATCTCCAAGAAGATATACATGTAGGGTCCAGCTTGTTTAACACAACTTGGTTCAGCAAGTCTTTCCACTGTATCTGTATCTGTATCTATATAGCCGGTATAACCGCCATCAGGCGTAACACACCAGCTTCGCAGGCACGCGGCGCGACAGCAGCTGGTCATATTACACCGAACGGTCTGTTACACCTAGTCTTTGCATATCTGACTGCAACTGTTCTTTAAAGCTACTTAGTGATGAAGCTCCTACAGTACTTGATGACAACGAGTTCCATTCTACTATGGTTCTCGGGAAATACGAATTTTTGAACACGTCAATCCTTGGCTGATAACTCTGGTACTTAAAAGCATGACTATTTCTGGTCCTCTTCTGAGCTGGCATTAGATACTTATCAGTCGGTACGTCCACAAGTTTATTAGTCATCTTGTACATCATGCAAAGTCTGGACATTGTTCTCCTGTCCTCAAGTGACATCCATTGCAGGTCTGCTTTCATTTTTGTTACACTGGCGCCCCTTTCATAGTTGTTCGTGCAGAATCTGGCAGCTTGGTTCTGCACCCTCTCGAGTTTATCTATATCCTTCTTTGTGTATGGATCCCAAACTGTTGCAGCTGGTGAGAGAACTCTCTTTATCTGCTTGGAGATGACTTGATGTAACACTGCTTCGTATTGCATGCACAATGTTTAACAAGAAGGCACAGGGCTCGAAATTCATTTTTGGAAATAGGTGCACTGGTGCACCCGACAAAAAAAAAATTAGGTGCACAGAAAACATTTTGGGTGCACCACATAAAATAAAGTTGAATGTCAGCAAAACAAAAGTTTAACGCTCTTAAGAACTACAACCTGTAATTCTATAGCTAACTAGATACATCAAGTAGAATACAACGAAGGGTAATTTTAGCTATTCTGTCTAAAAGGCAAGTAAGTCAAGATACTTACATTTCTGTATTCTCCGTATACTAGTGTACAATAGTACCCTTACCTTATAGCCTACAAAAATATCTAGGTGCACTGGTGCACCCACAGTCAAAAATTAGGTGCACAGCTCCAATTTTGGGTGCACACAGGTGCACATGCACCCACTATTTCCAGGCCTGAGGCATCTTCAGAAGTTAAGTTGCATTCTTGCCACATAATGATATATCAACTGCATGCAAGCTTAAAAAAACTAAAATGTCATGGATAAAACACATCTTTGAAGACCTATAACCCAGGTTGATCAAATGGTTGCAATAACAATGAACAAGCCAAATATCTACCGCAAAGTAGCAATACACATAGCAGCTAAATTTTGAACCCACGACTGTTTTATGAAATCACAAATTTTCTGCTGTCATTTACAAGTTAGTACCTGTAACACAACCAGTGATGGAAATTTATATGTATAACTACATTGCACATCACATTGGAAGCCGATGCTGTCTCGGAAGCGGTAAAATTCCATGACTTGACATAGGTAATTTATTATAATAATGAGGAGTTATTACCATTCGTACGGTTGTCAACAATACACATGTAGAACTGACAGTTGATTCAAGTGGATTTTTATTTTCATCTAGTGTCAAACCCACGGCATTATGACAACTGCATCCAAATGCAGTATTCATCATTATACCACCAAAACAATAGTAAGCGTACGTTTGTTATCCAGGGCTTGAGGGGCGAACGAGGATAAATATTGCAGTCAGGTTCGATATGAGGCTCTGATCAAAATTGTTGTTCCCGAGAACATGGATTTCTCTGCCAACTCCGTTTAACAACTACATAATGTTCGCTAAGTTCGCGCTATCTAAAGACAGGTCGCTCTGTTTAAGGTGGGGTACAGGCTTGTGGCAGCACATTTTCAACAAAAATATTTAGACGAAATAACTATCTGATTTGTTAGATGTATAGGTCTATTTTCATTACCTGGCATCATTTTCCTACATAGGTTATCAGTTTACCGCAAACTTCAAGGGCAAAGTTACAGTTTCCAAGGTTCTGGCTGGGTGCCGATACCTTTTGGAACAGCCTGACCAATCAGGGGCCTCCATTTTGGCTATTCCCTCCCTCCCTCTGGAAAGCTGGATTCTCTGGCCTGGCTGTAAACACTGCTCTGACTGTCAAATAGTGTGTTTGCAGAGGTTATTGACCCGTATGTCACTGTTAGTGCTTGCGTGATTGGGAAAAAAGCAAATAATGGCGATTTGGGGTCATTTTACGATTACTAAATGCCAATTTTATCAATACTACCTCTACAGCATCATTTTAAAAGCAAAAGTTTGACAAAACTGTATATGATAGGGCAGAAATAAAAATGCTGTTCTGTGGTTTACTACCTGAACTTGCCTCTCACGGGTGGCATAAGCATTTTGATACTTTGATAATGTGTGAGGGCCCACAGAAGGAGGTTCTCATTAAATTAATGAAAAAGATTCACCAAAAATTAATTTAAAAAGATATTAAAAAAGGAGCCCGTGTATTTACCAATGGCATTATTATGCATCTGTCCCTAAAATATTAGCTTTGTACATTGGATCGTTAGCGAGGAAGAACCACTTCTGTAAAAAGGGGCGTGGCCCTGTAATTGTTGATGACGTCATCATGATGTCATAAAAATTTGCATAAATTATTGTCTTGCACAGAGGTACTTGGAGAAAAAAATCAAGAGCCACAGGTGACACTATATAGTATTTTCAAGACACCTCAGAAGTGCTGCCGCATGCCTGTACCCCACCTTAAGCCCACAAAAAACTGTTCGACTTTAAAGCCATGAGTTGCAAGTGAAAGGAGCTAATCAGGATTGGTTAGATCCATTTTCCCATCAAAAGTACAAAACTCACACAACAATAAAACCATTCATATCAATTTTCATATCATAGTAATCAATATGAAAGGAAGTTGAAACATAAATTTGAAGATCACATTAAAAAATCTGAAGATTGTTCGAAACAATCTGAAGGTTCTTTGAAACAATCTGAAGGTTCTTTGAAACCAATCTCAAAACAATCTGAAGATTCTTGCAAACAATCTGAAGGTTATCTCAAACAATCTGAAGATTTTCCATAAAATCTGAAGATTTTCGGGAAAAATCTGAAGGTTTTTCGATTTTCAACGGCGCGTGACGACCCCCGCTGGGGGTCATTATGATCCATAAAGTGGCAAGGAAGTTGTTCACAAAATATCATCTCTGTAAGTATAAGCTGTCAGAGGCTACAAGCATTAGTCCAAAGTGCAATAGAAAGTCCAAAATTAATCTGGAGGGTGTTTTTATTTGTTTGTTTTATGGCTTGTCTGTCTGTGTGTTTGAGTTTCTGCAACTACCAATATGAAGTTAGCATTACCAGACATTTTCAGTGCTGCTATTTTTGTCCATATCATTCCTGGACCGATCCTTTACCACCATGGTAGAGCATTATTATAAAAATAAATAGCGTACACTGAAAAACATAATTGCACCAGGTTAAATAATTCCGCAACCCTGAAAAGATACGTCCAAGCAGATCTTCAACCCAAAGTCCCCCAATATAATACACTCCTGTATATATCTAAAGTGTGCATACCGGGGGGTGCTGCACTAAAGATATCCCAAACTCACTGCTTTTCAACTGTGTCAGATTGATGTACTTTAAATGCATTTATTAAATAAGTTAAGGCTAGGGCGAAAATGGAGTGTTTGTGGTGGTTTCAAGTTTGCAGCAGCGCTATAGTTACATACTGCTGCAGTATATTGGACAAACATGTTTGCGATGGTTTTAAGTTTGCGGTGAAACGGTCGCCGCAAAAACAACCACGAACATTTCTGCATCTACAGTAACACGGCGGATTAATGTTAACGGAAATTACACATGTCTCTCACAGGAGGTGACCAGAGCACACAAAGGTTGGGCGTTGGACAGCGTCGTCCTCTATAACGACGTCACCAAGTGGATGAGGGACGACGTGGCGCAGCCTCCGATGGAAGGCGTGTACGTGTACGGACTGTACCTGGAGGGCGCCGGCTGGGATCGACGCAACTCCAAACTCATCGAACAGAAACCCAAGGTACGCTGACATTTCTCCGTCATACTTTTCAAAATTGTAGAAAGCTAGCACGTTTCTTTAGGCAAATCATGAATGGATTTTCTTCAATAAAGTCTCGAAAGTCTCCCTTATCTTTGAAATATGTATCAAAAGTTATTTTCCTGGTGTTTGAATATCTTGAGAGTTGAATAGAAACAGAAATGATAGATTTGTTTGTGAATATTAGTCATCCAGGAAATTGAAGAATAACATTCCAATTCAATTTATACCACTGGATTACAATATGAAAATATCAGATGGTTCAGATGTCATTCCAATATCTTTCTTCTGCGATTCAAAATAAGACTTAGTACGTCGCTTACTTTACTTCTTACTTTGGCCCTTCGCCCCTGCCAGGGCATAGGCCACCGATGATGCTTCTCCACTGGACTCGTCGCTGGGCCTTCTTTTTCAAGTCCTGCCAGCTACTGCTGATACTCTTCATCTCGTCCTCCGTGTCTCTCCTCCAGCTGTTTCTAGGCCTTCCCCTCTTCCTTTTGCCCTGTGGGTTCCATGTCAGGGCCTGCTGGGTGACACTGGAGCTTGGTTTCCTAAGGGTATGGCCAATCCATGACCATTTCCTCTTAAGGATCTGGACACTAACTGGTTCTTGTCCTGCCCTGTCCCACAACTCCTGATTACTGACCCTGTCCCACCACCTAATCTTGAAGATACGTCTCAGACAGGTGTTGATGAAAGTCTGTATCTTGTGCTGTGTGGCTTTAGTTGTTCTCCATGTCTCGGAACCATAGAGGAGGACTGACTTGATGTTGGAGTTGAAGATGCGGAGTTTGCTGGCTCTATGTATCCCTCTAGAGGCCCAGACCTTCCTTAGCATGATGAACGCTGCCCTTGCTTTGCCTATCCTGGCTATTACATCTCTGTCTGTGCCCCCTTGCCTATCTACCACACTACCCAAGTACACAAAGGATGCTGTCTCCTTCACCTCTTCCCCTCCAAACATGACTGGTGTGTTGTTTGTCGTGTTGATCCTCATGAGTTCTGTCTTCTTTTTACTGATTTTGAGTCCTGTACCCGCCGATACTGTGTCTAAACAAGTTGTTTTATCCTGCATCTGCATATGGTTGTGTGAGAGGAGTGCCAGGTCGTCGGCAAAATCTAGGTCCTCAAGCTGTGTCCAGAGTGTCCACTGAATCCCATTCCTCTTTCCTGTCGTAGTTTCTTTCATGATCCAGTCGATGACCAGGAGGAAAAGAAGCGGCGAGAGTAGGCAGCCCTGACGAACTCCTGTCTTCACCTCAAAGCTCTCCGTTAACTGCCCCGCATGTGTTACCCTACAGCTCATGTCCCTGTAAGTGTTCTGGATAAGAGAGATGAGCTTTTCCGGTATCCCATAGTGTCGCAGTATCTTCCACAGAGTGGCTCTGTCTATACTATCAAAGGCTTTTTCATAGTCTATGAAGTTAATGTATAGTGGTGAGTTCCATTCCAGAGACTGCTCTATTATGATGCGTAAGGTGGCAATCTGGTCGGCACAGGATCTACTCTTCCGGAAGCCTGCTTGTTCGTCTCTCAGCTTGACATCCACAGCGTCCCTCATTCTTTCTAATAGAATTCTATTAAAAACTTTCCCCGCTGTTGATAAGAGTACAATCCCCCTGTAGTTACTGCAGTTGCTTAAATCCCCTTTCTTTGGAAGTTTGACCAGTATACCCTGCTTCCACTCGGCTGGAACCTGCTCCTCTTCCCAGATCCTACTGAACAGACTATGTAACATGCTGACTGAGTTCCCTAGGTCTGCTTTGAGTGCCTCTGCTGGTATGTCATCTGGTCCTGCTGACTTCCCGTTCCTGAGTGACATTATGGCCTTCTTAATCTCTATCTTGGAGGGTTTTCCTGTGTTAATGGGTAGCTCTTCTTCTGCATGTGGAATGTTTGGAGGTGTTTCTGGAACTGGTCTGTTGAGTAGATCACTGATTGTGTTCTGCCCATCTTCTCAGCTGCTCTTCTGTTGTTGTGAGTAGGTTACCCTCTTTATCCCTTACCGGCTTGTCCACTTGTGGGAATTTGCCCGCCAGCTTCCTTGTTGTTATGTAGAGGTCCTTCAGGTTTCCCTTCCCTGCTGCTTCCTCTGCCTGCTTGGCCAAATCTTCAATGTGGTCTCTTTTGTCCCTTTTGATGCTCTTTTTGACCTCTTTATCTACAGCTGTATAAGCTTTCTGTGCCTTGACCTTCTCTGATCTTGTCCGGCTTGCGTTCAGAACAGCTTTCTTTTGTTTCCTAGTATCCAACTTCTGCAGAGTGCTGAAGGAGATCCACTCTTTCTCATGTGTTTTCTTCTTCCCCAAAACCTCTTCACATGTGTCCAGCCACCCCTTCTTGACCTGTTGCCACTGGTCCTCAATACCTGTGTCTTCCTCTTTGAAGAGTTCTTGCAGTGGTTCAAACTTGTTTGACAGACTGAGTTTGAAGGATTTTTGTATGTCCTTGTCCTTAAGCAGTCCTACGTTGTATCTTTTACGTGGGTTGGTGGTTGTGGGATGCTTCTTTAGCCTCAAGCGTGCTGACGTCACCAGGAGGTGGTGGTCTGAAGACACATCTGCCCCTCTCATCACCCTTACATCACTCCACAGTCGTCGGAACTTCTGGCTGATGCACATGTGGTCAATCTGATTTTCTGTAATGTGGTCAGGTGATCTCCATGTAGCTTTGTGGATGCGCTTGTGCATAAAGATGCTACCTCCTATAACAAGTTGGTTAAGAGAGCACAGATCCGTGAATCTTTCCCCATTCTCATTCATCCTACCTAGCCCATGTGTTCCCATGACCTCTTCATGACCTGTGTTGTCTGACCCTATCTTAGCGTTGAGGTCGCCCATGAGCAAGGTGATGTCCTTGTTCCTACCCTTGTCCAATACTGCCTGTAACTGTTGGTAGAACTCTTCTTTCTTCTCTTCCTCAGCATCATTTGTGGGTGCATAGCATTGTATTACTCGTAAGTTGATGTTGCTTTTTTTTTGTGGCAAACTTGGCAGTGATGATAGGGGGATTGACCGGTTCCCAGCCTATGAGTGCCCTCTGTGCTTCCCTGGCCAGCATCAGGGTGACTCCCTCTGAGTGTATGGCTCCCTCTTCAGTGTGTCCCGAGTACAGTAACAACTCTCCCGTCGCTAGCCTCAGCTGTCCTGTCTGCAGCCATCTTGTTTCACTGAGCCCTAGTAAAGATAGACTGTAGTTCCTCATTTCCTTGGCAACTTGTGCTGTTCTTCCTGACTCGTACATGGTTCTAACATTCCATGCACCTATTCTAATTGTTGTCTTGGGTGTCAGGAGGGGGGTCGGCCTTGCAGCTTCCTTTCGGCTTTCACTGCCCTGCGTCATAAACCTCCTGTGTGGGGGCCCCTCCTTTCCCATGACGAGGTCATCTTGGTTTATCATCATCGGTGCTTCGCTAACTGGTGCGTTTTTACAGGTAGGGACGTTGACCCTACGCCAACCCCTTTCACCTCTGGGCAGAGGTTGTCCACATTTTGTCTGGCCTCTCCCCCTTGACCTGTCCAGCATGGGTGACCCTACCAGGAGTGCTAAGGGTGCTATGCACTCCCGCTGGCATAGCTCTTGGGGTCATTGAGACACGCAAGCCCTCACACCGCTACAAGGCGTGGACATTATGAGGGACGTCGCTACGTTCTGTTTATTTTGAATCGCTGAAGAAAGATGTTGGAAAGACATCTGAAACGTCTGGTATTATCATATTGTAATCCAGTGGTTTAGATTGAATTGAAATTTGCTATTCTAAAGTGATAGATATTTTACCCTTTCTGATTGTACATCACTTGAAGACATTGATTCACAACTGCCATCTAATTTGAAATGTAACTAGAAGGCCCATTATTGAACTTGACCTTCCTTTTCCCTAACCCTAACTTAACCTACCTACTAAATTTGATGACGATACATCTACATCATCTTGAGTTATCCTGGTAACAAACAAACAAACAAACAAACATAAAAGGTAAGCTGCAGTAACGTATGAAGCCACCAGGAGGCCCATTCTTAAACTTGACCTTTGTCTCCTCGATTCCTACCCACCTACCGAATGTCATGAACATCCATCTACGCCTTCTTGAGTTATTGCTGTTTATAGTCTCCGTCATAGTTAAACCGAAAATATTAACTTCTGGCAAAGGTAAAGAAGTGTTGAAGATGAATTCCACTTTGTGATGAATTGCAAAGAGAGAGATATGCTTTTACAGACTATTACTACTAAGACAAACTTCACCCTATCTGGTACACAGAGCGATATTTTCTATGTACTGTTGTCATGTCCGACTCCTATATCCATGTACATAGGTCAATTTCACCATGAATCATTCGAAAAGCGAGACAGAATTACCCATACATGACTATATATTGTAACAAATACACTGGTTTCGAAAATATTTTGTTCTTAGAATTGTAGGATAGATTAGCCTTGTAGAACAGATTGTTGATTTCATGCCATACATTGTACAAAATGTACCATGTACGATTGTTGAGCAATAAAGTTCACTTCACTTCACTTCACTGCAATGTTCTGATCATTAGGTAACAATATGTTTTCTTTGTTTCAACCCCAGGTGTTGTTTGAGCAAATGCCAGTTATCCACATCTATGCCATCAACACCACCGGTACCAAAGACCCCCGTCTCTACTCCTGCCCCATCTACAAGAAACCCGTACGAACTGACCTCACCTACATCGCCGCAGTCGACCTCCGAACTGTGCAGTCTCCCGACCACTGGATCCTCAGGGGCGTGGCACTACTGTGTGACGTAAAATAAACTAATAAATTCTACCGTATTATGAAAAGGTTAAACTTTGCATGGCCAACTTAAACTGGGCCATTTTCATTATGTTATTTACCATGAATTTTCATGCTAACATTCTACCGTATTTGTGCAAACTGTATTGATTTTGTACTGTACATTCTACTGTATTTGTGCAAATTAAAGCACAGCTCAAATAATTAAACTCGTATTTTACAAGGCAACTGTATAATGTCAAATAAACACAATCTACTATATTATGAAAAGGCTAAATTTTGTATGGCCAGCTTTGAAATAGCTGGGCCTTTTCATAAACATGTCATTTTTTTACCATGAATTTTCATGCTAACATTCTACCGTATTTGTGCGAAACGTAATATGTACTGTACATTCTACTGTATTTGTGCGAATTACAGCAGAGGTCCAATAGCTATGCACTTATTCTACCATTGTCTCAAGGCATCAAGTAAACTTACTTGTCATATGTAAAATAATTTAGGCACTCGAGGGAATTTTTATTGTCATTATTGTATGTATCTGGATCTAATTTTTTTTTTGCTGTTTTTTTTATACAATGAAATAAATTGATACAAATTGATAAGGTCCAGATATGTGTATTTTAGCCTGACCGTTTGTGATACTAACTATCCTATTGAAGAGATAAATGCAAATTATTTTGTCAATTTTATTTTGGAAGTCAAGTGTTTTTACAGTCTTTTTACTAGCAAGTTATGATCAAGGGATGATACCTTCTCAAGGATATGATATTATATACAAAGCATAACCCACAGTTAAAGTAAGTTTAATAAAACAAGTAATAATCTTATTTATGCACTTATCATGAAAGGTAAAAATGATATTAACAAATATGTTTCTACAAATTTGTTGTTTACTTTCATGATATTTCGATATATTTGTCTTAGACTACACAGGCATACAGAAATGGCATTCAATTTTAATATCAAAATACAAAGGAATGACATACAATTTTCGGACAAATATACAAGCATCGCACTTACTCTAAATGAAAAACATTGTAGATCTCAACTTCTGTCAAGTGTTGGTTAAGTCATTTTACAAGAACCCACACGACCACAATGAAATGTAACAAATATATTCAAGCAAATGAAAGAGTTTTTATATATACTTGAAAGGGCTGATACACTACAGCAAGTTGTCATATTGACAAGTAGTCAAGGCATTAAGACTGAAAGGAAAGGAAGTTTCCTTTAACAAGGATGTGTATAGAAGATATTAAAGGCTGTGTAATTTTTTTTAAATTAACTTTTGAGTACAGTACAAGAATGTATCAATTTTGAGAAATGTAGAAAATGTGGACTTCATAACCAAACAAAATTGTCCTAAGGTATGACACGATTTAGAATATGATATCTATTTTTGTAGCATGAAAATGTGTGATTTGCATGGTTTGAGCAATTGTAATTGATTGAAAATTAAGAATGTGTTACACCCAAAAAGCAATTTTACCTTATAAACCAGCACTGTGCAATTTTGTTGTATTTGTAGTTTGTCCAATTATTCTTGAAATTAGATACACACGCACTTTCATTAGTTGTACATGTATTGCAATTTTTTGCAGGCATTTATGCTTTGGATCTTTTAATATGTTTCTCAGTTTTTCGTTGTGAAAATTTGATTTGGTTGGAAATAAATCATGCACCATTGTAGTACTGTTCTTCTCTGACTTTTTGTAGGGTACAGATCTGAAAAGTGATATCTTGTTTACCTACTAGATATGACAGTATTGAAATGTAGAGGCTTTCTTTGAATATTCTAGCTGAATGTTAAGGGAATGGCCCACCTGACGTTAACCTATGAAACGATGTAACGTTACCAGGTGTAAACATGTCTGCGCTAAGGTGTGCAACTACAAAATAAACATGTCGACTGGTGTCATGGAACAAGGTCAAGGAAAGACATAATGTTACCAGGGCAGTCTAAGGTACATGTCGTCACAAACTGCATAACAAAGTAAGTAATCAATCATAGCAATTACCAATTCTAACTGAAGGTCTACAATTGTTTGAATGTGCCCTATGCATCCTCCAGCTTTGGGGCCGACTATTCTTTTAACACGGTCCTCTGTAACTGGTTCCTTACTGCTACTCTTAAAGGCACCCAGAGCGTTCTATGAGGCTTGAAAATTGGAAATATTCTAGTTGCTGTAATCTTTATGAAATTGACATTTAATGCCACTGATATTTTGATCTCCGAGAGTTACATGGGGTTTCGATCCGCTGCAACATAAACAACAATACTCGTATGTTGCATGATGAAAGTTAGACATCAAAGTTAACAATATAAAGACACAGTTCAAACTCTACAGATGGATAACATTATTTAGAATTAGAGATTTAATTCTGGACGTTTTCGAGTGACATCCATCGTGTTTGCACGAGTTCATTTTAGTGACGCTGAAGAAGAGTGATGGATGTCACTCGAAACGCCCGGAATTAAATCTCCGAGTTTTATCCATTTGTAGAGTTTGAATGTCTTAATAGCAATACTCGAACATCAGAGCCGTTTAAAAAGGAAGATTCAATGCAATCACTTATCTAATGACTTTCTGTTATAGAAAATTAAGTGTACAATCTTTCTTTATCGACACAACAAATGTACTGCGACTTTGGTAAGGTTCGATTACAAACAGGTGGATATAAATGGATTAACGGTAAGCGGTACTACTTATTTCTCATGAAATTCAAAAACATGAATACTATATGGAAAGTTAATTAGATCTTACTTACTCATTCACGCAGTGGGCAGCTGTCAGTACCCATTTACGGTGGACAAAGGCGTCGCCGCAGAAGTGAAAAAGACCGTAAGGGAGGGAGCGGAGGGATACCTATGTATGGTATAAATTTCCCTGGAGCTACAATGTATATCTATCAATAAGCCTGGGTAAAATCTATTCTCCAAGTAGAGGTTACGGTGAGGGGGTTAGTAGTGGCCACGCTTTACAAGCGTTTATTACTAACCTCTTCTTGGAGAATAGGTAATCCCTGTTCTGCATTGTTTTCCCTTTATATAGGGCATTCAATAATTGCTTCTTTCTTCAGTTAAAACTTGATGGGAAACAATGTACCATGCTGTATTTTACCATCTACATATAGCAATCAAACCCTAAGATTGTACGACCATTACCTAGTGCGTACATGTACAATCTCCCTGTATACATGTAGCAAATGTGTAGGGAAGTGTGAAAAAGGTGAAAGGCACAGGGAATTGATAAAATAACAAGCATGGGTTTGAGAAAGCTGTTCATGTTCAAAGCTAGATTTTTGTCCTCCGTTCCAACACGTTATGACTAAAGACAACAGAATATTTTCTTAAAATCGAAGCGTAAAAATACTCGATATTACCAATGAAACTCGTTGAGAGGGCTGCCAAATCACTCGGTCGCAAACGTACCAAGGGTACAGTGAGATAGGGGCTTTAGTTACATAACAAAGAGGACAATAACAGGTCGTCTGACAACTAGGTCAAGAGAGCAAGGGTAACTCAAGGTAACTCAAGGTCGAATGAAGTCACCTGAAAAAATATATATGCAAAGCAGGAGTTGGGTTACACCTGAAGGTCAAACAACACAGGGCGGAACAGGTTTAAACCTGTTTGAAGAAAAACAACACAGACATGAGTAGAAGGCGCGATGTCTAACTAAGGTGAGTCTATTATGTTAACCCACTAGATACGACGGTCTTTGAACGTAGAGGCTTTATTTTAATATTCTAGCTGAAAGTTAAGGAAATGGCCCACAAGACGTTAACGTATTCAAACCATACTATCGCAGGTGAAAACATGTCTGAGCTAAGGTGGGCTACATGATTAACATGTCTGACTAAGGTGAGTCTATCTTGTTCACCTACTAGATATGACAGTATTGAAATGTAGAGGCTTTCTTTGAATATTCTAGCTGAATGTTAAGGGAATGGCCCACCTGACGTTAACCTATGAAACGATGTAACTTTACCAGGTGTAAACATGTCTGCGCTAAGGTGTGCAACTACGAAATAAACATGTCGACTGGCGCCATGGAACAAGGTCAAGGAAAGACATAAATTGATCAGGGCAGTCTAAGGTACATGTACTCGTCACCAACAGCATAACAAAGTAAGTAATAAATAATAGCCATAACCCAACCAACTGAAGACCTATGGCTATGTAATAGCCCTTGTCTAGTTTGCCAATCAAATCAAATCAAATCAATCAATCAAATCAAACAGCAACTATAACATGCTATAGTCATATCATATCATGAGCATGAGATAATTGATCAGATTATTTTTACACAATGGATCATTGGCTTATCCACATGACGAACCAAATTTCATAGCTGACGCAATACCCTAGTGTCGCACATACGTTTTATTTTTCAGTTGACATTGAACTGCTCAGTCACGCCATAAACATCCCCGAGCAATGGCACGGGTGCAGTTCGTCGACAAAGCGCCAGATGGCGGTTGGGGATGGGTGGTTGTGGCAGGCACTTTCTTCATCCACGTCGTGGTGATTGCGTCCCTCGTGTCCTTCGGAGTGTTCTACGCAGAGTTCCGCGAGGTTTTCAAGGAGGGTGCCGGGACTACTTCCTTCATCAGCTCTATCCTAGGGGCTACTCTACTTATGTGCTGTGAGTATACAACTACATTTTGCCATTTGCATGTGACATATGTAACTGAGATAGAGAAGACTATCGATACATATCAAGTATGCAAATGACTGTCTAATTTGCATAATTGATAAGAAAATGCTGTAATTCCGTAGTAGTAAATGATGGTAGTGTAATTCGTGTGGCATTCGGAATTTAAGTTAAGTTGAACATTATTAGATACAATAATGCAAATCAGGGCCTCATTTCAATGATTTAAGATTAAATGTCAGAATAGCCTTCTTTGTTAAGACAAGACTATCGTTCTAGTTCTAACGATCAATCAACATTATCACTCTGGTGTTAAGATCAAGAGTGAAGTTGGTTATGCCCGAATTATAACAATGACAATCATGTTTATATGTTGAGTAAAGTAAATATTACCTGCATGCATACATCCATGAAATGTCATAGAGGTTAATACAGAAGAAGAACTTTATTGTACGACAATTGTACACGGTACAATGTATGGCAACAACTATCAAAACATAATACAAAATATAGGTATAGAATAAAACTCGACATCCTAATTACGAAAACAATAAGGTCTATCATAAGTCTTTGACATAGTGTCATAATCGAGTGGGGCTAATCATTATTTACCTCTTTTTGCATTGTTGGGGTTGTTGCATCTGAATATATATTCAAATCTGTCTGTAGCATCGAGACTGTGCTTGATTTATATTACCTTAGCTATAGGCGGTAGGTTATATTTTCGGTCGGGCTATGTTGGAGTGACCAAAATTTGGTAGGGGTCGGGGCATTAGCTCTAGCACAAGCCGTTCAGGCGTTATGCGACATGGAAGTTGGCGCAGGCCTCAATTGCAAAAGCCCCCCTTCCCGTCCGAATTGGGTTAAACCTCTGCTGTACCTTACTATAAATACATTTTCAGCTTAACAGAATATAATTTTTTCTTACTGATATATGAGTAACAATATATGTTAGAATCAATAAAATATCTGTTAACTTGTAGGAGAAACAGAAGTCGATAGATGGTCAATTTTAGACGAGACTAAGGCCTTAACCAGGCAAAAATCCGCCATTTTGACAAATGGCCGTTGCCATGCTAACCGTTGACCACAGACCTAAATTTCCCATTTAAAAAAAAAAGTTTGGGCCAATGCCCCTACCAACACAACAAATTTGAGGGAAATCGATTGTCTTTTAGTTTGGCCACATTATGCTTTGTTTTTACAAGACAGAGCCTCTTAAAAGCACCTAGAGCACTTTATGTCGCTTCAAACTCGAATAAAAAAAACTCAAATTTTTATTTATTTCTACAAACTAAAAGGATCACTGTGTAGCTTATTTTCGCGCGGCTTTTAAGCACCTTTAACATGTAATTATCACGCAAATGTGCTTAACATTTAATGTCAATTTCATCAAGATTACAGGGACTATAAAATTTCCAGTTGTCAAGCCACATAAAATGCTCTGATGCCTTTAATTGTTACGAATAGTGTTCTTGATCCAATCCGCAACAGCAGTGACCCGTGCGTAGACGCCGGGCTTGCCGGGCCTTGCACAGCCGTCTCCCCAGCTCGTCACGCCCTGCAGCCAGTACTGTCCATCCGACTGGCAAACAAGCGGGCCTCCGCTATCACCCTGCGGAGAGATTAGTACAACACATGTCTATGTTATGCTTCGGTCCCGATTGGGAAAAAAAGGGGCCCCGTCGGGTTGGGTTTTTTTTACCTTCGGTCGTGACCCGTACGTGACCCAGTGGGATACCCTGGGGCTGCCGGAATATTTTTGGGCCCGGCCAGGACCCCGAATTATTTGCTTAACTTAACTTAAAATCAACGCGGGACCCTGTAACAAATAGACGCCGTGAACTAATCGTGCGATCAGCAGGAGCCCCCCCCCCCACTATCCAGCAGTCCACCGGGACAAATTTTTGGCTCGGGGGGACCAGACCCCCTACGGGCACCGGCGCAATTGGGACGCCAGCCTTAACTTTACACAGTCAAGCATCACATTTTGGATCACGTCTATCATGTTGAACATGAGTTTTATCAAAGGGAGCTCGCAAGTACCAACAAGCAGTGAAAACTATCATCAATCGCATTGCGTCATTCTTGCCTGTGTTTAACTGTTCAGCCTTCCTGACCACTTGGATTTCAAAATGAAGGAACCTTTTTTGCCAGTTTTTTGGCACGTTTACAATCGGTTTTGATGTTTCCAGAGCATGTCATTCATAACATTAATCGAATAAACATAGCCTAACCGTGAACAACACTTGGCCTGTGGAAACGGGTAGAAGGAGTGCGTTACCTGGCAAGTGTCGATTCCTCCGGCCTTGTATCCGGCACAGAACTCCGCGGTCGAGTCATAGCCGGACCAAGCATACACACGAGAGCACTCCGCGTCACTCACTATGGGTACGTCCGCTTCCTGGAGATGGTTCTTAGTAGAACCGCCTGCAAGGAGCGATGAGTTGATTTTTTATAGAAGTTGCACAATATGATGAACCTAACTCGTTCCTTACCATTTCACCACCAAAACAAGTTGTGGTCTCGTGTTGCATTTTCTGCAGTGATAGCAAGACGGCGATGTACCTTGGTAGAATTACAGTAAAACATTTTATGAAAATTAAGACAATAAAAAATTATTTTTTCCTTTTCTCATAGTATGTTCAGAGTGGTTCCTCTGATGCATATTTCATAAAGTTTCAATTCTTTTTTTTTTAATTCACAACTTTAATCACCACCATCAATTTTAACAACCAGGATCAAAATCAAGTAAAAATCTCCATATCATAATAATTAAAAACATTACTTGAAAGTAACATTTGAGAAGTAAAGCGATACATAAAAAAAATTAACCAGCTATGACAGAATGATAGATAGGATAAAAATCATGATATCATAACGTTATAACATACAAAACAATTAAGTTTCAACTTTAGTCTCTCATCGGAATGGAGAAAGTAATGTTGAGGAATCTGCTTTTTAATTTTGTCTGGCTTTCGGATCGACGGAGGGTGCACATACCTTCCTTGGCATACCCCCAGCCGGTTATGCTGCACACCGTCCCCGGTACGGGAAAAACTGTGGAAGCCTCGGGTACGCAGACAGGCCGGACGTACTGGCTAAAACGAACCTTTTCCTTTAACTTCAGGAGAGCTGTTGGAAGAACACAATGATCCTGAATCATCACGGTAGGCATAGCATTCTATACGACGAGAATTGTTTTGACGGCCCCCAAAGAATGCTATGGAGGCAGGTTTATCTGCAAGTGATCAGTTTGAAAGGTGTCAGAATCCAGCTGGAGTAGGTTGATGGGTCACGATTACAGGCATGCGCAGAGGATGAATTTTCTATACCATATGCATCCTTGTAAAAAGTAAGTGTCAGGTGCCTGTTTGATGGGAAATATTGGTACTATGGAGCTGGAAGTTATGGATGAGGGCTGTGGCTATTTCATTTGGTAGAAAACAGGCTTTTATTCATGTTTGGAATGTCCGAGACACTTTAGAAGAGGTGTAGTTTGGATGTGTTCATAATAGGGAGGCCAAGATCATCAGAGCTTGACACATTTGTTTTGATATGGAAGCAAAACTTTGCGCCGTTCGAAATCGGCTCAAAATCACTAGATGGACACTCTAGAGATCAGACTAGAGATCGAATGTGCCCTGTCCATCCAGCTTATGGAAGGAATATTACATATATATATATATTTCTATATATATATTCTCTCTCTCTCTCTCTCTCTCTCTCTCTCTCTCTCTCTCTCTCTCTCTCTCTCTCTCTCTATATATATATATATATATATATATATATATATATATATATATACTAACATGCTCCTCTGTAACTGGTTCCTCATTGCTACTCTACATAAGTACTTAATTGGCTTTGAGTCGACTGAAGAGAGCTCACCGACATCGTATTCGTCCCCACTATAACTTGGGTGAATGAAGACTTTTTTGGTCTTAATGGTGCGCTCTGAGCCGTCATCTCCAGACAGTCTGGTCTCTCCGAAGGTCACATAGGGTTTGTCTCCGCTGTAACATAAACTCGTACATGAGATCCCTTTAAAAAGGACCATTCAATGCAGTCACTATCTAATGACTTTATGTGATAGACAAGGTAATGATTTGGCCGGAGACATACCATCAGCTAACACGATACCCATCGTCATGAAGGGAAACTACTTAGTACAATGCAAAACTTTCTTCCAACACTAAGATTCAAGGATCAAATTTCCAGCGACCACTGTCGCCTTCTGCAGGATCAGTCATGACTAGGGGTGGGTACCGGTACAAAACCGGTATTTTCTTATGGACCGGTCCAAAAAAACCGGTCCAGAAAAAATCAGTGGACCGGCCTATGGACCGATTAGAAAATTCACAGTACCAGGCTACCAGCAGGCGGTCACATAACCGGTCTAAGAAAATACAAAACAGCAGAATTAACGAAGATTTTTGAAGACGTTAGCTGTGAATCATATCTAGATCAGTCAACAGACGGTGAGAGGAGTATAGTTAATTTTGAGACAAAGTGCGAACCTAAGAAATCATATCGTTTCATACATGACGTTAGTGATCCGACACATGCATACACTTGCACTGACAGAGACCTTTACTTGTGTCTCGCTCTCCAAAATATGATGTACTGCGACACTACTATAATCAGGTACAGGTACAGGTCCGTACCTGGACCTGACCCTCTGGACCTGGACCGGACCTGAATTTTCTGTACCGGTACCCACCCCTAGTCATGACCAATCACTTCCGAACGTAAACTCGCGAGAGTTGCAGACACGTGACTTTATTGACACGTGACGTCAGCAAGCGGTCAAACGTACCAAGAGGTTTATAACACCCACTGTCTGTGTTTAGTGATCGTTGAAGATTTGATCCATGAATACCTTAGTGTTGGAAAAAAGTTTAGCATTGCACTATGGTTGCTACCAACACAGATGAGCTTCCATCATAAGCGGTACTACTTTTATCTCCTGAAGTTCACAAACATGAAGACTATGGGGAAAGTTAGTAAGATCTTACTCACTCGCTCACGCAGTGGGCAGCTGTCAGAACCCATTTACGGTGGATAAGGGCGCCGCCGCAGAAGTGAAAAAGACCGTAGGGGAAGGAGCGGAGGGATACCTATGTAATATAAAAGAAAAATGAGTAATCAAACAAACATAGATAAACAAAACCACTACTTCGGTCACTTTGGGATTAAACACTCTGCTTCAATTACTCTCCAAGCAGAGGTTGTTGGGGGAAGATTGTGGCCTTTTTATCATATGCCCCGTTTTTTGGATTGAGGAGAGCGGACAAAAAACGGGGCATATGATAAAAAGGTCACAATCTTCCCCAACAACCTCTGCTTGGAGAGTGGCTTCAATCAGAATAATACTAGTATGTTGCCATATCCATCAGTGTGGTTGAGACATCTAAAATTGCCTACTCGTGGCAATGAGGCCTAGAATGATATTTTTGCTGTAATATATACTTTGAATTCACAACTTCTTGTACAAATGTATGCAAAAACTAAGAGATACGAGTGGCTCTGATTACAAATGACTTGACCATCTCCTCAGCTCTCAACTCTTCACAGCTTTTGCTGCAATCTATATAGAAAGCTGCAAGACAATAAGCTGGTCCATGGTTTGAAGTGCGTATGCGAAGTGCGGTGCAATGTGGGTAATAGGTCAAAGTTGAAAGCCCCTGAGACAAACAAAAACGTCTGAACATGGTGTAATGCATGTTCTAGACAAGAACTGTTTACAAATTAAGACCTTGACCTCTGATATAGCGCATGCGCAGTTCAACCCGAGAATCGGCCTAATCAGATATTCAGAAAGTGGCGCAGTTACCTGCCATGGCCACGCCCCATGGTTTGCGTCACTTCCGCCGACAATACGACCATCGGAATTGCGTGCGACTCCAGGAACGCCGCAACTCATCCTCCGTTCTTTGATTAAAAAAGATACAAAGTTACCATAGCTTAGAGATCAGCCATTCACACGCCCACAAACAAACACAGAATGTAACCGAAAACAGATTCCTTTAACAACGCCTGAGCGTGTATAATTGCCAATGTCTCTTTGAATTCTGTCCCCCGATGTTCCCTTAAGCCCCCATCACAAATAATAAGAAATTCAGCTCGGCCGACATGTTGGCGAGTTTGAAATGTGCATTTTGGTGAAAGTACGGCGACGTCCGGTCGATTACGGGGGCTTCGGGCGATTTTCAGAAATAAAAGTTTATCCAAATATTGGCCTTTTACCAGGTTAGTCGATACTGGTTTCGTCCATCATCCAAGAAATGGTACCATCTCATGGGGGATTTTTACTTTTTAGTGTTCGACGGACGTCGCCCGAGATCTTCATTGGAAAATACGGTCGACGCTCGGGCGATTTTGAAATTCGGCGAGCTTCGGGCGATCTACAAAGTCGGCCGACGCTCGCATGAATTGTGACGCCGGCTATAGGAACTAGGTCTTAATAGGTCTAGGTAGTTTGGTCCTAACATGGGCGCCAGTCCGGTTAGTTGATAGATATCTATAATTACCAGGGGTATGGTTGGTAGGGGGAAGGGTATAGATGCTTTTCATTGACGTCATAGTAATCATAGTTTCAATCCCCCAGGGGACCATGTTGGTGGGTAATTGGGTCAAGCTGTATAATCTCGGATGTTTGGGTGTTAAACAACATCAGAAAAGTTTATGTCTATATAATGCACTCGTCCGTGTTCAATAAATAGCAGTCTTATTATCATTCAATATAACTAGAAAATGGTTTATTTTGGTGGCATAGGCACTTTAAGAGACGTAGACTGTAATCCAACAGGGCGGAAGTGACGTCAAGTGAAAAGCATAATATGTGGGAGCCCTGGTAGACAAGCTACGATTCTCCGATGGCGTAGTTAGTTTACCAGGGCTCCCATATAGGCTTTTCTTCTTCTTATTCCTTTTCATACTCAGCAGGTTGAGGGCTCAGGGATAAGGGTTTCATCTTGGTACAGGTGGCATTGTGGCTGACAGGTGGCTTTTGGCTCATCACAGGGGCGCCACTCACTGACCGCCGCAGGGGCGCCTCTCCCTGACCGCTGCAGGGCGCCACTCCCTGACCGCCACCCGACCTGTTGGGTCGCTGTGAATACTCATTCATTTGACGTCACTTGCGTACACACGAAGTCTTCAAAGTAACGTAAGTCTATCTGAAGATCCCACAAAACACAACACAACACAACATAACATATCATTTGGCGATAAAGGAAACACGGCCGAGATTTCAGCACGGTTAAACCTCACCTTTTCGGGCGGCATCTACAGAACCAGGAATAGCCAAGGCGATGGAACATAACACTATCAAAGCAACAGAAGACGACATCGCGCTGCCCCAACAATATTTCCACATACGTCAGTATGAGCTATGATACAGAAGAAAGCCGAATGCCCCTACTTCTTACTTCTGAAAAATGTTCTTAGACGATGCAGCAAGCTCGTTTGAGCCCACCTACGTCAGTAGTAACTAAACCCTCCCACTTGTTCAGATAATTGTCTGTTTTGGTTTTCAGGTGTGAATTGTAATGTAAATTCGTTTCCATGGGGTAGAATGTAAACGCCCCGGGACATGTCTCAGCCCTCGTCAAGGCGCACGGACACTTTTGTTTTTGTTGTCGCAGGACAGAATAGATAGTCGACAAAGATCTACCACAAGACAGGTGGATTTTGGAAGCCACATCCACTACTTTCCTATGTCTGCCACGCCAGAGGAACGTCCCCAATACACCTTTCTCACGAGGGGACATGATAGAATGATCTCGAGGCCAATGAGGCAAAGAAACATGGATTTAGTTTTTCTCCCAAACCACACTAAGCTTTGAAATATGATTTCAAGGTATCAATATTATAACTAGTGTAATGCACAGAAAAGCTGCAGCAATTTAGAGCCACATTGACCGATCCTATAGTCCCCGCCTGCCTCCGTCAAAACGTAGAAATTCAGGTATTTGACGGACATGCAGCCACTTTCTCATTGGTCGATTCTCTAATTACCGTGTAATCATTGGTTGAACTGATAATTGTGTTGGACAGTAAGGATCGGTTGCCACGATGGCCTCGTCTTCATTCTACCATGTCCGCCGCATGAGAAAGGTGTATTTGGTACCGTAAACGTATCGCAAGACGAATATGACTGTGCCCTCACTGATGACTTGATGGTGGCTAATATGATATTGTATTACATAAATCTGAAATATGATACTGACTAGCAATTATGTCTCGCCGACGTTTAAATTTCAAAATTAGGGAGTAAGTGGAATTCAGAAGATTTAGAACTAGTTTTTCGGAATGCAAATGATCCGCCTGCGGTGGGTTCCATTAGTACTAGTACCACGGGTTAGGCATTATAGGGGTTAGGAAAACCGGATAAACGTGTTATATATCTGTTGTCTACTGTAGCCGCTGCCAGTTACGACTCACCTATGTGTTGCACTGGCCGGCATTCTCAATAACTATAAAAAAATCATAATCTTGATCGAGCTAGTAATTACAAAACAAACTACGGTATGTACATATATGAATGGTTTATTATCATTTCAAAATCGACATTATTACGCAATAATACCACCTAGCAGCCAACGGCTGAATTACGTGTGAATATTTTACATGTTTCGCATAAAAAGGAGCATATAACAATATATAAAGCTACAAATATCAAAGAACATCACTAAATACCATGGTGTCCGTATGTCTGTAATAACATTTACAGTTTACTAAGTTTCAATATTAAGTTTCTTTACGAAATTCTCAGTGACTTCTCAAACTTAGTGACATGTATATATGTAGTTTTATATATGTACATAATATAATATACTAACGTAATTCCACCATTGTACAGAATTCCGCCAAAGATACGTCCAAACAGATCTCCAACTCAACGTCCCCCATTTAAATGTACACCGGTATATCCAGACTGTGTATACCTGAGGGGTGCTGCACTAAAGATCTCTCAAACACACTGTTTTCAAAGTGGCGGATTTAGGTAACCCGGCGTATTAATGTTGATGGAGGTTACATCGTACGTACAAACATGTACGGTCTCTTTCGAAGCTGTTAAGTGTACGTTGGTCATGATTGGGCCGGAGGCAGCCTTTTGGACTTTTCTAGAGTTCAGTGACTTCTCAAACTTAACGTCGTTAACTGTGGCATATATATGTGGTGGTTGTATATAAATTTCGTACGAACAAACATGCACGGTCTCTTGAAGATAGTGTGGTATTGTCACCAGGACCTCCATTGGACTGTGACTATGAATTGTACTCTTATGCAATATGTGCAATAAGGTTTCGAACGTATGTCAAAGAAGGTTTCTGGCTGAACACCAGAGTGTCCGCATTTCTGTCGCAATTTTTTTTCTACACTACCAAAAATCGTTTTTCTTGTTTTTCTCTTTTTTTCCTTCTACAAAGAATTTTTTCTGTCAGTAAGAATATTATTCTGTATACAAGAATCCCTCTTTTAAGCACAAACAAGAATCCCTCTTTTAAGCACAAACAAGAATTGCATCCAAGATTACTTTTCTTGAAAATTGTTTTTGTAGAATCAAATTTTTAAAGAAAAAAAAAAACTTAAGGAAAGAATCTGTAAGAATAAAACATTGGACCAAACAAAAATTAATCTTACCGTAAGGCAGAGAAAGCAATTTTTTCTTATTCTTCTAGAAATTTCTTATTGGAAAACATAATGCTAGAATTGAGTAGAAATAGTTTCTTAACTTAAGAAAAAAAATAGAATAAAATTCTTTGTATAAGAATTGACATCGACAAGACTTCTCAGAAAGTTTCTTGAGTTTTCTTGTTTTTCTTTGTATAAGAAAATCTTTCTCAACATAAGAAAACCAGAAAAATAAGAATGAATAAGAAGATTTTTGGTATTGATAGATTCTCAGTGAATTCTTATAGTGACATGTTGAGGCAGGTTTGTGCCCCCTAACATTTAATTTTAGAACTGCAAGGGCGTTTTTGTAAAAATATTCCGAAGAGGATAACTGAAGAAAGGAAAGACGGATTTCCATCATTTTAGGCATGCAGGTAGCTTAGGCAAAGATGTACACAATTAGATACATATTATACAAATAAGGAATCGATTTACATAATTAATTAGGAAATTCTATAATTCCATTGTTTCCCAGAACTTGGCAATAAATGTAACACATGTGATTCATGGCAGGTGTAACATAAACACATATCAAACATGCAAATTAGGAACTGATTTGCATAATTTATACAAAAATAATAAAATCGCTTAATGATAAATGATAAAATTCTATACTTGTGACATGTTTAAGTTAGTTAAAGGTGAACATCGCCATGTAAAATTATGTAAATGTCATTTGCACAAAAATCTACAATCTACTTTCTTTTGTGTTAGTCTCATACTCAATATGTACAACCTCTCAAGAAAAACAACGTGCTATTTTGGCCACGTTTTACTGGATACAAGCTTCTACTGCGCATGGTCGGAGAGCTCCGCCTGTCGCTTACGGACGTCCTGGAAAAAATGAACAGAATTAGCAGGGATGAGATGTGGAATGATGTGTTTTTGACATGGTTTGTGACAAGAGCAGTGATGATCTAGCATGCTTAAATGTATACTTTTAAGTTAAAGGGTGAGAGATAGGCATACCTCAGCATTTCTGGGGTGTCTAGAAAATACTACTTATTGTAATTTATGGCCTTTGATTTTTTTCTCCAAGTACCTTTGTACAAGACGAAAATTTTATGACGTCATGATAACGTCATCAAGAACTACAGGGCTACACCCTTTTATTTACAAAAGTGGCCCCCCCTCCCTAACGATCCAATGTGCAAAGCTAAAATTTTAGTGAAAGATGCATACTAGTGTCATGTTGAAGAGAACTGTACAGTTATAAGAAGTACCTGGAGCAATCTGGCATATGAAGCGAAGATGCAACTTGCACCAGGCGTCGTCCCACCTGCATTTCCAGGACGGTTTTGAGGAGTAACGAACGCAATCATCGCGCCGGCCGTCCAGATACTTGTCTGGTTGTCCCGGAGCCCAGGAATTGTACGTCCCAAGTGCAGAACCATCCATCCACAGAAAACTTCCCTCTGTGCGCCGATCGTGCAGGCCGAACCAGAAGGCCCGATTGTCGCTCACGGAGTTGTACAACGATATGAGGAAGGCGTTGGTCTCGGCATGTCGAGGCATGGCGAGGGTGCCGCCATCTTTACCACAGATCTTGGCCGCTGTGCGGAAGATCTTACTTTTGTTGAAGGCCTTGTAGCAGATTCCACGACTCAATGTGTAACCTTTAGGACAAGATACTGGAAAACAAGTTTTGCATCAGCAACAGGTCAAGGATGTCGATATCAAAAACATACCTACATATCTGAAATATGTACGTTGATGAAGGTTAAACATCCATTTAATAAGACACGCAATGTAGCAGTTAGCCACGCAACTGGGACTTATTGCAGTTAGATCCGCCCTGGATTCATCGACCATACAAAAGCAGACATACTCCCAGAAGGATATGATATATATCGTAAAAAGATACAAGCTGCTAGGGGGCCCAAACCTACACCACGTCTTACTTACATCACAAGCTATCTGCCACCAAAAATCAAGACCACAGCACTTCCAGGGCAAAAGATTAGAAAAAAGGAAGTTCTGCTGCAGTACCAAGGTCACATACGAGGGGGCCTTCAACCTTGTCTTTTGTCTTCCCATTTCCGACCCACATACTAAATATCACCGTAATCCATCAAGAGGTTCTTGAGTTATGCTGACTGCAAACATCCGGAAACACAAACACACAGACACATCGAAAACAAGAGTTCTACGACCTCATACCTTCGTCAAATGATTTTGACCTTTATGACTGACGTATTAGGAGTGTTTTTCATCAATCATCAATCATACCAGCTGATCCTCTTCACCCAAATAACATAAGTTGTCCAAACCTCATTGTTATGACTATGAGCTTAACAAAGAAGGTTATGCTAACATTTATCATCAATTATGCAAATAAGCTCCCTCCTTATTAGCATAATTTGATTCAATGGTGTTCACATTCACACAACTTCCTAATGCCACAAGTATGAAATTGCCGTCATTTACTAGTATGGAATTATAGCAGTTTCTCATTAATTATGCTAATTAGGCCCACCTTTGCATATTTCCTATCTTTCAACATTCCTCTCTTCCTTAGTTACAAATGTCACATATTTGAATACTCATATCATGGAACACAGCAGATTTTTTAAAATTGCCTCATTAATAATGCGAGTTAGAATTTGATTTGCATAATTATCATCCAATCATACATAGCATCACGTAAGCTATCTACATACCAAAAATCATGACCATCCATCAAGACCATCTCGAGTTATAGTTTTTCTCATTAATTATGTCAATGAGGTTCTCATTTTCAAAGCTGATATCTATTAATATTTCTCTCTTCCTCAGTTACATATGTCACATGTTTGAGAGTCCTATCATGGAAATTGATGGATGTATAAACTTTCCTCATTAATTGTGCAAATTAGATACTGATTTGCATAATGAGTATCTAATCATGTACATCAGCACTCAAGCTATGTACTTACAAAAATTTATGACCATCCACCAAGCCCTTCTTGAGTAATTCCCTTTCAAAGTCTGAAGCAAAACCTGCCCCTGCTATAGCCAACCCATAGGTCTGCTTGGAGACTACCTTACCAATGCCTACAGCTGGCTGACAGCCAATTTGTGTAACTGACGTTTCCTGCCTTCAAGATGACCCCTCAGGACCCCTACCCCTATCCATGACGCCTTGGAACAACAACACGTACACATACTTCAGCATACAATATAACACATTTTTACACTTTTCTCGTTAATTATGCAAAACACTTCGCCCAAAATCTAATCATCTTGAGATTTCCCACATACACACCGACACACCAACTACGACAACAAACCATCCAGGCGTTCTCGACTTATTCTGTTCACTAACAGACACACAGACAAGCATCATCGAATAACCTTCTCGACGAGAAATCGTCGACGAAGGTAACTATTCATTTTTTCATGGAGATGATAATATCTCCATTTTCATGGAGATAACAATACCTCCATGATGAAATGGAAGTAAACTGCTCTTTTCTCCATATCCACAAGTTCAGGATTTAGGACTACGCCTGCATTCTTAAACTCAATGTTCGTTGATCAATTAAACCAAGTAAAGAAAGTCCAAGTAAAGTGACGAAATCCAAGACATATTACTCACGCCTCAATTTCAATTCGTCGACAGTGGTGGATAGGTCGTCTTCGTGCTTCAAGGCGTCAACAGTGGTGGACAGTTGGCGTATGCCGTCTTGGTCGCGCTTCAAGGCGTCGACAGTGGTGGACAGTTGACGTATGCCGTCTTGGTCCTGCTTGAAGGTGTCAATAGTGGTGGAAATGTCGTCTCGGTCGCGCTTCAAGGCGTCGACAGTGGTGGACAGTTGGCGTATGCCGTCTTGGTCACACTTCCAGGCGTCGACATTGTTGAACATGTCGTCTTGGCTGCGCTTCATGACGTCAACAGTGTTGGACATGTCGTCTTGGTCGCACTTCAGGGCGTCAACAGTGTTGGACATGTCGTCTTGGCTGCGCTTCAAGGCGTCAACAGTGGTGGACATGTCGTCTTGGTCGCACTTCAGGGCGTCGACAGTGGTGGACATGTCGTATTGGTTGTGCTTCAAGGCGTCAACAGTGGTGGACATGTCGTCTTGGCTGCGCTTCAAGGCGTCAACGGTGGTGGACATGTCATCTTGGTCTCGCTTCAAGCCGCCAACGATGGATGACATGTCGTCTTGGTCGCGCTTCAAGGCGTCAACGGTGGTCGACATGCCGTCTTGGTCGCGCTTCAAGGCGTCAACAGTGGTGGACATGTCGTCTTGGTCTCGCTTCAAGGCGTCAACTGTGGTAGACATGTCGTCTTGGTCGCGCTTCAAAGCGTCAACAGTAGTGGGCAGTTGGTGCATACCGTCTTGGTTGCGCTTCAAGGCGTCAACAGTGATGGACAATTGGGATATTTCCTATAAAAGTATTTACGTACATTTGCATCTCATAATATCAAACTTGAGAAACAAACGAGGAAAAGTATTAAAAGCACAACAGAATAAGTGTAAGAAAAATAGATTGGTAGTTGTGGTGGTGGTGCAAGCGTGTTTACCTCTTTATTGATGAACGTCAGAGGGGCCATTCCCACAGCCGCCAGGCTTAGCAGCACGGCAATACCGGTGGCCATGCAGCTACGGTGGGAGCGGATGAAGGTACAGAGATCACGGCGGCCGCTTGCTCCCCCTGGGTAAGTGCGGTCTGTTAGAAAAAAAAGAATTCGGTACATGTTAACTTCAGATTTATTTCAAAATACCGACTCTAGAATTTAATGAATAAACGAATGTAGAATTTAACATGCAAGCGAAGTCCTCAGTTGCATAATTTATATTCCTTTATGATCTTCTGCAACTAATTGAAGCGATAGACAGCGCTTGTGCACGGGAAGAAGTGACATAGGTTTGAGCCCCCTATCTGCTTGTTTTGAAACTGCAGGGGCGGTTTTGTTAAAACATTTTAACGAGACAGCTCAAGAGGGTATGCAGATAGCTTAAAGTATGATTCAAATAATCAAATTATGAATCTCCGACCCGCTGCGTTCCAATAAAGGACTCTTAAAGTTGAACATGTGACATATGTAAATGAGGGGTATTGACAGGTATTATTCATGCAAATGAAGCTTGGCGGGTATTTGAGGAAATGAAATCATTTTACTTTCTCATTCATGGTTAGGGAGTAATAGCTGACCAAAGTTACGCCCCCCACCCCATACTTATAAAGCATTATAGACCAATTCAGTGCTCCGGTCTAAAATTCAATCTCTTTATCAGAATGTTCAAACTTTACATTCAAACGATAGGGCACTTGGCGGGTATTTGAGGAAATGAAATCATTTTGCTTTCTCATTCATGGTTAGGGAGTAATAGCTGACCAAAGTTACGCCCCCCACCCCATACTTATAAAGCATTATAGACCAATTCAGTGCTCCGGTCTAAAATTCAATCTCTTTATCAGAATGTTCAAACTTTACATTCAAACGATAGGGCACTTGGCGAGTATTTGAGGAAATGAAATCACTTTACTTTCTCATTCATGGTTAGGAAGTAATAGCTGACCAAAGTTACGCCCCCACCCCATACTTATAAAGCATTATAGACCAATTCAGTGCTCCGGTCTAAAATTCAATCTCTTTATCAGAATGTTCAAACTTTACATTCAAACGATAGGGCACTTGGCGGGTATTTGAGGAAATGAAATCACTTTACTTTCTCATTCATGGTTAGGAAATAATAGCTGACCAAAGTTACGCCCCCACCCCATACTTATAAAGCATTATAGACCAATTCAGTGCTCCGGTCTAAAATTCAATCTCTTTATCAGAATGTTCAAACTTTACATTCAAACAATAGGGCACTTGGCGGGTATTTGAGGAAATAAAATCATTTTACTTTCTCATTTATGGTTAGGGAGTAATAGCTGACCAAAGTTACGCCCCCCACCCCATACTTATAAAGCATTATAAACCAATTCAGTGCTCCGGTCTAAAATTCAATCTCTTTATCAGAATGTTCAAACTTTACATTCAAACGATAGGGCACTTGGCGGGTATTTGAGGAAATGAAATCACTTTACTTTCTCATTCATGGTTAGGGAGTAATAGCTGGCCAAAGTTACGCCCCCCACCCAGTACTTATAAAGCATTATAGACCAATTCAGTGCTCCAGACTAGAATTCAATCTCTTTATCAGAATGTTCAAACTTTACATTCAAACGATAGGGCACTTGGCGGGAATTTGAGGAAATGAAATCATTTTACTTTCTCATTCATGGTTAGTGAGTAATAGCTGACCAAAGTTACGCCCCCACCCCATACTTATAAAGCATTATAGACCAATTCAGTGCTCCGGTCTAAAATTCAATCTCTTTATCAGAATGTTCAAACTTTACATTCAAACGATAGGGCACTTGGCGGGTATTTGAGGAAAGGAAATCACCTAACTTTCTCATTCATGGTTAGGGAGTAATAGCTGACCAAAGTTACGCCCCCACCCCATACTTATAAAGCAATATAGACCCATTCAGTGCTCCGGTCTAAAATTCAATCTCTTTATCAGAATGTTCAAACTTTACATTCAAACGATAGGGCACTTGGCGGGTATTTGAGGAAATGAAATCATTTTACTTTCTCATTCATGGTTAGGGAGTAATAGCTGACCAAAGTTACGCCTCCCACCCCATACTTATAAAGCATTGTAGACCAATTCAGTGCTCCGGTCTAAAATTCAATCTCTTTATCAGAATGTTCAAACTTTACATTCAAACGATAGGGCACTTGGCGGGTATTTGAGGAAATGATATCATTTTACTTTCTCATTCATGGTTAGGGAGTAATAGCTGACCAAAGTTACCCCCCCCCCCATACTTATAAAGCATTATAGACCAATTCAGTGCTCCGGTCTAAAATTCAATCTCTTTATCAGAATGTTCAAACTTTACATTCAAACGATAGGGCACTTGGCGGGTATTTGAGGAAATGAAATCATTTTACTTTCTCATTCATGGTTAGGGAGTAATAGCCGACCAAAGTTACGCCCCCCACCCCATACTTATAAAGCATTATAGACCAATTCAGTGCTCCGGTCTAAAATTCAATCTCTTTATCAGAATTTTCAAACTTTACATTCAAACGATAGGGCACTTGGCGGGTATTTGAGGAAATGAAATCACTTTACTTTCTCATTCATGGTTAGGGAGTAATAGCTGACCAAAGTTACGCCCCCACCCCATACTTATAAAGCAATATAGACCCATTCAGTGCTCCGGTCTAAAATTCAATCTCTTTATCAGAATTTTCAAACTTTACATTCAAACGATAGGGCACTTGGCGGGTATTTGAGGAAATGAAATCATTTTACTTTCTCATTCATGGTTAGGGAGTAATAGCTGACCAAAGTTGGGCCCCCACCCCATACTTGTAAAGCATTATAGACCAATTCAGTGCTCTGGTCTAAAATTCAATCTCTTTATCAGAATGTTCAAACTTTACATTCAAACGATAGGGCACTTGGCGGGTATTTGAGGAAATGAAATCACCTTACTTTCTCATTCATGGTTAGGAAGTAATGGCTGACCAAAGTTACGCCCCCACTTATAAAGCATTATAGACCAATTCAGTGCTCCGGTCTAAAATTCAATCTCTTTATCAGAATGTTCAAACTTTACATTCAAACGATAGGGCACTTGGCGGGTATTTGAGGAAATGAAATCATTTTACTTTCCCATTCATAGTTAGGGAGTAATAGCTGACCAAAGTTACGCCCCCCACCCCATACTTATAAAGCATTATAGACCAATTCAGTGCTCCGGTCTAAAATTCAATCTCTTTATCAGAATGTTCAAACTTTACATTCAAACGATAGGGCACTTGGCGGGTATTTGAGGAAATGAAATCATTTTACTTTCTCATTCATGGTTAGGGAGTAATAGCTGACCAAAGTTACGCCCCCCACCCCATACTTATAAAGCATTATAGACCAATTCAGTGCTCCGGTCTAAAATTCAATCTCTTTATCAGAATGTTCAAACTTTACATTCAAACGATAGGGCACTTGGCGGGTATTTGAGGAAATGAAATCACTTTAATTTCTAATTCATGATTAGGAAGTAATAGCTGACCAAAGTTACGCCCCCACCCCATACATATAAAGCATTATAGACCAATTCAGTGCTCCTGTCTAAAATTCAATCTCTTTATCAGAATGTTCAAACTTTACATTCAAACGATAGGGCACTTGGCGGGTATTTGAGGAAATGAAATCATTTTACTTTCTCATTCATGGTTAGGGAGTAATAGCTGACCAAAGTTACGCCCCCGGCCCATACTTATAAAGCATTATAGACCAATTCAGTGCTCCGGTCTAAAATTCAATCTCTTATCAGAATTTTCAAACTTTACATTCAAACGATAGGGCACTTGGCGGGTATTTGAGGAAATGAAATCATTTTACTTTCTCATTCATGGTTAGGGAGTAATAGCTGACCAAAGTTACGCCCCCACCCCATACTTGTAAAGCATTATAGACCAATTCAGTGCTCTGGTCTAAAATTCAATCTCTTTATCAGAATGTTCAAACTTTACATTCAAACGATAGGGCACTTGGCGGGTATTTGAGGAAATGAAATCACCTTACTTTCTCATTCATGGTTAGGAAGTAATGGCTGACCAAAGTTACGCCCCCACTTATAAAGCATTATAGACCAATTCAGTGCTCCGGTCTAAAATTCAATCTCTTTATCAGAATGTTCAAACTTTACATTCAAACGATAGGGCACTTGGCGGGTATTTGAGGAAATGAAATCATTTTACTTTCCCATTCATAGTTAGGGAGTAATAGCTGACCAAAGTTACGCCCCCCACCCCATACTTATAAAGCATTATAGACCAATTCAGTGCTCCGGTCTAAAATTCAATCTCTTTATCAGAATGTTCAAACTTTACATTCAAACGATAGGGCACTTGGCGGGTATTTGAGGAAATGAAATCATTTTACTTTCTCATTCATGGTTAGGGAGTAATAGCTGACCAAAGTTACGCCCCCCACCCCATACTTATAAAGCATTATAGACCAATTCAGTGCTCCGGTCTAAAATTCAATCTCTTTATCAGAATGTTCAAACTTTACATTCAAACGATAGGGCACTTGGCGGGTATTTGAGGAAATGAAATCACTTTAATTTCTAATTCATGATTAGGAAGTAATAGCTGACCAAAGTTACGCCCCCACCCCATACATATAAAGCATTATAGACCAATTCAGTGCTCCGCTCTAAAATTCAATCTCTTTATCAGAATGTTCAAACTTTACATTTAAACGATAGGGCACTTGGCGGGTATTTGAGGAAATGATATCATTTTACTTTCTCATTCATGGTTAGGGAGTAATAGCTGACCAAAGTTACGCCCCCCACCCCATACTTATAAAGCTTTATAGACCAATTCAGTGCTCCGGTCTAAAAATTCAATCTCTTTATCAGAATGTTCAAACTTTACATTCAAACGATAGGGCACTTGGCGGGTATTTGAGGAAATGAAATCATTTTACTTTCTCATTCATGGTTAGGGAGTAATAGCTGACCAAAGTTACGCCCCCAACCCCATACTTATATAGCTTTATAGACCAATTCAGTGCTCCGGTCTAAAATTCAATCTCTTTATCAGAATGTTCAAACTTTACATTCAAACGATAGGGCACTTGGCGGGTATTTGAGGAAATGAAATCACTTTACTTTCTCATTCATGGTTAGGGAGTAATAGCTGACCAAAGTTACGCCCCCACCCCATACTTATAAAGCATTATAGACCAATTCAGTGCTCCGGTCTAAAATTCAATCTCTTTATCAGAATGTTAAAACTTTACATTCAAACGATAGGGCACTTGGCGGGTATTTGAGGAAATGATATCATTTTACTTTCTCATTCATGGTTAGGGAGTAATAGCTGACCAAAGTTACGCCCCCCACCCCATACTTATAAAGCATTATAGACCAATTCAGTGCTCCGGTCTAAAATTCAATCTCTTTATCAGAATGTTCAAACTTTACATTCAAACGATAGGGCACTTGGCGGGTATTTGAGGAAATGAAATCATTTTACTTTCTCATTCATGGTTAGGGAGTAATAGCCGACCAAAGTTACGCCCCCCACCCCATACTTAAAAAGCATTATAGACCAATTCAGTGCTCCGGTCTAAAATTCAATCTCTTTATCAGAATGTTCAAACTTTACATTCAAACGATAGGGCACTTGGCGGGTATTTGAGGAAATGAAATCACTTTACTTTCTCATTCATGGTTAGGAAATAATAGCTGACCAAAGTTACGCCCCCACCCCATACTTATAAAGCATTATAGACCAATTCAGTGCTCCGGTCTAAAATTCAATCTCTTTATCAGAATGTTCAAACTTTACATTCAAACAATAGGGCACTTGGCGGGTATTTGAGGAAATGAAATCATTTTACTTTCTCATTTATGGTTAGGGAGTAATAGCTGACCAAAGTTACGCCCCCCACCCCATACTTATAAAGCATTATAGACCAATTCAGTGCTCCGGTCTAAAATTCAATCTCTTTATCAGAATGTTCAAACTTTACATTCAAACGATAGGGCACTTGGCGGGTATTTGAGGAAATGAAATCACTTTACTTTCTCATTCATGGTTAGGGAGTAATAGCTGACCAAAGTTACGCCCCCCACCCAGTACTTATAAAGCATTATAGACCAATTCAGTGCTCCAGACTAGAATTCAATCTCTTTATCAGAATGTTCAAACTTTACATTCAAACGATAGGGCACTTGGCGGGAATTTGAGGAAATGAAATCATTTTACTTTCTCATTCATGGTTAGGGAGTAATAGCTGACCAAAGTTACGCCCCCACCCCATACTTATAAAGCATTATAGACCAATTCAGTGCTCCGGTCTAAAATTCAATCTCTTTATCAGAATGTTCAAACTTTACATTCAAACGATAGGGCACTTGGCGGGTATTTGAGGAAAGGAAATCACCTAACTTTCTCATTCATGGTTAGGGAGTAATAGCTGACCAAAGTTACGCCCCCACACCATACTTATAAAGCAATATAGACCCATTCAGTGCTCCGGTCTAAAATTCAATCTCTTTATCAGAATGTTCAAACTTTACATTCAAACGATAGGGCACTTGGCGGGTATTTGAGGAAATGAAATCATTTTACTTTCTCATTCATGGTTAGGAAGTAATAGCTGACCAAAGTTACGCTACCACCCCATACTTATAAAGCAATATAGACCAATTCAGTGCTCCGGTCTAAAATTCAATCTCTTTATCAGAATGTTCAAACTTTACATTCAAACGATAGGGCACTTGGCGGGTATTTGAGGAAATGAAATCATTTTACTTTCTCATTCATGGTTAGGGAGTGATAGCTGACCAAAGTTACGCCCCCCACCCCATACTTATAAAGCATTATAGACCAATTCAGTGCTCCGGTCTAAAATTCAATCTCTTTATCAGAATGTTCAAACTTTACATTCAAACGATAGGGCACTTGGCGGGTATTGGAGGAAATGAAATCATTTTACTTTCCCATTCATAGTTAGGGAGTAATAGCTGACCAAAGTTACGCCCCCCACCCCATACTTATAAAGCATTATAGACCAATTCAGTGCTCCGGTCTAAAATTCAATCTCTTTATCAGAATGTTCAAACTTTACATTCAAACGATAGGGCACTTGGCGGGTATTTGAGGAAATGATATCATTTTACTTTCTCATTCATGGTTAGGGAGTAATAGCTGACCAAAGTTACGCCCCCCACCCCATACTTATAAAGCATTATAGACCAATTCAGTGCTCCGGTCTAAAATTCAATCTCTTTATCAGAATGTTCAAACTTTACATTCAAACGATAGGGCACTTGGCGGGTATTTGAGGAAATGAAATCACTTTACTTTCTAATTCATGATTAGGAAGTAATAGCTGACCAAAGTTACGCCCCCACCCCATACATATAAAGCATTATAGACCAATTCAGTGCTCCGGTCTAAAATTCAATCTCTTTATCAGAATGTTCAAACTTTACATTTAAACGATAGGGCACTTGGCGGGTATTTGAGGAAATGATATCATTTTACTTTCTCATTCATGGTTAGGGAGTAATAGCTGACCAAAGTTACGCCCCCCACCCCATACTTATAAAGCTTTATAGACCAATTCAGTGCTCCGGTCTAAAAATTCAATCTCTTTATCAGAATGTTCAAACTTTACATTCAAACGATAGGGCACTTGGCGGGTATTTGAGGAAATGAAATCATTTTACTTTCTCATTCATGGTTAGGGAGTAATAGCTGACCAAAGTTACGCCCCCAACCCCATACTTATATAGCTTTATAGACCAATTCAGTGCTCCGGTCTAAAATTCAATCTCTTTATCAGAATGTTCAAACTTTACATTCAAACGATAGGGCACTTGGCGGGTATTTGAGGAAATGAAATCACTTTACTTTCTAATTCATGATTAGGAAGTAATAGCTGACCAAAGTTACGCCCCCACCCCATACATATAAAGCATTATAGACCAATTCAGTGCTCCGGTCTAAAATTCAATCTCTTTATCAGAATGTTCAAACTTTACATTTAAACGATAGGGCACTTGGCGGGTATTTGAGGAAATGATATCATTTTACTTTCTCATTCATGGTTAGGGAGTAATAGCTGACCAAAGTTACGCCCCCCACCCCATACTTATAAAGCTTTATAGACCAATTCAGTGCTCCGGTCTAAAAATTCAATCTCTTTATCAGAATGTTCAAACTTTACATTCAAACGATAGGGCACTTGGCGGGTATTTGAGGAAATGAAATCATTTTACTTTCTCATTCATGGTTAGGGAGTAATAGCTGACCAAAGTTACGCCCCCACCCCATACTTATAAAGCATTATAGACCAATTCAGTGCTCCGGTCTAAAATTCAATCTCTTTATCAGAATGTTCAAACTTTACATTCAAACGATAGGGCACTTGGCGGGTATTGGAGGAAATGAAATCATTTTACTTTCCCACTCATAGTTAGGGAGTAATAGCTGACCAAAGTTACGCCCCCCACCCCATACTTATAAAGCATTATAGACCAATTCAGTGCTCCGGTCTAAAATTCAATCTCTTTATCAGAATGTTCAAACTTTACATTCAAACGATAGGGCACTTGGCGGGTATTTGAGGAAATGAAATCACTTTAATTTCTAATTCATGATTAGGAAGTAATAGCTGACCAAAGTTACGCCCCCACCCCATACATATAAAGCATTATAGACCAATTCAGTGCTCCGCTCTAAAATTCAATCTCTTTATCAGAATGTTCAAACTTTACATTTAAACGATAGGGCACTTGGCGGGTATTTGAGGAAATGATATCATTTTACTTTCTCATTCATGGTTAGGGAGTAATAGCTGACCAAAGTTACGCCCCCCACCCCATACTTATAAAGCTTTATAGACCAATTCAGTGCTCCGGTCTAAAAATTCAATCTCTTTATCAGAATGTTCAAACTTTACATTCAAACGATAGGGCACTTGGCGGGTATTTGAGGAAATGAAATCATTTTACTTTCTCATTCATGGTTAGGGAGTAATAGCTGACCAAAGTTACGCCCCCAACCCCATACTTATATAGCTTTATAGACCAATTCAGTGCTCCGGTCTAAAATTCAATCTCTTTATCAGAATGTTCAAACTTTACATTCAAACGATAGGGCACTTGGCGGGTATTTGAGGAAATGAAATCATTTTACTTTCTCATTCATGGTTAGGGAGTAATAGCTGACCAAAGTTACGCCCCCCACCCCATACTTATAAAGCATTATAGACCAATTCAGTGCTCCGGTCTAAAATTCAATCTCTTTATCAGAATGTTCAAACTTTACATTCAAACGATAGGGCACTTGGCGGGTATTTGAGGAAATGAAATCACCTTACTTTCTCATTCATGGTTAGGAAGTAATGGCTGACCAAAGTTACGCCCCCACTTATAAAGCATTATAGACCAATTCAGTGCTCCGGTCTAAAATTCAATCTCTTTATCAGAATGTTCAAACTTTACATTCAAACGATAGGGCACTTGGCGGGTATTTGAGGAAATGAAATCATTTTACTTTCCCATTCATAGTTAGGGAGTAATAGCTGACCAAAGTTACGCCCCCCACCCCATACTTATAAAGCATTATAGACCAATTCAGTGCTCCGGTCTAAAATTCAATCTCTTTATCAGAATGTTCAAACTTTACATTCAAACGATAGGGCACTTGGCGGGTATTTGAGGAAATGAAATCATTTTACTTTCTCATTCATGGTTAGGGAGTAATAGCTGACCAAAGTTACGCCCCCCACCCCATACTTATAAAGCATTATAGACCAATTCAGTGCTCCGGTCTAAAATTCAATCTCTTTATCAGAATGTTCAAACTTTACATTCAAACGATAGGGCACTTGGCGGGTATTTGAGGAAATGAAATCACTTTACTTTCTAATTCATGATTAGGAAGTAATAGCTGACCAAAGTTACGCCCCCACCCCATACATATAAAGCATTATAGACCAATTCAGTGCTCCGGTCTAAAATTCAATCTCTTTATCAGAATGTTCAAACTTTACATTTAAACGATAGGGCACTTGGCGGGTATTTGAGGAAATGATATCATTTTACTTTCTCATTCATGGTTAGGGAGTAATAGCTGACCAAAGTTACGCCCCCCACCCCATACTTATAAAGCTTTATAGACCAATTCAGTGCTCCGGTCTAAAAATTCAATCTCTTTATCAGAATGTTCAAACTTTACATTCAAACGATAGGGCACTTGGCGGGTATTTGAGGAAATGAAATCATTTTACTTTCTCATTCATGGTTAGGGAGTAATAGCTGACCAAAGTTACGCCCCCAACCCCATACTTATATAGCTTTATAGACCAATTCAGTGCTCCGGTCTAAAATTCAATCTCTTTATCAGAATGTTCAAACTTTACATTCAAACGATAGGGCACTTGGCGGGTATTTGAGGAAATGAAATCACTTTACTTTCTCATTCATGGTTAGGGAGTAATAGCTGACCAAAGTTACGCCCCCACCCCATACTTATAAAGCATTATAGACCAATTCAGTGCTCCGGTCTAAAATTCAATCTCTTTATCAGAATGTTCAAACTTTACATTCAAACGATAGGGCACTTGGCGGGTATTTGAGGAAATGATATCATTTTACTTTCTCATTCATGGTTAGGGAGTAATAGCTGACCAAAGTTACGCCCCCCACCCCATACTTATAAAGCATTATAGACCAATTCAGTGCTCCGGTCTAAAATTCAATCTCTTTATCAGAATGTTCAAACTTTACATTCAAACGATAGGGCACTTGGCGGGTATTTGAGGAAATGAAATCATTTTACTTTCTCATTCATGGTTAGGGAGTAATAGCCGACCAAAGTTACGCCCCCCACCCCATACTTATAAAGCATTATAGACCAATTCAGTGCTCCGGTCTAAAATTCAATCTCTTTATCAGAATGTTCAAACTTTACATTCAAACGATAGGGCACTTGGCGGGTATTTGAGGAAATGAAATCACTTTACTTTCTCATTCATGGTTAGGAAATAATAGCTGACCAAAGTTACGCCCCCACCCCATACTTATAAAGCATTATAGACCAATTCAGTGCTCCGGTCTAAAATTCAATCTCTTTATCAGAATGTTCAAACTTTACATTCAAACAATAGGGCACTTGGCGGGTATTTGAGGAAATGAAATCATTTTACTTTCTCATTTATGGTTAGGGAGTAATAGCTGACCAAAGTTACGCCCCCCACCCCATACTTATAAAGCATTATAAACCAATTCAGTGCTCCGGTCTAAAATTCAATCTCTTTATCAGAATGTTCAAACTTTACATTCAAACGATAGGGCACTTGGCGGGTATTTGAGGAAATGAAATCACTTTACTTTCTCATTCATGGTTAGGGAGTAATAGCTGACCAAAGTTACGCCCCCCACCCAGTACTTATAAAGCATTATAGACCAATTCAGTGCTCCAGACTAGAATTCAATCTCTTTATCAGAATGTTCAAACTTTACATTCAAACGATAGGGCACTTGGCGGGAATTTGAGGAAATGAAATCATTTTACTTTCTCATTCATGGTTAGGGAGTAATAGCTGACCAAAGTTACGCCCCCACCCCATACTTATAAAGCATTATAGACCAATTCAGTGCTCCGGTCTAAAATTCAATCTCTTTATCAGAATGTTCAAACTTTACATTCAAACGATAGGGCACTTGGCGGGTATTTGAGGAAAGGAAATCACCTAACTTTCTCATTCATGGTTAGGGAGTAATAGCTGACCAAAGTTACGCCCCCACACCATACTTATAAAGCAATATAGACCCATTCAGTGCTCCGGTCTAAAATTCAATCTCTTTATCAGAATGTTCAAACTTTACATTCAAACGATAGGGCACTTGGCGGGTATTTGAGGAAATGAAATCATTTTACTTTCTCATTCATGGTTAGGAAGTAATAGCTGACCAAAGTTACGCTACCACCCCATACTTATAAAGCAATATAGACCAATTCAGTGCTCCGGTCTAAAATTCAATCTCTTTATCAGAATGTTCAAACTTTACATTCAAACGATAGGGCACTTGGCGGGTATTTGAGGAAATGAAATCATTTTACTTTCTCATTCATGGTTAGGGAGTGATAGCTGACCAAAGTTACGCCCCCCACCCCATACTTATAAAGCATTATAGACCAATTCAGTGCTCCGGTCTAAAATTCAATCTCTTTATCAGAATGTTCAAACTTTACATTCAAACGATAGGGCACTTGGCGGGTATTGGAGGAAATGAAATCACTTACTTTCTCATTCATGGTTAGGACGTAATAGCTGACCAAAGTTACGCCCCCACCCCATACTTATAAAGCAGTATAGACCAATTCAGTGCTCCGGTCTAAAATTCAATCTCTTTATCAGAATGTTCAAACTTTACATTCAAACGATAGGGCACTTGGCGGGTATTTGAGGAAATGAAATCATTTTACTTTCTCATTCATGGTTAGGGAGTAATAGCTGACCAAAGTTACGCCCCCCACCCCATACTTATAAAGCATTATAGACCAATTCAGTGCTCCGGTCTAAAATTCAATCTCTTTATCAGAATGTTCAAACTTTACATTCAAACGATAGGGCACTTGGCGGGTATTTGAGGAAATGAAATCATTTTACTTTCTCATTCATGGTTAGGGAGTAATAGCTGACCAAAGTTACGCCCCCCACCCCATACTTATAAAGCTTTATAGACCAATTCAGTGCTCCGGTCTAAAAATTCAATCCCTTTATCAGAATGTTCAAACTTTACATTCAAACGATAGGGCACTTGGCGGGAATTTGAGGAAGTGAAATCACTTTACTTTCTCATCCATGGTTAGGGAGTAATAGCTGACCAAAGTTACGCCCCCCACCCCATACTTATAAAGCATTATAGACCAATTCAGTGCTCCGGTCTAAAATTCAATCTCTTTATCAGAATGTTCAAACTTTACATTCAAACGATAGGGCACTTGGCGGGTATTTGAGGAAATGATATCATTTTACTTTCTCATTCATGGTTAGGGAGTAATAGCTGACCAAAGTTACGCCCCCCACCCCATACTTATAAAGCATTATAGACCAATTCAGTGCTCCGGTCTAAAATTCAATCTCTTTATCAGAATGTTCAAACTTTACATTCAAACGATAGGGCACTTGGCGGGTATTTGAGGAAATGAAATCATTTTACTTTCTCATTCATGGTTAGGGAGTAATAGCCGACCAAAGTTACGCCCCCCACCCCATACTTATAAAGCATTATAGACCAATTCAGTGCTCCGGTCTAAAATTCAATCTCTTTATCAGAATGTTCAAACTTTACATTCAAACGATAGGGCACTTGGCGGGTATTTGAGGAAATGAAATCATTTTAATTTCTCATTCATGGTTAGGGAGTAATAGCTGACCAAAGTTACGCCCCCACCCCATACTTATAAAGCATTATAGACCAATTCAGTGCTCCGGTCTAAAATTCAATCTCTTTATCAGAATGTTCAAACTTTACATTCAAACGATAGGGCACTTGGCGGGTATTTGAGGAAATGAAATCATTTTACTTTCTCATTCATGGTTAGGGAGTACTAGCTGACCAAAGTTACGCCCCCACCCCATACTTATAAAGTATTATAGACCAATTCAGTGCTCCGGTCTAAAATTCAATCTCTTTATCAGAATGTTCAAACTTTACATTCAAACGATAGGGCACTTGGCGGGTATTTGAGGAAATGAAATCATTTTACTTTCTCATTCATGGTTAGGGAGTAATAGCTGACCAAAGTTACGCCCCCCACCCCATACTTATAAAGCATTATAGACCAATTCAGTGCTCCGGTCTAAAATTCAATCTCTTTATCAGAATGTTCAAACTTTAAATTCAAACGATAGGGCACTTGGCGGGTATTTGAGGAAATGAAATCACTTTACTTTCTCATTCATGGTTAGGAAGTAATAGCTGACCAAAGTTACGCCCCCACCCCATACTTATAAAGCATTATAGACCAATTCAGTGCTCCGGTCTAAAATTCAATCTCTTTATCAGAATGTTCAAACTTTACATTCAAACGATAGGGCACTTGGCGGGCATTTGAGGAAATGAAATCATTTTACTTTCTCATTCATGGTTAGGGAGTAATAGCTGACCAAAGTTATGCCCCCCACTCCATACTTATAAAGCATTATAGACCAATTCAGTGCTCCGGTCTAAAATTCAATCTCTTTATCAGAATGTTCAAACTTTACATTCAAACGATAGGGCACTTGGCGGGTATTTGAGGTAATGAAATCACTTTACTTTCTCATTCATGGTTAGGAAGTAATAGCTGACCAAAGTTACGCCCCCACCCCATACTTATAAAGCATTATAGACCAATTCAGTGCTCCGGTCTAAAATTCAATCTCTTTATCAGAATGTTCAAACTTTACATTCAAACGATAGGGCACTTGGCGGGTATTTGAGGAAATGAAATCATTTTGCTTTCTCATTCATGGTTAGGGAGTAATAGCTGACCAAAGTTACGCCCCCCCACCCCATACTTATAAAGCATTATAGACCAATTCCGTGCCCCGGTCTAAAATTCAATCTCTTTATCAGAATGTTCAAACTTTACATTCAAACGATAGGGCACTTGGCGGGTATTTGAGGAAATGAAATCATTTTACTTTCTCATTCATGGTTAGGGAGTAATAGCTGACCAAAGTTATGCCCCCCACCCCATACTTATAAAGCATTATAGACCAATTCAGTGCTCCGGTCTAAAATTCAATCTCTTTATCAGAATGTTCAAACTTTACATTCAAACGATAGGGCACTTGGCGGGTATTTGAGGAAATGAAATCATTTTACTTTCTCATTCATGGTTAGGGAGTAATAGCTGACCAAAGTTACACCCCCCACCCCATACTTACTTATAAAGCATTATAGACCAATTCAGTGCTCCGGTCTAAAATTCAATCTCTTTATCAGAATGTTCAAACTTTACATTCAAACGATAGGGCACTTGGCGGGTATTTGAGGAAGTGAAATCATTTTACTTTCTCATTCATGGTTAGGGAGTAATAGCTGACCAAAGTTACGCCCCCACCCCATACTTATAAAGCATTATAGACCAATTCAGTGCTCCGGTCTAAAATTCAATCTCTTTATCAGAATGTTCAAACTTTACATTCAAACGATAGGGCACTTGGCGGGTATTTGAGGAAATGAAATCATTTTACTTTCTCATTCATGGTTAGGGAGTAATAGCTGACCAAAGTTACGCCCCCCACCCCATACTTATAAAGCATTATAGACCAATTCAGTGCTCCGGTCTAAAATTCAATCTCTTTATCAGAATGTTCAAACTTTACATTCAAACGATAGGGCACTTGGCGGGTATTTGAGGAAATGAAATCACTTTACTTTCTCATTCATGGTTAGGAAGTAATAGCTTACCAAAGTTACGCCCCCAGCCCATACGTACAAAGCATTATAGACCAATTCAGTGCTCCGGTCTAAAATTCAATCTCTTTATCAGAATGTTCAAACTTTACATTCAAACGATAGGGCACTTGGCGGGTATTTGAGGAAATGAAATCATTTTACTTTCTCATTCATGGTCAGGGAGTAATAGCTGACCAAAGTTACGCCCCCCACCCCATACTTATAAAGCATTATAGACCAATTCAGTGCTCCGGTCTAAAATTCAATCTCTTTATCAGAATGTTCAAACTTTACATTCAAACGATAGGGCACTTGGCGGGTATTTGAGGAAATGAAATCATTTTACTTTCTCATTCATGGTTAGGGAGTAATAGCTGACCAAAGTTACGCCCCCCACCCCATACTTATAAAGCATTATAGACCAATTCAGTGCTCCGGTCTAAAATTAAATCTCTTTATCAGAATGTTCAAACTTTACATTCAAACGATAGGGCACTTGGCGGGTATTTGAGGAAATGAAATCATTTTACTTTCTCATTCATGGTTAGGGAGTAATAGCTGACCAAAGTTACGCCCCCCACCCCATACTTATAAAGCATTATGGACCAATTCAGTGCTCCGGTCTAAAATTCAATCTCTTTATCAGAATGTTCAAACTTTACATTCAAACGATAGGGCACTTGGCGGGTATTTGAGGAAATGAAATCATTTTACTTTCTCATTCATGGTTAGGGAGTAATAGCTGACCAAAGTTACGCCCCCCACCCCATACTTATAAAGCATTATAGACCAATTCAGTGCTCCGGTCTAAAATTCAATCTCTTTATCAGAATGTTCAAACTTTACATTCAAACGATAGGGCACTTGGCGGGTATTTGAGGAAATGAAATCATTTTACTTTCTCATTCATGGTTAGGGAGTAATAGCTGACCAAAGTTACGCCCCCCACCCCATACTTATAAAGCATTATAGACCAATTCAGTGCTCCGGTCTAAAATTCAATCTCTTTATCAGAATGTTCAAACTTTACATTCAAACGATAGGGCACTTGGCGGGTATTTGAGGAAATGAAATCATTTTACCTTCTCATTCATGGTTAGGGAGTAATAGCTGACCAAAGTTACGCCCCCACCCCATACTTATAAAGCATTATAGACCAATTCAGTGCTCCGGTCTCAAATTCAATCTCTTTATCAGAATGTTCAAACTTTACATTCAAACGATAGGGCACTTGGCGGGTATTTGAGGAAATGAAATCATTTTACTTTCTCATTCATGGTTAGGGAGTAATAGCTGACCAAAGTTACGCCCCCCACCCCATACTTACTTATAAAGCATTATAGACCAATTCAGTGCTCCGGTCTAAAATTCAATCTCTTTATCAGAATGTTCAAACTTTACATTCAAACGATAGGGCACTTGGCGGGTATTTGAGGAAATGAAATCATTTTACTTTCTCATTCATGGTTAGGGAGTAATAGCTGACCAAAGTTACGCCCCCACCCCATACTTATAAAGCATTATAGACCAATTCAGTGCTCTGGTCTAAAATTCAATCTCTTTATCAAAATGTTCAAACTTTACATTCAAACGATAGGGCACTTGGCGGGTATTTGAGGAAATAAAATCACTTTACTTTCTCATTCATGGTTAGGGAGTAATAGCTGACCAAAGTTACGCCCCCACCCAATACTTATAAAGCATTATAGACCAATTCAGTGCTCCGGTCTAAAATTCAATCTCTTTATCAGAATGTTCAAACTTTACATTCAAACGATAGGGCACTTGGCGGGTATTTGAGGAAATGAAATCTTTTTACTTTCTCATTCATGGTTAGGGAGTAATAGCTGACCAAAGTTACGCCCCCCACCCCATACTTACTTATAAAGCATTATAGACCAATTCAGTGCTCCGGTCTAAAATTCAATCTCTTTATCAGAATGTTCAAACTTTAAATTCAAACGATAGGGCACTTGGCGGGTATTTGAGGAAATGAAATCACTTTACTTTCTTATTCATGGTTAGGAAGTAATAGCTGACCAAAGTTACGCCCCCACCCCATACTTATAAAGCATTATAGACCAATTCAGTGCTTCGGTCTAAAATTCAATCTCTTTATCAGAATGTTCAAACTTTACATTCAAACGATAGGGCACTTGGCGGGCATTTGAGGAAATGAAATCATTTTACTTTCTCATTCATGGTTAGGGAGTAATAGCTGACCAAAGTTATGCCCCCCACTCCATACTTATAAAGCATTATAGACCAATTCAGTGCTCCGGTCTAAAATTCAATCTCTTTATCAGAATGTTCAAACTTTACATTCAAACGATAGGGCACTTGGCGGGTATTTGAGGTAATGAAATCACTTTACTTTCTCATTCATGGTTAGGAAGTAATAGCTGACCAAAGTTACGCCCCCACCCCATACTTATAAAGCATTATAGACCAATTCAGTGCTCCGGTCTAAAATTCAATCTCTTTATCAGAATGTTCAAACTTTACATTCAAACGATAGGGCACTTGGCGGGTATTTGAGGAAATGAAATCATTTTGCTTTCTCATTCATGGTTAGGGAGTAATAGCTGACCAAAGTTACGCCCCCCACCCCATACTTATAAAGCATTATAGACCAATTCAGTGCCCCGGTCTAAAATTCAATCTCTTTATCAGAATGTTCAAACTTTACATTCAAACGATAGGGCACTTGGCGGGTATTTGAGGAAATGAAATCATTTTACTTTCTCATTCATGGTTAGGGAGTAATAGCTGACCAAAGTTACGCCCCCCACCCCATACTTATAAAGCATTATAGACCAATTCAGTGCTCCGGTCTAAAATTCAATCTCTTTATCAGAATGTTCAAACTTTACATTCAAACGATAGGGCACTTGGCGGGTATTTGAGGAAGTGAAATCATTTTACTTTCTCATTCATGGTTAGGGAGTAATAGCTGACCAAAGTTACGCCCCCACCCCATACTTATATAAAGCATTATAGACCAATTCAGTGCTCCGGTCTAAAATTCAATCTCTTTATCAGAATGTTAAAACTTTACATTCAAACGATAGGGCACTTGGCGGGTATTTGAGGAAATGAAATCACTTTACCTTCTCATTCATGGTTAGGGAGTAATAGCTGACCAAAGTTACGCCCCCACCCCATACTTATAAAGCATTATAGACCAATTCAGTGCTCCGGTCTAAAATTCAATCTCTTTATCAGAATGTTCAAACTTTACATTCAAACGATAGGGCACTTAGCTTGGCGGGTATTTGAGGAAATGAAATCATTTTACTTTCTCATTCATGGTTAGGGAGTAATAGCTGACCAAAGTTACGCCCCCCACCCCATACTTATAAAGCATTATAGACCAATTCAGTGCTCCGGTCTAAAATTCAATCTCTTTATCAGAATGTTCAAACTTTACATTCAAACGATAGGGCACTTGGCGGGTATTTGAGGAAATGAAATCTTTTTACTTTCTCATTCATGGTTAGGGAGTAATAGCTGACCAAAGTTACGCCCCCCACCCCATACTTACTTATAAAGCATTATAGACCAATTCAGTGCTCCGGTCTAAAATTCAATCTCTTTATCAGAATGTTCAAACTTCACATTCAAACGATAGGGCACTTGGCGGGTATTTGAGGAAATGAAATCATTTTACTTTCTCATTCATGGTTAGGGAGTAATAGCTGACCAAAGTTACGCCCCCCACCCCATACTTATAAAGCATTATAGACCAATTCAGTGCTCCGGTCTAAAATTCAATCTCTTTATCAGAATGTTCAAACTTTACATTCAAACGATAGGGCACTTGGCGGGTATTTGAGGAAATGAAATCATTTTACTTTCTCATTCATGGTTAGGGAGTAATAGCTGACCAAAGTTACGCCCCCCACCCCATACTTATAAAGCATTATAGACCAATTCAGTGCTCCGGTCTAAAATTCAATCTCTTTATCAGAATGTTCAAACTTTACATTCAAACGATAGGGCACTTGGCGGGTATTTGAGGAAATGAAATCATTTTACTTTCTCATTCATGGTTAGGGAGTAATAGCTGACCAAAGTTACGCCCCCCACCCCATACTTACTTATAAAGCATTATAGACCAATTCAGTGCTCCGGTCTAAAATTCAATCTCTTTATCAGAATGTTCAAACTTTACATTCAAACGATAGGGCACTTGGCGGGTATTTGAGGAAATGAAATCATTTTACTTTCTCATTCATGGTTAGGGAGTAATAGCTGACCAAAGTTACGCCCCCCACCCCATACTTATAAAGCATTATAGACCAATTCAGTGCTCCGGTCTAAAATTCAATCTCTTTATCAGAATGTTCAAACTTTACATTCAAACGATAGGGCACTTGGCGGGTATTTGAGGAAATGAAATCATTTTACTTTCTCATTCATGGTTAGGGAGTAATAGCTGACCAAAGTTACGCCCCCCACCCCATACTTACTTATAAAGCATTATAGACCAATTCAGTGCTCCGGTCTAAAATTCAATCTCTTTATCAGAATGTTCAAACTTCACATTCAAACGATAGGGCACTTGGCGGGTATTTGAGGAAATGAAATCATTTTACTTTCTCATTCATGGTTAGGGAGTAATAGCTGACCAAAGTTACGCCCCCCACCCCATACTTATAAAGCATTATAGACCAATTCAGTGCTCCGGTCTAAAATTCAATCTCTTTATCAGAATGTTCAAACTTTACATTCAAACGATAGGGCACTTGGCGGGTATTTGAGGAAATGAAATCATTTTACTTTCTCATTCATGGTTAGGGAGTAATAGCTGACCAAAGTTACGCCCCCCACCCCATACTTATAAAGCATTATAGACCAATTCAGTGCTCCGGTCTAAAATTCAATCTCTTTATCAGAATGTTCAAACTTTACATTCAAACGATAGGGCACTTGGCGGGTATTTGAGGAAATGAAATCATTTTACCTTCTCATTCATGGTTAGGGAGTAATAGCTGACCAAAGTTACGCCCCCCACCCCATACTTATAAAGCATTATAAACCAATTCAGTGCTCCGGTCTCAAATTCAATCTCTTTATCAGAATGTTCAAACTTTACATTCAAACGATAGGGCACTTGGCGGGTATTTGAGGAAATGAAATCATTTTACTTTCTCATTCATGGTTAGGGAGTAATAGCTGACCAAAGTTACGCCCCCCACCCCATACTTACTTATAAAGCATTATAGACCAATTTAGTGCTCCGGTCTAAAATTCAATCTCTTTATCAGAATGTTCAAACTTTACATTCAAACGATAGGGCACTTGGCGGGTATTTGAGGAAATGAAATCATTTTACTTTCTCATTCATGGTTAGGGAGTAATAGCTGACCAAAGTTACGCCCCCACCCCAAACTTATAAAGCATTATAGACAAATTCAGTGCTCTGGTCTAAAATTCAATCTCTTTATCAAAATGTTCAAACTTTACATTCAAACGATAGGGCACTTGGCGGGTATTTGAGGAAATGAAATCACTTTACTTTCTCATTCATGGTTAGGGAGTAATAGCTGACCAAAGTTACGCCCCCACCCAATACTTATAAAGCATTATAGACCAATTCAGTGCTCCGGTCTAAAATTCAATCTCTTTATCAGAATGTTCAAACTTTACATTCAAACGATAGGGCACTTGGCGGGTATTTGAGGAGATGAAATCTTTTTACTTTCTCATTCATGGTTAGGGAGTAATAGCTGACCAAAGTTACGCCCCCCACCCCATACTTACTTATAAAGCATTATAGACCAATTCAGTGCTCCGGTCTAAAATTCAATCTCTTTATCAGAATGTTCAAACTTTACATTCAAACGATAGGGCACTTGGCGGGTATTTGAGGAAATGAAATCATTTTACTTTCTCATTCATGGTTAGGGAGTAATAGCTGACCAAAGTTACGCCCCCACCCCATACTTATAAAGCATTATAGACAAATTCAGTGCTCTGGTCTAAAATTCAATCTCTTTATCAAAATGTTCAAACTTTACATTCAAACGATAGGGCACTTGGCGGGTATTTGAGGAAATGAAATCACTTTACTTTCTCATTCATGGTTAGGGAGTAATAGCTGACCAAAGTTACGCCCCCACCCAATACTTATAAAGCATTATAGACCAATTCAGTGCTCCGGTCTAAAATTCAATCTCTTTATCAGAATGTTCAAACTTTACATTCGAACGATAGGGCACTTGGCGGGTATTTGAGGAAATGAAATCATTTTGCTTTCTCATTCATGGTTAGGGAGTAATAGCTGACCAAAGTTACGCCCCCCACCCCATACTTATAAAGCATTATAGACCAATTCAGTGCTCCGGTCTAAAATTCAATCTCTTTATCAGAATGTTCAAACTTTACATTCAAACGATAGGGCACTTGGCGGGTATTTGAGGAAATGAAATCTTTTTACTTTCTCATTCATGGTTAGGGAGTAATAGCTGACCAAAGTTACGCCCCCCACCCCATACTTATAAAGCATTATAGACCAATTCAGTGCTCCGGTCTAAAATTCAATCTCTTTATCAGAATGTTCAAACTTTACATTCAAACGATAGGGCACTTGGCGGGTATTTGAGGAAGTGAAATCATTTTACTTTCTCATTCATGGTTAGGGAGTAATAGCTGACCAAAGTTACGCCCCCACCCCATACTTATATAAAGCATTATAGACCAATTCAGTGCTCCGGTCTAAAATTCAATCTCTTTATCAGAATGTTAAAACTTTACATTCAAACGATAGGGCACTTGGCGGGTATTTGAGGAAATGAAATCACTTTACCTTCTCATTCATGGTTAGGGAGTAATAGCTGACCAAAGTTACGCCCCCACCCCATACTTATAAAGCATTATAGACCAATTCAGTGCTCCGGTCTAAAATTCAATCTCTTTATCAGAATGTTCAAACTTTACATTCAAACGATAGGGCACTTAGCTTGGCGGGTATTTGAGGAAATGAAATCATTTTACTTTCTCATTCATGGTTAGGGAGTAATAGCTGACCAAAGTTACGCCCCCCACCCCATACTTATAAAGCATTATAGACCAATTCAGTGCTCCGGTCTAAAATTCAATCTCTTTATCAGAATGTTCAAACTTTACATTCAAACGATAGGGCACTTGGCGGGTATTTGAGGAAATGAAATCTTTTTACTTTCTCATTCATGGTTAGGGAGTAATAGCTGACCAAAGTTACGCCCCCCACCCCATACTTATAAAGCATTATAGACCAATTCAGTGCTCCGGTCTAAAATTCAATCTCTTTATCAGAATGTTCAAACTTTACATTCAAACGATAGGGCACTTGGCGGGTATTTGAGGAAATGAAATCATTTTACTATCTCATTCATGGTTAGGGAGTAATAGCTGACCAAAGTTACGCCCCTCCGCCATACTTATAAAGCATTATAGACCAATTCAGTGCTCCGGTCTAAAATTCAATCTCTTTATCAGAATGTTCAAACTTTACATTCAAACGATAGGGCACTTGGCGGGTATTTGAGGAAATGAAATCATTTTACTTTCTCATTCATGGTTAGGGAGTAATAGCTGACCAAAGTTACGCCCCCCACCCCATACTTATAAAGCATTATAGACCAATTCAGTGCTCCGGTCTAAAATTCAATCTCTTTATCAGAATGTTCAAACTTTACATTCAAACGATAGGGCACTTGGCGGGTATTTGAGGAAATGAAATCACTTTACTTTCTCATTCATGGTAAGGAAGTAATAGCTGACGTGACCAAAGTTACGCCCCCACCCCATACTTATAAAGCATTATAGACCAATTCAGTGCTCCGGTCTAAAAATCAATCTCTTTATCAGAATGTTCAAACTTTACATTCAAACGATAGGGCACTTGGCGGGTATTTGAGGAAATGAAATCATTTTACTTTCTCATTCATGGTTAGGGAGTAATAGCTGACCAAAGTTACGCCCCCACCCCATACTTATAAAGCATTATAGACCAATTCAGTGCTCTGGTCTAAAATTCAATCACTTTATCAGAATGTTCAAACTTTACATTCAAACGATAGGGCACTTGGCGGGTATTTGAGGAAATGAAATCACTTTACTTTCTCATTCATGGTTAGGGAGTAATAGCTGACCAAAGTTACGCCCCCACCCAATACTTATAAAGCATTATAGACCAATTCAGTGCTCCGGTCTAAAATTCAATCTCTTTATCAGAATGTTCAAACTTTACATTCAAACGATAGGGCACTTGGCGGGTATTTGAGGAAATGAAATCTTTTTACTTTCTCATTCATGGTTAGGGAGTAATAGCTGACCAAAGTTACGCCCCCCACCCCATACTTACTTATAAAGCATTATAGACCAATTCAGTGCTCCGGTCTAAAATTCAATCTCTTTATCAGAATGTTCAAACTTTAAATTCAAACGATAGGGCACTTGGCGGGTATTTGAGGAAATGAAATCACTTTACTTTCTTATTCATGGTTAGGAAGTAATAGCTGACCAAAGTTACGCCCCCACCCCATACTTATAAAGCATTATAGACCAATTCAGTGCTCCGGTCTAAAATTCAATCTCTTTATCAGAATGTTCAAACTTTACATTCAAACGATAGGGCACTTGGCGGGCATTTGAGGAAATGAAATCATTTTACTTTCTCATTCATGGTGAGGGAGTAATAGCTGACCAAAGTTATGCCCCCCACTCCATACTTATAAAGCATTATAGACCAATTCAGTGCTCCGGTCTAAAATTCAATCTCTTTATCAGAATGTTCAAACTTTACATTCAAACGATAGGGCACTTGGCGGGTATTTGAGGTAATGAAATCACTTTACTTTCTCATTCATGGTTAGGAAGTAATAGCTGACCAAAGTTACGCCCCCACCCCATACTTATAAAGCATTATAGACCAATTCAGTGCTCCGGTCTAAAATTCAATCTCTTTATCAGAATGTTCAAACTTTACATTCAAACGATAGGGCACTTGGCGGGTATTTGAGGAAATGAAATCATTTTGCTTTCTCATTCATGGTTAGGGAGTAATAGCTGACCAAAGTTACGCCCCCCACCCCATACTTATAAAGCATTATAGACCAATTCAGTGCCCCGGTCTAAAATTCAATCTCTTTATCAGAATGTTCAAACTTTACATTCAAACGATAGGGCACTTGGCGGGTATTTGAGGAAATGAAATCATTTTACTTTCTCATTCATGGTTAGGGAGTAATAGCTGACCAAAGTTACGCCCCCCACCCCATACTTATAAAGCATTATAGACCAATTCAGTGCTCCGGTCTAAAATTCAATCTCTTTATCAGAATGTTCAAACTTTACATTCAAACGATAGGGCACTTGGCGGGTATTTGAGGAAGTGAAATCACTTTACTTTCTCATTCATGGTTAGGGAGTAATAGCTGACCAAAGTTACGCCCCCACCCCATACTTATAAAGCATTATAGACCAATTCAGTGCTCCGGTCTAAAATTCAATCTCTTTATCAGAATGTTCAAACTTTACATTCAAACGATAGGGCACTTGGCGGGTATTTGAGGAAATGAAATCTTTTTACTTTCTCATTCATGGTTAGGGAGTAATAGCTGACCAAAGTTACGCCCCCCACCCCATACTTACTTATAAAGCATTATAGACCAATTCAGTGCTCCGGTCTAAAATTCAATCTCTTTATCAGAATGTTCAAACTTTACATTCAAACGATAGGGCACTTGGCGGGTATTTGAGGAAGTGAAATCATTTTACTTTCTCATTCATGGTTAGGGAGTAATAGCTGACCAAAGTTACGCCCCCACCCCATACTTATATAAAGCATTATAGACCAATTCAGTGCTCCGGTCTAAAATTCAATCTCTTTATCAGAATGTTAAAACTTTACATTCAAACGATAGGGCACTTGGCGGGTATTTGAGGAAATGAAATCACTTTACCTTCTCATTCATGGTTAGGGAGTAATAGCTGACCAAAGTTACGCTACCACCCCATACTTATAAAGCATTATAGACCAATTCAGTGCTCCGGTCTAAAATTCAATCTCTTTATCAGAATGTTCAAACTTTACATTCAAACGATAGGGCACTTAGCTTGGCGGGTATTTGAGGAAATGAAATCATTTTACTATCTCATTCATGGTTAGGGAGTAATAGCTGACCAAAGTTACGCCCCCCACCCCATACTTATAAAGCATTATAGACCAATTCAGTGCTCCGGTCTAAAATTCAATCTCTTTATCAGAATGTTCAAACTTTACATTCAAACGATAGGGCACTTGGCGGGTATTTGAGGAAATGAAATCTTTTTACTTTCTCATTCATGGTTAGGGAGTAATAGCTGACCAAAGTTACGCCCCCCACCCCATACTTATAAAGCATTATAGACCAATTCAGTGCTCCGGTCTAAAATTCAATCTCTTTATCAGAATGTTCAAACTTTACATTCAAACGATAGGGCACTTGGCGGGTATTTGAGGAAATGAAATCATTTTACTATCTCATTCATGGTTAGGGAGTAATAGCTGACCAAAGTTACGCCCCTCCGCCATACTTATAAAGCATTATAGACCAATTCAGTGCTCCGGTCTAAAATTCAATCTCTTTATCAGAATGTTCAAACTTTACATTCAAACGATAGGGCACTTGGCGGGTATTTGAGGAAATGAAATCATTTTACTTTCTCATTCATGGTTAGGGAGTAATAGCTGACCAAAGTTACGCCCCCCACCCCATACTTATAAAGCATTATAGACCAATTCAGTGCTCCGGTCTAAAATTCAATCTCTTTATCAGAATGTTCAAACTTTACATTCAAACGATAGGGCACTTGGCGGGTATTTGAGGAAATGAAATCACTTTACTTTCTCATTCATGGTAAGGAAGTAATAGCTGACGTGACCAAAGTTACGCCCCCACCCCATACTTATAAAGCATTATAGACCAATTCAGTGCTCCGGTCTAAAATTCAATCTCTTTATCAGAATGTTCAAACTTTACATTCAAACGATAGGGCACTTGGCGGGTATTTGAGGAAATGAAATCATTTTACTTTCTCATTCATGGTTAGGGAGTAATAGCTGACCAAAGTTACGCCCCCACCCCATACTTATAAAGCATTATAGACCAATTCAGTGCTCTGGTCTAAAATTCAATCTCTTTATCAGAATGTTCAAACTTTACATTCAAACGATAGGGCACTTGGCGGGTATTTGAGGAAATGAAATCACTTTACTTTCTCATTCATGGTTAGGGAGTAATAGCTGACCAAAGTTACGCCCCCAGCCAATACTTATAAAGCATTATAGACCAATTCAGTGCTCCGGTCTAAAATTCAATCTCTTTATCAGAATGTTCAAACTTTACATTCAAACGATAGGGCACTTGGCGGGTATTTGAGGAAATGAAATCTTTTTACTTTCTCATTCATGGTTAGGGAGTAATAGCTGACCAAAGTTACGCCCCCCACCCCATACTTACTTATAAAGCATTATAGACCAATTCAGTGCTCCGGTCTAAAATTCAATCTCTTTATCAGAATGTTCAAACTTTAAATTCAAACGATAGGGCACTTGGCGGGTATTTGAGGAAATGAAATCACTTTACTTTCTTATTCATGGTTAGGAAGTAATAGCTGACCAAAGTTACGCCCCCACCCCATACTTATAAAGCATTATAGACCAATTCAGTGCTCCGGTCTAAAATTCAATCTCTTTATCAGAATGTTCAAACTTTACATTCAAACGATAGGGCACTTGGCGGGCATTTGAGGAAATGAAATCATTTTACTTTCTCATTCATGGTTAGGGAGTAATAGCTGACCAAAGTTATGCCCCCCACTCCATACTTATAAAGCATTATAGACCAATTCATTGCTCCGGTCTAAAATTCAATCTCTTTATCAGAATGTTCAAACTTTACATTCAAACGATAGGGCACTTAGCTTGGCGGGTATTTGAGGAAATGAAATCATTTTACTTTCTCATTCATGGTTAGGGAGTAATAGCTGACCAAAGTTACGCCCCCCACCCCATACTTATAAAGCATTATAGACCAATTCAGTGCTCCGGTCTAAAATTCAATCTCTTTATCAGAATGTTCAAACTTTACATTCAAACGATAGGGCACTTGGCGGGTATTTGAGGAAATGAAATCTTTTTACTTTCTCATTCATGGTTAGGGAGTAATAGCTGACCAAAGTTACGCCCCCCACCCCATACTTATAAAGCATTATAGACCAATTCAGTGCTCCGGTCTAAAATTCAATCTCTTTATCAGAATGTTCAAACTTTACATTCAAACGATAGGGCACTTGGCGGGTATTTGAGGAAATGAAATCATTTTACTATCTCATTCATGGTTAGGGAGTAATAGCTGACCAAAGTTACGCCCCTCCGCCATACTTATAAAGCATTATAGACCAATTCAGTGCTCCGGTCTAAAATTCAATCTCTTTATCAGAATGTTCAAACTTTACATTCAAACGATAGGGCACTTGGCGGGTATTTGAGGAAATGAAATCATTTTACTTTCTCATTCATGGTTAGGGAGTAATAGCTGACCAAAGTTACGCCCCCCACCCCATACTTATAAAGCATTATAGACCAATTCAGTGCTCCGGTCTAAAATTAAATCTCTTTATCAGAATGTTCAAACTTTACATTCAAACGATAGGGCACTTGGCGGGTATTTGAGGAAATGAAATCACTTTACTTTCTCATTCATGGTAAGGAAGTAATAGCTGACGTGACCAAAGTTACGCCCCCACCCCATACTTATAAAGCATTATAGACCAATTCAGTGCTACGGTCTAAAATTCAATCTCTTTATCAGAATGTTCAAACTTTACATTCAAACGATAGGGCACTTGGTGGGTATTTGGGGAAATGAAATCATTTTACTTTCTCTTTCATGGTTAGGGAGTAATAGCTGACCAAAGTTACGCCCCCCACCCCATACTTATAAAGCATTATAGACCAATTCAGTGCTCCGGTCTAAAATTCAATCTCTTTATCAGAATGTTCAAACTTTACATTCAAACGATAGGGCACTTGGCGGGTATTTGAGGAAATGAAATCATTTTACTTTCTCATTCATGGTTAGGGAGTAATAGCTGACCAAAGTTACGCCCCCCACCCCATACTTATAAAGCATTATAGACCAATTCAGTGCTCCGGTCAAACATTCAATTTCTTTATCAGAATGTTCAAACTTTACATTCAAACGATAGGGCACTTGGCGGGTATTTGAGGAAATGAAATCATTTTACTTTCTCATTCATGGTTAGGGAGTAATAGCTGACCAAAGTTACGCCCCCCACCCCATACTTATAAAGCATTATAGACCAATTCAGTGCTCCGGTCTAAAATTCAATCTCTTTATCAGAATGTTCAAACTTTACATTCAAACAATGGGCACTTAGCTTGGCGGGTATTTGAGGAAATGAAATCATTTTACTTTCTCATTCATGGTTAGGGAGTAATAGCTGACCAAAGTTACGCCCCCCACCCCATACTTATAAAGCATTATAGACCAATTCAGTGCTCCGGTCTTAAATTCAATCTCTTTATCAGAATGTTCAAACTTTACATTCAAACGATAGGGCACTTGGCGGGTATTTGAGGAAATGAAATCATTTTACTTTCTCATTCATGGTTAGGGAGTAATAGCTGACCAAAGTTACGCCCCCCACCCCATACTTATAAAGCATTATAGACCAATTCAGTGCTCCGGTCTAAAATTCAATCTCTTTATCAGAATGTTCAAACTTTACATTCAAACGATAGGGCACTTGGCGGGTATTTGAGGAAATGAAATCATTTTACTTTCTCATTCATGGTTAGGGAGTAATAGCTGACCAAAGTTACGCCCCCCACTCCATACTTATAAAGCATTATAAACCAATTCAGTGCTCCGGTCTCAAATTCAATCTCTTTATCAGAATGTTCAAACTTTACATTCAAACGATAGGGCACTTGGCGGGTATTTGAGGAAATGAAATCACTTTACTTTCTCATTCATGGTTAGGGAGTAATAGCTGACCATAGTTACGCCCCCACCCCATACTTATAAAGCATTATAGACCAATTCAGTGCTCCGGTCTAAAATTCAATCTCTTTATCAGAATGTTCAAACTTTACATTCAAACGATAGGGCACTTGGCGGGTATTTGAGGAAATGAAATCATTTTACTTTCTCATTCATGGTTAGGGAGTACTAGCTGACCAAAGTTACGCCCCGACCCCATACTTATAAAGCATTATAGACCAATTCAGTGCTCCGGTCTAAAATTCAATCTCTTTATCAGAATGTTCAAACTTTACATTCAAACGATAGGGCACTTGGCGGGTATTTGAGGAAATGAAATCATTTTACTTTCTCATTCATGGTTAGGGAGTAATAGCTGACCAAAGTTACGCCCCCCACCCCATACTTATATAGCTTTATAGACCAATTCAGTGCTCCGGTCTAAAAATTCAATCTCTTTATCAGAATGTTCAAACTTTACATTCAAACGATAGGGCACTTGGCGGGTATTTGAGGAAATGAAATCATTTTACTTTCTCATTCATGGTTAGGGAGTAATAGCTGACCAAAGTTACGCCCCTCCGCCATACTTATAAAGCATTATAGACCAATTCAGTGCTCCGGTCTAAAATTCAATCTCTTTATCAGAATGTTCAAACTTTACATTCAAACGATAGGGCACTTGGCGGGTATTTGAGGAAATGAAATCATTTTACTTTCTCATTCATGGTTAGGGAGTAATAGCTGACCAAAGTTACGCCCCCCACCCCATACTTATAAAGCATTATAGACCAATTCAGTGCTCCGGTCTAAAATTCAATCTCTTTATCAGAATGTTGAAACTTTACATTCAAACGATAGGGCACTTGGCGGGTATTTGAGGAAATGAAATCACTTTACTTTCTCATTCATGGTAAGGAAGTAATAGCTGACGTGACCAAAGTTACGCCCCCCACCCCATACTTATAAAGCATTATAGACCAATTCAGTGCTCCGGTCTAAAATTCAATCTCTTTATCAGAATGTTCAAACTTTACATTCAAACGATAGGGCACTTGGCGGGTATTTGAGGAAATGAAATCATTTTACTTTCTCATTCATGGTTAGGGAGTAATAGCTGACCAAAGTTACGCCCCCCACCCCATACTTATAAAGCATTATAGACCAATTCAGTGCTCCGGTCAAACATTCAATTTCTTTATCAGAATGTTCAAACTTTACATTCAAACGATAGGGCACTTGGCGGGTATTTGAGGAAATGAAATCATTTTACTTTCTCATTCATGGTTAGGGAGTAATAGCTGACCAAAGTTACGCCCCCCACCCCATACTTATAAAGCATTATAGACCAATTCAGTGCTCCGGTCTAAAATTCAATCTCTTTATCAGAATGTTCAAACTTTACATTCAAACAATGGGCACTTAGCTTGGCGGGTATTTGAGGAAATGAAATCATTTTACTTTCTCATTCATGGTTAGGGAGTAATAGCTGACCAAAGTTACGCCCCCCACCCCATACTTATAAAGCATTATAGACCAATTCAGTGCTCCGGTCTTAAATTCAATCTCTTTATCAGAATGTTCAAACTTTACATTCAAACGATAGGGCACTTGGCGGGTATTTGAGGAAATGAAATCATTTTACTTTCTCATTCATGGTTAGGGAGTAATAGCTGACCAAAGTTACGCCCCTCCGCCATACTTATAAAGCATTATAGACCAATTCAGTGCTCCGGTCTAAAATTCAATCTCTTTATCAGAATGTTCAAACTTTACATTCAAACGATAGGGCACTTGGCGGGTATTTGAGGAAATGAAATCATTTTACTTTCTCATTCATGGTTAGGGAGTAATAGCTGACCAAAGTTACGCCCCTCCGCCATACTTATAAATTATTATAGACCAATTCAGTGCTCCGGTCTAAAATTCAATCTCTTTATCAGAATGTTCAAACTTTACATTCAAACGATAGGGCACTTGGCGGGTATTTGAGGAAATGAAATCATTTTACTTTCTCATTCATGGTTAGGGAGTAATAGCTGACCAAAGTTACGCCCCCCACTCCATACTTATAAAGCATTATAAACCAATTCAGTGCTCCGGTCTCAAATTCAATCTCTTTATCAGAATGTTCAAACTTTACATTCAAACGATAGGGCACTTGGCGGGTATTTGAGGAAATGAAATCACTTTACTTTCTCATTCATGGTTAGGGAGTAATAGCTGACCATAGTTACGCCCCCACCCCATACTTATAAAGCATTATAGACCAATTCAGTGCTCCGGTCTAAAATTCAATCTCTTTATCAGAATGTTCAAACTTTACATTCAAACGATAGGGCACTTGGCGGGTATTTGAGGAAATGAAATCATTTTACTTTCTCATTCATGGTTAGGGAGTAATAGCTGACCAAAGTTACGCCTCCCCCCCCCATACTTATAAAGCATTATAGACCAATTCAGTGCTCCGGTCTAAAATTCAATCTCTTCATCAGAATGTTCAAACTTTACATTCAAACGATAGGGCACTTGGCGGGTATTTGAGGAAATGAAATCATTTTACTTTCTCATTCATGGTTAGGGAGTACTAGCTGACCAAAGTTACGCCCCGACCCCATACTTATAAAGCATTATAGACCAATTCAGTGCTCCGGTCTAAAATTCAATCTCTTTATCAGAATGTTCAAACTTTACATTCAAACGATAGGGCACTTGGCGGGTATTTGAGGAAGTGAAATCATTTTACTTTCTCATTCATAGTTAGGGAGTAATAGCTGACCAAAGTTACGCCTCCCCCGCCCATACTTATAAAGCATTATAGACCAATTCAGTGCTCCGGTCTAAAATTCAATCTCTTTATCAGAATGTTCAAACTTTACATTCAAACGATAGGGCACTTGGCGGGTATTTGAGGAAATGAAATCATTTTACTTTCTCATTCATGGTTAGGGAGTACTAGCTGACCAAAGTTACGCCCCGACCCCATACTTATAAAGCATTATAGACCAATTCAGTGCTCCGGTCTAAAATTCAATCTCTTTATCAGAATGTTCAAACTTTACATTCAAACGATAGGGCACTTGGCGGGTATTTGAGGAAGTGAAATCATTTTACTTTCTCATTCATAGTTAGGGAGTAATAGCTGACCAAAGTTACGCCTCCCCCGCCCATACTTATAAAGCATTATAGACCAATTCAGTGCTCCGGTCTAAAATTCAATCTCTTTATCAGAATGTTCAAACTTTACATTCAAACGATAGGGCACTTGGCGGGTATTTGAGGAAATGAAATCATTTTACTTTCTCATTCATGGTTAGGGAGTAATAGCTGACCAAAGTTACGCCCCCCACCCCATACTTATAAAGCATTATAGACCAATTCAGTGCTCCGGTCTAAAATTCAATCTCTTTATCAGAATGTTCAAACTTTGCATTCAAACGATAGGGCACTTGGCGGGTATTTGAGGAAATGAAATCATTTTACTTTCTCATTCATGGTTAGGGAGTAATAGCTGACCAAAGTTACGCCCCCACCCCATACTTATAAAGCATTATAGACCAATTCAGTGCTCCGGTCTAAAATTCAATCTCTTTATCAGAATGTTCAAACTTTACATTCAAACGATAGGGCACTTGGCGGGTATTTGAGGAAATGAAATCATTTTACTTTCTCATTCATGGTTAGGGAGTAATAGCTGACCAAAGTTACGCCCCCCACCCCATACTTATAAAGCATTATAGACCAATTCAGTGCTCCGGTCTTAAATTCAATCTCTTTATCAGAATGTTCAAACTTTACATTCAAACGATAGGGCACTTGGCGGGTATTTGAGGAAATGATATCATTTTACTTTCTCATTCATGGTTAGGGAGTAATAGCTGACCAAAGTTACGCCCCCCACCCCATACTTATAAAGCATTATAGACCAATTCAGTGCTCCGGTCTAAAATTCAATCTCTTTATCAGAATGTTCAAACTTTACATTCAAACGATAGGGCACTTGGCGGGTATTTGAGGAAATGAAATCATTTTACTTTCTCATTCATGGTTAGGGAGTAATAGCCGACCAAAGTTACGCCCCCCACCCCATACTTATAAAGCATTATAGACCAATTCAGTGCTCCGGTCTAAAATTCAATCTCTTTATCAGAATGTTCAAACTTTACATTCAAACGATAGGGCACTTGGCGGGTATTTGAGGAAATGAAATCATTTTAATTTCTCATTCATGGTTAGGGAGTAATAGCTGACCAAAGTTACGCCCCCACCCCATACTTATAAAGCATTATAGACCAATTCAGTGCTCCGGTCTAAAATTCAATCTCTTTATCAGAATGTTCAAACTTTACATTCAAACGATAGGGCACTTGGCGGGTATTTGAGGAAATGAAATCACTTTACTTTCTCATTCATGGTAAGGAAGTAATAGCTGACGTGACCAAAGTTACGCCCCCACCCCATACTTATAAAGCATTATAGACCAATTCAGTGCTACGGTCTAAAATTCAATCTCTTTATCAGAATGTTCAAACTTTACATTCAAACGATAGGGCACTTGGTGGGTATTTGGGGAAATGAAATCATTTTACTTTCTCTTTCATGGTTAGGGAGTAATAGCTGACCAAAGTTACGCCCCCCACCCCATACTTATAAAGCATTATAGACCAATTCAGTGCTCCGGTCTAAAATTCAATCTCTTTATCAGAATGTTCAAACTTTACATTCAAACGATAGGGCACTTGGCGGGTATTTGAGGAAATGAAATCATTTTACTTTCTCATTCATGGTTAGGGAGTAATAGCTGACCAAAGTTACGCCCCCCACCCCATACTTATAAAGCATTATAGACCAATTCAGTGCTCCGGTCAAACATTCAATTTCTTTATCAGAATGTTAAAACTTTACATTCAAACGATAGGGCACTTGGCGGGTATTTGAGGAAATGAAATCATTTTACTTTCTCATTCATGGTTAGGGAGTAATAGCTGACCAAAGTTACGCCCCCCACCCCATACTTATAAAGCATTATAGACCAATTCAGTGCTCCGGTCTAAAATTCAATCTCTTTATCAGAATGTTCAAACTTTACATTCAAACAATGGGCACTTAGCTTGGCGGGTATTTGAGGAAATGAAATCATTTTACTTTCTCATTCATGGTTAGGGAGTAATAGCTGACCAAAGTTACGCCCCCCACCCCATACTTATAAAGCATTATAGACCAATTCAGTGCTCCGGTCTTAAATTCAATCTCTTTATCAGAATGTTCAAACTTTACATTCAAACGATAGGGCACTTGGCGGGTATTTGAGGAAATGAAATCATTTTACTTTCTCATTCATGGTTAGGGAGTAATAGCTGACCAAAGTTACGCCCCTCCGCCATACTTATAAAGCATTATAGACCAATTCAGTGCTCCGGTCTAAAATTCAATCTCTTTATCAGAATGTTCAAACTTTACATTCAAACGATAGGGCACTTGGCGGGTATTTGAGGAAATGAAATCATTTTACTTTCTCATTCATGGTTAGGGAGTAATAGCTGACCAAAGTTACGCCCCTCCGCCATACTTATAAATTATTATAGACCAATTCAGTGCTCCGGTCTAAAATTCAATCTCTTTATCAGAATGTTCAAACTTTACATTCAAACGATAGGGCACTTGGCGGGTATTTGAGGAAATGAAATCATTTTACTTTCTCATTCATGGTTAGGGAGTAATAGCTGACCAAAGTTACGCCCCCCACTCCATACTTATAAAGCATTATAAACCAATTCAGTGCTCCGGTCTCAAATTCAATCTCTTTATCAGAATGTTCAAACTTTACATTCAAACGATAGGGCACTTGGCGGGTATTTGAGGAAATGAAATCACTTTACTTTCTCATTCATGGTTAGGGAGTAATAGCTGACCATAGTTACGCCCCCCACCCCATACTTATAAAGCATTATAGACCAATTCAGTGCTCCGGTCTAAAATTCAATCTCTTTATCAGAATGTTCAAACTTTACATTCAAACGATAGGGCACTTGGCGGGTATTTGAGGAAATGAAATCATTTTACTTTCTCATTCATGGTTAGGGAGTAATAGCTGACCAAAGTTACGCCTCCCCCCCCCCATACTTATAAAGCATTATAGACCAATTCAGTGCTCCGGTCTAAAATTCAATCTCTTCATCAGAATGTTCAAACTTTACATTCAAACGATAGGGCACTTGGCGGGTATTTGAGGAAATGAAATCATTTTACTTTCTCATTCATGGTTAGGGAGTACTAGCTGACCAAAGTTACGCCCCGACCCCATACTTATAAAGCATTATAGACCAATTCAGTGCTCCGGTCTAAAATTCAATCTCTTTATCAGAATGTTCAAACTTTACATTCAAACGATAGGGCACTTGGCGGGTATTTGAGGAAGTGAAATCATTTTACTTTCTCATTCATAGTTAGGGAGTAATAGCTGACCAAAGTTACGCCTCCCCCGCCCATACTTATAAAGCATTATAGACCAATTCAGTGCTCCGGTCTAAAATTCAATCTCTTTATCAGAATGTTCAAACTTTACATTCAAACGATAGGGCACTTGGCGGGTATTTGAGGAAATGAAATCATTTTACTTTCTCATTCATGGTTAGGGAGTACTAGCTGACCAAAGTTACGCCCCGACCCCATACTTATAAAGCATTATAGACCAATTCAGTGCTCCGGTCTAAAATTCAATCTCTTTATCAGAATGTTCAAACTTTACATTCAAACGATAGGGCACTTGGCGGGTATTTGAGGAAGTGAAATCATTTTACTTTCTCATTCATAGTTAGGGAGTAATAGCTGACCAAAGTTACGCCTCCCCCGCCCATACTTATAAAGCATTATAGACCAATTCAGTGCTCCGGTCTAAAATTCAATCTCTTTATCAGAATGTTCAAACTTTACATTCAAACGATAGGGCACTTGGCGGGTATTTGAGGAAATGAAATCATTTTACTTTCTCATTCATGGTTAGGGAGTAATAGCTGACCAAAGTTACGCCCCCCACCCCATACTTATAAAGCATTATAGACCAATTCAGTGCTCCGGTCTAAAATTCAATCTCTTTATCAGAATGTTCAAACTTTGCATTCAAACGATAGGGCACTTGGCGGGTATTTGAGGAAATGAAATCATTTTACTTTCTCATTCATGGTTAGGGAGTAATAGCTGACCAAAGTTACGCCCCCACCCCATACTTATAAAGCATTATAGACCAATTCAGTGCTCCGGTCTAAAATTCAATCTCTTTATCAGAATGTTCAAACTTTACATTCAAACGATAGGGCACTTGGCGGGTATTTGAGGAAATGAAATCATTTTACTTTCTCATTCATGGTTAGGGAGTAATAGCTGACCAAAGTTACGCCCCCCACCCCATACTTATAAAGCATTATAGACCAATTCAGTGCTCCGGTCTTAAATTCAATCTCTTTATCAGAATGTTCAAACTTTACATTCAAACGATAGGGCACTTGGCGGGTATTTGAGGAAATGATATCATTTTACTTTCTCATTCATGGTTAGGGAGTAATAGCTGACCAAAGTTACGCCCCCCACCCCATACTTATAAAGCATTATAGACCAATTCAGTGCTCCGGTCTAAAATTCAATCTCTTTATCAGAATGTTCAAACTTTACATTCAAACGATAGGGCACTTGGCGGGTATTTGAGGAAATGAAATCATTTTACTTTCTCATTCATGGTTAGGGAGTAATAGCTGACCAAAGTTACGCCCCCACCCCATACTTATAAAGCATTATAGACCAATTCAGTGCTCCGGTCTAAAATTCAATCTCTTTATCAGAATGTTCAAACTTTACATTCAAACGATAGGGCACTTGGCGGGTATTTGAGGAAATGAAATCATTTTACTTTCTCATTCATGGTTAGGGAGTAATAGCTGACCAAAGTTACGCCCCCCACCCCATACTTATAAAGTATTATAGACCAATTCAGTGCTCCGGTCTAAAATTCAATCTCTTTATCAGAATGTTCAAACTTTACATTCAAACGATAGGGCACTTGGCGGGTATTTGAGGAAATGAAATCATTTTACTTTCTCATTCATGGTTAGGGAGTAATAGCTGACCAAAGTTACGCCCCCCACCCCATACTTATAAAGCATTATAGACCAATTCAGTGCTCCGGTCTAAAATTCAATCTCTTTATCAGAATGTTCAAACTTTACATTCAAACGATAGGGCACTTGGCGGGTATTTGAGGAAATGAAATCATTTTACTTTCTCATTCATGGTTAGGGAGTAATAGCTGACCAAAGTTACGCCCCCCACCCCATACTTATATAGCTTTATAGACCAATTCAGTGCTCCGGTCTAAAAATTCAATCTCTTTATCAGAATGTTCAAACTTTACATTCAAACGATAGGGCACTTGGCGGGTATTTGAGGAAATGAAATCATTTTACTTTCTCATTCATGGTTAAGGAGTAATAGCTGACCAAAGTTACGCCCCCAACCCCATACTTATATAGCTTTATAGACCAATTCAGTGCTCCGGTCTAAAATTCAATCTCTTTATCAGAATGTTCAAACTTTACATTCAAACGATAGGGCACTTGGCGGGTATTTGAGGAAATGAAATCACTTTACTTTCTCATTCATGGTTAGGAAGTAATAGCTGACCAAAGTTACGCCCCCACCCCATACTTATAAAGCATTATAGACCAATTCAGTGCTCCGGTCTAAAATTCAATCTCTTTATCAGAATGTTCAAACTTTACATTCAAACGATAGGGCACTTGGCGGGTATTTGAGGAAATGATATCATTTTACTTTCTCATTCATGGTTAGGGAGTAATAGCTGACCAAAGTTACGCCCCCCACCCCATACTTATAAAGCATTATAGACCAATTCAGTGCTCCGGTCTAAAATTCAATCTCTTTATCAGAATGTTCAAACTTTACATTCAAACGATAGGGCACTTGGCGGGTATTTGAGGAAATGAAATCATTTTACTTTCTCATTCATGGTTAGGGAGTAATAGCCGACCAAAGTTACGCCCCCCACCCCATACATATAAAGCATTATAGACCAATTCAGTGCTCCGGTCTAAAATTCAATCTCTTTATCAGAATGTTCAAACTTTACATTCAAACGATAGGGCACTTGGCGGGTATTTGAGGAAATGAAATCATTTTACTTTCTCATTCATGGTTAGGGAGTAATAGCCGACCAAAGTTACGCCCCCCACCCCATACTTATAAAGCATTATAGACCAATTCAGTGCTCCGGTCTAAAATTCAATCTCTTTATCAGAATGTTCAAACTTTACATTCAAACGATAGGGCACTTGGCGGGTATTTGAGGAAATGATATCATTTTACTTTCTCATTCATGGTTAGGGAGTAATAGCTGACCAAAGTTACGCCCCCCACCCCATACTTATAAAGCATTATAGACCAATTCAGTGCTCCGGTCTAAAATTCAATCTCTTTATCAGAATGTTCAAACTTTACATTCAAACGATAGGGCACTTGGCGGGTATTTGAGGAAATGAAATCATTTTACTTTCTCATTCATGGTTAGGGAGTAATAGCCGACCAAAGTTACGCCCCCCACCCCATACATATAAAGCATTATAGACCAATTCAGTGCTCCGGTCTAAAATTCAATCTCTTTATCAGAATGTTCAAACTTTACATTCAAACGATAGGGCACTTGGCGGGTATTTGAGGAAATGAAATCATTTTACCTTCTCATTCATGGTTAGGGAGTAATAGCCGACCAAAGTTACGCCCCCCACCCCATACTTATAAAGCATTATAGACCAATTCAGTGCTCCGGTCTAAAATTCAATCTCTTTATCAGAATGTTCAAACTTTACATTCAAACGATAGGGCACTTGGCGGGTATTTGAGGAAATGAAATCATTTTAATTTCTCATTCATGGTTAGGGAGTAATAGCTGACCAAAGTTACGCCCCCACCCCATACTTATAAAGCATTATAGACCAATTCAGTGCTCCGGTCTAAAATTCAATCTCTTTATCAGAATGTTCAAACTTTACATTCAAACGATAGGGCACTTGGCGGGTATTTGAGGAAATGAAATCATTTTACTTTCTCATTCATGGTTAGGGAGTAATAGCTGACCAAAGTTACGCCCCCCACCCCATACTTATAAAGTATTATAGACCAATTCAGTGCTCCGGTCTAAAATTCAATCTCTTTATCAGAATGTTCAAACTTTACATTCAAACGATAGGGCACTTGGCGGGTATTTGAGGAAATGAAATCATTTTACTTTCTCATTCATGGTTAGGGAGTAATAGCTGACCAAAGTTACGCCCCCCACCCCATACTTATAAAGCATTATAGACCAATTCAGTGCTCCGGTCTAAAATTCAATCTCTTTATCAGAATGTTCAAACTTTACATTCAAACGATAGGGCACTTGGCGGGTATTTGAGGAAATGAAATCATTTTACTTTCTCATTCATGGTTAGGGAGTAATAGCTGACCAAAGTTACGCCCCCCACCCCATACTTATATAGCTTTATAGACCAATTCAGTGCTCCGGTCTAAAAATTCAATCTCTTTATCAGAATGTTCAAACTTTACATTCAAACGATAGGGCACTTGGCGGGTATTTGAGGAAATGAAATCATTTTACTTTCTCATTCATGGTTAAGGAGTAATAGCTGACCAAAGTTACGCCCCCAACCCCATACTTATATAGCTTTATAGACCAATTCAGTGCTCCGGTCTAAAATTCAATCTCTTTATCAGAATGTTCAAACTTTACATTCAAACGATAGGGCACTTGGCGGGTATTTGAGGAAATGAAATCACTTTACTTTCTCATTCATGGTTAGGAAGTAATAGCTGACCAAAGTTACGCCCCCACCCCATACTTATAAAGCATTATAGACCAATTCAGTGCTCCGGTCTAAAATTCAATCTCTTTATCAGAATGTTCAAACTTTACATTCAAACGATAGGGCACTTGGCGGGTATTTGAGGAAATGAAATCACTTTACTTTCTCATTCATGGTAAGGAAGTAATAGCTGACGTGACCAAAGTTACGCCCCCCACCCCATACTTATAAAGCATTATAGACCAATTCAGTGCTCCGGTCTAAAATTCAATCTCTTTATCAGAATGTTCAAACTTTACATTCAAACGATAGGGCACTTGGCGGGTATTTGAGGAAATGAAATCATTTTACTTTCTCATTCATGGTTAGGGAGTAATAGCCGACCAAAGTTACGCCCCCCACCCCATACATATAAAGCATTATAGACCAATTCAGTGCTCCGGTCTAAAATTCAATCTCTTTATCAGAATGTTCAAACTTTACATTCAAACGATAGGGCACTTGGCGGGTATTTGAGGAAATGAAATCACTTGACTTTCTCATTCATGGTTAGGGAGTAATAGCTGACCAAAGTTACGCCCCCACCCCATACTTATAAAGCATTATAGACCAATTCAGTGCTCCGGTCTAAAATTCAATCTCTTTATCAGAATGTTCAAACTTTACATTCAAACGATAGGGCACTTGGCGGGTATTTGAGGAAATGAAATCACTTTACTTTCTCATTCATGGTTAGGGAGTAATAGCTGACCAAAGTTACGCCCCCCACCCCATACTTATAAAGTATTATAGACCAATTCAGTGCTCCGGTCTAAAATTCAATCTCTTTATCAGAATGTTCAAACTTTACATTCAAACGATAGGGCACTTGGCGGGTATTGGAGGAAATGAAATCACTTACTTTCTCATTCATGGTTAGGACGTAATAGCTGACCAAAGTTACGCCCCCACCCCATACTTATAAAGCATTATAGACCAATTCAGTGCTCCGGTCTAAAATTCAATCTCTTTATCAGAATGTTCAAACTTTACATTCAAACGATAGGGCACTTGGCGGGTATTTGAGGAAATGAAATCATTTTACTTTCTCATTCATGGTTAGGGAGTAATGGCTGACCAAAGTTACGCCCCCCACCCCATACTTATAAAGCATTATAGACCAATTCAGTGCTCCGGTCTAAAATTCAATCTCTTTATCAGAATGTTCAAACTTTACATTCAAACGATAGGGCACTTGGCGGGTATTTGAGGAAATGAAATCATTTTACTTTCTCATTCATGGTTAGGGAGTAATAGCTGACCAAAGTTACGCCCCCCACCCCATACTTATATAGCTTTATAGACCAATTCAGTGCTCCGGTCTAAAAATTCAATCTCTTTATCAGAATGTTCAAACTTTACATTCAAACGATAGGGCACTTGGCGGGTATTTGAGGAAATGAAATCATTTTACTTTCTCATTCATGGTTAAGGAGTAATAGCTGACCAAAGTTACGCCCCCAACCCCATACTTATATAGCTTTATAGACCAATTCAGTGCTCCGGTCTAAAATTCAATCTCTTTATCAGAATGTTCAAACTTTACATTCAAACGATAGGGCACTTGGCGGGTATTTGAGGAAATGAAATCACTTTACTTTCTCATTCATGGTTAGGAAGTAATAGCTGACCAAAGTTACGCCCCCACCCCATACTTATATAGCATTATAGACCAATTCAGTGCTCCGGTCTAAAATTCAATCTCTTTATCAGAATGTTCAAACTTTACATTCAAACGATAGGGCACTTGGCGGGTATTTGAGGAAATGATATCATTTTACTTTCTCATTCATTGTTAGGGAGTAATAGCTGACCAAAGTTACGCCCCCCACCCCATACTTATAAAGCATTATAGACCAATTCAGTGCTCCGGTCTAAAATTCAATCTCTTTATCAGAATGTTCCAACTTTACATCTAAACGATAGGGCACTTGGCGGGTATTTGAGGAAATGATATCATTTTACTTTCTCATTCATGATTAGGGAGTAATAGCCGTCCAAAGTTACGCCCCCCACCCCATACTTATAAAGCATTATAGACCAATTCAGTGCTCCGGTCTAAAATTCAATCTCTTTATCAGAATGTTCAAACTTTACATTCAAACGATAGGGCACTTGGCGGGTATTTGAGGAAATGAAATCATTTTAATTTCTCATTCATGGTTAGGGAGTAATAGCTGACCAAAGTTACGCCCCCACCCCATACTTATAAAGCATTATAGACCAATTCAGTGCTCCGGTCTAAAATTCAATCTCTTTATCAGAATGTTCAAACTTTACATTCAAACGATAGGGCACTTGGCGGGTATTTGAGGAAATGAAATCATTTTACTTTCTCATTCATGGTTAGGGAGTAATAGCTGACCAAAGTTACGCCCCCCACCCCATACTTATAAAGCATTATAGACCAATTCAGTGCTCCGGTCTAAAATTCAATCTCTTTATCAGAATGTTCAAACTTTACATTCAAACGATAGGGCACTTGGCGGGTATTGGAGGAAATGAAATCACTTTACTTTCTCATTCATGGTTAGGACGTAATAGCTGACCAAAGTTACGCCCCCACCCCATACTTATAAAGCATTATAGACCAATTCAGTGCTCCGGTCTAAAATTCAATCTCTTTATCAGAATGTTCAAACTTTACATTCAAACGATAGGGCACTTGGCGGGTATTTGAGGAAATGAAATCATTTTACTTTCTCATTCATGGTTAGGGAGTAATAGCTGACGTGACCAAAGTTACGCCCCCACCCCATACTTATAAAGCATTATAGACCAATTCAGTGCTCCGGTCTAAAATTCAATCTCTTTATCAGAATGTTCAAACTTTACATTCAAACGATAGGGCACTTGGCGGGTATTTGAGGAAATGAAATCATTTTACTTTCTCATTCATGGTTAGGGAGTAATAGCTGACCAAAGTTACGCCCCCCACCCCATACTTATAAAGCATTATAGACCAATTCAGTGCTCTGGTCTAAAATTCAATCTCTTTATCAGAATGTTCAAACTTTACATTCAAACGATAGGGCACTTGGCGGGTATTTGAGGAAATGAAATCATTTTACTTTCTCATTCATGGTTAGGGAGTAATAGCTGACCAAAGTTACGCCCCCCACCCCATACTTATAAAGCATTATAGACCAATTCAGTGCTCCGGTCTAAAATTCAATCTCTTTATCAGAATGTTCAAACTTTACATTCAAACGATAGGGCACTTGGCGGGTATTTGAGGAAATGAAATCACTTTACTTTCTCATTCATGGTTAGGAAGTAATAGCTGACAAAAGTTACGCCCCCACCCCATACTTATAAAGCATTATGGACCAATTCAGTGCTCCGGTCTAAAATTCAATCTCTTTATCAGAATGTTCAAACTTTACATTCAAACGATAGGGCACTTGGCGGGTATTTGAGGAAATGAAATCATTTTACTTTCTCATTCATGGTTAGGGAGTAATAGCTGACCAAAGTTACGCCCCCACCCCATACTTATAAAGCATTATAGACCAATTCAGTGCTCCGGTCTAAAATTCAATCTCTTTATCAGAATGTTCAAACTTTACATTCAAACGATAGGGCACTTGGCGGGTATTTGAGGAAATGAAATCATTTTACTTTCTCATTCATGGTTAGGGAGTAATAGCTGACCAAAGTTACGCCCCCCACCCCATACTTATAAAGCATTATAGACCAATTCAGTGCTCCGGTCTAAAATTCAATCTCTTTATCAGAATGTTCAAACTTTACATTCAAACGATAGGGCACTTGGCGGGTATTTGAGGAAATGATATCATTTTACTTTCTCATTCATGGTTAGGGAGTACTAGCTGACCAAAGTTACGCCCCCCACCCCATACTTATAAAGCATTATAGACCAATTCAGTGCTCCGGTCTAAAATTCAATCTCTTTATCAGAATGTTCAAACTTTACATTCAAACGATAGGGCACTTGGCGGGTATTTGAGGAAATGAAATCATTTTACTTTCTCATTCATGGTTAGGGAGTAATAGCTGACCAAAGTTACGCCCCCCACCCCATACTTATAAAGCATTATAGACCAATTCAGTGCTCCGGTCTAAAATTCAATCTCTTTATCAGAATGTTCAAACTTTACATTCAAACGATAGGGCACTTGGCGGGTATTTGAGGAAATGATATCATTTTACTTTCTCATTCATGGTTAGGGAGTACTAGCTGACCAAAGTTACGCCCCCCACCCCATACTTATAAAGCATTATAGACCAATTCAGTGCTCCGGTCTAAAATTCAATCTCTTTATCAGAATGTTCAAACTTTACATTCAAACGATAGGGCACTTGGCGGGTATTTGAGGAAATGAAATCATTTTACTTTCTCATTCATGGTTAGGGAGTAATAGCTGACCAAAGTTACGCCCCCCACCCCATACTTACTTATAAAGCATTATAGACCAATTCAGTGCTCCGGTCTAAAATTCAATCTCTTTATCAGAATGTTCAAACTTCACATTCAAACGATAGGGCACTTGGCGGGTTTTTGAGGAAATGAAATCATTTTACTTTCTCATTCATGGTTAGGGAGTAATAGCTGACCAAAGTTACGCCCCCCACCCCATACTTATAAAGCATTATAGACCAATTCAGTGCTCCGGTCTAAAATTCAATCTCTTTATCAGAATGTTCAAACTTTACATTCAAACGATAGGGCACTTGGCGGGTATTTGAGGAAATGAAATCATTTTTATTTCTCATTCATGGTTAGGGAGTAATAGCTGACCAAAGTTACGCCCCCACCCCATACTTATAAAGCATTATAGACCAATTCAGTGCTCCGGTCTAAAATTCAATCTCTTTATCAGAATGTTCAAACTTTACATTCAAACGATAGGGCACTTGGCGGGTATTTGAGGAAATGAAATCATTTTACCTTCTCATTCATGGTTAGGGAGTAATAGCTGACCAAAGTTACGCCCCCACCCCATACTTATAAAGCATTATAAACCAATTCAGTGCTCCGGTCTCAAATTCAATCTCTTTATCAGAATGTTCAAACTTTACATTCAAACGATAGGGCACTTGGCGGGTATTTGAGGAAATGAAATCATTTTACTTTCTCATTCATGGTTAGGGAGTAATAGCTGACCAAAGTTACGCCCCCCACCCCATACTTACTTATAAAGCATTATAGACCAATTCAGTGCTCCGGTCTAAAATTCAATCTCTTTATCAGAATGTTCAAACTTTACATTCAAACGATAGGGCACTTGGCGGGTATTTGAGGAAATGAAATCATTTTACTTTCTCATTCATGGTTAGGGAGTAATAGCTGACCAAAGTTACGCCCCCACCCCATACTTATAAAGCATTATAAACCAATTCAGTGCTCCGGTCTCAAATTCAATCTCTTTATCAGAATGTTCAAACTTTACATTCAAACGATAGGGCACTTGGCGGGTATTTGAGGAAATGAAATCATTTTACTTTCTCATTCATGGTTAGGGAGTAATAGCTGACCAAAGTTACGCCCCCCACCCCATACTTACTTATAAAGCATTATAGACCAATTCAGTGCTCCGGTCTAAAATTCAATCTCTTTATCAGAATGTTCAAACTTTACATTCAAACGATAGGGCACTTGGCGGGTATTTGAGGAAATGAAATCATTTTACTTTCTCATTCATGGTTAGGGAGTAATAGCTGACCAAAGTTACGCCCCCCACCCCATACTTATAAAGCATTATAGACCAATTCAGTGCTCCGGTCTAAAATTCAATCTCTTTATCATAATGTTCAAACTTTACATTCAAACGATAGGGCACTTGGCGGGTATTTGAGGAAATGAAATCATTTTACTTTCTCATTCATGGTTAGGGAGTAATAGCTGACCAAAGTTACGCCCCCCACCCCATACTTATAAAGCATTATAGACCAATTCAGTGCTCCGGTCTAAAATTCAATCTCTTTATCAGAATGTTCAAACTTTACATTCAAACGATAGGGCACTTGGCGGGTATTTGAGGAAATGAAATCACTTTACTTTCTCATTCATGGTTAGGAAGTAATAGCTGACCAAAGTTACGCCCCCAGCCCATACGTACAAAGCATTATAGACCAATTCAGTGCTCCGGTCTAAAATTCAATCTCTTTATCAGAATGTTCAAACTTTACATTCAAACGATAGGGCACTTGGCGGGTATTTGAGGAAATGAAATCATTTTACTTTCTCATTTATGGTTAGGGAGTAATAGCTGACCAAAGTTACGCCCCCCACCCCATACTTATAAAGTATTATAGACCAATTCAGTGCTCCGGTCTAAAATTCAATCTCTTTATCAGAATGTTCAAACTTTACATTCAAACGATAGGGCACTTGGCGGGTATTTGAGGAAATGAAATCATTTTACTTTCTCATTCATGGTTAGGGAGTAATAGCTGACCAAAGTTACGCCCCCAACCCCATACTTATAAAGCATTATAGACCAATTCAGTGCTCCGGTCTAAAATTAAATCTCTTTATCAGAATGTTCAAACTTTACATTCAAACGATAGGGCACTTGGCAGGTATTTTAGGAAATCAAATCATTTTACTTTCTCATTCATGGTTAGGGAGTAATAGCTGACCAAAGTTACGCCCCCCACCCCATACTTACTTATAAAGCATTATAGACCAATTCAGTGCTCCGGTCTAAAATTCAATCTCTTTATCAGAATGTTCAAACTTTACATTCAAACGATAGGGCACTTGGCGGGTATTTGAGGAAATGAAATCATTTTACTTTCTCATTCATGGTTAGGGAGTAATAGCTGACCAAAGTTACGCCCCCACCCCATACTTATAAAGCATTATAGACCAATTCAGTGCTCTGGTCTAAAATTCAATCTCTTTATCAGAATGTTCAAACTTTACATTCAAACGATAGGGCACTTGGCGGGTATTTGAGGAAATGAAATCACTTTACTTTCTCATTCATGGTTAGGGAGTAATAGCTGACCAAAGTTACGCCCCCACCCAATACTTATAAAGCATTATAGACCAATTCAGTGCTCCGGTCTAAAATTCAATCTCTTTATCAGAATGTTCAAACTTTACATTCAAACGATAGGGCACTTGGCGGGTATTTGAGGAAATGAAATCTTTTTACTTTCTCATTCATGGTTAGGGAGTAATAGCTGACCAAAGTTACGCCCCCCACCCCATACTTACTTATAAAGCATTATAGACCAATTCAGTGCTCTGGTCTAAAATTCAATCTCTTTATCAGAATGTTCAAACTTTAAATTCAAACGATAGGGCACTTGGCGGGTATTTGAGGAAATGAAATCACTTTACTTTCTCATTCATGGTTAGGAAGTAATAGCTGACCAAAGTTACGCCCCCACCCCATACTTATAAAGCATTATAGACCAATTCAGTGCTCCGGTCTAAAATTCAATCTCTTTATCAGAATGTTCAAACTTTACATTCAAACGATAGGGCACTTGGCGGGCATTTGAGGAAATGAAATCATTTTACTTTCTCATTCATGGTTAGGGAGTAATAGCTGACCAAAGTTATGCCCCCCACTCCATACTTATAAAGCATTATAGACCAATTCAGTGCTCCGGTCTAAAATTCAATCTCTTTATCAGAATGTTCAAACTTTACATTCAAACGATAGGGCACTTGGCGGGTATTTGAGGTAATGAAATCACTTTACTTTCTCATTCATGGTTAGGAAGTAATAGCTGACCAAAGTTACGCCCCCACCCCATACTTATAAAGCATTATAGACCAATTCAGTGCTCCGGTCTAAAATTCAATCTCTTTATCAGAATGTTCAAACTTTACATTCAAACGATAGGGCACTTGGCGGGTATTTGAGGAAATGAAATCATTTTGCTTTCTCATTCATGGTTAGGGAGTAATAGCTGACCAAAGTTACGCCCCCCCACCCCATACTTATAAAGCATTATAGACCTATTCAGTGCCCCGGTCTAAAATTCAATCTCTTTATCAGAATGTTCAAACTTTACATTCAAACGATAGGGCACTTGGCGGGTATTTGAGGAAATGAAATCATTTTACTTTCTCATTCATGGTTAGGGAGTAATAGCTGACCAAAGTTACGCCCCCCACCCCATACTTATAAAGCATTATAGACCAATTCAGTGCTCCGGTCTAAAATTCAATCTCTTTATCAGAATGTTCAAACTTTACATTCAAACGATAGGGCACTTGGCGGGTATTTGAGGAAATGAAATCATTTTACTTTCTCATTCATGGTTAGGGAGTAATAGCTGACCAAAGTTACACCCCCCACCCCATACTTACTTATAAAGCATTATAGACCAATTCAGTGCTCCGGTCTAAAATTCAATCTCTTTATCAGAATGTTCAAACTTTACATTCAAACGATAGGGCACTTGGCGGGTATTTGAGGAAGTGAAATCATTTTACTTTCTCATTCATGGTTAGGGAGTAATAGCTGACCAAAGTTACGCCCCCACCCCATACTTATAAAGCATTATAGACCAATTCAGTGCTCCGGTCTAAAATTCAATCTCTTTATCAGAATGTTCAAACTTTACATTCAAACGATAGGGCACTTGGCGGGTATTTGAGGAAATGAAATATCTTTACTTTCTCATTCATGGTTAGGGAGTAATAGCTGACCAAAGTTACGCCCCCACCCCATTCTTATAAAGCATTATAGACCAATTCAGTGCTCCGGTCTAAAATTCAATCTCTTTATCAGAATGTTCAAACTTTACATTCAAACGATAGGGCACTTAGCTTGGCGGGTATTTGAGGAAATGAAATCATTTTACTTTCTCATTCATGGTTAGGGAGTAATAGCTGACCAAAGTTACGCCCCCAGCCCATACGTACAAAGCATTATAGACCAATTCAGTGCTCCGGTCTAAAATTCAATCTCTTTATCAGAATGTTCAAACTTTACATTCAAACGATAGGGCACTTGGCGGGTATTTGAGGAAATGAAATCATTTTACTTTCTCATTCATGGTTAGGGAGTAATAGCTGACCAAAGTTACGCCCCCCACCCCATACTTATAAAGCATTATAGACCAATTCAGTGCTCCGGTCTAAAATTCAATCTCTTTATCAGAATGTTCAAACTTTGCATTCAAACGATAGGGCACTTGGCGGGTATTTGAGGAAATGAAATCACTTTACTTTCTCATTCATGGTTAGGAAGTAATAGCTGACCAAAGTTACGCCCCCAGCCCATACGTACAAAGCATTATAGACCAATTCAGTGCTCCGGTCTAAAATTCAATCTCTTTATCAGAATGTTCAAACTTTACATTCAAACGATAGGGCACTTGGCGGGTATTTGAGGAAATGAAATCATTTTACTTTCTCATTCATGGTCAGGGAGTAATAGCTGACCAAAGTTACGCCCCCCACCCCATACTTATAAAGCATTATAGACCAATTCAGTGCTCCGGTCTAAAATTCAATCTCTTTATCAGAATGTTCAAACTTTACATTCAAACGATAGGGCACTTGGCGGGTATTTGAGGAAATGAAATCATTTTACTTTCTCATTCATGGTTAGGGAGTAATAGCTGACCAAAGTTACGCCCCCCACCCCATACTTATAAAGCATTATAGACCAATTCAGTGCTCCGGTCTAAAATTAAATCTCTTTATCAGAATGTTCAAACTTTACATTCAAACGATAGGGCACTTGGCGGGTATTTGAGGAAATGAAATCATTTTACTTTCTCATTCATGGTTAGGGAGTAATAGCTGACCAAAGTTACGCCCCCACCCCATACTTATAAAGCATTATGGACCAATTCAGTGCTCCGGTCTAAAATTCAATCTCTTTATCAGAATGTTCAAACTTTACATTCAAACGATAGGGCACTTGGCGGGTATTTGAGGAAATGAAATCATTTTACTTTCTCATTCATGGTTAGGGAGTAATAGCTGACCAAAGTTACGCCCCCCCACCCCATACTTACTTATAAAGCATTATAGACCAATTCAGTGCTCCGGTCTAAAATTCAATCTCTTTATCAGAATGTTCAAACTTCACATTCAAACGATAGGGCACTTGGCGGGTATTTGAGGAAATGAAATCATTTTACTTTCTCATTCATGGTTAGGGAGTAATAGCTGACCAAAGTTACGCCCCCCACCCCATACTTATAAAGCATTATAGACCAATTCAGTGCTCCGGTCTAAAATTCAATCTCTTTATCAGAATGTTCAAACTTTACATTCAAACGATAGGGCACTTGGCGGGTATTTGAGGAAATGAAATCATTTTACTTTCTCATTCATGGTTAGGGAGTAATAGCTGACCAAAGTTACGCCCCCCACCCCATACTTATAAAGCATTATAGACCAATTCAGTGCTCCGGTCTAAAATTCAATCTCTTTATCAGAATGTTCAAACTTTACATTCAAACGATAGGGCACTTGGCGGGTATTTGAGGAAGTGAAATCATTTTACTTTCTCATTCATGGTTAGGGAGTAATAGCTGACCAAAGTTACGCCCCCACCCCATACTTATATAAAGCATTATAGACCAATTCAGTGCTCCGGTCTAAAATTCAATCTCTTTATCAGAATGTTAAAACTTTACATTCAAACGATAGGGCACTTGGCGGGTATTTGAGGAAATGAAATCATTTTACCTTCTCATTCATGGTTAGGGAGTAATAGCTGACCAAAGTTACGCCCCCACCCCATACTTATAAAGCATTATAGACCAATTCAGTGCTCCGGTCTAAAATTCAATCTCTTTATCAGAATGTTCAAACTTTACATTCAAACGATAGGGCACTTAGCTTGGCGGGTATTTGAGGAAATGAAATCATTTTACTTTCTCATTCATGGTTAGGGAGTAATAGCTGACCAAAGTTACGCCCCCCACCCCATACTTATAAAGCATTATAGACCAATTCAGTGCTCCGGTCTAAAATTCAATCTCTTTATCAGAATGTTCAAACTTTACATTCAAACGATAGGGCACTTGGCGGGTATTTGAGGAAATGAAATCTTTTTACTTTCTCATTCATGGTTAGGGAGTAATAGCTGACCAAAGTTACGCCCCCCACCCCATACTTATAAAGCATTATAGACCAATTCAGTGCTCCGGTCTAAAATTCAATCTCTTTATCAGAATGTTCAAACTTTACATTCAAACGATAGGGCACTTGGCGGGTATTTGAGGAAATGAAATCATTTTACTATCTCATTCATGGTTAGGGAGTAATAGCTGACCAAAGTTACGCCCCTCCGCCATACTTATAAAGCATTATAGACCAATTCAGTGCTCCGGTCTAAAATTCAATCTCTTTATCAGAATGTTCAAACTTTACATTCAAACGATAGGGCACTTGGCGGGTATTTGAGGAAATGAAATCATTTTACTTTCTCATTCATGGTTAGGGAGTAATAGCTGACCAAAGTTACGCCCCCCACCCCATACTTATAAAGCATTATAGACCAATTCAGTGCTCCGGTCTAAAATTCAATCTCTTTATCAGAATGTTCAAACTTTACATTCAAACGATAGGGCACTTGGCGGGTATTTGAGGAAATGAAATCACTTTACTTTCTCATTCATGGTAAGGAAGTAATAGCTGACGTGACCAAAGTTACGCCCCCACCCCATACTTATAAAGCATTATAGACCAATTCAGTGCTCCGGTCTAAAATTCAATCTCTTTATCAGAATGTTCAAACTTTACATTCAAACGATAGGGCACTTGGCGGGTATTTGAGGAAATGAAATCATTTTACTATCTCATTCATGGTTAGGGAGTAATAGCTGACCAAAGTTACGCCCCTCCGCCATACTTATAAAGCATTATAGACCAATTCAGTGCTCCGGTCTAAAATTCAATCTCTTTATCAGAATGTTCAAACTTTACATTCAAACGATAGGGCACTTGGCGGGTATTTGAGGAAATGAAATCATTTTACTTTCTCATTCATGGTTAGGGAGTAATAGCTGACCAAAGTTACGCCCCCCACCCCATACTTATAAAGCATTATAGACCAATTCAGTGCTCCGGTCTAAAATTCAATCTCTTTATCAGAATGTTCAAACTTTACATTCAAACGATAGGGCACTTGGCGGGTATTTGAGGAAATGAAATCATTTTACTTTCTCATTCATGGTTAGGGAGTAATAGCTGACCAAAGTTACGCCCCCACCCCATACTTATAAAGCATTATAGACCAATTCAGTGCTCTGGTCTAAAATTCAATCTCTTTATCAAAATGTTCAAACTTTACATTCAAACGATAGGGCACTTGGCGGGTATTTGAGGAAATGAAATCACTTTACTTTCTCATTCATGGTTAGGGAGTAATAGCTGACCAAAGTTACGCCCCCACCCAATACTTATAAAGCATTATAGACCAATTCAGTGCTCCGGTCTAAAATTCAATCTCTTTATCAGAATGTTCAAACTTTACATTCAAACGATAGGGCACTTGGCGGGTATTTGAGGAAATGAAATCTTTTTACTTTCTCATTCATGGTTAGGGAGTAATAGCTGACCAAAGTTACGCACCCACCGCATACTTATAAAGCATTATAGACCAATTCAGTGCTCCGGTCTAAAATTCAATCTCTTTATCAGAATGTTCAAACTTTACATTCAAACGATAGGGCACTTGGCGGGTATTTGAGGAAATGAAATCTTTTTACTTTCTCATTCATGGTTAGGGAGTAATAGCTGACCAAAGTTACGCCCCCCACCCCATACTTATAAAGCATTATAGACCAATTCAGTGCTCCGGTCTAAAATTCAATCTCTTTATCAGAATGTTCAAACTTTACATTCAAACGATAGGGCACTTGGCGGGTATTTGAGGAAATGAAATCATTTTACTATCTCATTCATGGTTAGGGAGTAATAGCTGACCAAAGTTACGCCCCTCCGCCATACTTATAAAGCATTATAGACCAATTCAGTGCTCCGGTCTAAAATTCAATCTCTTTATCAGAATGTTCAAACTTTACATTCAAACGATAGGGCACTTGGCGGGTATTTGAGGAAATGAAATCATTTTACTTTCTCATTCATGGTTAGGGAGTAATAGCTGACCAAAGTTACGCCCCCCACCCCATACTTATAAAGCATTATAGACCAATTCAGTGCTCTGGTCTAAAATTCAATCTCTTTATCAGAATGTTCAAACTTTACATTCAAACGATAGGGCACTTGGCGGGTATTTGAGGAAATGAAATCACTTTACTTTCTCATTCATGGTAAGGAAGTAATAGCTGACGTGACCAAAGTTACGCCCCCACCCCATACTTATAAAGCATTATAGACCAATTCAGTGCTCCGGTCTAAAATTCAATCTCTTTATCAGAATGTTCAAACTTTACATTCAAACGATAGGGCACTTGGCGGGTATTTGAGGAAATGAAATCATTTTACTATCTCATTCATGGTTAGGGAGTAATAGCTGACCAAAGTTACGCCCCTCCGCCATACTTATAAAGCATTATAGACCAATTCAGTGCTCCGGTCTAAAATTCAATCTCTTTATCAGAATGTTCAAACTTTACATTCAAACGATAGGGCACTTGGCGGGTATTTGAGGAAATGAAATCATTTTACTTTCTCATTCATGGTTAGGGAGTAATAGCTGACCAAAGTTACGCCCCCCACCCCATACTTATAAAGCATTATAGACCAATTCAGTGCTCCAGTCTAAAATTCAATCTCTTTATCAGAATGTTCAAACTTTACATTCAAACGATAGGGCACTTGGCGGGTATTTGAGGAAATGAAATCATTTTACTTTCTCATTCATGGTTAGGGAGTAATAGCTGACCAAAGTTACGCCCCCACCCCATACTTATAAAGCATTATAGACCAATTCAGTGCTCTGGTCTAAAATTCAATCTCTTTATCAAAATGTTCAAACTTTACATTCAAACGATAGGGCACTTGGCGGGTATTTGAGGAAATGAAATCACTTTACTTTCTCATTCATGGTTAGGGAGTAATAGCTGACCAAAGTTACGCCCCCCACCCCATACTTATAAAGCATTATAGACCAATTCAGTGCTCCGGTCTAAAATTCAATCTCTTTATCAGAATGTTCAAACTTTACATTCAAACGATAGGGCACTTGGCGGGTATTTGAGGAAATGAAATCTTTTTACTTTCTCATTCATGGTTAGGGAGTAATAGCTGACCAAAGTTACGCCCCCCACCCCATACTTATAAAGCATTATAGACCAATTCAGTGCTCCGGTCTAAAATTCAATCTCTTTATCAGAATGTTCAAACTTTACATTCAAACGATAGGGCACTTGGCGGGTATTTGAGGAAATGAAATCATTTTACTATCTCATTCATGGTTAGGGAGTAATAGCTGACCAAAGTTACGCCCCTCCGCCATACTTATAAAGCATTATAGACCAATTCAGTGCTCCGGTCTAAAATTCAATCTCTTTATCAGAATGTTCAAACTTTACATTCAAACGATAGGGCACTTGGCGGGTATTTGAGGAAATGAAATCATTTTACTTTCTCATTCATGGTTAGGGAGTAATAGCTGACCAAAGTTACGCCCCCCACCCCATACTTATAAAGCATTATAGACCAATTCAGTGCTCCGGTCTAAAATTCAATCTCTTTATCAGAATGTTCAAACTTTACATTCAAACGATAGGGCACTTGGCGGGTATTTGAGGAAATGAAATCACTTTACTTTCTCATTCATGGTAAGGAAGTAATAGCTGACGTGACCAAAGTTACGCCCCCACCCCATACTTATAAAGCATTATAGACCAATTCAGTGCTCCGGTCTAAAATTCAATCTCTTTATCAGAATGTTCAAACTTTACATTCAAACGATAGGGCACTTGGCGGGTATTTGAGGAAATGAAATCATTTTACTATCTCATTCATGGTTAGGGAGTAATAGCTGACCAAAGTTACGCCCCTCCGCCATACTTATAAAGCATTATAGACCAATTCAGTGCTCCGGTCTAAAATTCAATCTCTTTATCAGAATGTTCAAACTTTACATTCAAACGATAGGGCACTTGGCGGGTATTTGAGGAAATGAAATCATTTTACTTTCTCATTCATGGTTAGGGAGTAATAGCTGACCAAAGTTACGCCCCCCACCCCATACTTATAAAGCATTATAGACCAATTCAGTGCTCCGGTCTAAAATTCAATCTCTTTATCAGAATGTTCAAACTTTACATTCAAACGATAGGGCACTTGGCGGGTATTTGAGGAAATGAAATCATTTTACTTTCTCATTCATGGTTAGGGAGTAATAGCTGACCAAAGTTACGCCCCCACCCCATACTTATAAAGCATTATAGACCAATTCAGTGCTCTGGTCTAAAATTCAATCTCTTTATCAAAATGTTCAAACTTTACATTCAAACGATAGGGCACTTGGCGGGTATTTGAGGAAATGAAATCACTTTACTTTCTCATTCATGGTTAGGGAGTAATAGCTGACCAAAGTTACGCCCCCACCCAATACTTATAAAGCATTATAGACCAATTCAGTGCTCCGGTCTAAAATTCAATCTCTTTATCAGAATGTTCAAACTTTACATTCAAACGATAGGGCACTTGGCGGGTATTTGAGGAAATGAAATCTTTTTACTTTCTCATTCATGGTTAGGGAGTAATAGCTGACCAAAGTTACGCACCCACCGCATACTTATAAAGCATTATAGACCAATTCAGTGCTCCGGTCTAAAATTCAATCTCTTTATCAGAATGTTCAAACTTTACATTCAAACGATAGGGCACTTGGCGGGTATTTGAGGAAATGAAATCTTTTTACTTTCTCATTCATGGTTAGGGAGTAATAGCTGACCAAAGTTACGCCCCCCACCCCATACTTATAAAGCATTATAGACCAATTCAGTGCTCCGGTCTAAAATTCAATCTCTTTATCAGAATGTTCAAACTTTACATTCAAACGATAGGGCACTTGGCGGGTATTTGAGGAAATGAAATCATTTTACTATCTCATTCATGGTTAGGGAGTAATAGCTGACCAAAGTTACGCCCCTCCGCCATACTTATAAAGCATTATAGACCAATTCAGTGCTCCGGTCTAAAATTCAATCTCTTTATCAGAATGTTCAAACTTTACATTCAAACGATAGGGCACTTGGCGGGTATTTGAGGAAATGAAATCATTTTACTTTCTCATTCATGGTTAGGGAGTAATAGCTGACCAAAGTTACGCCCCCCACCCCATACTTATAAAGCATTATAGACCAATTCAGTGCTCTGGTCTAAAATTCAATCTCTTTATCAGAATGTTCAAACTTTACATTCAAACGATAGGGCACTTGGCGGGTATTTGAGGAAATGAAATCACTTTACTTTCTCATTCATGGTAAGGAAGTAATAGCTGACGTGACCAAAGTTACGCCCCCACCCCATACTTATAAAGCATTATAGACCAATTCAGTGCTCCGGTCTAAAATTCAATCTCTTTATCAGAATGTTCAAACTTTACATTCAAACGATAGGGCACTTGGCGGGTATTTGAGGAAATGAAATCATTTTACTATCTCATTCATGGTTAGGGAGTAATAGCTGACCAAAGTTACGCCCCTCCGCCATACTTATAAAGCATTATAGACCAATTCAGTGCTCCGGTCTAAAATTCAATCTCTTTATCAGAATGTTCAAACTTTACATTCAAACGATAGGGCACTTGGCGGGTATTTGAGGAAATGAAATCATTTTACTTTCTCATTCATGGTTAGGGAGTAATAGCTGACCAAAGTTACGCCCCCCACCCCATACTTATAAAGCATTATAGACCAATTCAGTGCTCCAGTCTAAAATTCAATCTCTTTATCAGAATGTTCAAACTTTACATTCAAACGATAGGGCACTTGGCGGGTATTTGAGGAAATGAAATCATTTTACTTTCTCATTCATGGTTAGGGAGTAATAGCTGACCAAAGTTACGCCCCCACCCCATACTTATAAAGCATTATAGACCAATTCAGTGCTCTGGTCTAAAATTCAATCTCTTTATCAAAATGTTCAAACTTTACATTCAAACGATAGGGCACTTGGCGGGTATTTGAGGAAATGAAATCACTTTACTTTCTCATTCATGGTTAGGGAGTAATAGCTGACCAAAGTTACGCCCCCACCCAATACTTATAAAGCATTATAGACCAATTCAGTGCTCCGGTCTAAAATTCAATCTCTTTATCAGAATGTTCAAACTTTACATTCAAACGATAGGGCACTTGGCGGGTATTTGAGGAAATGAAATCTTTTTACTTTCTCATTCATGGTTAGGGAGTAATAGCTGACCAAAGTTACGCACCCACCGCATACTTATAAAGCATTATAGACCAATTCAGTGCTCCGGTCTAAAATTCAATCTCTTTATCAGAATGTTCAAACTTTACATTCAAACGATAGGGCACTTGGCGGGTATTTGAGGAAATGAAATCATTTTACTTTCTCATTCATGGTTAGGGAGTAATAGCTGACCAAAGTTACGCCCCCCACCCCATACTTATAAAGCATTATAGACCAATTCAGTGCTCCGGTCTAAAATTCAATCTCTTTATCAGAATGTTCAAACTTTACATTCAAACGATAGGGCACTTGGCGGGTATTTGAGGAAGTGAAATCACTTTACTTTCTCATTCATGGTTAGGGAGTAATAGCTGACCAAAGTTACGCCCCCACCCAATACTTATAAAGCATTATAGACCAATTCAGTGCTCCGGTCTAAAATTCAATCTCTTTATCAGAATGTTCAAACTTTACATTCAAACGATAGGGCACTTGGCGGGTATTTGAGGAAATGAAATCTTTTTACTTTCTCATTCATGGTTAGGGAGTAATAGCTGACCAAAGTTACGCCCCCCACCCCATACTAACTTATAAAGCATTATAGACCAATTCAGTGCTCCGGTCTAAAATTCAATCTCTTTATCAGAATGTTCAAACTTTACATTCAAACGATAGGGCACTTGGCGGGTATTTGAGGAAGTGAAATCATTTTACTTTCTCATTCATGGTTAGGGAGTAATAGCTGACCAAAGTTACGCCCCCACCCCATACTTATATAAAGCATTATAGACCAATTCAGTGCTCCGGTCTAAAATTCAATCTCTTTATCAGAATGTTAAAACTTTACATTCAAACGATAGGGCACTTGGCGGGTATTTGAGGAAATGAAATCACTTTACCTTCTCATTCATGGTTAGGGAGTAATAGCTGACCAAAGTTACGCCCCCACCCCATACTTATAAAGCATTATAGACCAATTCAGTGCTCCGGTCTAAAATTCAATCTCTTTATCAGAATGTTCAAACTTTACATTCAAACGATAGGGCACTTAGCTTGGCGGGTATTTGAGGAAATGAAATCATTTTACTTTCTCATTCATGGTTAGGGAGTAATAGCTGACCAAAGTTACGCCCCCCACCCCATACTTATAAAGCATTATAGACCAATTCAGTGCTCCGGTCTAAAATTCAATCTCTTTATCAGAATGTTCAAACTTTACATTCAAACGATAGGGCACTTGGCGGGTATTTGAGGAAATGAAATCTTTTTACTTTCTCATTCATGGTTAGGGAGTAATAGCTGACCAAAGTTACGCCCCCCACCCCATACTTATAAAGCATTATAGACCAATTCAGTGCTCCGGTCTAAAATTCAATCTCTTTATCAGAATGTTCAAACTTTACATTCAAACGATAGGGCACTTGGCGGGTATTTGAGGAAATGAAATCATTTTACTATCTCATTCATGGTTAGGGAGTAATAGCTGACCAAAGTTACGCCCCTCCGCCATACTTATAAAGCATTATAGACCAATTCAGTGCTCCGGTCTAAAATTCAATCTCTTTATCAGAATGTTCAAACTTTACATTCAAACGATAGGGCACTTGGCGGGTATTTGAGGAAATGAAATCATTTTACTTTCTCATTCATGGTTAGGGAGTAATAGCTGACCAAAGTTACGCCCCCCACCCCATACTTATAAAGCATTATAGACCAATTCAGTGCTCCGGTCTAAAATTCAATCTCTTTATCAGAATGTTCAAACTTTACATTCAAACGATAGGGCACTTGGCGGGTATTTGAGGAAATGAAATCATTTTACTTTCTCATTCATGGTAAGGAAGTAATAGCTGACGTGACCAAAGTTACGCCCCCACCCCATACTTATAAAGCATTATAGACCAATTCAGTGCTCCGGTCTAAAATTCAATCTCTTTATCAGAATGTTCAAACTTTACATTCAAACGATAGGGCACTTGGCGGGTATTTGAGGAAATGAAATCATTTTACTTTCTCATTCATGGTTAGGGAGTAATAGCTGACCAAAGTTACGCCCCCACCCCATACTTATAAAGCATTATAGACCAATTCAGTGCTCTGGTCTAAAATTCAATCTCTTTATCAGAATGTTCAAACTTTACATTCAAACGATAGGGCACTTGGCGGGTATTTGAGGAAATGAAATCACTTTACTTTCTCATTCATGGTTAGGGAGTAATAGCTGACCAAAGTTACGCCCCCACCCAATACTTATAAAGCATTATAGACCAATTCAGTGCTCCGGTCTAAAATTCAATCTCTTTATCAGAATGTTCAAACTTTACATTCAAACGATAGGGCACTTGGCGGGTATTTGAGGAAATGAAATCTTTTTACTTTCTCATTCATGGTTAGGGAGTAATAGCTGACCAAAGTTACGCCCCCCACCCCATACTTACTTATAAAGCATTATAGACCAATTCAGTGCTCCGGTCTAAAATTCAATCTCTTTATCAGAATGTTCAAACTTTAAATTCAAACGATAGGGCACTTGGCGGGTATTTGAGGAAATGAAATCACTTTACTTTCTTATTCATGGTTAGGAAGTAATAGCTGACCAAAGTTACGCCCCCACCCCATACTTATAAAGCATTATAGACCAATTCAGTGCTCCGGTCTAAAATTCAATCTCTTTATCAGAATGTTCAAACTTTACATTCAAACGATAGGGCACTTGGCGGGCATTTGAGGAAATGAAATCATTTTACTTTCTCATTCATGGTTAGGGAGTAATAGCTGACCAAAGTTATGCCCCCCACTCCATACTTATAAAGCATTATAGACCAATTCAGTGCTCCGGTCTAAAATTCAATCTCTTTATCAGAATGTTCAAACTTTACATTCAAACGATAGGGCACTTGGCGGGTATTTGAGGTAATGAAATCACTTTACTTTCTCATTCATGGTTAGGAAGTAATAGCTGACCAAAGTTACGCCCCCACCCCATACTTATAAAGCATTATAGACCAATTCAGTGCTCCGGTCTAAAATTCAATCTCTTTATCAGAATGTTCAAACTTTACATTCAAACGATAGGGCACTTGGCGGGTATTTGAGGAAATGAAATCATTTTGCTTTCTCATTCATGGTTAGGGAGTAATAGCTGACCAAAGTTACGCCCCCCACCCCATACTTATAAAGCATTATAGACCAATTCAGTGCTCCGGTCTAAAATTCAATCTCTTTATCAGAATGTTCAAACTTTACATTCAAACGATAGGGCACTTGGCGGGTATTTGAGGAAATGAAATCATTTTACTTTCTCATTCATGGTTAGGGAGTAATAGCTGACCAAAGTTACGCCCCCCACCCCATACTTATAAAGCATTATAGACCAATTCAGTGCTCCGGTCTAAAATTCAATCTCTTTATCAGAATGTTCAAACTTTACATTCAAACGATAGGGCACTTGGCGGGTATTTGAGGAAGTGAAATCATTTTACTTTCTCATTCATGGTTAGGGAGTAATAGCTGACCAAAGTTACGCCCCCACCCCATACTTATATAAAGCATTATAGACCAATTCAGTGCTCCGGTCTAAAATTCAATCTCTTTATCAGAATGTTCAAACTTTACATTCAAACGATAGGGCACTTGGCGGGTATTTGAGGAAATGAAATCACTTTACCTTCTCATTCATGGTTAGGGAGTAATAGCTGACCAAAGTTACGCCCCCACCCCATACTTATAAAGCATTATAGACCAATTCAGTGCTCCGGTCTAAAATTCAATCTCTTTATCAGAATGTTCAAACTTTACATTCAAACGATAGGGCACTTAGCTTGGCGGGTATTTGAGGAAATGAAATCATTTTACTTTCTCATTCATGGTTAGGGAGTAATAGCTGACCAAAGTTACGCCCCCCACCCCATACTTATAAAGCATTATAGACCAATTCAGTGCTCCGGTCTAAAATTCAATCTCTTTATCAGAATGTTCAAACTTTACATTCAAACGATAGGGCACTTGGCGGGTATTTGAGGAAATGATATCATTTTACTTTCTCATTCATGATTAGGGAGTAATAGCCGTCCAAAGTTACGCCCCCCACCCCATACTTATAAAGCATTATAGACCAATTCAGTGCTCCGGTCTAAAATTCAATCTCTTTATCAGAATGTTCAAACTTTACATTCAAACGATAGGGCACTTGGCGGGTATTTGAGGAAATGAAATCATTTTACTTTCTCATTCATGGTTAGGGAGTAATAGCTGACCAAAGTTACGCCCCTCCGCCATACTTATAAAGCATTATAGACCAATTCAGTGCTCCGGTCTAAAATTCAATCTCTTTATCAGAATGTTCAAACTTTACATTCAAACGATAGGGCACTTGGCGGGTATTTGAGGAAATGAAATCATTTTACTTTCTCATTCATGGTTAGGGAGTAATAGCTGACCAAAGTTACGCCCCCCACCCCATACTTATAAAGCATTATAGACCAATTCAGTGCTCCGGTCTAAAATTCAATCTCTTTATCAGAATGTTCAAACTTTACATTCAAACGATAGGGCACTTGGCGGGTATTTGAGGAAATGAAATCACTTTACTTTCTCATTCATGGTAAGGAAGTAATAGCTGACGTGACCAAAGTTACGCCCCCACCCCATACTTATAAAGCATTATAGACCAATTCAGTGCTACGGTCTAAAATTCAATCTCTTTATCAGAATGTTCAAACTTTACATTCAAACGATAGGGCACTTGGTGGGTATTTGGGGAAATGAAATCATTTTACTTTCTCTTTCATGGTTAGGGAGTAATAGCTGACCAAAGTTACGCCCCCCACCCCATACTTATAAAGCATTATAGACCAATTCAGTGCTCCGGTCTAAAATTCAATCTCTTTATCAGAATGTTCAAACTTTACATTCAAACGATAGGGCACTTGGCGGGTATTTGAGGAAATGAAATCATTTTACTTTCTCATTCATGGTTAGGGAGTAATAGCTGACCAAAGTTACGCCCCCCACCCCATACTTATAAAGCATTATAGACCAATTCAGTGCTCCGGTCAAACATTCAATTTCTTTATCAGAATGTTCAAACTTTACATTCAAACGATAGGGCACTTGGCGGGTATTTGAGGAAATGAAATCATTTTACTTTCTCATTCATGGTTAGGGAGTAATAGCTGACCAAAGTTACGCCCCCCACCCCATACTTATAAAGCATTATAGACCAATTCAGTGCTCCGGTCTAAAATTCAATCTCTTTATCAGAATGTTCAAACTTTACATTCAAACAATGGGCACTTAGCTTGGCGGGTATTTGAGGAAATGAAATCATTTTACTTTCTCATTCATGGTTAGGGAGTAATAGCTGACCAAAGTTACGCCCCCCACCCCATACTTATAAAGCATTATAGACCAATTCAGTGCTCCGGTCTTAAATTCAATCTCTTTATCAGAATGTTCAAACTTTATATTCAAACGATAGGGCACTTGGCGGGTATTTGAGGAAATGAGATCATTTTACTTTCTCATTCATGGTTAGGGAGTAATAGCTGACCAAAGTTACGCCCCTCCGCCATACTTATAAAGCATTATAGACCAATTCAGTGCTCCGGTCTAAAATTCAATCTCTTTATCAGAATGTTCAAACTTTACATTCAAACGATAGGGCACTTGGCGGGTATTTGAGGAAATGAAATCATTTTACTTTCTCATTCATGGTTAGGGAGTAATAGCTGACCAAAGTTACGCCCCTCCGCCATACTTATAAAGCATTATAGACCAATTCAGTGCTCCGGTCTTAAATTCAATCTCTTTATCAGAATGTTCAAACTTTACATTCAAACGATAGGGCACTTGGCGGGTATTTGAGGAAATGAAATCATTTTACTTTCTCATTCATGGTTAGGGAGTAATAGCTGACCAAAGTTACGCCCCCCACTCCCTACTTATAAAGCATTATAAACCAATTCAGTGCTCCGGTCTCAAATTCAATCTCTTTATCAGAATGTTCAAACTTTACATTCAAACGATAGGGCACTTGGCGGGTATTTGAGGAAATGAAATCACTTTACTTTCTCATTCATGGTTAGGGAGTAATAGCTGACCATAGTCACGCCCCCACCCCATACTTATAAAGCATTATAGACCAATTCAGTGCTCCGGTCTAAAATTCAATCTCTTTATCAGAATGTTCAAACTTTACATTCAAACGATAGGGCACTTGGCGGGTATTTGAGGAAATGAAATCATTTTACTTTCTCATTCATGGTTAGGGAGTAATAGCTGACCAAAGTTACGCCTCCCCCCCCCATACTTATAAAGCATTATAGACCAATTCAGTGCTCCGGTCTAAAATTCAATCTCTTCATCAGAATGTTCAAACTTTACATTCAAACGATAGGGCACTTGGCGGGTATTTGAGGAAATGAAATCATTTTACTTTCTCATTCATGGTTAGGGAGTACTAGCTGACCAAAGTTACGCCCCGACCCCATACTTATAAAGCATTATAGACCAATTCAGTGCTCCGGTCTAAAATTCAATCTCTTTATCAGAATGTTCAAACTTTACATTCAAACGATAGGGCACTTGGCGGGTATTTGAGGAAGTGAAATCATTTTACTTTCTCATTCATAGTTAGGGAGTAATAGCTGACCAAAGTTACGCCTCCCCCGTCCATACTTATAAAGCATTATAGACCAATTCAGTGCTCCGGTCTAAAATTCAATCTCTTTATCAGAATGTTCAAACTTTACATTCAAACGATAGGGCACTTGGCGGGTATTTGAGGAAATGAAATCATTTTACTTTCTCATTCATGGTTAGGGAGTACTAGCTGACCAAAGTTACGCCCCGACCCCATACTTATAAAGCATTATAGACCAATTCAGTGCTCCGGTCTAAAATTCAATCTCTTTATCAGAATGTTCAAACTTTACATTCAAACGATAGGGCACTTGGCGGGTATTTGAGGAAGTGAAATCATTTTACTTTCTCATTCATAGTTAGGGAGTAATAGCTGACCAAAGTTACGCCTCCCCCGCCCATACTTATAAAGCATTATAGACCAATTCAGTGCTCCGGTCTAAAATTCAATCTCTTTATCAGAATGTTCAAACTTTACATTCAAACGATAGGGCACTTGGCGGGTATTTGAGGAAATGAAATCATTTTACTTTCTCATTCATGGTTAGGGAGTAATAGCTGACCAAAGTTACGCCCCCCACCCCATACTTATAAAGCATTATAGACCAATTCAGTGCTCCGGTCTAAAATTCAATCTCTTTATCAGAATGTTCAAACTTTGCATTCAAACGATAGGGCACTTGGCGGGTATTTGAGGAAATGAAATCATTTTACTTTCTCATTCATGGTTAGGGAGTAATAGCTGACCAAAGTTACGCCCCCACCCCATACTTATAAAGCATTATAGACCAATTCAGTGCTCCGGTCTAAAATTCAATCTCTTTATCAGAATGTTCAAACTTTACATTCAAACGATAGGGCACTTGGCGGGTATTTGAGGAAATGAAATCATTTTACTTTCTCATTCATGGTTAGGGAGTAATAGCTGACCAAAGTTACGCCCCCCACCCCATACTTATAAAGCATTATAGACCAATTCAGTGCTCCGGTCTAAAATTCAATCTCTTTATCAGAATGTTCAAACTTTACATTCAAACGATAGGGCACTTGGCGGGTATTTGAGGAAATGAAATCATTTTACTTTCTCATTCATGGTTAGGGAGTAATAGCTGACCAAAGTTACGCCCCTCCGCCATACTTATAAAGCATTATAGACCAATTCAGTGCTCCGGTCTAAAAGTCAATCTCTTTATCAGAATGTTCAAACTTTACATTCAAACGATAGGGCACTTGGCGGGTATTTGAGGAAATGAAATCATTTTACTTTCTCATTCATGGTTAGGGAGTAATAGCTGACCAAAGTTACGCCCCTCCGCCATACTTATAAAGCATTATAGACCAATTCAGTGCTCCGGTCTAAAAGTCAATCTCTTTATCAGAATGTTCAAACTTTACATTCAAACGATAGGGCACTTGGCGGGTATTTGAGGAAATGAAATCATTTTACTTTCTCATTCATGGTTAGGGAGTAATAGCTGACCAAAGTTACGCCCCTCCGCCATACTTATAAAGCATTATAGACCAATTCAGTGCTCCGGTCTAAAATTCAATCTCTTTATCAGAATGTTCAAACTTTACATTCAAACGATAGGGCACTTGGCGGGTATTTGAGGAAATGAAATCATTTTACTTTCTCATTCATGGTTAGGGAGTAATAGCTGACCAAAGTTACGCCCCCCACTCCATACTTATAAAGCATTATAAACCAATTCAGTGCTCCGGTCTCAAATTCAATCTCTTTATCAGAATGTTCAAACTTTACATTCAAACGATAGGGCACTTGGCGGGTATTTGAGGAAATGAAATCACTTTACTTTCTCATTCATGGTTAGGGAGTAATAGCTGACCATAGTTACGCCCCCACCCCATACTTATAAAGCATTATAGACCAATTCAGTGCTCCGGTCTAAAATTCAATCTCTTTATCAGAATGTTCAAACTTTACATTCAAACGATAGGGCACTTGGCGGGTATTTGAGGAAATGAAATCATTTTACTTTCTCATTCATGGTTAGGGAGTAATAGCTGACCAAAGTTACGCCTCCCCCCCCCCATACTTATAAAGCATTATAGACCAATTCAGTGCTCCGGTCTAAAATTCAATCTCTTCATCAGAATGTTCAAACTTTACATTCAAACGATAGGGCACTTGGCGGGTATTTGAGGAAATGAAATCATTTTACTTTCTCATTCATGGTTAGGGAGTACTAGCTGACCAAAGTTACGCCCCGACCCCATACTTATAAAGCATTATAGACCAATTCAGTGCTCCGGTCTAAAATTCAATCTCTTTATCAGAATGTTCAAACTTTACATTCAAACGATAGGGCACTTGGCGGGTATTTGAGGAAGTGAAATCATTTTACTTTCTCATTCATAGTTAGGGAGTAATAGCTGACCAAAGTTACGCCTCCCCCGCCCATACTTATAAAGCATTATAGACCAATTCAGTGCTCCGGTCTAAAATTCAATCTCTTTATCAGAATGTTCAAACTTTACATTCAAACGATAGGGCACTTGGCGGGTATTTGAGGAAATGAAATCATTTTACTTTCTCATTCATGGTTAGGGAGTACTAGCTGACCAAAGTTACGCCCCGACCCCATACTTATAAAGCATTATAGACCAATTCAGTGCTCCGGTCTAAAATTCAATCTCTTTATCAGAATGTTCAAACTTTACATTCAAACGATAGGGCACTTGGCGGGTATTTGAGGAAGTGAAATCATTTTACTTTCTCATTCATAGTTAGGGAGTAATAGCTGACCAAAGTTACGCCTCCCCCGCCCATACTTATAAAGCATTATAGACCAATTCAGTGCTCCGGTCTAAAATTCAATCTCTTTATCAGAATGTTCAAACTTTACATTCAAACGATAGGGCACTTGGCGGGTATTTGAGGAAATGAAATCATTTTACTTTCTCATTCATGGTTAGGGAGTAATAGCTGACCAAAGTTACGCCCCTCCGCCATACTTATAAAGCATTATAGACCAATTCAGTGCTCCGGTCTAAAATTCAATCTCTTTATCAGAAAGTTCAAACTTTACATTCAAACGATAGGGCACTTGGCGGGTATTTGAGGAAATGAAATCATTTTACTTTCTCATTCATGGTTAGGGAGTAATAGCTGACCAAAGTTACGCCCCCACCCCATACTTATAAAGCATTATAGACCAATTCAGTGCTCCGGTCTAAAATTCAATCTCTTTATCAGAATGTTCAAACTTTACATTCAAACGATAGGGCACTTGGCGGGTATTTGAGGAAATGAAATCATTTTACTTTCTCATTCATGGTTAGGGAGTAATAGCTGACCAAAGTTACGCCCCCCACCCCATACTTATAAAGCATTATAGACCAATTTAGTGCTCCGGTCTTAAATTCAATCTCTTTATCAGAATGTTCAAACTTTACATTCAAACGATAGGGCACTTGGCGGGTATTTGAGGAAATGAAATCATTTTACTTTCTCATTCATGGTTAGGGAGTAATAGCTGACCAAAGTTACGCCCCTCCGCCATACTTATAAAGCATTATAGACCAATTCAGTGCTCCGGTCTAAAATTCAATCTCTTTATCAGAATGTTCAAACTTTACATTCAAACGATAGGGCACTTGGCGGGTATTTGAGGAAATGAAATCATTTTACTTTCTCATTCATGGTTAGGGAGTAATAGCTGACCAAAGTTACGCCCCTCCGCCATACTTATAAAGCATTATAGACCAATTCAGTGCTCCGGTCTAAAAGTCAATCTCTTTATCAGAATGTTCAAACTTTACATTCAAACGATAGGGCACTTGGCGGGTATTTGAGGAAATGAAATCATTTTACTTTCTCATTCATGGTTAGGGAGTAATAGCTGACCAAAGTTACGCCCCCCACTCCATACTTATAAAGCATTATAAACCAATTCAGTGCTCCGGTCTCAAATTCAATCTCTTTATCAGAATGTTCAAACTTTACATTCAAACGATAGGGCACTTGGCGGGTATTTGAGGAAATGAAATCACTTTACTTTCTCATTCATGGTTAGGGAGTAATAGCTGACCATAGTTACGCCCCCACCCCATACTTATAAAGCATTATAGACCAATTCAGTGCTCCGGTCTAAAATTCAATCTCTTTATCAGAATGTTCAAACTTTACATTCAAACGATAGGGCACTTGGCGGGTATTTGAGGAAATGAAATCATTTTACTTTCTCATTCATGGTTAGGGAGTAATAGCTGACCAAAGTTACGCCTCCCCCCCCCCCCCATACTTATAAAGCGTTATAGACCAATTCAGTGCTCCGGTCTAAAATTCAATCTCTTCATCAGAATGTTCAAACTTTACATTCAAACGATAGGGCACTTGGCGGGTATTTGAGGAAATGAAATCATTTTACTTTCTCATTCATGGTTAGGGAGTACTAGCTGACCAAAGTTACGCCCCGACCCCATACTTATAAAGCATTATAGACCAATTCAGTGCTCCGGTCTAAAATTCAATCTCTTTATCAGAATGTTCAAACTTTACATTCAAACGATAGGGCACTTGGCGGGTATTTGAGGAAGTGAAATCATTTTACTTTCTCATTCATAGTTAGGGAGTAATAGCTGACCAAAGTTACGCCTCCCCCGCCCATACTTATAAAGCATTATAGACCAATTCAGTGCTCCGGTCTAAAATTCAATCTCTTTATCAGAATGTTCAAACTTTACATTCAAACGATAGGGCACTTGGCGGGTATTTGAGGAAATGAAATCATTTTACTTTCTCATTCATGGTTAGGGAGTAATAGCTGACCAAAGTTACGCCCCTCCGCCATACTTATAAAGCATTATAGACCAATTCAGTGCTCCGGTCTAAAATTCAATCTCTTTATCAGAATGTTCAAACTTTACATTCAAACGATAGGGCACTTGGCGGGTATTTGAGGAAATGAAATCATTTTACTTTCTCATTCATGGTTAGGGAGTAATAGCTGACCAAAGTTACGCCCCCCACCCCATACTTATAAAGCATTATAGACCAATTCAGTGCTCCGGTCTAAAATTCAATCTCTTTATCAGAATGTTCAAACTTTACATTCAAACGATAGGGCACTTGGCGGGTATTTGAGGAAATGAAATCACTTTACTTTCTCATTCATGGTAAGGAAGTAATAGCTGACGTGACCAAAGTTACGCCCCCACCCCATACTTATAAAGCATTATAGACCAATTCAGTGCTCCGGTCTAAAATTCAATCTCTTTATCAGAATGTTCAAACTTTACATTCAAACGATAGGGCACTTGGTGGGTATTTGGGGAAATGAAATCATTTTACTTTCTCTTTCATGGTTAGGGAGTAATAGCTGACCAAAGTTACGCCCCCCACCCCATACTTATAAAGCATTATAGACCAATTCAGTGCTCCGGTCTAAAATTCAATCTCTTTATCAGAATGTTCAAACTTTACATTCAAACGATAGGGCACTTGGCGGGTATTTGAGGAAATGAAATCATTTTACTTTCTCATTCATTGTTAGGGAGTAATAGCTGACCAAAGTTACGCCCCCCACCCCATACTTATAAAGCATTATAGACCAATTCAGTGCTCCGGTCAAACATTCAATTTCTTTATCAGAATGTTCAAACTTTACATTCAAACGATAGGGCACTTGGCGGGTATTTGAGGAAATGAAATCATTTTACTTTCTCATTCATGGTTAGGGAGTAATAGCTGACCAAAGTTACGCCCCTCCGCCATACTTATAAAGCATTATAGACCAATTCAGTGCTCCGGTCTAAAATTCAATCTCTTTATCAGAATGTTCAAACTTTACATTCAAACGATAGGGCACTTGGCGGGTATTTGAGGAAATGAAATCATTTTACTTTCTCATTCATGGTTAGGGAGTAATAGCTGACCAAAGTTACGCCCCCCACTCCATACTTATAAAGCATTATAAACCAATTCAGTGCTCCGGTCTAAAATTCAATCTCTTTATCAGAATGTTCAAACTTTACATTCAAACGATAGGGCACTTGGCGGGTATTTGAGGAAATGAAATCACTTTACTTTCTCATTCATGGTTAGGGAGTAATAGCTGACCATAGTTACGCCCCCACCCCATACTTATAAAGCATTATAGACCAATTCAGTGCTCCGGTCTAAAATTCAATCTCTTTATCAGAATGTTCAAACTTTACATTCAAACGATAGGGCACTTGGCGGGTATTTGAGGAAATGAAATCATTTTACTTTCTCATTCATGGTTAGGGAGTAATAGCTGACCAAAGTTACGCCTCCCCCCCCATACTTATAAAGCATTATAGACCAATTCAGTGCTCCGGTCTAAAATTCAATCTCTTCATCAGAATGTTCAAACTTTACATTCAAACGATAGGGCACTTGGCGGGTATTTGAGGAAATGAAATCATTTTACTTTCTCATTCATGGTTAGGGAGTACTAGCTGACCAAAGTTACGCCCCGACCCCATACTTATAAAGCATTATAGACCAATTCAGTGCTCCGGTCTAAAATTCAATCTCTTTATCAGAATGTTCAAACTTTACATTCAAACGATAGGGCACTTGGCGGGTATTTGAGGAAGTGAAATCATTTTACTTTCTCATTCATAGTTAGGGAGTAATAGCTGACCAAAGTTACGCCTCCCCCGCCCATACTTATAAAGCATTATAGACCAATTCAGTGCTCCGGTCTAAAATTCAATCTCTTTATCAGAATGTTCAAACTTTACATTCAAACGATAGGGCACTTGGCGGGTATTTGAGGAAATGAAATCATTTTACTTTCTCATTCATGGTTAGGGAGTAATAGCTGACCAAAGTTACGCCCCCCACCCCATACTTATAAAGCATTATAGACCAATTCAGTGCTCCGGTCTAAAATTCAATCTCTTTATCAGAATGTTCAAACTTTACATTCAAACGATAGGGCACTTGGCGGGTATTTGAGGAAATGAAATCATTTTACTTTCTCATTCATGGTTAGGGAGTAATAGCTGACAAAAGTTACACCCCCCACCCCATACTTATAAAGCATTATAGACCAATTCAGTGCTCCGGTCTAAAATTCAATCTCTTTATCAGAATGATCAAACTTTACATTCAAACGATAGGGCACTTGGCGGGTATTTGAGGAAATGATATCATTTTACTTTTTTCATTCATGGTTAGGGAGTAATAGCTGACCAAAGTTACGCCCCCCACCCCATACTTATAAAGCATTATAGACCAATTCAGTGCTCCGGTCTAAAATTCAATCTCTTTATCAGAATGTTCAAACTTTACATTCAAACGATAGGGCACTTGGCGGGTATTTGAGGAAATGAAATCATTTTACTTTCTCATTCATGGTTAGGGAGTAATAGCTGACCAAAGTTACGCCCCCCCACCCCATACTTATAAAGCATTATAGACCAATTCAGTGCTCCGGTCTAAAATTCAATCTCTTTATCAGAATGTTCAAACTTTACATTCAAACGATAGGGCACTTGGCGGGTATTTGAGGAAATGAAATCATTTTACTTTCTCATCCATGGTTAGGGAGTAATAGCTGACCAAAGTTACGCCCCCCACCCCATACTTATAAAGCATTATAGACCAATTCAGTGCTCCGGTCTAAAATTCAATCTCTTTATCAGAATGTTCAAACTTTGCATTCAAACGATAGGGCACTTGGCGGGTATTTGAGGAAATGAAATCATTTTACTTTCTCATTCATGGTTAGGGAGTAATAGCTGACCAAAGTTACGCCCCCCACCCCATACTTATAAAGCATTATAGACCAATTCAGTGCTCCGGTCTAAAATTCAATCTCTTTATCAAAATGATCAAACTTTACATTCAAACGATAGGGCACTTGGCGGGTATTTGAGGAAATGATATCATTTTACTTTTTTCATTCATGGTTAGGGAGTAATAGCTGACCAAAGTTACGCCCCCCACCCCATACTTATAAAGCATTATAGACCAATTCAGTGCTCCGGTCTAAAATTCAATCTCTTTATCAGAATGATCAAACTTTACATTCAAACGATAGGGCACTTGGCGGGTATTTGAGGAAATGATATCATTTTACTTTTTTCATTCATGGTTAGGGAGTAATAGCTGACCAAAGTTACGCCCCCACCCCATACTTATAAAGCATTATAGACCAATTCAGTGCTCCGGTCTAAAATTCAATCTCTTTATCAGAATGATCAAACTTTACATTCAAACGATAGGGCACTTGGCGGGTATTTGAGGAAATGATATCATTTTACTTTTTTCATTCATGGTTAGGGAGTAATAGCTGACCAAAGTTACGCCCCCACCCCATACTTATAAAGCATTATAGACCAATTCAGTGCTCCGGTCTAAAATTCAATCTCTTTATCAGAATGTTCAAACTTTACATTCAAACGATAGGGCACTTGGCGGGTATTTGAGGAAATGAAATCATTTTACTTTCTCATTCATGGTTAGGGAGTAATAGCTGACCAAAGTTACGCCCCCCACCCCATACTTATAAAGCATTATAGACCAATTCAGTGCTCCGGTCTAAAATTCAATCTCTTTATCAGAATGTTCAAACTTTGCATTCAAACGATAGGGCACTTGGCGGGTATTTGAGGAAATGAAATCATTTTACTTTCTCATTCATGGTTAGGGAGTAATAGCTGACCAAAGTTACGCCCCCCACCCCATACTTATAAAGCATTATAGACCAATTCAGTGCTCCGGTCTAAAATTCAATCTCTTTATCAGAATGATCAAACTTTACATTCAAACGATAGGGCACTTGGCGGGTATTTGAGGAAATGATATCATTTTACTTTCTCATTCATGGTTAGGGAGTAATAGCTGACCAAAGTTACGCCCCCACCCCATACTTATAAAGCATTATAGACCAATTCAGTGCTCCGGTCTAAAATTCAATCTCTTTATCAGAATGTTCAAACTTTACATTCAAACGATAGGGCACTTGGCGGGTATTTGAGGAAATGAAATCATTTTACTTTCTCATTCATGGTTAGGGAGTAATAGCTGACCAAAGTTACGCCCCCCACCCCATACTTATATAGCATTATAGACCAATTCAGTGCTACGGTCTAAAATTCAATCTCTTTATCAGAATGTTCAAACTTTACATTCAAACGATAGGGTACTTGGCGGGTATTTGAGGAAATGAAATCACTTTACTTTCTCATTCATGGTTAGGAAGTAATAGCTGACCAAAGTTACGCCCCCACCCCATACTTATAAAGCATTATAGACCAATTCAGTGCTCCGGTCTAAAATTCAATCTCTTTATCAGAATGTTCAAACTTTACATTCAAACGATAGGGCACTTGGCGGGTATTTGAGGAAATGAAATCATTTTACTTTCTCATTCATGGTTAGGGAGTAATAGCTGACCAAAGTTACGCCCCCCACCCCATACTTATAAAGCATTATAGACCAATTCAGTGCTCCGGTCTAAAATTCAATCTCTTTATCAGAATGTTCAAACTTTACATTCAAACGATAGGGCACTTGGCGGGTATTTGAGGAAATGAAATCATTTTACTTTCTCATTCATGGTTAGGGAGTAATAGCTGACCAAAGTTACGCCCCCCACCCCATACTTATAAAGCATTATAGACCAATTCAGTGCTCCGGTCTAAAATTCAATCTCTTTATCAGAATGTTCAAACTTTACATTCAAACGATAGGGCACTTGGCGGGTATTTGAGGAAATGAAATCATTTTACTTTCTCATTCATGGTTAGGGAGTAATAGCTGACCAAAGTTACGCCCCCCACCCCATACTTATAAAGCATTATAGACCAATTCAGTGCTCCGGTCTAAAATTCAATCTCTTTATCAGAATGTTCAAACTTTACATTCAAACGATAGGGCACTTGGCGGGTATTTGAGGAAATGAAATCATTTTACTTTGTCATTCATGGTTAGGGAGTAATAGCTGACCAAAGTTACGCCCCCCACCCCATACTTATAAAGCATTATAGACCAATTCAGTGCTCCGGTCTAAAATTCAATCTCTTTATCAGAATGATCAAACTTTACATTCAAACGATAGGGCACTTGGCGGGTATTTGAGGAAATGATATCATTTTACTTTTTTCATTCATGGTTAGGGAGTAATAGCTGACCAAAGTTACGCCCCCCACCCCATACTTATAAAGCATTATAGACCAATTCAGTGCTCCGGTCTAAAATTCAATCTCTTTATCAGAATGTTCAAACTTTACATTCAAACGATAGGGCACTTGGCGGGTATTTGAGGAGATGAAATCATTTTACTTTCTCATTCATGGTTAGGGAGTAATAGCTGACCAAAGTTACGCCCCCCACCCCATACTTATAAAGCATTATAGACCAATTCAGTGCTCCGGTCTAAAATTCAATCTCTTTATCAGAATGTTCAAACTTTACATTCAAACGATAGGGCACTTGGCGGGTATTTGAGGAAATGAAATCATTTTACTTTCTCATTCATGGTTAGGGAGTAATAGCTGACCAAAGTTACGCCCCCCACCCCATACTTATAAAGCATTATAGACCAATTCAGTGCTCCGGTCTAAAATTCAATCTCTTTATCAGAATGATCAAACTTTACATTCAAACGATAGGGCACTTGGCGGGTATTTGAGGAAATGATATCATTTTACTTTTTTCATTCATGGTTAGGGAGTAATAGCTGACCAAAGTTACGCCCCCCACCCCATACTTATAAAGCATTATAGACCAATTCAGTGCTCCGGTCTAAAATTCAATCTCTTTATCAGAATGTTCAAACTTTACATTCAAACGATAGGGCACTTGGCGGGTATTTGAGGAAATGAAATCATTTTACTTTCTCATTCATGGTTAGGGAGTAATAGCTGACCAAAGTTACGCCCCCCACCCCATACTTATAAAGCATTATAGACCAATTCAGTGCTCCGGTCTAAAATTCAATCTCTTTATCAGAATGTTCAAACTTTACATTCAAACGATAGGGCACTTGGCGGGTATTTGAGGAAATGAAATCATTTTACTTTCTCATTCATGGTTAGGGAGTAATAGCTGACCAAAGTTACGCCCCCCACCCCATACTTATAAAGCATTATAGACCAATTCAGTGCTCCGGTCTAAAATTCAATCTCTTTATCAGAATGTTCAAACTTTACTTTCAAACGATAGGGCACTTGGCGGGTATTTGAGGAAATGAAATCATTTTACTTTCTCATTCATGGTTAGGGAGTAATAGCTGACCAAAGTTACGCCCCCCACCCCATACTTATAAAGCATTATAGACCAATTCAGTGCTCCGGTCTAAAATTCAATCTCTTTATCAGAATGTTCAAACTTTACATTCAAACGATAGGGCACTTGGCGGGTATTTGAGGAAATGAAATCATTTTACTTTCTCATTCATGGTTAGGGAGTAATAGCTGACCAAAGTTACGCCCCCCACCCCATACTTATAAAGCATTATGGACCAATTCAGTGCTCCGGTCTAAAATTCAATCTCTTTATCAGAATGTTCAAACTTTACATTCAAACGATAGGGCACTTGGCGGGTATTTGAGGAAATGAAATCATTTTACTTTCTCATTCATGGTTAGGGAGTAATAGCTGACCAAAGTTACGCCCCCACCCCATACTTATAAAGCATTATAGACCAATTCAGTGCTCCGGTCTAAAATTCAATCTCTTTATCAGAATGTTCAAACTTTACATTCAAACGATAGGGCACTTGGCGGGTATTTGAGGAGATGAAATCATTTTACTTTCTCATTCATGGTTAGGGAGTAATAGCTGACCAAAGTTACGCCCCCCACCCCATACTTATAAAGCATTATAGACCAATTCAGTGCTCCGGTCTAAAATTCAATCTCTTTATCAGAATGTTCAAACTTTACATTCAAACGATAGGGCACTTGGCGGGTATTTGAGGAAATGATATCATTTTACTTTCTCATTCATGGTTAGGGAGTAATAGCTGACCAAAGTTACGCCCCCCACCCCATACTTATAAAGCATTATAGACCAATTCAGTGCTCCGGTCTAAAATTCAATCTCTTTATCAGAATGTTCAAACTTTACATTCAAACGATAGGGCACTTGGCGGGTATTTGAGGAAATGAAATCATTTTACTTTCTCATTCATGGTTAGGGAGTAATAGCTGACCAAAGTTACGCCCCCCACCCCATACTTATAAAGCATTATAGACCAATTCAGTGCTCCGGTCTAAAATTCAATCTCTTTATCAGAATGTTCAAACTTTACATTCAAACGATAGGGCACTTGGCGGGTATTTGAGGAAATGAAATCATTTTACTTTCTCATTCATGGTTAGAGAGTAATAGCTGACCAAAGTTACGCCCCCCACCCCATACTTATAAAGCATTATAGACCAATTCAGTGCTCCGGTCTAAAATTCAATCTCTTTATCAGAATGTTCAACATCCCTATGTATAGCGATAGGGCACTTGGCGGGTATTTGAGGAAATGAAATCATTTTACTTTCTCATTCATGGTTAGGGAGTAATAGCTGACCAAAGTTACGCCCCCCAACCCATACTTATAAAGCATTATAGACCAATTCAGTGCTCCGGTCTAAAATTCAATCTCTTTATCAGAATGTCTCAAACTTTACATTCAAACGATAGGGCACTTGGCGGGTATTTGAGGAAATGAAATCATTTTACTTTCTCATTCATGGTTAGGGAGTAATAGCTGACCAAAGTTACGCCCCCCACCCCCATACTTATAAAGCATTATAGACCAATTCAGTGCTCCGGTCTAAAATTCAATCTCTTTATCAGAATGTTCAAACTTTACATTCAAACGATTAGGGCACTTGGCGGGTATTTGAGGAAATGAAATCATTTTTACTTTCTCATTCATGGTTAGGGGAGTAATAGCTGACCAAAGTTACGCCCCCCCACCCCATACTTATAAAGCATTATAGACCAATTCAGTGCTCCGGTCTAAAATTCAATCTCTTTATCAGAATGTTCAAACTTTACATTCAAACGATAGGGCACTTGGCGGTATTTGAGGAAATGAAATCATTTTACTTTCTCATTCATGGTTAGGGAGTAATAGCTGACCAAAGTTACGACCCCCACCCCATACTTATAAAGCATTATAGACCAATTCAGTGCTCCGGTCTAAAATTCAATCTCTTTATCAGAATGTTCAAACTTTACATTCAAACGATAGGGCACTTGGCGGGTATTTGAGGAAATGAAATCATTTTACTTTCTCATTCATGGTTAGGAGTAATAGCTGACCAAAGTTACGCCCCCCACCCCATACTTATTAAAGCATTATAGACCAATTCAGTGCTCTCGGTCTAAAATTCAATCTCTTATCAGAATGTTCAAACTTTACATTCAAACGATAGGGCACTTGGCGGGTATTTGAGGAAATGAAATCATTTTACTTTTCTCATTCATGGTTAGGGAGTAATAGCTGACCCAAAGTTACGCCTCCCCCACCCCATACTTATAAAGCATTATAGACCAATTCAGTGCTCCGGTCTAAAATTCAATCTCTTTATCAGAATGTTCAAACTTTACATTCAAACGATAGGGCACTTGGCGGGTATTTGAGGAAATGAAATCATTTTACTTTCTCATTCATGGTTAGGGAGTAATAGCTGACCAAAGTTACACCCCCACCCCATACTTATAAAGCATTATAGACCAATTCAGTGCTCCGGTCTAAAATTCAATCTCTTTATCAGAATGTTCAAACTTTACATTCAAACGATAGGGCACTTGGCGGGTATTTGAGGAAATGAAATCATTTACTTTCTCATTCATGGTTAGGGAGTAATAGCTGACCAAAGTTACGCCCCCCACCCCATACTTATAAAGCATTATAGACCAATTCAGTGCTCCGGTCTAAAATTCAATCTCTTTATCAGAATGTTCAAACTTTACATTCAAACGATAGGGCACTTGGCGGGTATTTGAGGAAATGAAATCATTTTACTTTCTCATTCATGGTTAGGGAGTAATAGCTGACCAAAGTTACGCCCCCCACCCCATACTTATAAAGCATTATAGACCAATTCAGTGCTCCGTCTAAAATTCAATTCTCTTTATCAGAATGTTCAAACTTTACATTCAAACGATAGGGCACTTGGCGGGTATTTGAGGAAATGAAATCATTTTACTTTCTCATTCATGGTTAGGAGTAATAGCTGACCAAAGTTACGCCCCCCACCCCATACTTATAAAGCATTATAGACCAATTCAGTGCTCCGGTCTAAAATTCAATCTCTTTATCAGAATGTTCAAACTTTACATTCAAACGATAGGGCACTTGGCGGGTATTTGAGGAAATGAAATCATTTTACTTTCTCATTCATGGTTAGGGAGTAATAGCTGACCAAAGTTACGCCCCCCACCCCATACTTATAAAGCATTATAGACCAATTCAGTGCTCCGGTCTAAAATTCAATCTCTTTATCAGAATGTTCAAACTTTACATTCAAACGATAGGGCACTTGGCGGGTATTTGAGGCAATGAAATCAATTTTACTTTCTCATTCATGGTTAGGGAGTAATAGCTGACACAAAGTTACGCCCCCCCACCCCATACTTATAAAGCATTATAGACCAATTCAGTGCTCCGGTCTAAAATTCAATCTCTTTATCAGAATGTTCAAACTTTACATTCAAACGATAGGGCACTTGGCGGGTATTTGAGGAAATGAAATCATTTTACTTTCTCATTCATGGTATAGGGAGTAATAGCTGACCCAAAGTTACGCCCCCCACCCCATACTTATAAAGCATTATAGACCAATTCAGTGCTCCGGTCTAAAATTCAATCTCTTTATCAGAATGTTCAAACTTTACATTCAAACGATAGGGCACTTGGCGGGTATTTGAGGAAATGAAATCATTTTACTTTCTCATTCATGGTTAGGGAGTAATAGCTGACCAAAGTTACGCCCCCCACCCCATACTTATAAAGCATTATAGACCAATTCAGTGCTCCGGTCTAAAATTCAATCTCTTTATCAGAATGATCAACACTTTACATTCAAACCGATAGGGCACTTGGCGGGTATTTGAGGAAATGATATCATTTTACTTTCTCATTCATGGTTAGGGAGTAATAGCTGACCAAAGTTACGCCCCCCACCCCATACTTATAAAGCATTATAGACCAATTCAGTGCTCCGGTCTAAAATTCAATCTCTTTATCAGAATGTTCAAACTTTACATTCAAACGATAGGGCACTTGGCGGGTATTTGAGGAAATGAAATCATTTTACTTTCTCATTCATGGTTAGGGAGTAATAGCTGACCAAAGTTACGCCCCCCACCCCATAGCTATAAAGCATTATAGACCAATTCAGTGCTCCGGTCTAAAATTCAATCTCTTTATCAGAATGTTCAAACTTTACATTCAAACGATAGGGCACTTGGCGGGTATTTGAGGAAATGAAATCATTTTACTTTCTCATTCATGGTTAGGGAGTTAATAGCTGACCAAAGTTACGCCCCCCACCCCATACTTATAAAGCATTATAGACCAATTCAGTGCTCCGGTCTAAAATTCAATCTCTTTATCAGAATGTTCAAGACTTTACATTCAAACGATAGGGCACTTGGCGGTATTTGAGGAAATGAAATCATTTTACTTTCTCATTCATGGTTAGGGAGTAATAGCTGACCAAAGTTACGCCCCCCACCCCATACTTATAAAGCATTATAGACCAATTCCAGTGCTCCGGTCTAAAATTCAATCTCTTTATCAGAATGTTCAAAACTTTACATTCAAACGATAGGGCACTTGGCGGGTATTTGAGGAAATGAAATCATTTTACTTTCTCATTCATGGTTAGGGAGTAATAGCTGACCAAAGTTACGCCCCCCACCCATACTTATAAAGCATTATAGACCAATTCAGTGCTCCGGTCTAAAATTCAATCTCTTTATCAGAATGTTCAAACTTTACATTCAAACGATAGGGCACTTGGCGGGTATTTGAGGAAATGAAATCATTTTACTTTCTCATTCATGGTTAGGGAGTAATGAGCTGACCAAAGTTACGCCCCCCACCCCATACTTATAAAGCATTATAGACAATTCAGTGCTCCGGTCTAAAATTCAATCTCTTTATCAGAATGTTCAAGAAACGTTCTACATTCAAACGATAGGGCACTTGGGAGGCGGGTATCCTTCTGAGGAAATGAATCAGTGTACTTTCTCATTCATGGTTAGGGAGTAATAGCTGACCAAAGTTACGCCCCCCACCCATACTTATAAAGCATTAAACATCACTATGTATAGTTTATCAGAATGTTCAAACTTTACATTCAAACGATAGGGCACTTGGCGGGTATTTGAGGAAATGAAATCATTTTACTTTCTCATCCATGGTTAGGGAGTAATAGCTGACCAAAGTTACGCCCCCCACCCCATACTTATAAAGCATTATAGACCAATGCAGTGCTCCGGTCTAAAATTCAATCTCTTTATCAGAATGTTCAAACTTTGCATTCAAACGATAGGGCACTTGGCGGGTATTTGAGGAAATGAAATCATTTTACTTTCTCATTCATGGTTAGGGAGTAATAGCTGACCAAAGTTACGCCCCCCACCCCATACTTATAAAGCATTATAGACCAATTCAGTGCTCCGGTCTAAAATTCAATCTCTTTATCAGAATGATCAAACTTTACATTCAAACGATAGGGCACTTGGCGGGTATTTGAGGAAATGATATCATTTTACTTTTTTCATTCATGGTTAGGGAGTAATAGCTGACCAAAGTTACGCCCCCCACCCCATACTTATAAAGCATTATAGACCAATTCAGTGCTCCGGTCTAAAATTCAATCTCTTTATCAGAATGTTCAAACTTTACATTCAAACGATAGGGCACTTGGCGGGTATTTGAGGAAATGAAATCATTTTACTTTCTCATTCATGGTTAGGGAGTAATAGCTGACCAAAGTTACGCCCCCCACCCCATACTTATAAAGCATTATAGACCAATTCAGTGCTCCGGTCTAAAATTCAATCTCTTTATCAGAATGTTCAAACTTTACATTCAAACGATAGGGCACTTGGCGGGTATTTGAGGAAATGAAATCATTTTACTTTCTCATTCATGGTTAGGGAGTAATAGCTGACCAAAGTTACGCCCCCCACCCCATACTTATAAAGCATTATAGACCAATTCAGTGCTCCGGTCTAAAATTCAATCTCTTTATCAGAATGTTCAAACTTTACATTCAAACGATAGGGCACTTGGCGGGTATTTGAGGAAATGAAATCATTTTACTTTCTCATTCATGGTTAGGGAGTAATAGCTGACCAAAGTTACGCCCCCACCCCATACTTATAAAGCATTATAGACCAATTCAGTGCTCCGGTCTAAAATTCAATCTCTTTATCAGAATGTTCAAACTTTACATTCAAACGATAGGGCACTTGGCGGGTATTTGAGGAAATGAAATCATTTTACTTTCTCATTCATGGTTAGGGAGTAATAGCTGACCAAAGTTACGCCCCCCACCCCATACTTATAAAGCATTATAGACCAATTCAGTGCTCCGGTCTAAAATTCAATCTCTTTATCAGAATGTTCAAACTTTACATTCAAACGATAGGGCACTTGGCGGGTATTTGAGGAAATGAAATCATTTTACTTTCTCATTCATGGTTAGGGAGTAATAGCTGACCAAAGTTACGTCCCCCCACCCCATACTTATAAAGCATTATAGACCAATTCAGTGCTCCGGTCTAAATTCAATCTCTTTATCAGAATGTTCAAACTTTACATTCAAACGATAGGGCACTTGGCGGGTATTTGAGGAAATGAAATCATTTTACTTTCTCATTCATGGTTAGGGAGTAATAGCTGACCAAAGTTACGCCCCCACCCCATACTTATAAAGGATTATAGACCAATTCAGTGCTCCGGTCTAAAATTCAATCTCTTTATCAGAATGTTCAAACTTTACATTCAAACGATAGGGCACTTGGCGGGTATTTGAGGAAATGAAATCATTTTACTTTCTCATTCATGGTTAGGGAGTAATAGCTGACCAAAGTTACGCCCCCCACCCCATACTTATAAAGCATTATAGACCAATTCAGTGCTCCGGTCTAAAATTCAATCTCTTTATCAGAATGTTCAAACTTTACATTCAAACGATAGGGCACTTGGCGGGTATTTGAGGAAATGAAATCAAACATCACTATGTATA